>NC_132915.1:61794525-62419525 GCF_047675955.1 Chlorocebus sabaeus
CAGTATCATCAGGGTTCATGGAGGAGCTCGTGTTTGAGAGCATGAGCTGGGGAGAACATGGCGAATAAAAAAGAAAAGCCAACGTGTGAATCAGGAAGCAGGGGAGGTGTTCTGGGAATAGTGAGCCATTTGGTTCCCTGGGTGCACAATGAGCAGCAACAAAAGAGGGTGGAGAGGAATGGGGGCCCAGCTTAGAGAAGCAGGGGCTGGTATCACAGTGTGAATTCCCAGGGCCACATTGCTCAGTTTCAAATCCCCACTCTGCCTTTTGCTAGCTTTGTGGCCTTAAGAGTAACTTCTATGTACCGCAGTTTCTTCAGCTGTAAAACAGGGTCAGTAGTAGTGCCTGCATCATAGGGTTGTAAGAATGAAATGGGTTAATATGTGTAAAGTGTTCAGAACCACACCTGGCATGTAGCAAACACAGCATGAGACATGGCTGCCGAGATCATTACCATGGAGGATCCGAGAAGTCAGGGTGAAGCATTTGTTCAGTTTGGACAGAGAGCCAGGAAAGCCCTCTGAGCTGGGACAGGAAAAAATTGGACCTAGACTTTGAGACAATGAGTCTGGCGTGAGGTAAGGGAGGGAATGAAATGGGAATGGCAGTTGGGAATTGGAGAAGTGAACATGGGCTCCAGGCTGTGGCAGAGGGAGTTCTCCCCCTGAGGATAATGTGGGTAGCTTCCAAGGGCTTCTTAGCATTCGGGTGGCTGTACCCCTTAAGGCTCCTACTCTTCGCTCAAACCACCTGATTAGAATGTAAAGGACCATGAAAGGGGTTTAATAGCTGCGACAGGAAAAGCTGCTCTCCAAAGAATGGAAAGTAACTCTTGATATATCAAAAGGAAAACCGACCTCTAAGAGCTTCCAGTTTTCTTTCTGTGTCCTGAACTAAGACTGAAAGGAAGCTAAGGATGTCTTGTTTAAAAGGACACACAGGTCTTCACAAAAAGAGAACAGACACTTCCCTCTTCGGAAGGTGTTGAGCATTACTTTAAAATTCCCTTCTAAAGGCTTGTCCCAAAATCTATGTTCTTACTGTGTGCTACTTTCATAAGATAAAATAACAGTGATCCTTCTTAAAATGCAAAATATCACCTGTCCCACACAAATTTAATGTGGCAACAAGAGTAATGTATTCCATTAACCAGAAGCCAGTCACTAATGAGGCCCCAAAGGACAGCTGGATTTGACTGAGACCCTAGAGGCAAATTGAACTAGAGCTCTGAATGAGATGCTGGCGTGGGTGAGGGTCCAAGCAAAAGCACAGGACAGTGAGAGTGTGAGAAGGAAGCCACATAAAGGAAGCAAATGCAGAAAGGAGAACAAAGTGGCTTAGGGAATATATTTGCCAATCTCAAAATTTTGTTGTAAACCAGCCTTGCCCTAACATGTTTGATGAAACTTACATCTGCCACCAAACTGGAAAACCTTGGTCCTCAGTACCACCTGACTTAATGCTCTCTCCTGTTAGCTGCATGATGGTATACCCCTGCCAGGGACCACTACTCACTCATTTTCCCCAGGAAAAAGGAAAATGAGAGAATGTTTATAGTTTTTATAGTTTTAATCCTCAGAGGTTTCAGATGGTCTGAAGGGAACAGGTTGAGTCACCCCTTCCATGCAGCCCAAAGATGCCATGAAAATATCAATGTCTAGGCTCCCTACATTTAATGAGAAGAGTGTGACAGGCCAGAATGAATCAAAACGCAGGTACAGAACAAAGATAGGACTTTAAGCTGACCTACAGAGCAGTTGATTGTTAATCACTCCAGGAATTAAATTAAAAGAGCTTCTCTCTGGTCCTGTAATAGGGACAGCAGTACCACAGACCTCTTTGTGGGCTGCAGCAAGCTCCTTTCCTTCCAGCCAACAGGTGACTGTTTCCCTTTTCCCCAGGGAGGAAAACCACACGTGTTTAATTAGGGGAGAAATAGCCAATTCAGCCAGAAAGGGAGCCATCTGGAGATAGATTCACCAACTCATTGGACATGACAGGGCACATCCTCAAGTCTGTCCAGGGAACCCTGGGGTCCCGAGGGACTGGCATCCCCAAGAAACAGCTCTTAAATTGGTTCCCCATTTGCTGCCGAGTGCACACCCTGCATTCAGGGCAGAGACCACTGCTTCATGGCACCTGGAGACATAGGCAGATTAATGAGTCAGTCACCGGCACACACTCACCTGTGCTGCCATGGCTAACAAATCCCACGTGTACTGCCAAGCTGGGAGGGGAGACACAAACTTGGGCTCTGCAGCTACTTAGCCCTTCTGACAAAGCTAAAAGAGTATAATGACCCGGTAACTCTGAAGAACAACATCTTGTCAGGACAGTGACGAAACAGGCATATCCCCACATGAAAAATGAGTGCCCTTCCAACAACTGTGGATCAGTCACAGCCTCCTCGCAGCACAGGGGTCAGAATTTCTGCCTCTCATTTACGCGGAAACTGGCGTTTGAAAGCTATCACTCCGGATTCACTTTGATACCCTCTGCAAGAAAAACTTCATCTGCTTGTATTTGGTAACCAGACTCAAACAAATTAATTGTGATTCATTTCAATCGAGAAACACTCATGCAGCCAGAGCCCTGTGCAAAACAAGTTTCAGAGTTAAGAGTGTGGTGCTTTTCCTGGGATTTTCTATGTAGGTTACCATGGTACTCTCTCTGAACATATTTCATATTTAAAATATACAAAAATACCACAGAAACTATTTGGGCAATGTCTGGAGGGAACCGCCCACAACTAATGCACATGCATCTCACATTATTTTACAGCTGGTTAGATTGGCTTCCAGCAGAACTGGTTTATTTAGTCTTTTTCTAAGTCACACAATTATTATTTCTGTGACTTTCCATCTGAGGAAACTGGAGCAGAGTGAAGTGGTCCAGTCACACCACAGCTAGTGTGAGCTGAGAAAGAATCAGGCTCTGGTGGCAGGACAGCCAGGACTAGCCCCCGTCCACTGCATCTGCCCCATGGATGGATCAAGCACAGGGGCCCTGAAAATCTCTACCACCTTCAGCTCACATTCACCCCACTTTGTGTCCCAGGTGTAATGAATTTCAATTACTTTCATACAGTTAATTTCATTGCCTTTTCTAGGGATTGATCCTCTTTTAAAATAATGACACCTTACAAGGGAACCACCCCAGGAGTACCTCACTGGGAAGCGTTCATAAACGGATTTCTTCTATTATAGGAGGAATGTCAAGCACTGGGAGAAGATTGGGTTGAGTGGCTGGAAACGAGAAGGATGCTGAAATGAGGGTAAACAATTTGGAAAGAGAATGTGGGAAAAAACCAGACATATTTTGCCTGTTGCAGTTTTTCCAAGGATTGTTGTCCCTTTCTCTCTTTTCTCTTCCTCATTCCCAAGAAGGAACATCTTAAGAGATGTCCCATCTGCTTATAAAGGTCTGGGGATGAAAAATATATATATATGTTCTTTATCAGCCAAAACAAACGTGCAATTCTTTAGCAGATGTATATCCAAACCTTACATAGGCTAATATTTTTTCATGGGTCTCCCTGTGTTGCCCAGGCTGGTCTCAAACTCCTAGGCTCAAGCAATCCTCCCGCCTCAGCCTCCTGAGTAGTCAAAACCAAAGAATTTCCAGTTTTGTTTGGGACTTTTTCACCTGTAGCATAGACATAATATGCAATGCTGCAAATTTTTCTCACGAGTTTACTGGGTGCAGTGACTCTTAGGACTTTAATGGCAAGAGTTCCCTTGTAGTGCTTCTCTCCCAGGCCTGCCTCCACACATACAGGTGGCCAATATCTACCCTGACTTGTAAATTCCTAAGACATACCAGTATGTAGTCTTCAATTTGCTCCAGGATTTGATATGCACTTGAACTACACTGGATTTTCAGAGCTGAAGGACAGAAGAGGAAATAACACAGTTACATAAGTCCGGGCAACATCCCTTGCTTTTGCCTTGCCCTGAAAAACTGAGCAACTCTGAAACATGACCAAGAAAATTCAACTTCAAGAATCTCACCTAGTGAAGAGGTACCTCAGAGCACATCCCAGCAAACATCCCCCAAGTGCCTCACATATAATAATAAGCTATGCCTGATTAGCTTTTCCCATCACAGTTATGTGGCAGGGGCTGCTGACCTGGGGAAAAAATCTTCTATATTCTAGAGAAAAGTTGGTGTCTACTCTTTCTGGACAGTTTTTCAGGAATATCTGCCCCTTCTTATCACATACCTCCCTCAAGCAGCCTGCTTTTAGCTACCTGAGAGAAAAGTGATCAGAGCAAGCTAAATATATGAAGCTCCCTGAAAACTCTGCACTCTCATTCTAACCGTGTATTGGAGCCAAGATGTATTAGAGTCTGCCTTGTCAGGTGTATCCTGCATCATGAATTTTTATTATTATTTTTTTTGAGACAGAGTCTTGCTCTGTTGCCAGGCTGGAGTGCAATGGCACGATCTCAGCTCACTGCAACCTCTGCCTTCCAGGTTCAAGCGATTCTCCTGCCTCAGCCTCCTGAGTAGGTGGGATTACAGACATGCACCACCACACCTGGTTTAGTAGAGATGGGGTTTCACCATGTTGACCAAGCTGGTCTTGAACTCCTGACCTTGTGATATGCCCAACTCAGCCTCCCAAAGTGCTGGGATTACAGGTGTAAGCCACCACGCCTGGCCCACATCATGATTTTTGCCCCAGCCATGCCCTCACCTGTGCTATTATTGAGTTAACATCTTTCTTTAAGTGGGCTCAATTAATCTTTTTAATAAAGAGTAGGAAAACTTAAGAGAGTCAAAAGCATCTTACTACCAAAGTAATTCCCATTTTTCCCTGACAATCAGAAGCACTGAAATAAAACAGAAAAACAAACAACTTTCTCATGATGTGACTTAAAGATAAGCTCTTGTCTCTTGACCATCTAAAATCACCTACTGGCTGATCCAAAGGTAGTGAGTTATCCCAATTGATTGTTCACAGCCAGTTACAGATCAAACTGCTTGTTCTACGCCTTCCCCTCTTCTCATTATCGCACTTGACTAGTCTAAGAATATATAAATATTAATAAGTAAATAAATAAAATCACCTAGTTGTATGACCTCATGTTTGGGGATGAGGGCCTCTAGGAAAAGCCCAAGCTCCCTCTCGCACACCTGCACATGCATACACATGCACACATCCACACCCCACCTTCCACACACGTGTCACCAGGGAGAAACTCAGATCCATCATCAAGTACCTCACAGTGGGCCATAGCTGTTAGCAGAGATTGGGACCTTGGATGCTTACACCAAAAGGATTAAGTCTAATGTGACATGGCGCCCTCCTAGATCTCTTCCAGATCACCCCTCCTCCTTCACTTCTTCCCACTCCACTGGGTGGTCAGATAGCCCAGAGGCTGCCTCCCACTTACAGGGCT
Organism: Chlorocebus sabaeus; assembly: GCF_047675955.1. Classification (NCBI taxonomy): domain Eukaryota; kingdom Metazoa; phylum Chordata; class Mammalia; order Primates; family Cercopithecidae; genus Chlorocebus; species Chlorocebus sabaeus. The sequence goes on from NC_132915.1 coordinate 61,799,932, forward strand.
CCCAGCTCCCACACTCACCCCTTGGAAAAAAACAAATCTGGGGGACCCAGAGGAGGCATGGAGAGAACAGCTGAAGCTAGCCTGTTTGGGGCCTCCAAGAAAAGAATTCTGAGCTCTGCATAGGTCTTTTGGACCTTCTTTCATCCAGAGCCTTAGGATCCTGGAGTGGATCCCAAGGAGCCTTGAGCTGTGGGGCATAGGAACTTCTCTTGCTCAAAGTGGTTCTGCTCAGTCAGCAGGATCTGAATGTCATTTCCTCTGACAGTCAACCCTAAACCTTGTTAACAAGTGACAACACTGAGTGGACAACCCTGTGTTTTTATTACCCTGCCCACCTAATTAAGCTTCATTAAGCTGGAAAGAGGCGACATTTGGATAATGCCAACCAGAATAATTGTTCCCTGAATAATTGTATTAATTATATAAGCGAATCATGACTGAACAGAAATAATGGAAAGTATATTACTTCTAATAAGGCAAGTAATAAACTTGAAACAGCACTTGCCATTTAAAACATTTTTATACTAAAAACTCTTTTGAAGCCCCATAAAGACATTATATCATATTAATAGTTATTACCATTTGTTGGCCCTGACTACATACCAAGTACTGTGCTAAGATTCTAATAAGTACTATGTCATTTTATCCTTATAGCTTCCCTAAGAAGTAGTCAGACTCACCCCCATTGTATGCATTAGGTAACTGAGGCTAAGAGAGGCTAAATACATGCCCAAGAGAACAGAGCTTTATAAATTGCAGAGCCAGGATCTCAAATCCCGTGCCTTAAACAGTTCAATAATATCACCCTAGATCCTAAACTACCTCCGCTCATACACACGAATCATGGAAAGCAGAAAATGAGAGAGCTTAAATACCATTGTCTATAGAACAGAGGATACATGTGCCTTATTTTGAGCTTTTACCAACCCAGTAGAGGTTTGGAGAAAAGGCTTTTAGTTGAATTCTAATATTTTGCTACTTGAGTCTTTCACTTTTAGGTAAAGAGCCTCCATTAAAGAATGAAAGTGACTTTTAAAAGGGCATGGCTTAGGACCTTTGAGTATCTTTTTTGGTTTTAAGTAACACAAATAACCTGGCTGGTAATGCGTCATAACCAGAAATCCAAATGGAAATTTTCCACTTGGTGGTTGGCTTTTGAAAGATGGCCTTAATGTTCCCCTCAGCATGACAAACTTTAGACAGCTTTCTCTGACATCCCTTTCTTAGAGCATTTATTTTAGAAAACTTGCAATTGTAAATTATTTCTGATCCTTTGAGTGTACATCTTCTCCCAGCCTCTTGCCACTTTTGTAACCCAGGAATATCTTTCTCAAGGATCTGGGAGCCATCCTTTGAAATGTAATTATCAAGAAAGACAGTGCCCCTATCTCCCAGACTTTGTAGAAGACTAAGAACCTAACCTCAGTAAAGACCAACTAGGAAACACTGATGGCCTAATTACATTGACCAACCTACTCCCTAACATACTCTAGTACTTTTCCACTAGCTCACCCAGCGCTTTAAAAATGCTCCCCCTCTTGTTTTAGTGGAGTTGAGTTCAATCCCTCTCCTCTATTGCAATCATCTTGCATAGCCTTCCTTGACTAACTCCATCTGGTGCAATTTTTCTTTGATTTACTGTAACCCATGCCAACACATCTTCTCATACTGGTGATGACTGTGTGCCTGTCACGACCTAGGGACTGCAGATGCTCTTATAAGATGATGAGGTGGAAATGAGTGCTTGTGGGTTTGGGGGCCATTTCTGATCCATGTCTTCTACTCCCCTGTGATCAGCTAGCAGGGAGGCTATAGGGAAATCATCTCAATATTGGCAAAAATCATCACATTCAGCCTGTCTCAGACCTCCACCCGTACCCATGCCCCTATCACCAGGGCTACTTTCCACTCTTTGGAGCATCACTTAGGTTCATATGAGCTTCTTCAGGGAAGTAAACACCCCCTGAACTGAACTCAAGTAGAATACACCTGGAAATGTTTGGGACTGTGATGGTTAATATTAAGTGTCAACTTGATTGGATAGAAGGATGCAAAGTATTGTTTCTGAGTGTATCTGCGTGCTTCTGAGTGTTGCCAGAAGACAGTAACATTTGAGTCAGTGGACTGGGAGAGGAAGACCCACCCTCAGGAAGACCCACCCACACTGTGGGTGGCCACCATCCAATTAGCTGCCAGTACAGCTAGAAAAAGCAGGCAGAAGAAGGTGGAAGAATCTGATTTGCTGGGTCTTCCAGCCTTCATCTTTCTCCCATGCCAGATGCTTCCTGCCCTTGAACATCAGACTCCAAGTTTTTTGGCTTTTGGACTCTGGACTTACACCAGTGGTTTGTCAGGGGCTCTCAGGCCTTTGGCCACAGACTGAAGGCTGCACTATTGGCTTACCTACTTTTGAACTTTTGGGACTCGGATTGGGCAACTACTGACTTCCTTGCTCCTCAACTTGCAGATGGCCTATCATGGGACTTCACCTTGTGATCATGTGAGTCAATGCTGCTTAATAAACTCCCTTTCATATATGCATACATTCTATTAGTTCTGTCCCTCTAGAGAACGCTGACTAATACAGGGACCCTACTATATTGAAGACCATGAAGAATGTGCAGATCACAATCGGCTCACTGAAACAATAACCTTATATTTCACAAAATTTCCATCCAGCTTGCACTGTCTTCTGTGCAGAGCCCCAGTGATGTTTCCCCCTCCCCTAAACACTCCCCCTGCTCATCAAGCCGCGCAAGTTCTCATCTAAGCAGTTGTGATGTTAATGCCCTGTATTGGACCTATTTGGATTCAACAAATAGAACCTTAAAAGAAAAAAAGGTTTTAAGGGGTTTTTTTAGAAGGCAGCAGACGGAGGAATTACCACATAATTTGATGTGTGGCTGTGATCTGAGAGACCAAAATAAAAGCCCCTTTATTGACTAAGATGAACCCTAAGGTTAAGGAAGCAGAAGTTACCTATGGGTTGAGGGTTCAGGGATCAGCTGGCATGGCAACTTCCTAAATTCCTACAGTTATAAGAAAAACCATTCTTGCTAAACTCTATAACTAGGAGCTACTGGGAAAATTATCAGCTGGTGGACAACCCAGACCACTAGAATGCTGATTGGACAGACGACCAGCCCTACAAACATTCTTTCCTGATAAGCAACTGCAGACCTTAAGCCAATTTCAGCAGCTTACAGAGACTTCACACAAACTGTCTTTGTGTCCTATGGTTCACCTTCTGATGTAAAGAGCCAAATTTCACCTCATTTTAATGCTAAAACCTGGCCTCAAAGTGAACATGCAATGTATGTCATATATACATTTGCCAAATGAACATGCATTCCCCTCCCCTCATAAATATGTATAACCTTTCCCCCAAACCTGCTGGATATGTGTGACTATTGTGTGACGCAGGCCCTGTGAGGCATAAAATCCAACTTGCCCTTTCCCTCTTTGAAGAGAGAGCACCTTCAGTCCACACCAGAGACTGCCCCTTCCCAGTGTGCAAACTGCTATCACCGATAAAACTCTCCTTTCTGTTATTTAGCCAACCTGGTGGTCTTTTGGACAACACGGGAAAGCACACAAACTAGACCCTTGGAAAAGCAGATCTTTCACCCTCTGCCAGAGGGGGCATCTCACCTTAGCTGGTTACCTCCATTGAGGAGGCTGTGTTCAGAGTGCAACAGTGAGAGAAATATAACATAGCTGATTTCATCTTGCTTCTAGTTGCAAAAGTTAACTGCCTTCATTTGTTCCTGCCTGTAAGCCAAGCTAACTGTAGGAGGAATTCAGGTTAACATTAAAGCAAGGATGTTAATATTCCCTTCCCAAAACTAACCCCCAAAGAGACGAGGAGAGCATACACACAAGTAACAATGTTATGTTAAAGATTTATAGGAGCATTGTGACCTGACCAAGGACAAAGATGTTTTGCAACCCCCTCAGACTCCGGCTGACACCCAGATATCTGTGGTCACCTGTCATATCCTGACCACAACCCCCTTCTTGTTCCCCCTTTCCCAGTATAAAAAGAAGCCTGAGATTCATGCCTTTAAGATGGTTCTTTAGTCTGCCATCTTCTTGGTTTGCTGCCTCTCCAAAATAAAGTTGCCTTTCTCATCCCAACACCTTGTCTCTTGACTTATTGGCTGTCATGAGGCAAACAGTATAAGCTTTGGATTTGGCCACAGCTGCATCTCCAAGTAGACAACATCAAGGCATTTTGGTCCCAACAACTCCAGCAACACTGGCCTAGTCAGTGAGAAAAATTCATGCATTGAGAATCTACAAGCCTATGAAGGAAGTTATAAATAAGTCTAGAGTAAGAAAACATGAAACTAACATTTAATGTGTGTCAAATTTGTGCCACGTGCTTTGCACTTCCTTTTATCATCCTAACAACCTTGACAGGTAGGTAAGCACTGTCATCCCCATTTTAGGTCACACAGACAGGGAAAGCTCAGAGCTATGATTCAAAATAGTGTCTGTTTAATTTCAAAGCCTGTTGTCTTTTCACTGTACAATGCTACACACTTAACTTTGAGGAGTAACTAATCAGCCTCTAACTCTTGTTTCTCTACTCCCTAAGGGAATGTAGCCATTTGTTTAGCATTCAGAGGATTTGGTCTGTGGTTCAGGCAGCAAACATTTTACAAGGGGTGTGTAATTAAATGAGGTAGAGATTGATGGAGAAGATTATGCTGTGAAGTTAACATATCTGTTTTAAACATGTTGAATGTGGTGTCCATGTAGGATATGCAGATGGAGGGGTCTAAGGGACATTTGTCACCACTGGCCTACAGCTCATGAGAGGTCTAGGATAAAGATAATGACTTGGGAGTTTTCATCAGCAAAGAGTTGTTTGCAAACCATAAATGTGGATGAAATTGCCCAACTTGAATAGAAAGACTGAGAAGACAGAGGGCCAAAAACAAAGTCCTAAAACCAACAGAAGAAGGAAACAGGGGAAGAGACCTGGAGAAAGGTCAGCCAAAAAGTGGGAAGGGAGAAGAGAATGGTGAGTGGAGAAGAGAGGAGAGATGGAAGAGATGATAAATAGCATCCTGCTCCTCAACAGGATCAAGTGAAGTGAGAACTAACAAAAGGCCCTAGGGCTAGGTAATCCTTCAGGGCAGAGGATAATTTATAATGGATTGAGGAGCAGAAACAATCAATGGAGATGACTTTAATGATAACAACTAATATTTCAGAGTGCTTAATAGAAGCAGGCACCTTTTACATACGGTACCTCACTTAATCCTTATAGCGACCCCATGAGTAAAGTACTCATACCATCTCCACTTGATGGATGAGGAAAACAAGGCACAAGGAGGTGACACAATTTATCCAATATCTCAAATCTAGTACATAGCAACAATCTGATTTGAATCCAGGCAATCTGACTTTCTTATCCTGAGGCTAAATCGCTTCTGCTTCTCTAAGTAGAAGAAAAAAAGACAGGATTAAAGTTAAGTAAGAGAAGGTGCCAAAGGAGGTTTTCTATACATGTTTGATTTTGGATGGGAAAGTTCTGAGTATGTTTTTAGACTGAGAGAAAGGGATCAGTGGAGAAAGTCTGAAGATCTGAGAAAGAAAAAAGAGTCAGTAGAACAAGGTCCCACAGGAAGAAGGCAAGATCAGAAGCAATTCTTTATCCAATATTAACTCCTCAAATCCTCAGTGAATGCCTGTGTGACAGGCTCAGCTTGGCATTGGGGAATCAATGGTGAACTTGATTCCCAAACGGGCCCTGACCTCAGGAAGCATCCAGGCTAGCAGTGGGGCAACAGGTGAGAAACAAGGAAAGAGACAAACATAGGCCCTGGTGTGTGCGGTGAAGGAAACACCCCAAGTGCTGGATAGAAAATGATCTTCCATAAATAATGACACTAAAACTAAAGCCTGAAGTTTGGGGAAGAGACAGCCTTACAGAGACTGGAGGGGAGAAGCCAAGGTGGGGAGTCACAGGGAGAAGGGGACAAGGTGCTGCAAGAGGAAAGCAGAATCCACCGGGTGTCTTAAAAATACTGCTGGGAGGATGAGGGATAAAAAACTACATATTGGGTACAATGGACACTACTCGGGTGATGGGTGCACTAAGATTTCAGACTTCACTATACAATTAATCCATGTTACGAAAAACCACTTGTAACCCTAAAACTATTGAAATAAAAATAAATAAATAAAATTAAATAAATAAAAAATACTGTTGACCAGATCTCACCTCATACAAATGTGAAAAAAAACAGAATCTCAGGACCCCAAATTCACTATGCCAAAGGGAAAGTTAAACTTGGGAACTGAGTCATGCAAAAACTGCCTTCCTTTTGTTCCCAGATAGCTGTAATTTCACATGCTTACTTTAGCTTACTTAAAATGTAGATTTCCTGAGCCCTAATCAGAGCCTCACAAGAATGTAACCACTGGCCTCATTGCTTGCTCCTCTCCCTCTTTTTTTTCCTTCCCTTCCTGCTTGGTCTTTCTCCTTTACATATTAATGTTTCCAAAACCATGTTTGGAAAAAGTGCAAGTCACAGGTCCTACTGTGATTTTTGTTTCTTTTTCCCTGGCGCATCCTCAACCTTGGCAAAATGAACCTCTAATTAATTGAGATCTGCTTCAGTCACTTTTTGGTTTGCCCCAATTAAAGCAGAATGCCTGGTGGAGGCATGTGGGCATAGCTATGCTTTTGAGCTTCCCAGTGCAGTCTGGGAAGAGAGCTACAATTTTAGGCAAGCATTTCTTGAAGACCACAGTAAGGAGTTTGCTTTTTAGTGAGGATGCAATTGGAAGTATCCTGGAGGTTTCAAGCAGAAAAATGACATCCTCATCTTCACTGGTTTAAACTATCAAAATAACTAATTGGTGGAAAGAAACCAACTTTATGAAAGAGGAAACTCTTTTCTAAAACAAGAACAAAAGAAGGAGAGAGAAGTACTTTTATAGATAAGTTTAAAAGTGAAAAGGAAAGTTTACATCTAAAAACTTCTGTTTTCTCTAAGAAAGGAAAGACTTGGCCCCACCTGCAATGATTGAGGGGCATGTGGCTCAAAGAAGAAATGGGAGATCAGAAACAGCCAACAAAGGAAACAGGAAATGAAGGCATCTGGTCAATAAGAAGAGCTAGAGGCACCAGGAGCCTCAGCCCTGAAACAAGCTCCTTAGGGAGTTTATCTTAGGTGAAGCCCTCGTCATCAGGTGAGGTTATGTAAGCATCTCTGCTGTGCAGAGGGAGAGTCTGAGGCCTGTTAGACTGACCAAGAGACACAAATGTAGAGCAAGTGCAGATTAAAAAAGAGGTGGCACAGAGTTGAGCATTGTCAATAGGTGACCACTCTAGAGATTGAGCATGGATTCCAGGCTGCATGAAAAAGAAAAGCTGGTTAGGTTGGAACAGTTGAGATCCTGGAGACTTGGAGCAGCTGAAGAACAGATTTAGTGAGACAGAGAGAAGAGATGGAAGGATGTGGACCCAGGGTGGGACTTTTCTTTTTTAAAGAGCAGTTTCAAGCAATGATGAGGTCCGGGTTGTGACCACAGGAACAGCAGCAGCAGCATCTAGTTTACCCACCACAGTGTTCAGAGAACCATGCAAGTCAACAGACTTTTGTTTATGAACTGAAGGCTCAGAACATGACACACCAAAATATGCCACTTTAGTATGAAGATTATTTTGAGCTGAAGGCAGGTGAGAATTTGCAGACACAGAAAAAAAGCTCTCTACCCTCCTGATATTTGCCTAAAAGAAGGGCATAAATTTCCTAGACTCTTATCATCCCAGAAATAGCACTGAGAGAAATCTACATAACAAACATTACTTAAATAACCCTTATCTTCCATTAGTTTCTACCACATATTTGCTGTCCCACAATTTACTGCCACTAGACGCTCAGACCCCTTTCCTTTGTCTTGTCAAATGTATTGCCCTTTGTTAAAATGGTATATAAACCTTCAGGTCTAACTACTTCTTTCAGTTTTTATTTCATTTCTGTGAGCCCCTCATATGCATATAAAATAAACCTTTTTCTCCTGTTAATCTGTCTTTTGTCAGTTCAATTCCAGTCATTGGACCTAAGAGTGTAGAGAAAAAAGCCTTTACTCCTCCTGTCTGATAGGACATTAGTTAGACTCTGAATTAAAAGTGCCCTACAACCACCAAGCACTAGAGTATTATTGTTATGAGATACTGGGGAGATAGACTTGGGTCATATGCTTGATGGTGTCCTGGCACCTTCCTTGAAGCACTTAAACCCTGAAGATCAACAATTATTGACCTCTATTATCTCAGTGGGTGGGAAAGTTCTCTTTAAAAACAATTCACACCATCATGCCATCAAAAAACTAAAATCAATGACTCAATTCAAAATGTCACTCTGTTGCTGACACCCAGTTCTGACAAACCCAGTGGTTATTTCTGTCTTGGAAACAAGCTTATCAACATCTTGGTTGGCCAATTGCAGGATTCTTTCCCCAGTCAACTGGAAGTTTGACTGTGAAGGCCAGCTGAAAACTTAGGAAACACTTTGGAGAAGTGAAGGTAAGAAATACAAACTAAAGCTTCAAGTCCCCAGCTCTGAAGAGCACCAGAGTGAAGAGTTAAGATTACTGGCTCAGTGATGAGATCTGGCATCAAGCTACATCTCCAACTTACCAGCTGGGTAGACTTCCACAAATTTGATTCTTACTGTCCTCTTCTGTAGAGTGGATTCATAATACCTACTTGGTCTTTGTAGGTACTATGAATCCACTTCATAATACCTATGAATGAAACCTTTGTTACAAAGGTTAAACAAGATCAAGTACATAAAGCACTAAGCGCAGGGTTTGACACATAGCAAATGTTCATTAAACCGTAGCTACTTTTATCATTATTATTATCCTTACTATTATCAGGTTCCCAAATAGTATGCCGAGAGTAATGAACTGCTTCCAAGTCATTGCTGAGGGATTGTAGCCTCTTTAAAGAACTCTCCAAAGTGATTACACAGCAGCTGGAGGGTGCAGGTAGGAGAACCCTGATTTGTAGCCACAAGCAATTCCATGCTATTACATGATATCTATCACTGGGTGCACATTTTGCTCTCAGGAGCCATATAAGGTGTCTCCCATTCACCTCTGGACGGTCGTCTGAGATTTCCTCCCAAAGGTCTTTGGGAATTCATAGATATGCATATATAGAGATATGTAGATGTATCTCATACACCTACTCTATTGTAGGTCAAATATCTACCATGCAAAGAGGATTTAAAAAATAAAGAAGACTGGCCCTTCCTTCCCCCAGAGCCTGTGATCAAGGAGGGGTGGGCAATTAGACAACCATGACAACACTGAGAGGTAGAAGTCATGAGGGAAGAGCAGCGTGGCCAGGAAGTTCAGGGAGGGGCACCTCACCCATATGAGGGTTTAGAGAAGGCTCCTAGTCTAGACACTGAGCAGTAGGTAGCCAGGTAAGGTGAGAGCTGTGGGTGTGTTGAGCAGAGAAAGACTGAGTGCTAAGGCACTGTGGCCTGAAGGTGTGAGCAGATACTAAGAGGTTAGTATGAGTGAGCATGGCACAGACGGTGCGCCAGGACAGAAACCCCACCATCAAACCACACCCAGGCCATGCAGGGTCTCTGAGCAGTGTTAGGGGAGCCAATGTGGGGTTTTAAATAGAAGCATGAGAGGGTTGGGTTTGCCTTTTAGGAAGATCGCTCTGATGCATTATGTAATTTAAAACAAATTTTTTTTAAGTGGAGAAAATAAAGATGAGTATGGTTATAGATTTAAAAGGTGGTGGGGGAGGGATGGGTAAGACTGGAGGCAGGGAGCCCCACTTGGAGGCTGTTCCTATAATCTGAGCAAGGGACAATGGTGCCCTGGTCAGAGATGGAGAGAAGGACAGTGATGAAGCTTCAGGACCTGGTGACTGCTAGGAGTGGTGGGAGGGGAGAAGGAGGGGTCGAGAATGATGTCAGGGTGTGTCTGCCTTGGTGGATGGACATGCCATTCTCTGAAAAACTGAAAATGGGAGGAAAAGAAGCAGTACTGAAGGGGGAAGAGTATGGGATTCAGTATTGGACATGTTGAGGTGGAGATGCCTGAGGGACACTACTCAAGGATGACAAGCAGGAGTGAAATAATCCCCCCTGGAATGCAGGAAGAAATCCGAGCTGGCAACAGTCTTCAGGGTCTCTGGCAGAGAGGTCCCAGCATAAGCCACAGGAGCAGCTTAGAGCATCCACGGAGAGGGAGTAGTTAGGAGATGACAGGGCTTAGGGTAGGATTATGGGTATCATCAACTTCACACCCCCAGGAGGAGCATCTGTAGGAGCCTGAGAAGGATCAACTGATACATCAAAGGAAAACCTGGAAAATGAGGAATGGTGATGCTCAAATGAAAACTGTTTCAAGAAGGAGGAATGAGGCCAGGTGCAGTGGCTCATACCTGTAATCACTAGCACTTTGGGAGGCTGAGGTGGTCAGATCACTTGAGGTCAGAGGTTCGAGACCAGCCTGGCCAAATGGCAAAACCCCTCTCTAAGTTTACAGAGACCTGAGCATGTTTAAATGCTAACAGGGAGAAGTCAGTAGAGAGGAGGAGGCTGAAGGGGCAGGAAGAAGATGTAAGACGCACCAGGCTGAGCCTGAAAGGAGCTGAACCCAGGCTTCCGGTCACCTCTCCATGGTGGAGACAGCCCTAAGGGTCTCAGATCACCCCAGAGTTCACCATCCCAGTGAGGAGGAGAGGAAAGACAGGGAGGAAGGGACAAAGGAACATGTAAATTAGACAACCAGGATCACATCAGTTTGTAAGTTACTAGTACCAGGCCCCAATTACTGAAAGTACCACCATTTTGGCGTAATGTGATTAAAACTTATTTTTAAAGTTATTCCATGAAACAAAGTTTTTTAGTTTTTTACCAAAATAAATTTTTAGATCCTGTAAATGCTTAGAAAAGGGAATCCCAACTGGCAGCCTGTATATTCAATCCAGCTGGCATATAAGTATTTTGCCTAAACAGTGTTAGAAAATATAGGAAATTTCACTTAAAAATCTAGACTGCTAAATTCTTTTGAAAATGAAGATCTGGCAACACCAGCACTGCATGGCATCCCTCAGATGACTGAGTGGCTGCTCTGCTCCCATTGAAAAGGGGCAAATGCACTCCATCCAGCTTGTCGTGGCCTCACCAAGCCTCTTTCCTGGCCCCAAGAGGCAAACTCCTCTGCCCTTGCACAAAGGTGGGTCCCATGGTGCTGTTGTCTGTCCCAGCCCTACCTTATGATGGAGCACCTTCCAAGTGCCAAGCAGAGTTTGAAGACGCTAGGGATACAGCAGTAGCTGCTACACTCTTCCTGTTCAGAGAGCTTAGAAACCGGGGAGGCCAATGGAGCTCTAATCTCAGCAGGATGGGGTTGCTGGCATCCTTTAACAATGCAGATTTAACTTTGCATGTAGAAAATATTCCAGCTGTCTGCTCATCCCACACACCCACTGATGAACAAAAGCACATTCAGAATGGATGCTCAATTCACTATAGAAATTTTGACACAAATTTCCTGGAGTTTGACATTGTATTGTGACACACTGCTTTAGCAATCAGGCCAGACCCCTGCCTGAAGAGGTCAGGGAGGAGAATAATTCAGTGTAACACAAGAGAATTTAAAAGAGCACTGGAATGTTTCTGGCAATAGCAGTCTCATTGCATTCCTTCATTTTTCTTTACAAGCTGGAATCATTTCCAATATTGTGCCAGTATCTGACCTGGTCTTTGCCAGACTCAACTGAAGATAGATTAAAACAATAGAGCAGGTATGACCCGCAGGGCTCAGAGGATTTATTTGTTTTCCTAAAACTCTTGCAGCTGATCATTTGGCCAATGTAAGCATCTGCCTGCCTGTGTCCCTTGAGAGTACTATTTTAAGGAGAAGGTGCTTTGTGGAACAGAAGGGATTTTTCACTACTGAGCCTTCCCCTCTTCCTTCTGCAGAGACAATGGGGAAAATAAATTTGATAAAGTTTTAGTGGGAACTGAAAAAGGCACATCACATAAAAGTATGACCTTTATCTTTTGCAGTAAAATTAATTTTCATTGAATAAGAAGCAAAGAAGGATGAAAACACCAAAGGTCCCAAATAACTTAATACAATAAAACAAAACCATAATATTCCTGTTTTGAGAACTAGTGCTAATCAGAAACTCTGAAGGGGTATGGACATTGAGGTAAGGGAAGCAGGTTGTTCTAAATTTCTGGCAAAGACAGTAACAGGATTTGGAAGTGAGCTCATGAAGGCTGCTCTGTTGACCCAGTGGACCTCCCTCCCTTCCTTCCTCCCTCTGTTGCAAACCAAGGTAACAGCATAGCACAGTAAATTATGGATTAGGGACTGTTTGCCTGGGGCAGACCTGGATTTGAACCCCAGCTCTGCTACTAACTAGCTGGGTAACCTTGTTACCCAACCTCCCTAAGCTTTAGCTTCCTCACTTATCAAAGGGGATTGTTAACACACATTTCAGAGGATTGTGGTGAGAATGGAATAAGAAGTGTTTGCAAAGTAGCTGGTCCGTAGCAAGTATTCAGTAAGGGGCACCAAGAAACAGACAGTTCTTCTGAGTGTACAGTCAAATATAATAATGAGGACCTTTTCATAATATCAGTTATCAAAATTTGACATCTGAATCCTTGTATTCCTAATCTAATTTTCAAACTATTCAAGTGTACATTATGTAAATCTAAAGAACCACTATTAAAGCTAAGGTGAGAGCTTGAGGGGAGGGATACTGGGAGGGAAAAGGGATAAAAGACGGAAATGAGAGGGAGAATTACTTTTTACTGTTCCCTTTTACACACTTAGAAATTATTTCCATCTGTATTATGGTATAATTTCGAAATAATTAAATTGACCCATTTTAAGTGTACAGTTTAATGAATTTGGAAAATGAATATAATCATGTCATTATGTAACCACTCACTCAAGATATGTAAGAGTTGTAACACCCTAAAAATACCGTGTGCCCCTTTGCAGTCAATACCCTCCTCCACACAGGCCCAGGCAACACCCATCTGCTCTCTGACATGATCTTTTTGCCTCTTCTAGAATATCATATAAATCGAATCACACAGTATGTGGTATTTGGCCTTTTGCTTAGTATGTTTTTGAAATTCATCCACATCGTGGCCTGTATTACTATTTCATTCTATTTTATGGCTGAGCAATTATCCATAGTATGGATATATAACAATGTGTTGATCCATTCACCAGTTGATGGACATTTAGGTTGTTCCCAGTTTGGGGCTCTCATGAATAATGCTGCTGTTACAAATCTGTGTTGCACCATTTACATTTTGCTCCAAATGCATGTATTCACACTTTAAAGATCAGAGTGTGGGAAGAATCACCTCTCTGAATAACTAGAACCTGGAATAAATGAATATAATTACAGTTTGGCTGGCCAAGATTTATATAACTTCTCTCCACATTCAATACTCAGTGTCTTTTTATGTATTATGTATGTAAATATACAAGAAGTATATGTCTTCTGCTAAGCAGTATACATCTGGTTGATTTCCCCAACAGACAACACAAATCAAATCACTATGATGACGTTAAATGTTTCCCTATGGCCTTAAGAGTGTTTGATTTTCCTTAAAAACTAATATTTAACAACTGCATGCAGCAACATGCAGGAGACATGAATACTCACATTTGGAACAAAAGAATACATAAGTTCAAATACAGGATGCTATGGTTTGAATGTGTGTTCCCTCCAAAACTCATGTTGAACATAATCCCCAAGGTAGCAGTATGGAGAGGCCTTTAAGGGATGATGGGGACATGAGAGATTTGCCCTCATGAATGGACTAACTCATTCATGGATTAATGGGCTGTAATGGGAGTGGGACTGGTGGCTTTATAAGAAGAGTGAGATCAGAGCACGCTTAGCCCCTCGCCATGCGATGCCCTGTGCAGGGTTGGGACGCTGCAGAGGGTCCTTAACAACAATAAGACCCTCATCAGATATGACTCCTTGACTTTGAACTTCTCAGCCTTCATAACTGTAAGAAATAAATTTATTTTATTTATAAATTATCCAGTTTCTGTTACTTTATTATAAGCAACTGAAAACAGCCTAAGACACAGGCAAAATTAATTTGTGGAGATAAAAATGAGGTAAGTGGTTCCCTCTGGCAGGAGTCAGATGTATTGACTGTTGCGGGGAGGGAGAGATGGGGAAAGGAGTGTGATCGAGTCTTAGGGTGCTGGAATTGTTCTTTATTTTCATCTGGGTGCTGCTTCCATATTTGTATACATAAATAAAAATTCATCAAGCTGTGCAATTAAGATGAGTGCACTTGCGGCCGGGCGCGGTGGCTCAAGCCTGTAATCCTAGCACTTTGGGAGGCCGAGACGGATGGATCACGAGGTCAGGAGATCGAGACCATCCTGGCTAACACGGTGAAACCCCGTCTCTACTAAAAAATACAAAAAAACTAGCTGGGTGAGGTGGCGGGCGCCTGTAGTCCCAGCTACTCGGGAGGCTGAGGCAGGAGAATGGCGTGAACCCGGGAGGCAGAGCTTGCAGTGAGCTGAGATCCAGCCACTGTACTCCAGCCCGGGCGACACAGCAAGACTCCGCCTCAAAAAAAAAGAAAAAGAAAAAAAAGATGAGTGCACTTTACTGTGTATACGTTGACCTCAATACAAAATTTAAAAGCTAATAATAATAATCTTTCAACCTGGGATCAAAACAGATTGTATGTGTGACCGCCTGGCATTATTCCTGGCACATAAATGGTGATTAATAAATAGTCATGCCGGGCATGGCAGCTCAGCCTGTAATCCTAGCACTTTGGGAGGTCAAGGTGGGCAGATCACTTGAGGCCAGGAGTTCGAGACCAGCCTGGCCAAAATGGCAAAACCCCATCTCTACTACAAATACAAAGATTAGCCAGGTGTGGTGATGTGCGCCTGTAATCCCAGCTACTCGGGAGGCTGAGGCATGAGAATCACTTGAAGCCAAGAGGTGGAGATTGCAGTGAGCCAAGATGGTGCCACTGCACTCCAGCCTGGGCAACAGAGCAAGACTCTGTCTTAAATAAATAAATAAACAAACTAAATAAATGTTCATGTATCTCTATTGCTTTCATTTACAAAGAAAATATTTGGCAAAATGTTAACATTACATACATGGGGTTTAAATATTTACCCTTCTTTTGGCCTGTGAAGATTAGGTCACTTTTTCTCCTCTGAAAATTAATGCACCATGGAGTATAGGGAGAAATGCAGAGTGGCCTTTACACATCCTATCAGAGTGGGCTTTACACATCCTATCAGAGTGGGCTCTACACATCCTATCAGAGTGGGCTCCTTACACATTCTATCAGATGTGTACATCCTATCAGAGTGGGCTTTATACATCCTATCAGAGTGAGCTCTTCACACATCCTATCAGAGCGGGCTCTTCACACATCCTACCAGAGCGGGCTCTTCACACATCCTATCAGAGCGGGCTCTTCACACATCCTATCAGAGCAGGCTCTTCACACATCCTATCAGAGCAGGCTCTTTACACATCCTATCAGAGTGGGCTTTACACATCCTATCAGAGTGGGCTTTACACATCCTATCAGAGTGGGCTCTTTACACATCCTATCAGAGTGGGCTTTACACATCCTATCAGAGTGGGCTCTTTACACATCCTATCAGAGTGGGCTTTACACATCCTATCAGAGTGGGCTCTTTACACATCCTATCAGAGTGGGCTCTTTACACATCCTATCAGAGTGGGCTTTACACATCCTATCAGAGTGGGCTCTTTACACATCCTATCAGAGTGGGCTCTTTACACATCCTATCAGAGTGGGCTTTACACATCCTATCAGAGCGGGCTTTACACATCCTATCAGAGTGGGCTCTACACATCCTATCAGAGCAGGCTCTTTACACATCCTATCAGAGTGGGCTCTTTACACATCCTATCAGAGTGGGCTCTTTACACATCCTATCAGAGTGGGCTTTACACATCCTATCAGAGTGGGCTTTACACATCCTATCTTGTCTTACCTTACTGGATCCCAGCACATATTTTCAGCTGGACATTCGACTTATGTGGAATCTCAAAGGGTTTGTGCAGAGGTACTAGGTCCAGGGCCATGCTTGCTATTTCCCTAGCATGGAGGATCCCATTGGCCTTGGGTACCCCAAATGCCACCATATTTGAAAATACATGAAAAAATGGCACACCTGAATGAACTAAAGCAGACTGTAATTTTTTAAGGCTGCTGGCAAGGGTTTTCTATCCAAAACCTTTACCTGTACCTTCCCTTGCAGCTTGGAAAGTTTACTCAGGCCAGAGGGTTCTAAAAGCATTTCAAGGAATGGGTCTCTGAGAGCAAAAGTCACTACAAGGTTTGGTGCTCTGGACATGAACTGATCCAACAAACGTTTCTGGTCCATGAAGTAAACAGACTGCCTCTTGACAATGATTAGTCAGTGCTTCTTGCTTCTTATGTTCAAGCAGCATTGATTTCCTTGTCTTTCTGACATAGCCTTGTTCTTAATACTCAGACTCAAGACAAATAAGAGAAACAGTTTGGGAGCAGCCAGCGATGTTTGAGTCAATTTCTTACAGTTCTTTCATACTGAGAATAGGAACTCTGGGCCAAAGCTATTGAGGGGCACAAGAAATAATGAAATGATGTCCTGAAAGTTAGTTATTTGACTTCCACAAGATGATTTAGCACAATGCGAGAAGTACTTATGAAATGGCAGTCCAATAGCATGCAAGAGTCAAAGGGCTTCCAGGGATATGGAAAAGTCATAAAAATCGAGTCCTGGGCTCAATGCTCCAAGCTATGAACAAAATGGATTTCCTACCTCAAAGTTGCATGATGTGTCTCGAAAAAGCTGGCCTTCTTTAGAGATGCATAACAAAAATCTTAGAAACTTGAAACTGTAATTTGTAAGAGGTTCTCCAGAGTGGGATACAGAGTATTAGAGGTTTCTGCAAGAGATGAGACTAGAAAGCTAGTGCAGAAAAGGTTAATAGAGCAATATCAGCAGGATCAGAACACTGCTGAATCATAGTGTGCATTGGTACAATAAAGAATAAGAACTTAGATGCTAAGACACTAACCTTGAATGTATGAATGATGGAATAGCTGATTGTTTGAGAGTTTAATTGAAATTGTGATGCTGAATGATATCTTCAACCTTTTCTGACACTGTTGCTTAAATGAGTGGGTAGACACTCCCCATTCAGCACATCCCATCTATTTCTGCCTGGATGCCGAAGGTGCTGCTTCCAGACACCATTCAGCAGACACACATGCATGTGCCCACACACACACACACACACACACACACACGGCTGTCATGACAACTGAGGCACGGACATTGAGGCCATGTCTGAATGGAGCCAGTAATTTAGACACCTTGGTAAGGTGTTTTGTTTTGGGGGTGAGGGAACTTTTTTGTCTACCCAGCAGCAGCAAAAACCCATCTTTCTACCCTGCAGACAGTGGTCCTTCCTAACTAAGTGCTCAATCCTGGGATCTTGGGATACTAAAACAAGGCATCATTATTTCTCTCTTTTTTTAATAACAATTTATTTTCTCTTTTTGCAAATTATTTCTTTCTTTTTCCTTTTTTTTTTTTTTTATTATACTTTAAGTTCTAGGGTACATGTGCACAATGTGCATTATTTCTCAAGAGTTCTCTGGATGAGATTTACCCAACTCTTACAGGTTCTAACCCACAAGGGGTCACAGTAAAAATAACTGCCAAGCCAGTCTCACTGAGTGTATTGGTTCCATGGAAACATTTTTTGACCTCTTAGGGACCACTTATGTTAACCCACCACTTGTTGTTTTCATTTGCAAACATTCTGAAGGTCAGTTTGAATTTCATTGTTTTAGGGTCTGATAATTCACTTAGATAGTGACTCAAAATCTAAATTAAAGTCAAAAATCTAAATTAAAGCCCAAATCATCAGAAAGAGTAAGATACACCCAACAAAGATGCCTAATTTACAATCATGAAGAAACAATTCAGTTCATGTCAAAAGATTTATTGAATGCCTTAGACACAAGGAAAATTGTCATCAATAATAAGCATTTTCTAAGCAATTACTTTGGGTGGACACATAGGCTCAGAGAGATATAAGGCTCAGGGAAGTCTATGAATGCCAGTCACATTGCAAAGCCACATAAGGCATATACCAACTAGTTAGAAAAGTGGGTGATTAGAAAAGCTTTGGGCAAGGCCGGGCGCGGTGGCTCAAGCCTGTAATCCCAGCACTTAGGGAGGCCGAGACGGGCGGATCACGAGGTCAGTAGATCGAGACCATCCTGGCTAACACGGTGAAACCCCGTCTCTACTAAAAATACAAAAAACTAGCCGGGCGAGGTGGCGGGCGCCTGTAGTCCCAGCTACTCGGGAGGCTGAGGCAGGAGAATGGCATGAACCCGGGAGGCAGAGCTTGCAGTGAGCTGAGATCCGGCCACTGCACTCCAGCCCGGGCTACAGAGCAAGACTCCGTCTCAAAAAAAAAAAAAAAAAAAGAAAAGCTTTGGGCAAAGTTTCTAGGGGTAAGTAAGACTTAAGCTGAGCCTCATGGAAGGCAAAGTGTTTCTACATTTTAGAAATAAAGGGAGAAATTTACAGGTGAAAAAAAAAAAAAACTGCATGGTGTGGGACTGTTTGAGTATTACCTTGTTTGGCAGGAGATGTCCTGTAGAAGAGCAATGGGAAATAAGGCTGTGTAGTAAATAATTAACCTTACCCAAAAAGAAGTCTGGCTTTTACCCTCAGGTACTGGGAGTTGGTTCCTAGGCCCCTAGAATGCCCTGCCTAAGTCTTTGTTGCTGGGGAGCTTTGGCTACTGACAGCCTACCAATGTGATTTGTGACTGTGGCCTGAGGGCCACGCAGTGTCATTTACGACCTCTGGAGGAACAACTAAAGATATTAGCTTGATCTCCAATCTCCAGAAGTGGCTGGAAACTCAAGGTCAGCCACTCAGGCAGGATGTGATCAGGCCCCAATAAATCTCTGAACACCAAAGGCTGAGGTGATCTTTCATGGTTGGCAACACTTTGTGTGTCTCATTGCACAGGGTGACCAGGAGGAAGCAGCGTTGTCCATGACGTCATAGGGAGAAAAGGACTGGCAGCTGGCACTAGACCCCGCCTGGATTCTGCCCCATGTGTCTCCTCTCTTAGCTGATTTTAATTCGTATCCTTTTACTGTAATATAACTACAATAAGAAGTACAGCACTTCCTTGAGTTCTGTGAGTCATTCTAGTAAATTATTGAACTTGAGGGTGGTTGTGGGAGTCCCTAAATTTGTAGCCAGCTGGTCTGAAATAAGGATGATCCGGGGCATCACCAAACTTGCAGCTGATGTCAGAAGTGAGGGAAGTCATGTGAGGACTGTTCCCTCAAACTGTACAGTTGTCTTAACTCATCACAAAGGCTGAAGAAGTTAGTTACGTGGGGCATGGAATGCAAGCCTGAAGAGTCTGGATATGATGCCATAGGCAGTTATATTCTTGAGCAAGAGAACAAGATAAGCTTCATCTCATAATAGTATAAGAGACAGGATGCTTAGAGGACTGTGTTTCATCCAGATGTGGGAAGATGAAGGTTTGAACCAGCCCTGAGGCAGAAAAGGAAAGGCTGTGTGAATAATAACAATGACTGAGCATATGCCATGCCAGGCATCCTAAGCGCTTCATGTGCTTTTAATCCTCAAAACAATCTTAATATGGCAGGCAACATTCTCCTCTCCATTTCACAGACCAAAAAACTGAAGCTCAGACAGACTACTTCGCCCAAAATCATCCAGCAGGAAGTGGCACAGCTGAGATTTGAACCTAGCTGGAATCTGACTGGTAACTATTATCTCACACAAGTGCTACCACATGGAAGACACCGTGGTAAAAGGATCAACAAGATTTGCTGACTGGCCATCTGGATATAAGACAAAAAAGCCAGGAAGAGGACAGGACAACTCTAGGGTTTTCCATATTGATAAAGAGAAAGTGTAGATGTTCCTATTGCCCAAATTGCCTATTTCACCTTGAGCAAAAAGGACATGAGCTAAGGAGATCTAAGTCATGGGCGGCTCAAATTTGCCAACTAACAAAGGGAACCTGGCTAAGTCATTTAGCTTTCCTGGGCCTAAGGTTCCTCTTCAGTTGGAGTAAATCTCTAAATTCCCTACCAGTCACAAGAAGCAAAGTAGTAAGTGATCAGTAGCATGTGCTCTTAAATCAGACAGGTTTAAGATCTAGTACCTGTGACTAAGTACCTGACTCTGCATTTATCAGCTACGTGACCTTAGACAAGTAACTGAGCCTTGGCATTCCCATCTGGGAAATGGGGATTATAATAACATCTGGGTTATAGAAATGTTGTGAAGATATTTACCATAATCAAATAATCTATGTCAAGCCCTTAGCACAATGCCTGACATATGACTAAGTATTTGATACATGACAGTTTTATTGTTAGTTTTAATGCAATGAGATAACATAGAACATAGCCCCAAAATCACCATTCCAGATGATTCCATTGGCCAAACTCAGAGATGAATAATTAATTTTTTAATCATTATTAATAAAGACATGAGAAAAGCTTACCATGTTTTAGCTACCCTGGATGCAAGTGTACAGTTATGTTATTGTACTGTGTGAGTCATTATTGTCCAGTGCTGTGATGATATATACCATAAGCATAAAAGTTCACATGATGCATGATAAAATTGTGCAACAATAAAACAGACAGAATTAAAGGATGAAGATTCAGCATCACTTCCGATTTTGACCAAAACACAAGTTAATCAGCACATCCATATAGCAAAACAAAGCAGAAAGTCAGTTACAGTCAAATCCTAAATGCCTAAATACTTAATCTATTTTTCATCAACTCCAAGCAAAATTTACTTCAAATTTAGCCAAAAGATTATTTCAATTTTCTTTTTTTTTTTTCCTTCAGTGGTGGCCATCAGAGATAGTGTTATGACCCTCACCCACACTTCTGTATAATGAGCTTACCTTTGGAGAATAAAGGGAAATCCTTTAAATCTGAGGGTTATTAAAAATAAAAATCCCTACTTACTATGTAGTTAGTGCCCTGTATTTACCCATTAATTGCTAGATATATTAAAAGTTATTATCTTTGCTGGGAGCAGGTTTGGATCCAAACACCTGTTCAATGGTTCTGAATTAGAGGCAAGAGGAAGGAAAGCCCAGAGATAATAGTAAAATGCAAAGCAAATGTGGTTTAATTACATTGTCATGTACGATAGCAACTTTAATTTCATGATGCAGTGTTTTATGGTAATGAAAAGAAACACAAGGAATTGTAGGAACACAATAGTTTCATCAACATTAACCTCATAATGCAGTATTTTTCAGTAATGAATGGAAAGAAAAGGAACTGTGTGGGTTGCAGTGACTCACCGCAGCAACCTTCACGAGCAGCAGGTGGAATAATGAAGGTGATGGGAGAAGGAGCATTTCCTTTTCAACATGGTTATTGGTCTCAGTCCTTCTATGTGTTACTAGACTGTACCCTGAAGGCAGAGAACCCATCTATCACATTCAGCCTCATGCCCTCTAGAGCTCCAGTGTTAACACAGTGCCTGGCACATAAGGGTTTCTCAATTACTGTGGATTGAAAAAATGAATCGTAAATACTTTCTAAATCTATTTTCAGTTTGCCTCATGGCTAACAAAACATTTCATTGTTCCCTTCTCAATTTATACAATTAAAAACGAAATTACAATTGGTAATGATTATTGATATTATAATTTTGTCTAAATATTTGTTCTGTGTGTCTTTCAAAATTCACTACCTTTCCTCACTGGCCATGAGGAAAGGAAAACACCTATGTCAGTAAAGTTTGGAGACCATTGAGCTAAGTGCCGGAAAGTCTGACCACAAAAAATAAAAATATAAAACTAGTTTGTTTCCCTTATTATTGAAAAGGATGGCTCTCAAATCAAAGCAGTAGACATTTCCTCAGGGCCAACAATGAGAAAAGCCATAAGCACAATTGAGGCTACTAAGAAGATTTGCTTTCTAGGAGCTTACAACTTAAGAAAGTTAGAATGTTTATATAAATGGTTACTTTCCATTAATTCCAAGCTTTGTCTCCACTAAAAATTAATATTTTTCTATGTCTAAGGGAATACCTACCCATACATCAATAGTCACTCACACACATTTCCTATCATCTCCATGTTGTAGACATCATAATGGTCTATAATTTTCCCAAAGGTGGTATAGAACTTGTCCAGGAAGTCCACTACCTGATACAGTGTGCTGGTGTGGAAAGTTGAGGGAAGACTACTATGTCACTGCAATGGAGCAAGGAGGTAGAAAAAGAGTAAAATCAGGCAAAATAATTGGCAAGACCTAATTAAACAATGGTACTTCCTTGTTTGGCACAATTTTTTAAAGCTCTCAGAAATCTGAGCCAGGGAGACCAGAAAGTTATGAGTCAGTTAATTGATTTAGAAAATATCCTTAGTTGTTTGTAACCTGTTTGGTTGGGATTTTGTTTGGGTTTGCTTTTGGTGTTTGGGTGTTGGTTTTGTTTAGGTTTTGCTTAGCTTCATTTTAGACAGTGTTAGCATATTCAAAGCTAGGGAAGCTGGGTGCATGAGAGCTCTATCCGCTAACATCTGGACTCCCCTGTTTCTGTTGATCAAGTGAGTGGGTTTATATAACAAGAGATTTACATAGATTGAGACAGCTGTGCAAACTCATTTAGAGAAGTCCCAGGTCAAGGTTAATTTGCTTCCCAGTTATCCTGATTCCTACCTACATTCTAGTTTTGTTTGTCTGTTTGTTTGTTTGTTTGTTTGTTTGTTTGTTGAGATAGTCTCTCTCTCTCTGTCATCCAGGCCAGAGTGCAGTGGCTCAATTGTAGCTCACTGTGACCTTGAACTCCTGGGCTCAAGTGATCTTCCCACCTCAGCCTCTTGAGTAGATAGGACAACAGGCACTCGCCACCATGCCCATCTAATGTTTTGTATTTTTTGTAGAGACAGGTTCTCTCTGTTTCTCTGGTTGGTATTAAACTCCTAGTTTCAAGTGATCCTCCCACCACAGCCTTCTAAAATCTTTTATTTTTTGGTTGTTAGTGATGCTTTCACATCTTCAGACAGATTTCTTTGAGGTTATACTAGCCTCTGCTGGAGAGAGGGTCTTTCGCCTTTTTCCTCCCAGGAGGGAGTCTGTATCAATGACATGGCATGGCTTTAAACTCTAAAGAGCTAGTCTTTAAACTCTATGCCTCAGTTTATCCATCTGTAAAACATGGAAGCTCCCTTGACCCCCAGTTAGAAACTGACTGCTTTGAGTAACTGCAGTAAACTGCAAATCATCTGCAAGGCTTCTACCTCACAGCTTACAACTTCAATTTATGGGATTTTCTCAGAAATTTCTAAACTTTCCCGCATGCAAGGCAACCCTGGTTCTGCCTCATCACAGATGGGGTCACTGTATGTTTTGCTATAGCAGGGAAGAACTATATGGCTTATTTACTGCAGATTAAAAAAAAGAAAAAGAAAAGAAACATTCCCTAAAATGAAGTATAGTATTCTAAAGCAATTTCCTGCTGTTTTTGCTAACCTGCATGCCTTTTAGCTGTAAGAAATTGATTTAAGTTAAAAAAAAATAATAAGGTGGTGGGGGTGGAGGGACTTAACCAAATCACACCAACGTATTTTATTAACAACATGCCTAAGTGGTAGGCTTGCTGCCACTTGATTCAAATGCCTACATTTTCTTCTTTTGCAGATATTATTTACTCTCCACCTACTGCCAGTCACGCACAAATTGCATAACACTGTAGATTGCTCCAACTGTCTGCCTTTCGAGCTGAAATCCTAATGCCAGTCATGTTAATTTACCTGAAAAGATGGACACACTCAGGTATCTCTCAGCCAGGCAAGGTTGGCCTTGTCTTAGGTCATCAGCAACTTGTTTCAGTAGCATGCCTGTTTTTAGGTATGAATCCGAACAGTTAATTACCCTTAAGAAAAAAGACACACGGGGGCCCATTGTTATGCCTGCAGCATCATTTTTTACCATTGGCACTCTCGATTGTTCCATCCTCCATACACGGTAAGTAGGGTATGGTTTATATACTTTTTGCTGGGCCACAGTGGATTTGTACCAAGTCAAGTGTATTCCTTAACCCAGTCTTCCCTAGGGCCACTGTTGAGATGGGGTCAGGGGTGCTGCTAGGAGTGGACAGAGAGGAGAGTCAATTGGAGGAAGGGAAGCTCTGCCTGCAACCTCATTAGGATCGATCTTTACTCATCTAGCACTTTGGTCATTGAGATTGATGCCTCCCCTAACTTAAAATACTTATGGGAACCAGGACCTCTCAGGGTGCGTTAAGCAGGCCCAGCTTGTACCCTGCAGTGATTTGCAATTTCCTTGTTGTGAGCAGTGGCAGCATTGTTAGTTCAGAGAGCTGGGCTTTGCCCTTTGGGGAGGTCGTGGGGCTTTTTGCTCCCAAGAGGTGGCTATTACCTTCCTCATGGGGAGTTTTTTTCTAAACAGGAAGTGGTGCATGAACAATTTTACCATGTCCTCCTTTAGTCTTGGGGATTAAAAATCTTAAGTTATTTGAATCGTTAGGCTGTCGGAAGAAAAAAGTCAACTAAGATGGCCATTCTGTCTACAGGGTAAAAACAATCAGAGTGATATACTGGGCACATTTAGCACTCATTTCCCTTGCAGGAAGCTTGGGACCCCCTGGAGGGATAAAGGATGAATATTTATTGGAGCCTAATAACGGTGGAAAACCTAATTTTGTATTTTTTTCTGTGAAAGAAAAAGGGTGATATTTATATATTTCCCTCAGGAATTTCTGTCTCAATAGCATTTTTGCTCTACATATTCATAATCTACCCTGGTAATATTGTATGCTAAATACTTATCAATGCAGCAAGATCTGGCTATATTGCTTCATCATTAATTGAGGAATATAAAATGCAGTCAGGCCTCTAATCAGTATTAACAGAGCACCTACCATGCCCCAAGCACTGGAATAGGCACTGAGGGATGTAAAAATGAAGAAAATTTAGTTGTGCCACACAAGAATTACATAATCCTGCTAGATAAACAGAAATGTGTACAGTTAATCACATATGTATACTACTAGAATATAAAAGTCAGGCTTGCCACGGCCAGGAGAAGGTTTAAAGGGTTACATAGGAAGTATTGACATGTTTCTACCCAAAGGGGGGATATCTTTTATTTCATATAGATTTAGAAAGTGATTCATCTCACCAAAAGGAAGAGATTAACTAACCCAGGCTACAGAATAGGACTGGCAAAGACCCCAAAGGCTTATGAAAATGAACAACTTGGATTAGCTTGGTTCTTCATTCTTGAGCTGCCTTTGAGAATATGGATGAAAACATGGGTCCTCTCCTAGAAAAATGCACATATATACCCAGTTTTGCATGTAATTTCAGGGATTCATGGGCCACTTGAAACTTCAACATGGACTGTCTAGAGTACCAAATTTAGATAAGCAGACAAAAGAGCCAACAAGGACATTCTAGTAAACATCAATATTTGGAAGTAATAAGGCATTTAGAGGAAGTCAAGCAGAGAAGAGCCATTGAAAGAAACTATGGCATTGTCAGAACTGAGTTGGACTGTGGGGGCTATTTATCCAGGGCAGCTCTCTGGGTCATCAGGCATCACCAGTTGGTAAAATATCCATGTAAATGCAACAAAATGGATGTATTAGTCTGTTCTCAGGCTGATAATAAAGACATACCCGGGACTGGGTAATTTACAAAGGAAAGAGGATTAATGGACTCACAGTTCCACATGGCTGAGGAGGCCTCACAATCATGGCGGAAGGCAAGAAGAAGCAAGTCATGTCTTACATGGAAGGCAGCAGGCAAAGAGAAAAATGAGAGCCAAGTGAAAGGGGTTTCCCCTTATAAAACCATCAGATTTCATGAGATTTATTCACTACCACAGGAACAGTATGGGGGAAACCTCCCCCACGATTCAATTATATTCTGCCAAGTCCCTCCCATAACATGTGGGAGTTATGGGAGCTATAATGCAAGATGAGATTTGGGTGGGGACATAGCCAAACTGTATCAATGGAGAAAAATGTATTTACCAAAAATCCCTCTAGAGGGGCTTACCGTACATAACTGAATGGAATACTTGGATAGCCCACTTAGGAAAGCAATGACACCTCTAAAGGACATACTATCTAATAACATAGTCATCAAACTGCCTTCCTAGAAAGACAGGTCAGATTAACTACTTGGCTTTTGTTTTGCTCAGTAGACTCTGTAGGTTTGGGGCCAAAGCTGAACTGCTTGGGGTAGGGCTGGGGTAGTGGAAGCTGGGAGGCTTTTTTGCCTTCAATCCTATATAGTCAGTACTTACCTCCCTCTCTCCATCATCATCACCACCATCACTATGGTCATTATCAACATCATCACTAACACTTGTTCTACTCCAGGCACTGTCTAAACACTACACAGACTAATAGTGAATGCTCACAACTCTCCTATGATGCAGACATTATGATGTCCATTTTATAGGTGAGCAAGAATGGAAGAGATGAAATTGAAACACAGGGAGTATAAATCTAGAGCCCTCTTTCTTAGCCACAACACAATACTGATAACATTCAAATAAAACAGTTTTGTTTTGTTTTGTTTTTTGAGATGGAGTCTCACATTGTCCCTGGGGCTGGAATGCAATGGCGTGATCTTGGCTCACTACAACCTCTGCCTCCTGGGTTCCCACGATTCTCCTGCCTCAGGCTCCCGAGTAACTGGGATTGCAGGTGCACACCACCACACCTGGCTAATTGTTTGTATTTTTAGTAGAGATGGGGTTTCAATATGTTGGCCAGATTGGTCTCGAACTCCTGACCTTGTGATCCACCTGCCTTGGCCTCCCAAAGTGCTGGGATTACAGGCATGAGCCACCGTGTCTAGCCAATAAAACAGTTTTAAAGGACAGAAAACTTTGGGACTTCCCAGGTTGCCCATATGCCTTGGTTTGAACCTATATGTTGTAGACCTTTCTTGAGTCAGAGAAGATGGAGGAGAAACAAAATAGCATTGTGTCCTTGAAGCCAAAGGACAAAAAGGAAAGAGTGATAACTTTCTCAAGTTTTTAGAGACGTGACCTAGGGTGAGGACTGAAAAGTAATTGTTGGCATAAGTCGTGGGCTTGGCGAGGACAGTTCCTATAGAGTGATGAGGGTGCAGATTGCAAAGGGTTGAGGAGCAAATGAGAAGTGGAGAGGAATCATTGAGTAGATACTACTTTTTCAAATTATTTAGACAAGAGAACAGAAAACAAATTTACTTTGGGATGAGGAACTTCAAATTAAACCCCCCTACCAGCCGGCCATGGTGGCTCACACCTACCTGTAATCCCTATAAAGCACATTGGGAGGCTGAGGTGGGATGATTGCTTGAAGCCAGGAGTTCAAGGCTGCAGTAAGCTATGGTTGTGCCACTGCACTCTAGCTTGGGTGGCAGAGTGAGACATCATCTCTAAAAAAAAAGAATGAATTAATTAATTAAATTTAATAAACCTCCCTGCTCTGCTCTTTTGTAGGAGAACATTTGCGGCACTCCTATTAAAAACTAGGCACAAAGTTTCTTATCGTCATCTCACTTAATTTTCACAATAGACTCATTAGGGTTACCTCCCACATTTTACAGATGAAAATACAGAGGCTCAAAGGGATTGAGTCACACAGCCAAGAAAGTGGCAGAAGCCAGCTCTGAACTCAGGATGGTCTGGCTCTGAAATTCCTGACATTTCACTTAATTAAAAGAAAGGAAGACTGCACATATTGATAAACTGAGGTGAAAGAGTTAGAACCAAAGGAGACACTGGGGTTATGGGATGCAACGGAGAAAGAAAATAACTGATAGGGCAAGGCACACTAATGATTTCCTTTCTACTGGGTCCTTCCTTTAGCTATTGCATCTCCTAAATTTAATAAAAGTCTGTTGACTACTCAAGCTACAGTTTCATTTCTCTACTCCTCTTTAGAGCAAAACTCCTGAGAAGAGTTGCCCAAACTTGCGGTCTCCCTCCACTTCCTCTTGCCCTATTGTCCCCCGAACACACTCCAAAGCAGGCTTTTTCTCCTCCATGCTACCCGGAAACTGCTCTTGTTAAGGCCACCAGCGATCTGTCAATTGTCACATGCAGAGGTTGATTTAAGAATCAACTTTACCTTGCTTGGCCAGCCACAGTATTTAACACAGTTGACCACAGTTCACTCCCTTCTGCGGGAGGTACTTTCCTCACTTGACTTTGGGGACACTACCTAATCTTGATTCCTGCCACCCTATCACAGTCCTCCATGCTGGCTTGTCTTTTCTCTCTCTCCCAGGCCTCAACATTGAGGGACCACAGAATGCAGCAGGCAGATCTCTTCTCTTCTGTATCTATATTCACTGTCCTAGGGGAGCTCATGTGGTCTCATAGTTTAAATACACAATCTATCAGTATATGCTGATTACTCTCAAATTTATACACCTAGCCTGGAACTCCTTGAACTTCAAATTTGTATAGCCAATGCTTAACTGACATCCCCACTTGAATAGCTAATAGTCTTCTCTAAAAAACATGTCCTAAATCTTGATTTTTCTTCCCAAAAGTAACTTCTCTCCAAGACTTTAAGAAACAGCAACTCCACGTTCTCAATGGCTCAAGCCAAAAATATACAAAGCATCTTTGATTCCTTCCATTCACATCGCACATCCAAGAGCTAATCCAAGAGCAAATGCTATAATATCTAACTCTAAAATAATCCTTTATTACACCACTTCTCACTAATTTATTGCTACATCTCCAGTTGAAGCCAACATTACCCTTCCTATGGACTTAACCTCCTAACTGGGCACTCTGGCTCCACATTTACCTCTCTTACCATCTTCTTTATTCAGCAACCAAAGCATTCATTATAAAACAGAAGTCAGATCATATTTTTCCTTTGCTCAACCCTCCAAGTGCTTCTCACAGCACTCAGAAATCTGCAGTCCTTACTAAAGTGTCCAAAGCCATGCTTAAGTTTGTCCCAACTACCTCTTATACTTTATCTTCTACTTCTTTACCCCACCATCTCACTCACCAGCCCCTCGCTGTCCCTCAAATTTGCCAACCATTTTCCTACCTCTGCCCCTCCTGCCCCTCTGCCCCTAGAAGTCACTCAGTTCATTTAGGGTTCTGGCCACACCATAGAAAACAGCAGCCCCAGTCACTCTCTCACTCCTTACATGGTTTTACTCTCCTTCTTGCATTTATCATCACCTGATGTATCACATATTTATTTACTAGTCGGTGCCTTTTCTGTCTTCCTCCACTAGACTATAAGTCCTTGTGAACTGCTGTATTGTCTGCCTATTACAATGCCTAACACAGAGCAGATAATTAGTAAGTATTCGTGCAATGTCTAAATAAAAGGAAGCAGAAGAATGGGTTTCAGAACCCAAGTGAAGAGGTTGGCCTCAGAAAGT
Source organism: Chlorocebus sabaeus (assembly GCF_047675955.1). Lineage (NCBI taxonomy): Eukaryota > Metazoa > Chordata > Mammalia > Primates > Cercopithecidae > Chlorocebus > Chlorocebus sabaeus. The sequence goes on from NC_132915.1 coordinate 61,829,480, forward strand.
CGAAGGCACAGCTCTTCTGTTTGCAGAATAAGAAACGAGGTAGAGATGGGCCTTAATTTGGTAAGTTTCATGATAGTTGGAAGTTGGTCAGTTTCATACTTTATAACTTGTAACTGGGAAGACATGGTGGTAAAGTCAGGTGATTTGTTGGGAATGAGGAGAGATGAGATTAAAAAGGGATGTAAGGAAAGAAGTAAAGATTAGTAATGGCCATCATGGCAATTAGGGATAGATAAAAAGATTGCTGAACAGCTATAGTTCTGGTGGCCCAGAAATATCTATATCAATGCCTGGAATTACATATCTGGATCCTAAGATAGATGGAGGCTTAAAACTTCAAGTATGGAAATCATCGGCATATAGGTGGTGGTGGAAACTGGGAGCTGGAACTAAATCAGAAGGTTTGTTTATTTATTTATTTATTTATTTTATTATATTTTGAGACGGAGTCTTGCTCTGTCGACCAGGCTGGAGTACAGTGGCGCAATCTTGGCTCACTGCAACCTCCACCTCCCCAGTTCAAGCAATTCTCCTGTCTCAGCCTCCTAAGTAACTGGGACTACAGATACACGCCACCACATCTGGCTAATTTTTGTATTTTCAGTAGAGACTGGGTTTCACCATGTTGGTCAGGCTGGTCTCAAACTCCTGACCTCAGGTGATCCACCCAGCTCAGCCTCCCAAAGTGCTGGGATAACAAGCATGAGCCACCACACCCAGCCTAAATCAGAGGGTTTAGAATGAATAAAAAGCATGCCAGGAATAGACCCAAAGAACAACTGTCAATGTCCAATGCGTATGAAAGATGCAAAGTTGCTGAAAAGACTGAGAAGGAACAAGCTGAGCAGTGAGAGGTGAACCAGGCGAGAGGGAGTAGGGAAATCTACGGAGGAGAGAGTTTCAAAAAGAAGAGAGAGGTCAGCCATGTCCAGTGCTGAAAAGAGGTCAAAAAGAAGAACCAATTATCCCAATTGGTTACTAAAGAATTATGAGTTTGGCAACTATTGTGCTACCAGATGTTTACTGATTTTAGTGCATTAAAACAATGCTTAGTTTACTTATTAAACTGCTAGTCAGTAGTTTTCCAAGCTGGTTGCATATTAGAATCCACCAGTGAGCTTTTAAAATACCAATGCCTGAATCTTCTCCCCAAATAATTATAGCAAAATATCTGAGAGTTGGGGCACAGGCATTAGTTTATTATAAAAGACCCCAGAGGATGGTAATGTGGAAATTCTGTGCAAGAGGGAGCTGGGCTTTCTACAGTAACACATGGGGAACCTCTATGCCTGGTACATTCTGGGCAATCCTAGCCCACCCAAAAAGATTATAAACCAGGGCAGAGGACAGAAAACTTTGGACCCGGAGATAATGGGAACAATCTGTTGAGATGCTGGTGGGCCTTTCCTCGGTACCTGTATTAGTCTGTTTTCACACTGCTATAAAGAAATGCCTGAGACTGGGTAATTTACAAAGGAAAGAGATCTAATTGACTCAGGGTTCTACATGGCTGGAGAGGTTTCAGGAAACTTACAAGCACGGCAGAAGGCAAAGGGAAAGCAGACACCTTCTTCACAAGGCAGCAAGGGAGAGAGTGAAGGAAGGAGGAGCTGCCAAACACTTAAAACCATCAGTTCTCGTGAGAACTCCCTCACTATCATGAGAACAGGATGGGGGAACCACCCCCGTGTTCCAACCACCTTCCATCATGTCCCTACCTCCAAACATAGGGATTACAATTCAAGATGAGATTTGGGTGGGGACACAGAGCCAAACCATATTAGCACCTAAGCCTGGGGATGTGACGGCCACTCTCTCTGCGAGGTACCTGCTACTGACTTGCTTCCTTGGTTTGGTAGATCCTTAAAATAAAGATCCTAGTTGACTCACTTATAAATAATAATAGTAATTGCATCTATTACTGCATTTGTACCAAGCATTTTCTGAGTGTTACATGCATTAACTCATTTAGTATGAATGATACTTCTATGGAGTAGGCACAGTTTCTAAACCTATTTCACAGGATAAACAAATTGAAGCTCACAAAGTGACTTGCCCAAGGTCATGAATCTAGAAGAAAGTGGAGCTGGAATACTTGTCCAGTTCCAGTTCACTTCACAACAAAAGATCTGATCCGTGTCTATGTTACACCGGTTCCCTTCCACCATGAGGGTTGGAATCCTCAACCTGACTGAGTGCCTGCCCTGCAGCTTCCAAGGAGGAATGCTCTCCCAGCTCCACTTCCCCAGAGTCTGGACACTTCCTTCCAAGACTCATACACAGCTGCCCGAGATCCAGTGTTGATATGAAATTATTTCATTGGCATTTGAGGTAGAGATTTGTCTTTTACCTTTACCTTTTGACGCACAGTAACTTCTGCTAAAAGGACTGAGAATTACTGAAATCCTAGTAAAAATGAGAACTGATCCTTAAAAATCTATGTAAGCAGAACATAAAATTCTACAACAAAGATGTAAAATTGTCATTTCCATGGCTTCAACAATTAGCTCTCAGAAAAGAACACTTCAGAGAAACAAGTTAAGTAGAAATATATGAACTAACCAAATCAGCTTTTATTATTGACATTGTACTTCAATATGGCTTTACTTACTACAGAGCAGGTGGTCTGTTTTGTGTTTTTCATGGATTAGTTCATGGGTCCTTTCTGCCACAAATGCTTTCAGGTGTTTGCTATACTTCTCCATCTAAGTATTAATCACAGAAGGAAAGTACTTCATAGGAACACGTTGCTCCCTGTGTATTAATTTCTGACTCTTTGAAGGCTCCTAGAAGGTAGGGGAATTTCAGTAGGGAGCTACTGGGCTTGTAATTATTATCTGCTTGGGATCTAATAACCAAGCCAGCTGAGTGCTCCCTGTGAGGGCGTGCACCACTAAGCCTTACCCTGAATGCTATGGCAAATCCACACCTGAACAAGTGAGCCTCAATCAGCTACTTGCGTACAGTTCATGAAGAAGGCTTACCAAGGGCATCATCATGTCTGCCACACTATCTTTGTTGGGATTTATTTTGTTTAAAGATTCTTTATTTGCTGAAACACAGGTCTTTGGTATGAGCTGTTTTTCCCGCACCCCCTAATAAAGTGCAGTGATTAAAAGTAGCAATCAAACACTAATTTGTCAACATTCTAAATAGAGTTGCAGAATCGAACAATTTGTAAATCATCTAGTCCCAGGTTTCTCTGCCTCTTTTGACCTTTGTCCCACAGCCAAGAAAATTTGGTTGAGTTTTACTTTCAGTCGCTTGAACTCCAAAATCAATGTGTACAATTTTTGTTCGTTTTACAAATACAAAACTTGATGATAAAATCCAGTGTGCTTTTTCAGATCACATATGATGCATGCTGTTATGGGGCACTGTTCCCAATTCTGATATGCTACTTGTGTCTGCCCCTCGGACTCACTGAATAGTAACCATTTTTTTTATTTTAAAGATAAGAAAACTGGCCAGGAGCAGTGGCTCACATCTGTAATCCCAACACTTTGGGAGACCAAGGCAGAAGGATTGCTTGAACTCAGGAGTTTGAGACCAGCCTGAGCAACATAGTGAGACCCTGTCTCTACAAAACAATTTTAAAGATTAACTGGGCATGATGGTGCACACCTGTGATCCCCGCTACTCTGGAGATTGTAAGTAGGAGGATCGCTTGAACCTGGGAGGTCAAGGCTGTTGTGAGCCGTGATCAGGCCACTGCACTCCAGCCTGGGTGACAGACAGAGACCCTGACTCAAAAAATATAAAAATAAATAAACAAAGATGAGAAAACCAAGGCCCAGAGATGCTAGAATGCCACAGGCCTGGGATTTGAGCTCAGGAGGGCAATTAATGCCATGGCCAGAGCTAGATTAAAAAGCTTTGTAAGGCCAAGGGGGGAAGATTGCTTGAGCTCAGGAGTTCAAGACCAGGCTGGGTAACATGGTGAGACCCTGTCTCCACCAAAAATACAAAAATTAGCTCGGCATCATGGCACACACCTGTGGTCCCAGCTACTTGGAAGGCTGAGGTGGGAGCATTGCTTGAGCCCAGGAGGCAGAGGTTGCGTGAACCAAGTTTACACCACTGTACTCCAGCCAGGGTAACAGAGTGAGACCCCACCTCCAAAAAAAAAAAAAAAAAAAGGCTTTGTAACACTATTAGCTGGTCCTTTCCACTCTACCACTCTCCCTTTCAAAGTTACAATTCTCATTTTATGTTTTAGTAAATTAATTCCTGTCAATTAGACAAATTATAATAAGCCTATATGAGTGTCTAAATCTCCAAGCAACAGGTGTTACAGCACTACAGCTGTGTGTGCGATGGTGCATGCTGCATATGTGAATGTGCTTACTTTGTTTCATCACGTGTCTTTTTGTCATCATGCTCTGATGGCACCAGAGCTCTCTGGGAATGCTGGGCTCACATCTCAGGATTTTGCCATGGCTCCTCTCTCTGCTCTTTCTGTAAACATTCTCCCTGAGAAGGTTACATCTTCATCTACATCTGCATTATAACCCTACAGTGCTGGTTCCCAAATTTCTCCCTCCATCTGAGCCTCTACCCCAAGCTCCTAACACATATTCCGATTGCCTGCTGAATCATCTGCACCTGGAGGTAGATTCCAAAAAGCCAGAAAGACACCGAGAAATTGTTACTTAAGGCAACAGCTTACTCCTGTTGACATATCTCTTTCCAAGACATAACCATGAGCTTGTGGTTAGACAATGGGATGGCTTCTGAGTCAGCACCCATCAAATAATCTTTCCCTCCTTACCCCCTGCCCTCTGCATACTCTGAGGGGCAAGGACAGTGACTCTCAGGCTTCCCTGTGATCAGCTCCTCAAGAGGGAAACATAAGGAATGTTCTTCAGAATAACGCTCTTCTTTCTATGGGAGGGGAGAAAAGAAATGAAGAAAAATAGAAATAACATAGCATTCAAAATAATTAAAACAGAACCATGTGCTCAACTACTCTACAGCAAAAATATAATTTGACCCTTCTGAAAGCTACTCTCACTTTCACTGATTTATTAATTCATTCAACTAATATTCATTGAGTACCTACCTTGTGCCAACTATGTTCTGGGCACTTGGGCTACAGCAAGGAGCAAAGAATGTATAGTCTGTGGAGAAGATAGCGATCGACCAAACATATGGAATTCAACAGTTGGTGATAAGACAATGGAAGAAGAGAACATAGGCAAGTGAGTCTGTATCAATGTTGGACCATGGAATCTAAGCCAGGTTCAGAAAAGGAGGCATGGGAGGGGTGAGAGGCAGTCAAGTCAATGGGTTGGATGTCCCAGCCTGATCCATTGGTGGAACTGGGAAACTAAAGGGAATTTGCTAGAAAAATAGGAGCAGGAAGCCAAAGAGTGAAATGTTGACATTGAAATTGTGAAGAAGATCCAATGATGGGTAATGAAACTGTCTCGCTGTTATAAGAATGAGTAGCTGAGGCAAAATGAAGGAAAAGACCACGGCAGAAGATGGGGTCGAAGAACTGATGGGCCAGATATTGGACACATCGTCCTTTGGGATATTGACATCACCCAAAATCATAATGGAAGAAGTGTTGGAGAAAGAGGAACGGGAGCTCAGGGCTGAATTTATATCCTTCCACCAGAGAACTAAATGAGAGTGAGAGAGTGAGCTGGAGTCTTAAACAGGTCTCTTAATCTCAGTTGCCTTGTCTGAAAATAAAATGGCACAATTAATCTATAAGGTGACTCCCAGATGCCCCCAACCCCTGAGTCTCCTCCTGACAGGAAAAAAAAGGGGGGGGGGGGTTTCAAATTAGCAAGTGGATCCATATATCTGTTAAACAGCACTTAGAATTACACTGCAAATTAGGCCTGCTCATATGAAATCCACTCTAGAGCCTTTTCTAAGTGCCTTAATTAACTAAGACAGAAAGAAAAGTCCATTCTGCCACCCATGTGTGTCTCCTTCTTTCCACTGTGTCATCCCCACCATTTAAGAGGTAACGGCGCTCCTTTCTGATCAACTGTGGCTTCCACAACCTGTCATTTACGAATCTCCACCAAAAGGCCCCTCCTAGACATCAGGTATTCCACGGGCTCCCCAGCACAGACTGACAGCTTCTAACAACACTGGTCGGTCCCTTACTCCCCACACACATACTCGGCTCCCTCCTGTGGAGGACAGGGTGCAGTTAGCCTAGTCCATGACGTAGACTAGTTCCATCTATGCTTATTGCTCTGTATAGAAATGACCTCACTCTTCTGCATTTGTCTGAGAGAGTGCTCTTTCAGATACAAACAACAAATGGTGACTTCATGAAGAATGGTAAGTTTTTCATTGGTTTTGTTTTGGGTCTCTGTGGAACTACACTTAGATTGCAACTACAAGGTTATTGTTGAAAATTAATTTACTTAAACATACATTGCAGCTGGTGGTAACCAGATGATTGGGGGAAATTGGAACAGTGTATGAACCCAAATAATGTCATAATTGGCATAAAGTGAATTCTCCGTTATAGTCAAAATGTCTTGATTTTTCTGATCTGAAAGTTGAGGCAGATTTTTCTTTTCTTTCTTTCTTTCTTTTTTTTATTTTTATTTTATTTTTGAGATGAATTTTGCTCTTGTTGCCCAGGCTGGAGTGCAGTGGTGCGATCTCGGCTCACTGCAACTTCAGCTCCTGGGTTCAAACGATTCTTCTGCCTCAGTCTCCCAAGTAGCTGGGATTACAGGCATGTGCCACCACGCTCAGCTAATTTTGTATTTTTTAGTAGTGACAGGGTTTCACCATGTTGGCCAGGCTGGTCACAAACTCCTGACCTCAGATGATCCACCTGCCTCGGCCTCCCAAAGTGCTGGGATTACAGGCCTAAGCCACCGCACCTGGCCAGATTTTTCTTATTATATACTTTCATCTCTCCTTCTGTTCCTCCTCGCATTTATTTAAAACCAGTAAGATCAGACCAGCCTGGGCAACAGGGGGAGACCCTGTCTCCACAAAAAGTAAATGAATCAGCCAGGCACAGTGTCATGTGCCTATAGTCCCAGCATTTCAGAAGACTGAGGTGGAAGGATGGCTTGAGTCCAGGAGGTTGAGGCTGCAGTGAGCCACAATCACGCCACTACACTCCAGCCTGGGTGACAGAGCTATACACTGTCTCAAAAATAAAAATAAAAATAAAGCAGCAAGATCAATTAATAATGTTAGCTTGTGCTGGTTGACATTCCCACACCTCTTAATTTATCTGTTAAATGGCAATTAGAAGCACACGAAACTATTGGTTAACATATACAATTCCCAAGGGTTGACATTTCAAATAATGCAGTGAAAAACAATTTCAAAGAACCAGGCCCTACCTCGCTCACCCCCTATTTCTCTTATAAACAATAGCTTTAGGACAGTTTTGAGCTGTGTTGAAAATGTGTATATTTCTGACCCATAAGAATTTATAAATCTGGAGGTAAATTTCTTAAAACAAATAAACAAAACCTAGCAGAATAATTTTTTGGAAGACTCACATCCTGGGGAACAAAATCCATGCTCAAAATCATTATGATAGGAATGTGGTCAATTGAAACAAATCCCAAAGGATCCCCATGTTCCAGATGGAGCCAGAGTATTTTTAGTTACGGTCTCCTTCAACTCAATATACCTAAATTTGGATAGGGGAAACTCACCCTAATAGCCAGAAGACCTTACAGTATGAGACTTTTTCAAACCAAAAGCATATGCTATTCCAAATATATACTAAAATATATATTATGTGTATCTATGCATATATCTATATATGTATGCATATATAGATACAGACATATATCTTATTCTTTCTTAAACATATATGAACAAATCAGACACAACATAATTGTCTGGCTAGGGAGGGCACACTGTTCACAGTTGAACAACTGAGAAATGGACTCCTTGATGGTTTACTTGAAAATGTGTTTAATAGAGTCTTACTGAGACTGGGTCACTTGATGTGGCAATCTCCAACAAAATGACAGCAGCTGCAAAAAGACACACAGCTCATTTTGATGTAAAATCTCTCATCCAGAACAAATTTAAAATCCACATCTTCCACCTCCTGTGAAAGCAGAGCCACTGTTGGTAGAGACAACAAAGATACGGCCTAGGTGAGCTTGGCGATACCCACATTTCTGAATTCTGCCAGGTCATAATTATCCAAAAAGAAAGGGTAAATATTTCTTCCAAATAAATCAAATTCACCTGTACACACGTCACATTTAAAAATAAATTTAGCCGGGTGCAGTGGCTCACACCTGTAATCCCAGCACTTCGGGAGGCTGAGGCAGGCGGATTACAAGGTGAGGAGATCAAGATCATCCTGGCTAACACAGTGAAACCCCCTCTCTACTAAAAAATACAAAAAATTAGCCGGGGATGGTGGCAGGTGCCTGTAGTCCCAGCTACTTAGGAAGCTGAGGCAGGAGAATGGTGTGAACCTGGGAGGCGGAGCTTGCAGTGAGCCGAGATCACGCCACCACACTCCAGCCTGGGGGACAGAGCGAGACTCCATCTCAAAAAAAAATAAAAATAAAAGTAAAATAAAATAAAAATAAATGTAGTTGTCCATAAACTTGTCTATATTATAGACTAGAAGTTACTCATTATAACATTTACATTACTGACATCCACTAGACTATGGATATCACCCTGAACTCTTTTGTTTGTTAGTTACACTCATAAGAAATAATGTTAAAAATAACTTTTCCCAAGTACCCATGTGTCTGCTGATGTTCATTGTGGTGTTATATAATCACATGTGGGTATTTCCTTCTAGTACTTCTAAAGTTTCATTTTTTTAATATTGAAAGTATAAAGCTGTCCCAAATTAATTCTGGTGAAGGGACCTGATGTTATTTTTGCCAAATGGTCAGACAGTTGTCCTGAATCCTTTATTTAAACAATCTGTCTTTTCCTCACTTATTTGAGATCTCGTTTTTTTATCAAATACTAAATTATCAGATACATTTCGGGATTACCTATTTTTTGTTTGTTTGTTTGTTTTTAGTTTTTTGTTTTTTGTCTTTTTTTGGAGATGAAGTCTTGCTCAACAGCCCCGGCTGGAGTGCAGTGGCGTGATCTTGGCTCACCACAACCTCCACCTCCCAGGTTCAAGCTATTCTCCTGCTTCAGCCTCCCTAGTATCTGGGATTACAGGTATGCACCACCACACCTGGCTAATTTTTGTATTTTGAGTAGAGACAGAGTTTCACCATGTTGGCCAGGCTGGTCTTGGACTCCTGACCTCAAGTGATCCACCCACCTCGGCCTCCCAAAGTGTGGGATTACAGGTGTGAGCCACCACACCCAGCCGGGATTACCTATTCTTATCTCTAGCTTTCTGTCTATCCTGCTGATAGTATCATACTAATTTTTTTAACTTTTCATTGAAGTTTATATTAAAAAGTGCACAAAGCATAAGTGTACCACCTGATGAATTTTTATAAACTGAACACACTATGACACCAGCTCCCAGATGCCAGCCCCCCAGAGCCCTCCTCAAGCTCCATCCCAGTCACCACACAGCACACAAACATATACAGGGTAACCACTATATTCACTTCCAACAACTGAGGTTAGTTTTGCCTGTATTTGTCCTTTATATAAATGGAATTGTGCAGCAATATCAAGCTATTTTAATTATAATTTTCCAGTCCTTTCCCAGCTTTCTCATGGTTATTCTCACATATCTTGTCTTGACAATGTGAACTTTGTCTGTACCCTCTGCTGCTGGAAGACAGTGACAGAACCTATAACATGGTCCCAAATCCACTTCCAACTTTTCCACTTTTTAAAATATGTGTTTGTTTCGTGCATTTGATTGGTTTGGTTTTATGGCAAGGGCAGAAAGAAGGATACAAAGCAAGTCACAGTTTGACTCCTTTCATTGATGTCCAGTCTTCTGAGAGTTGTCATCTAACTGGAAAAAGGGTTCTTAGCAACCAAGCTGGGAAGCCACTGGCTCTGGTGCCTCTCAAGCACCCATCAAGTCTTGAAGCATCATGGCCCTGACATTCACACCTTTTTCACCAGATGTTAGCAGAGGTAGCTGAGAAGTAATTCCCATTCCTAAATGGTGGGTGGGGAGGCTGTTTCCTCTGTCAAAAAAGCCTCACCAGAGTTTACAGGCTCAGTGTCCCCAGCCTCATCAGGGTCCTCCCACACATCCCCATTCCCAGTTGCTGGGTCCCATTCTTCTCCAATCAATGCCCTCACTTTAACAGTAGACACCTGGTGAAACTGTGCATGCACCTTTCATTGCAGGTCAGCCACTTACATGATAAGAACTTGTGTGTGATTTTCCACAATTTCAGCCCTTTGTCTACAAGAGATAAGACTGTCACTCAGGACAACCTTAGAAAACTTGAGGCTCAGTATGTGCTTCTGGGGCCGGGAGTTACAATCCCTGAGCTCAACAGTTTCTTTCATTACTTTGCCAGGCGAACTTAGGAACAACCAACCAACTTCATTACATTCCTTGGTTCTCCACATACAGTCAAAGGTACTATGTATAGAGTCACTAATCTTCTTGCCTCTCAAGAGCAGTGAATCAGGAGTATCAAATGCATTTATTCTGCATAACTCTCTAAACAGTTCACACCGAAGACTATCAGTGTTTTCTATACTATTAGAAGTAGAGTCCTCAGCATTTTCAGGTCTAATCATCTTAAGCAGCCAACTCCAGAAACCCCAAAACCAACTAAAGAAATCCATCCTTAAAATTCTGTTCCTATAGAACCACTCCTGGTACCAAAACCTGTATTAGTCAAGGTTCTCTAGAGGGACAAACTAATAGGATATATGTATATGTGACAGGGAGTTTATTAGGAGAATTGACTCACGCGATCACCGGTGAAGTCCCACAATAGGCTGTCTGCAAGCTGAGGAGCAAGGAAGCCAGTCCAGGTCCCAGAACCTCAAAAGTAAGGAAGTCAACACTGCAGCCTTCAGTCTACGGCCGAAGACCCAAGAGCCCCTGACAAATCACTGGTGTAAGTCCATGAGTCCAAAAGCTGAAGAACTTGGAGTCTGATGGTTGAGGGCAGGAAGCATCCAGCGCAGGAGAAAGATGAAGGCCAGAAGACTCAGCAAGTCAGCTCCTTCCACCTTTTTCTACCTGCTTTTCTTTCTGAACTTTTAAAATATTACTACAAAAGAGAATGTTTTTAATTCACCTGCTAAGTGTTCAACATGAATAATTATAATGCTAAGTTGTATATGTAATATTTTCTCCGCTTATAGACAACAAAGAGCTTGTAAGCGTCCATCTCTAAGATTCCTACATTCAACTCAGTAGAGTCACGCTAAGTCTACTCATCTCTCCCTTAAAAGATTACAATTTCATTCTGCCCATTTAATTTTTCCCTGGGACAATAGACAAAAATGAAAATTAAACCTTTTTTTAATAAGAACACACATTCTAATTTTCCAGTCTTCTACTTTTTCTTCAGTCTTGTCTAATAACCTGAGATTATGTCTCTAAGAGATCAAAATTGATGTTATACCATAACTAACCAGTTTGTGCTCAGAGATACTTTTATTATCTTGAAGTAGGGAATAATAACCTTACATTTATCATGCTTAGCCAATCTTGTATGAATTCCCAAAGAGTTAATAAGCACTATACTGTTACACTTCTGAGTCTCTGCCCAGGAAGTTCTTTCTGTTTTGAGTGCCACAGCAGATTGGATAGGATGGCTTTGACCTGGTTTTGAATCCCCACTCTGCCACTCATCACTGTGTAGCCTACGGATTCCTATGTGATAGAGGTGGAAACAGTACATGCCCTGCGAGTTTCCTGTATGGATTACATAAGGTCCTGATATAGAGCACTTAGCAAAGTGCCTGGCAAGTACATGCTCAATAATTGTTAGCTATTTTCATTATTATCATTTCTATCATTTCCTTAGCTACCCTACTCATCCCTAGCACCCAGAGCTTGTCTCCCTCTTAACACTTACCACCCTGGTCTTCACTGGCTTACTCCTCTGGTTCCATCTGTTCCCCAAGGGAAGAACTAGTTTTATTTGAGGTTTTTTGTTGTTGTTGTTTGTTTCTAGTGCCCAGAACTATGCTTTGCTCATAGTAAGTCTTCATTAAGTATAATTAAAGAAAGAAGGGACAACGAGAGGAGGAAAAAATGAAGAGACGAAGAGCTATCTGTACACATCTCCTGGAGCAGAAGGTTCACAATCCAACATGAAGTAAGTTTCTGGGGCCAGATGCATCTATTTCAGGCACGGTTGGTATGAACCACAACATGCATTGAAATCTTATTTTCTGTACAATTGCAAACCAAAGTTTACCATTAAAGAAAAGAAACACATTTTTCATCAGGATGTACAACCTCATTAAACTGGAAAGCACCACAAGTATCATCATCATCATCATCATTGACCTAAATGTCTTTGTGATTTAGGTCCATGTGAAGTCCATGAAGGATAATCTCAGAACTGACCAAGTAAAGAAAGTGGAATCATAATCACCTAAGGTTTGACTAAATAAAAAGCGTGTGCCTAACTAAACTTAGATGTAAAGGTAATGCATGAGGGAAGGGAGAAGATAATGTGAAAAAACTAATCCATTTTCATTCAAAGAGCACTGCCCAAATCCAAACATAATTCATAGAACTCCAGATTATCTGCATGATTGCATTTTAAGAAGATTACTGTGAGAATCCTGGCCTGCCCACCAATCTCCTCTTGGACTTAATCTTTATCCATCACTGACCTATGTCTTTTTTTGTCTTACCTTTTTTATTATAAAAGATTTCAGGCCAGGCACAGTGGCTCACACCTGTAATCCCAACACTTTGGGAGGTCAGGGCAGGTAGATCACCTGAGGTCAGGAGTTCAAGACCAGCCTGGCCAACATGGTGAAACCCCATCTCTACTAAAAATATAAAAATTAGCTGGCCATAGTAACAGGCACCTGTAATCCCAGCTACTTGAGAGGCTGAGGCAGGAGAATCACCTGAACCTGGGAAGCAGAGGCTGCAGTGAGCCAAGATTGTGCCACTGCACTCCAGTGTGGGCAACAAGAGTGAAACTCTATCTCAAAAACAAACCAAAAAAAAGATTTCAAACATATGTACACATCACCCAGATTCAACAATGACCAAATTCTATCATTTATGTTCCACCTATATTCTCCCCACCAGTTGGCATGTTTTGTTTTGCTCGAGAATTTTAAAGTAAATTTCAAGCACCCTATTCTATTGTCTGTAAACAATTTTAGTCTATGCCCAACAAATGTGCATGTTCGATGCCAGGACCACTACTGCACAACCCCAGTGAGGGCCATTCACACTGGTCTTAGTGCAGTGCACAGCCTAAGCAGCCATACATGGCAACCATGTACAACACTTGCCACAGAAGAGAAGTCTGCAAGCTTTTTCTTTAAAGGTCAGATGATAAATATTTTAGGCTTTGTGGGCCATACAGTCTCTGTAGCAACTACTCAAATCTGCTATTGTAGCACAAAAGCAGCCACAGACAATACATAAACAAATGAGCATAGCTCTGTTCCAATAAAATTTTATTTACCAAAACAGGCTGCAGAATTAAAAACAAACAAACAAAAAATACAGGCTGTGGGTTGTAATTTGCTGACACCCCCACCCCTCCCCAGCACTGGCCTTTTGTATAGTTCCATAAATGATAACTATTGTCAAAACCGAACAGACCATATTTAAAAAGTAATTCTGGAAGGAAACATTCTGTTGCTAGGAAAGCATGTATACCAATATGATGCTTTTCCCTTTGCCTGAAATTTTACAAACCCGGCAACCATCAGTCACATAGTTAGTAGATTTTAGCTTCCCACGGTACATTTTGCACTGATGAAGATAGGCCATTCCTTATGCAACATCCAGGCAAAGAAAACCTGGACATGCCAAAGGACTCCATGTGAGCTGAGAACAGGACTCCGGCCTCCAATGTTCTTAGAAAGGTCATACTTTAATCAATTCCAGAACAAAAATAATAAACTTTTGCAACAAAAACAAAGCTCCCTACATCTTTTAGGAGGAACTTATGTATCATAAATAATTGACTTCTCAATGGTGCACCCACAACAAAATATGAATAGAAAAAAGGAAAAGAAGGAGTTAGAAGAGGAAATTAAGAAAAAGAAAAAGAAGAACAAGGAGAAGGAAGAGAGAAGCATAGTATCATGCACATGTATTTTTAGAAAGTCTTTGAATTCAATTTTCTTAGAGTTCTATTAGGCTTCACCTCATTTTCTTCCTGAAACTGAAAGTGTTTCTAAAAGGAAAGTGTCATCCAGAAGAGTAGCAAACAGGATCCAAGTCTGTCTGCCCTACATCCCCACAGCTACCACCAAAGCTGTTCTAGTGCCAATCTGGAACGTTCTAGTGCCAATCCCAATTCAAGGCAGAAGGAGTTTAAGACCTCCAGCCTAATTCTGTTGGACTCAGTGAGGCTTACCCCCACCTTCTGGGCCACCCTCAATTTTGTGCCCACATAAATTCTGGCTTGACCTGCTGGCCTGGCTTGACCTCCTGGCCTGTTCTCCACTCGTATCCCAGAGTCTAGGTAATCAAATCTCTGTAGCTGATCTCATTTGAGAAGAGGAAGGGAAATGCCAATCAAAACCACAATGAGATATCATCTCACCCCAGTTAGAATAACAAGAGGAAATGTCTACCCTTCCCCAGCTCGCCTCCAGTAGGAAACCTTCCAAAGCCCATTTCCCATCCCCAGTCTGTGCTAGATGCCACTCCTGTGCACCTGACATACCCCTAGGAACTCTATCCCTGTTCTGTAACTCTGCTTATTTGCCTTCCCCAATGGACCAAGACATTCTTGAAGGCAGAAAATCTTTCTCATTTATTTTTATTACCTACAGTGTCCAGCACAGTGTTTGTTAGATAAATTAATTAGACCTACTGCTCATCTTGTCAGGACTATTTGCTGTTGCCTATAGCTATGCCAAACAGAATGTTCTAAACAGAATGTTCTACTTAGCCAGGTCTCCTCTGGGCACCAGTTGGGGGAGAGGGACCTCATTCAAAATCCTATTCCCTCTAGTCCTCCTGTCTAGGTATAACAACTTGCCCATCCATGCCCCAAGATATAACACAAGATATTGCATTCACTTCCAGGATAATTCATTCCAAGATAATGCATTCACATGGCAATGAGCCTTAGGAATGTTGATCAAAGAAGGGCTTAGTTGTAGGATTTCACCGGTTGTGACTCTACCACTCAAATGTCTGGCTCTTACCAAACACCCCAGTTGAGAGAGTTGTCATCATTGAGCAGAACATCCATCAAGCGTCCCTTTGGGCAGTATTCCATCACAATAACCACATCTGGCAGTGCAATACAGCCTCCAGTGAATCTGCAAATGTTTGGATGATCTAATTCTCTAGAAAAACCAGTACAGATCAGAAAGGATTTCTCTGGGACATGATCTCCTAATTCCCACTTTAAAATCCGACCTAGTTTTTCTGACCACATAAAGAAACAAATATCCCCCTGGATTTAGTGTCGTGCAAAAATAAAGCTTGCAAATCCACCCACTGTGATGCAGGGTAAAGCATTTAGAAAAAAACATAATCATCATCAAAATTCATTCTGGGCCAGAACTTTACATTCGATATCTGTAATTTGTGCAACAACCCTGACTGGTGGCTGTAACTGTCTTCACTCTAAATGAGGAAACCAAGGCTCAGAGAAGTGACGTAACTTAGCCAAAGTCCCCCCGATAGGTAATGGAGCTAGATCCTAAACCTGACTCGGCCTAATTCCCAAATTCATTCATAGTGTTTTTCAAACATTGCCATACTGCATTCCAATATAAAATACAAATACAAAAGGAAGAGTTCTCACACTGGGAAAAGTTTCATTTTCTTCACTAATAATATTGCTTCAGAAACAAAAGGCAATTTTCACAAGCCAAGTAGTCACAGACTTTTCAGTCTCTCCACACCAACCTCTCATATGTTTGTTTTTATTTAAGTTGGATTCCCCCAACCCCCACCCCAGGGAGGGAGTAGGCTCCCTAAATCCCAGGCTTGCGGCTGACATTTCAGCATGGTCATTACTACATCTGCACCATCAGCACAGAGGCACAGGTGTTGCCTTGCATAAACCAGAGATTGCTTTGCAGATTATCCATGAGGTGCTTTCCAGTCGTAACATTTTTCTCCAATCAAAATTCTACCATGCTTTGTGCAAGTACACAGGCAGTGGGGGCGGGGGGAAATATCCACCATATTTTCAGCTTAAGTTTGCTTACCCAGTCATCACATCTCAAATTACATCGTAAAACATTCTCCAAGGGATAGCACAATAGCAGTACTTTCCAGAACTGATGCCAGGGAGGGGAGGAACGTTTATCCTTGTAGTAAGTCCCAACTGGTAGATGAAGGGCATTTTCCCCACTCTTCGGAGTGGAATTCTCTGGTCTCTCCTACCCCTTACTAACTTCCCACCAAGGAAAAGGATCATCGATGAGTGGGAGTTCACACTCACTGTGTCACCATTACTGGTGGGCGGCATCACTGTGGTAAAGACCATCTCTTCCGTTACTGCTCCCACATGGTAAGCACCCCTGGGCAGTCCCTCCTCGGTAGGAAGAGCTGCTGTTCTTCTTGTTCTACCTACGACTGGGATGGGTGAGGTAGGCCCGTGGTCCTGGTGTGTAGGTGGTCAGATAAGTGACTTTATGTCTGCTCTGCAGGCCAAGCTACTCACGTGCCCACTCACTTGTCTGGCTGAGCATGTGAGTCTAATGATTCGGATGTGGGCTCAGTTGTGGAAGCACACACTTCAGCATCTGGCTCTCCAGTCCAGCTTTTAGCAGAGTTTGCTTTGTGTATCAGGGACTTGTCCTGATACTCCTGATACTCAGGACAAGTGTTACTTTCTTCTCTTACTATTATTCCTTATGCATTCCTCCCATTGGTCAGAAGCAGAAAGGGAAGAAGAGATGAATAGCAACCTGAACATCTAACAACTGAGAGCTCTTGGAAACCAGGCTCTGAAAATATTCTCTATCAACATTAGAATGGCACCAAGTCAAGGGAACATGAGGAAACCCCTCCCAACTGCAGGATGAGATGTCTGAAATACCTGAAGTAGGGCATATTAAGAGAACAATTATCTGTGCCAAGTTTTATCATCTATAATATGTGTTTTATATACTCATCAAGCCAAAGATGCTTGTTTGCTGAACCCGGTGAATCACAGAGACTTTTGCAAATGTGAAGAAATAGTATGTAGCTGCAGGATACTGCAGGCTCCTTTGCTAGCTGGAAGATTAGTTGCTGTATCTTTGCAAAACCCCAAACTTCAACCCAACCCATTCTCTCCTAACCAAGATAAACTGCCATCAACCCAGCATCTGCCTCTTCCATTCCCTACCCATTTCTATTTAGAGAAGAAGGAAGTGAAAACTGATATTAATATATTGCTGCATGAGTTTTTTTGGAATAAGAGAGGAGGAAACAGGCCTATTTCCCTCCTCTCTTCCCTCTCCTGAATCTAAAGCCAGCCTGATGCAATAGGGAAGAGTGGTGGGAGCTGAAAGAAGCTGAATCTCGGTGGGGAAGTGCAATTGTGATTTCCTGTGATAAGTAAGTTTTTGGCATAACCTGTGCACAAAGTAAGGCCTTAGACTGTAAGAAAATAATTACTTTTTCTAATAAAAGTCATTGTACTTTTGCTGCAATCAACTTTCAAGTTCTCTAAACATTTGTGATATTAATTCTAACAAGCTGTAATGCTTTGGCCATCACTACTCTTCTTGTTCTCAAGAAGAACCTCTATTTATCCTTTGCCATGATGGGTCAAATATAAAATAAAATATAATACAAGTCAATGAAAAGCAAGGAAAACTATTAGCTTTGTACTTGTGTACCAACTCTGAGAGATGATAGGAGATGACTGAAGCACTGTGTTGGGAAGGATTCTGAGGCCAGATCTGTACTCAGAGGAAAGGTACTAATATTAGAAAGGTCCATGGGCATGAGCAACGCACACATTGTCCATCCCTGAAAGATTCAGAGTCTTATTCTTGAGTCCAAAAGGCCAATTCACAAGGACATCAGTATGGACGGTTGGTGTTGCAATAATGCATATCAAGATTTGGAGTTTGGACCAACTGCAAGCTCAATATGAGCCAGCAACATGAGGGCATTGCCAGAGATGGCAGCATGGGTGGAGGCATGTTGTCCAAGGCTAGGGAGGTATGCTTTGCTCTGTACTGGCAGGACTGTGGCAGGAGTGTTGGGTTTCATTCCAGATGCATGCTTGGAGAGAAATGTTAGTCAACAGGCTAGAGAGCGGTACACTCGATAAAGGGCTTGGAATCTATGTTTCATGGAGAAAAACAAGGATGTTCAAACTGAGGAGAAAACTTTCAGGCAATCCAGATACCCACCCTTCTTGGTAATGCCTGTTGCCCCCAAGGTGAGCTGCCCAGGTTCTTAGCGACCACTAACTTGTCTAATGAGGTAACCCCCATGAGGTCTGCAGTGCATTTACCTGCCTGCCACTATCCTGGTGGGCCTGCTGCACCCAGATGTCAAGCTGGTAGGCTGGGATCAATTAGCAATTGTAATTAAAACTGAATAGTATTAACCACATAATAGTGAGATGTTCTTGTTTAATTTCCTGAAGTTAAAAGACTATAATGTTCTGACAGAAGACAATAAATATTTCAAAAACTCCTAAATGTGGCTATGCATTTGAGTTTCATCCAAATAATTGTTCACCAAGTCATTGTTACCAAATAAAAATGCATTGGCCCACACACATAGGTTAACAATCTTAATAATCTTGTGGCCCACTACCAAAAGACATGAATGCCCCTGCTGACTTTAAAAGTTTAAAAAATAGATAGCCGATGACTGTACAACAATGTGAATGTGCTTAACACCACTGAACTGTAGACTTAAAAACAACTAAAATGGTAAATGTTATGTATATTTTACCACAAAAAAAATGTTCAGGCCACGAACAATAACTCATATCCGAATCCCAGCACTTTGGGAGGTCAGGGCAGGAGGACTACTTGAGGCCAGGAGCTCGAGACCAGCCTGGGCAATATAGTGACACCTTGACTCTAACTTAGAAAAATAAACAAAGTTTTTAAAAATAGCACAGTGCAGTGGTAAGAGTACAGGCTTTTGGGTCAAGCAGAGAGGTACTCAAATTATGACTGGGCTACTTATCGGCTCTGTGACCTCAAGCAAGTTGCTGAACCTGTCTCAATCCATTTCTTTATCTGCAGAATGGGAGTAATAATGCCTACCAATCTAATTAGGTGGGTAGCCAGAAGTAAGGAATACAACTGATACATAGAAAGCATCCAGTAGGTAACATAGCAGCCGAGGATAGATTAGACTCAGCATAAAGACCAGTGGGGAGAAGTTACAGGAAGACCTACTAGCGTTCATGATAAGGAAAACTTGCTACCTTAGAGCAGTCTTACAATAGAAGAGGCACCTCTACAGAAAGACCATCGCACTGCAAAACCATAGCCCCACAAACCACAGCAATGGAGAAACAATGACCCAAGAAGCAGAGGTTCACAAACAATAATTCACCCCCAAGACTGAGGCTCCTAACCCATTCCACAGGATGAAGGAGCCACCAGTGAGCAGCAAACAGTCTCAGGCTTCCCACAGGGGTGGTTCGTCAAGGCCGCCAGCCCCGTGTATTCTGTTTACTTTACTTGCTGCACTTCACTATGGATCACTGTGGAGAAAGTAAATGTCTTCTTCTTGACCCTGTTTATGGCCACAGTCCTCATCACTGTAATAAGATAAGCTATGTACACTCTTATTTGTGTGAGATCAGAACTGCGTTCCCCCTCTCACCCATGGGTAAAGTTAAAGCGGCATCCTCCCAGGACAAGCCGGTTTGATGGGCACAGGAATTTGCTAGAGAGCCTGAGACACTCAGTTGCTGGGGAGGCTCAGGAAGTGGAAGAAGCTGCCAGGTATCTTAACAGCGCTGCAGCCCCTCTCACTGGAAACCTTCCCTGTGGGTCCCAGTTGTTAGCTTTACCTCTAAGAGGAGTAAGAAATGAGGAGACAGAGGTGGGGATTCCTGCATAGTATTTGGAGCCATTGATTCCTACATAGTTTTGAGGATAACCTTTCCTCGATTGTTTTCTCAGCCTCTCTAGGAACTGCCTTCTTGGAGCTCCCCAAAAAATTGCAGTAATCCTTTCTAATCACCTTGCTTTGGACTTATCTGCTTAAGTGCACATGTCTGTACTGTACTGCGAACAACCTGAAGACCTGAGCTATGTCTTTTTCTTTCTTTTTTAGACCTGTGGTCTCACTATGTTGCCCAGGCTGGTCTCACACTCCTGGGCCATCCTCCCCCGTCAGCATCCCAAAGTGCTGGGATTACAGGTGTGAGCCTCTCTGCCTGGCCTTATGTCTTTTTCTTGCTCATATTCCCAACACCATTGCCAAGAGCAGAGCCAGCTTTCAGTGTAAGATTGTAGAATAAATTGGATAGAGAGCTGGGGCCGAATGGGCTGCAAGAAGACAAAGAAAGGAAGGCAAGGAAGGAGAACTCCATAGGACACTTGACTCCACACTTGACACACTTTCCCCCACCTTGGGTGATGATGTTTTAATCCTTGTGAGAACCCAACCAGGGTACGCACTATTATTACCTTCTCTGAATAGAACAAAGAAATTAAGTAACTGGCCCAGAGACATTCATTAGTGAGTGAGGGGTCAAGATTCAACCCGCATCTACCTGTTCCAAAGCCCAGGCTGTTTTCTCTAAGAAAGCACAGCTCAGCCCAGTCCCTTTCCCTGGTTCTGCAGCTCTGCCCTGTCTCCATTCTGCAGAACCCCCTCCCTCTTACTGAAACCTCTCCAACAATCCAGAGATCTGGCAGTGTTACTGCAATTCCAAGTCCTACGAATCTACACCAGTGCAGTTTTGTGTTCTTCAGGTAGGAACTATTTGAGAGAATGAATTCATATACATTAGCTAGGTGCTACTTTCATTCTCAAAATAGTAATGAATACCTTTGCTGTGAAATTATGGAGGAATAAATTATTATTTATGCTTTTGTTAAAACAAAACTGTTCTAAGGTCAGGTGCAGTGGCTCATGCCTATAATCCCAACTTGGGAGGCTGAGGTGGAAGGATCACTTGAGCTCAGGAGTTCAAGACCAGCCTGGGGAACATAGGGAATCCCCATCTTTAAAAAAATTGTTTTAATAAAAAATTTTAGAAAACAGTTATAATGAACTAAATTCTAGCATGCTCAAGTGAAAATCTGGAGAAAAAATTTGGATTGTGACCACCAAATGAAAAAATTACATCCTCCTATCAATGGCTCCAAATACTTTTAAGTTATTCCACTTTGCAGTGTGCAGAGTATTTTAATACAAATTAATCTCATTTGGTCTTCTAAGAAGAATCAAATAAGTTATATATCTTCATCTTTTAATGCAGATAAATCTATCAATATTTTCCTTTCAAGTTTATTCATTGCTTTTCAGTTCGTAAACTTCTTTCTTAAAATTTTTTCCTTTCATCTTTTACAATGAATTATTTAAACAACCTAAAATTAATTTGAGAAATAAAGTAAGGTGAGGCTATAATTTGATTTTTCCCATATTGATCTATTTTTTAACTTTTTTTTTTTTTTTTTTTTTTTTTTAGAGATGGGGTCTACTGTGTTGCCCAGGCTTGTCTCAAAGCCCTGAGCTCAAATGATCCTCCCACCTCAGCCTCACAAAGTGGTAGGACTACAGGCGTGAGCCACCACACCCAGCGCTCCATACTAATCTATTGTTGTAGCATAATTTATTGAATAATCCTTCCTCTTTTCAGATATTTGAGCTTTGCAATGCATTTATTATACACATATCCATTTGTCCATTGCAAACTTATCCATTCTATTCCAAATCTATTTGTCAAGTCTTTTTTTCCCAATCATACGCTCTTTTAATTAATTTTCTATTTTTTAAAAAATATATCAAATAGTGAAAGTAATCCTCTTGGGTACTATTTCTCACCACCACCACCCCCCCGACACACATACACACACGCACACACACGCACACACACACACAAAATCCCTGGATATTCTCATCTGTTCATTTTTCCAAATAAAATTTAGAATCATATTGTTAGCACAGACCTGAGGCCTCCAAGGCAGGGAGCTGGCAATGGGGCAAGAACAAACCATTTCTCACCTTCTCTTGAGGAAATAGTACTGCTCTTTTATGCAGAGTGAAGCAAGTAGAGTCTGCAAATTGTTTTTTTCAGTCCAACTTCACTCTTCCTACAACTTTTGGAAATCTGTATTTTCAGAAGCTTTTCTCACATCAAGCAGAATTTGTTAGCAAAACCTGTTCTAGCTAAGCCTATGGTGAATCTGTTAGAAGGGGATGGGTGGCTATGCTGTGTGCAGGGGCTTCTGAGAAATAGCGCTGCTTAATCCTATCGCCTATGATGCTTATAGCAATCACAAAATTACTTAGACATTTAAAGGGAAAAAGTTGTCAGAGATGTACCTTTTGGGTGAATGGTTTTACCATAAAAATCTGACTGCCTTGCCTTGGGTTAAGAACACATTTTTAGTTACATAGATTTCCTCCCCAATAATTGTTGGAATATTGGCTAAATAAAATATTCTCCATAGCAGATTTAAATCACACCCAAAACTGTCCATTTGAGTTACGAGTATTCGTCTTTTTCTTTGTGTTTTAGGCATTTTCTTGAGACACTGGGTAAAGATGGGGGGCTGCTAAATAGAGGCCGTTTAAACCACTTTGTTATTTCATTGGGGAGTTGGAAGGAAGTATGTTGCGTGCACTGCTAGGTAATCCACCACTGCGTGACCCACAAAAGCAGACATTATCTAAGTTACATTTGCACTACTTTTAATTAGCACTGGGAAAAGCCTGGCTTAAGAGTAAAAGAAAGGCCTAGAATCCAACAGACTTGGATTCTAATCCTGACTGCACTTAATACTATTTGAAAACCCTGGGCAAGTTTATTTCCCAGCTCTGTGCCTCGGTTTCCTTGAATAGAATGTTTGGAAACTAAAACTTACCGTGTAGGATTCAAGAATAAGAGATAATGCATAGAAAGGACCTTGTACAATAGTTGGCACAAAGTATGTACCTAATAAAAAGCCAGTTATTAATGCCTCCAAGAATATGAATGGTCTGTATGTCCATATCATTTCTAGCTTAAGAACTCACCCAGAAAAAGTAAAAGGATAGGAGCTCTGTTGAGTGGAGAAAAAAGATTCTAGATAATTCTCTTAGTTTACAGAATTTCTGCCTAGGAAATCAAATTCTTGCCTCTGGCTTGAAGGGCATCCAAAAACCCACTCATTGCAGCTCAAGCTTGGCACAGTCGTGGGAACAAACCCCCTACCCCGCACTGAACACACTCACTCAGGAACCAGGCTGTGAGATGAGTTTGGGTGAAGTACTTCCTAGAAGCCAAGAGCAGCCATGCAGACACTGCCCCCACTGCCCCTGCTGGCATGGGAATCCCTGGCCACTGCCAACCCGCTGCCCAGGCTCCCTCCACAGTCCATCAAGCCACATTTGAGTGGAAGAAACAAAACAGCCCACATCAGTGTGTGCAGCCAACAAAGGGAACAAGCCGATCAGCAGATATCACTGAACGAGAACCCCTCATTGTAATCATGGCTACCATGCATGTGCCAGACACCCCACCTGCACTTTTCATGTGTCTTCTCGTTTAATTATCACAATAACCCCGTGAGATGGGTATTGGTACTGTACCATCATTTTACAGAGGAGGAAATGAAGTTCAGAGAAACTCAAAGGAGCTTGTCCAACATCCCATAGCTGTTAAGAGTCAGAGGTAAGATTATAACCCAGATCTGTTTGACTCCAATGCTCAAATTCATTCCACCATACATGCTGGCTCTCCCAAGAGCCCATGTAGAGTTCTCTGCTTGGGATTCAGAATCTGATTCACAGACTCTGACCTAAAAGGAAGCTTTGAGATTCTCAGTTATTACACTATGTTCTCCAAGCCCACCCTTGTACACTCCGCCTTGTGATACTGGGGATGGGACTCTGCACAGCTCATTTCTCCTTTGCCAGCTGCTCTCTTGAGGTATTTTCTAGGGGCAGGGAGTGCTAAAAGGACACCTAAAGGAGGGAGACGCCATTGGCTACTTCCTGCCTGCTTCCCATTTAGGTCAGCATGGCCCCAGAAAGGTTTCTTCTTTAGAACTCCTATAGCAGTCTGTTGCCACAGCACAGTGATTCTGTTTGCAGTTTTCTCAGCACCAGCCATGTTGTACCACTCTCCTTCCCCCTCCCCAGAGGCATCAGGACCCACCTGAGCTAACAGGTGCATCCCCTTCTCCAGGTTTCTGAGTTTTAATAGTCACAACTTCTTCCCTCTGTTCTCAGCCCCAAGGGTGGCAGCTGTTGCCTCTGTGGTTCCTTTGTGCTCCCTGATTGCCTTTCCAGTTCTTTAATTCCTGGTTAAGAATGAATTGTATCAACTTCTCTTTTAAAATAACTGGCATGGCTTGTCTCCTGACTGGACCCCATTTTACGCAAAGAATCATTGTCTACTCTAATGCCTTTCAAATGAGGAGACTGAGGCCCAGAGAAGTTAAGTGACTTGCTTAAGCTTGCACACTTGGTTAGTAAGAATTTAAAATAATGTTGCTACCATTCGTCCTCTTAGAATGTGCTATAACACCATGAGGTACATACCACCATCCCTATCCCTACCCACACCCTCTTAGAATATGCTATAACCCAATTACATACATACCATCATCCCTATAAAACTAATGCAGAAATTGAGGCTCAAACATCATGTGATTTCCCTAATGTCACCCCTTAATGAGTAATAGAGGTACAATTTGAACTGAATTAGCCTAACTGTGAAACCAGTACTCTTAACCACTATTCCATACTCAGTGTGTTATCTCCCCATCCCTCTGGACTGGATAAATGTCTCTGCATCTTCAAGGGCTGGTGGAGCTCCTAGCTGTGGTTTCTCACTCTCCTAGAACTGCTCACTCTTGAAGCCAGTAATCTTTTCTTAGCACTACTGGCACAGAATATAAAATCTAAATATTGTCCATCTACTAACATTTCTTTAACCAAGTCCCCAAACCAAAAGGGAAGAAAGCAGCTATCTTTTACATGATATTATTGTCTCCCAAGCTATCTGGGAACCTTCAGGATGATTAAAGTGCCTCTCATAGCCAGTTGCAATGACTCTGAGTCCTGGATGATTCACAGAAAAGAAGGGGTGGGGAGGACTACTTGGCAATTAGGAAGGAGTATGATCACAGTTATGAAAGCTATAAATATCTTTCACATGCCTTCTGTAGACTGGGTTGCAAAATAAGAAAGCTCCGATATGCTATTTATTAGTTATCAAAAAACACAAAGTTGTACTTCAAAAATATCAATAAATCTCTATTACCTCTTGACAGGTAGAGCCCAATTAGGAGCTTCCAAGAAGCTGGGTTTGGAGTCCAGCCACTTCCTGACTGAGAGCTCTGCTGAACACTGCAGCCGGTTAATCACAGGAGGAGGCTGGATGGCTCCCATGTCAGGTATGCTGCAGGGCCATGGCAGGAGGAAGAGCTGCTTGTTGTCTACTAATGAGTCAACCTGGATGCCCAGCGGGCTCTGCTGGGCTCAGTGCCCTTGTTTGTAGGAAGTATCCTCAGGATTCATCTTAGTTCCAGCCCAGAATGGAGGTTAAGTCAGGAGCCATCAGAGAACATAGGAAGCCTTGCCACCACGTGAGGGTGAGCCTACCTATGAATCCAGAAGTAGAGAAAAAGACGTTGGCCTTTTCAGGCATCCTGAGCTTTTGTGGGCAGCTCCGCTGAAGCTCTTGAAAGCTCTGCTGCTTTCATTGAGTAACTATTTATGGACTACTAACTAGGTACCAGGCACTGACAGTATTGCTCTGTTCAAGTCAATAAACATTTGCTGAGTACCTATATGTACAACCACTTTACCAGGAAGAAAGGATTTACACCTAAAAAAGGTGGCCTTCCAGACTCATGTGTGACTTCCTGCTCATCTCAGCACCCTGGGTGTCATGGGCTTTCTCAGTGCCCCGCAGCAGGAAGCAGTCCAATTTACTAGAAAGAGCAATAGACCAGGAGCCAAAGTTTATGTCTGGTCTCTGCCACTCACCCCATGTATGATTTAGGCAAGTCACTGAACCATCCCACCTCAGTAGTTTCATGTGCAAAAAGCAATCTGACAGGCTAAGATCCAACATGACAAATCTAAGGATGATTATTATTGAAATAGGAGGAGGGAAAAGAAAACAGGTATTTCCACCCTATTTAATTTAAATGTTACCGCAGACAAATGAAATTGCCTGTTACTAATAAGAAAGACTGGCTGGGCATGGTGGCTCACGCCTATGATCCCAGCACTTTGGGAGGCCAAGGTGGGTGGATCACCTGAGGTCAGGAGTTCAAGGCCAGCCTGACCAACATGGAGAAACCCCGTCTCCACTAAAAATACAAAATTAGCTGGGTGTGGTGGCGCGTGCCTGTAATCCCAGCTACTTGGGAGGCTGAGACAAGAGAATCACTTGAACCCGGGAGGCAGAAGTTGCGGTGAGCCTAGATCACACCATTGCACTCCAGCCTGGGCAACAAGAGCAGAACTCTGTCTCAAAAAAAAAGAAAAGACAAGACAAGACAAGATATGGGAAAAATTGAAACACAAAATCAGCCCCAGGAAGATGTGGCCATAAATAGATAGGTTTATTTTCAGGGCTACTCCAGTTAATTTTTTTGGTATCCACCTCATTCAGGGCCCAAACATGAAATGCAGCTCCTACCCCCACCCCTTCCAGAATCACTGGATCCCAGCTATGGGAGGGCCTGTGAGCCCATCTCATTCAGTCTTCTGCACCCACAGGACCCCCAGGCACCAGTATTCCGGAAGAGGCCTTCCAGTCTTCACTTGAATACATTCAAAGGTGAGGTGCTCATTGTTTGGTAATATAACATTCCATTTTTCCCAGCTCTGATGAGTAGAAAACATGAAATCCAAAACCATCCATTGGTCCTAGTCCAGCCCCTCTGACGCTACCTGAACTCATCTAACCAACCTTCTCCAGGGCAGCCTTTGACCCAGTCCCTCATTCTCCTCTCCTTTATAAGAACTCCTTTAAACTGCTTTGGGGTGCGGGGTGCGGCAGGGGGCATTCTGTTAATAGGACCCAATCCTGACATTACTTGGGTCCTATTAACAGAAATAAGTTCTTTCTCCTACTTATTCAGAAGTTGACACCAGGCATAAAACGATAGGCATGACCTTTTCAGCCAGACCCTAGGGAGGAGATTCTAAAAATATCTCTATGTCCGCAGGCATCATGGCCAGAGCCGACACTATGAATAACCCTCTGTGCTCCCTGGAGACTCAGGCGACAAGAAGGGACCTGCAGGCCAGTTTGCATGTTGGGGTGCAGGGGGAGTCATCGGCCAGGACTGGCCTTTGTCTTCTAACAGCTGAGGCATGGCCCAGGGCAATGGAGGCCCCATCCATCCCTGAATCATGAGGTGGCCCAGAGAAGATGAGAGGGTTAGGAGAAAAGGGGGCTTTGTCCTTACCATAATCGTAATCATTTCCCTCAATATTTGAGAATTATAAGCAAGGACTTGGACTTAAATTAACTTAGGATTAGACTCAAATAATGTTATAGTATATTGATTAAAATATCATATCTGGCTATACTAAGCCCAGGTCACTGGGTAGTAGAAGGGCTTAATCCCACAAGTATTATCAGTTAATAGTAACAATAATAACTGACATTTATTGAGCCAGTCACTGCTTTAGTTGTAGTTTAGTTAGAGTATCCCCACAACAACCCTATGAAGAAGTATATAATAACTCAGGGATGGACGGGATCTCCATTGCCCTGGGCCATGCCTCAGCTGTTAGAGGACCAAGGCCAATCCTGGCCAATGACTCCCCCTGCACTCCCACATGCAAATGGGCCTGCAGGTCCCTTCTTGTCACCTGAGTCTCCAGGGAGCACAGAGGATTATTCATAGTGTTGGCTCTGGCCATGGTACCTGCGGACATAGAGATATTTTTAATGTCTCCTCCTTCTCATTTTATAGATGAGGAAAGTGAAGCTGAGAGCAGGTAAGTAACTTGAGTAAAGTCAACAACAGTGACTGGGCCCATTGACTGAGAGCCTGAGCTCTTAACCGAGAGGCAAAAACAGAGAAAGAATGAAGCCATCTTCCACAGCCGACAAGTTATTCAGATCAGACCAGGGTCTCTGTTTAAATGCCAGCTACCACTACATGTCTGCTTCTCCTGAGAAGGAACCAGGGCAGGCTCTCACAGATGTGGAGTCTCTAAAGGCCTCTGGTCCCAGCAGCTCTGCTGCCTGCAATCTGGCTCTCCATCAGCTGGCTGGTGGTGGTATGCCTGGATCCCCAGGCTCCCTGCCCCTGCTGCCACCTGTGCCTGCCTGACTGTGCATAGGCACTTGTTCCTCCAAGCCTGGACTAAGCCCCCAGACCTTTAAATTCAGGGGGTCCACCTGGTGATTCCCAAACATCAGCCAGCCACACGCTACCATCACAATTTTTAGAATATCTATGGACCACTATTTACTTCATGTGTTTCTGCAAAATAGCTTGTTTATTTGTTTGTTTGTTTGTTTTGAGACAGAGTTTCGCTCTTGTTGCCCAGGCTGGAGTGCAATGGCGCAATCTTGGCTCACTGAAACCTCCATCTCCCAGGTTCAAGCGATTCTCCTGCCTCAGCCTCCCTGGTTAGCTGGGATTACAGGCATGTGCCATGACACCCAGCTGATGTTTGTATTTTTTAGTAAAGATGGGGTTTCACCATGTTGGTCAGGCTGGTCTCGAACTCCTGACATCAGGTGATCCACCTGCCTCAGCCTCCTAAAGTGCTGGGATTACAGGCATGAGCCACCTTGCCCGGTCTATTTATTTTTACTTAGCTGTGTTTAAACAGTAATATCTGTGAAATCACAAGCTGATATATTGGTCAATTTTTTTCTAATATGCATGAAAATGCACAACTATTAAAGGGTTTTTTTTTTTTTTAAATTTCCCATCAGTAATACCTAAACCACTAATGGAACACACTGCCTTATCAGATGCACAAATCTCTTCTACAATACTGTAAACTGTGATCAATCAGCCATCCCTCCAAAACTCTAGTGAAGGGACTCACCACTTTCTGACTGTTACCTAAACATTTCCTTCCCAGCTAGATGGTCCAACAGCTCTGGAAGGGCACCAGGCAGGGCTAAAGAGACCAATGGGAGAAACTGTAATTTTTGCTTTTTTTTTTTTTTCCCAGAAAGAACCTCATGAGGGAGAATGAGGCTTCAAGGTCAGAGGTAGCTAGAATTTCAGCTCTACTACTTATTTTAAGTTCCTTAGCAAGTGACAACTTCTCTGAGCCTGTTTCCTCATTTTCCAAGGGGATTATAATACCCACCTCAAAGAGTTGTGCTATGGGTGAGATCACATATATAAAATATCTAGTACAGCTCTTGGCACACCACAATCACCCAATAAATGTAAATTCCCACCTTTCCACAAGAGTAAAATGACCTGGCAATGCTGACGAATGGCTTTCCTTGGTAAGCATTTTCCTGGCTAATCTCCTAGAAGCATTCCCATCATTCACTGCTCTGCATATGAATTTGGGGCAGTATTTTTCTTCAAACTTAGTTGAGAGCCTGATTATCTTTCCAAACAGTGAGTGAGGACCTGATCATTCTGAAGATCAAGACAGAATTTCTACCTTAAACAGCAGAGCCCTCACTATTGGTTTTCTGAGGATAACAGGTTTCCATGACCCCAAAGAGAAAGCTGGCCTGCCTTCAGGGGGCACATTAAGGGGCAGGGTGCAAACCTGGGAGGGACCAACCCTGAGACTGGCTGGATGTTTAAGCTGACAGAATTTCAGCAGAAAAGCATCAACCATCACTGTCAAAAGCGCTGGGGTCAGGCCAGGCACAGTAGCTCACACCTGTAATCCCAGCACTTTGGCAGGCCAAGGCGGGTGGATCACCTGAGGCCAGGAGTTTGAGACCAGCCTGACCAACATGGCAAAACCCCATCTCTACTAAAAATACAAAAAAATTAGCCAGGTGTGATGGTGGATGCCTGTAATCCCAGCTACTTGGGAGGCTGAGGCAGGAGAATCACTTGAACCTGGGAGGCGGAGGCTACAGTGAGCCAAAATCATGCCATTGGACTCCAGCCTGGGTGACAGATCGAACCTCCATCTCAAAATACATACATACATACATACATACATACATACATACATATATACATACATATATACGTACATAAAAAGTGCTGGGGTCTTTGAACAGAAGCTACATGGCTCCCAGAAAAAGTGAAGCCTATACACAGACAGTCCTAATGAGTTGGTGGTCAAAGCCTTATCTGCATCTCTTTTCCCACACTATTATGTGGCATTAAGGAAATTTTCTGCTGAGCAGAGTGACCTTGACATGTGATTTCTTGTGCTTTTCTGGGTATATGCAGAGCATTATAAGAAGTAATGATTCCCAAAGAGCCCGTCTAATCTGACAATTTTCATCAGCCTCCAAGGGGAGATTTTACCTTTTGCTCATTTCTCATTTTTTTTTTTTAGTGTTACTATAAAAAAAGAGAAGGAGAACAAGATCTATAACCTTTAATATGTCCTTGCAAAAGTTAGAGGTATGACATAAATGTTCTCTTTCACTCATCTTTGCCACCAGTCAGCATTTCTCAGCAGGTGGATCAAATATACAACTGGTCAAACTTTCCTCTTTCTCTAAATCTTAAAGATACTCTCCAGGCATCACATGTGAGTTTGGCCAAAAAAACATGGCTACTAGACTCTTAAACTACTGGGACCAAATAACATAAATCTAGGTTATTAGATCCTGACCACTCTAATCTCAACCAATGTCGAGTCCACATTTGGGAACATGAATTGTAAGGACCCTGGAAATAAAAGTCAGATTCTGGTTATTTACAAATCTTGTTTGATATGAACAAAATCTATTATCCACCTTTTATCCTAAAACATCTTTTGCTTCTGATACTAAAACCACTAAAAAAGAAAAGAAAAGAAAAGATTGAAATACAGTTTAAATGCTTTACAGTAAAACTTAATAATGTTCAGCACAAAATCAATACTTAGTTATTCATCATTAGCTATAATAAGACTACAAATAAGATGATGGTACTCGTTAGTACAGCCAATTGCAATTGATTTAATAAGGGTCTCTATTAGAAAGTTGTATAAATGAAAAGCCAAGGATTTGATAATTCAGTACAATTTTTAAAACATAACCCAACTATTTCAGGCTTATTAAAATCCTTAATTTTGATACATTGCACATTTCAGCTTCAAAATAAAGACAAATATTTTGGGTTTTAGCCCTTTAAAAACTATTGCTGTGTTTCCTCTCTTCTCTGCTCCCGCCTCTCTGGAATCATTCTTTTTTTTTTTCTAAACAGGATCTTGCTCTGTCACCCAGGCTTTAGTATGGTGGTATGATCATAGCTCACTGCGGCCTCAACCTCCTGGGCTCGAGCCATCCGTCTACCTCAGCCTCCCCAGTAGCTGGGACTATAGGCACATGACACCACACCTGGCTAAATTTTTAATTTTTGTAAAGACAGAGTCTTGCCATGTTGCCCAGGCTGGTCTCAAACTCCTGAACTCAAGCAATCCTCCCACCTCGGCCTCCCAAAATGCTGGGATTACAGGCCTGAGCCACCACACTCATTCTAAAATCATTCCTTTTTTATTTTTTATTTTTACTTTTATTTTTTGAAATGGAGTTTTGCTCTGTTGCCCAGGCTGGAGTGCAGTGGCGCGATCTCAGCTCACTGCAAGCTCCGCCTCCCGGGTTCACGCCATTCTCCCGCCTCAGCCTCCCGAGTAGCTGGGACTACAGGTGCCCGCCACCACGCCCAGCTAATTTTTTCTATATTTAGTAGAGATAGGGTTTCACCATGTTAGCCAGGATGGTCTTGATCTCCTGACCTCGTGATCCACCCACCTAGGCCTCCCAAAGTGCTGGAATTACAGGCATGAGCCACCGCGCCTGGCCTCTTTTATTTTTTAATTTAAATTTTTTTTGTAAAGATGGGGTCTCATTATGTTGACCACACTAGTCTCAAGCTCCTTGAGTGATCCTCCCACCTCAGCCTCCCAAAGTGCTGGAATTACAGGCCTGAGCCATGCCCAGCCTGGAACCATTCTTTATCAATCTTGGGAACTCCTCTCCATTCTTTTATTAAATTCTGCAAGGAACTATGTCTTCCTCACACACATACACACATTCACTCAGCCCCCACAGTCAATGAGCTCTATTATCAATCCCAGGGAGAAAACGCCAAACCATGGGCTTTTTGTTTCAGAATACAGTAGCCCTCCCTTATCTGCAGTTTTGCTTTCCAAGATTTCAGTCGCCCATGGTCGATCCTGGTCTGAAAATACTAAATGAAAAATTTCAGAAATAAACTATTCATAAGTTTTCAATTGCACACCATTCTGAATAGCGTGATGAAATCTCGTCCATCCCACTCAGTCCCGCCCGCAATGTGAATCCTCCCTTTGTCCAGCGTCTGCACACTGTAGATGCTCCCATTAGTCACTTAGCAGCCAGATCAGTTATCAGATCAACTGTCATGGTATTGCAGTGCTTGTGTTCAAGGAACCCTTATTTTACTTAACAATGGCCCCAAAGCAGAAGAATAGTGATGCTGGCATATTACAATTGTTCTGTTATTATTAGTTATTGTTGTTAATCACTCACTGTGCCTAATTTATAAATTAAACTTTATCAGAGGTATGTGTTAGAGTGTTAAGAAGTCCTGCCATGGCATTCTGTCTGTATGTTTTGTTCTTTTAGCATAGGTTGCACTCCTCCCTCCATTACAGAGGGCTCAGTACTATCCTTGGTGGGGGTCTTGGAAAGTATCCCCCACAGATGAAAGGAGACTACTGCATACTATATAAGTTTTGGGGGGTAACTGGGCCTTTCTAATAATTGTTTCTAGAATAATGTTTGGATGCACTTTGTCAGTTTTCTAGCTCTACACTAAGTGACATTAGAGCAGACACTGGTAAGAATTTGTGACTTTAAATATACTACAGTGTGGATGTACTTAAAGTTGGTTTGATAGGGGACCCAAAAAAAATGCGTGAGTAGTCCCTGTTGCTTTCCCCAAAAACTCCCCTGCCTCCATATAGAGGAAGTTATTAACTTCTGGGTCATCTCCTAGGCCTTTCTTTACCATGCAGAATCAAGATAATGGGGAAAGAAGGAAAATTCAAGTCACTAAAAAGGCTAAGTTGACCTACATAGTGAAGAGCTGAGCAAAGAAAGGAGAGTGGAGAGACAAATCAGTTTATGTGAGTTCATCTGGGTAAAGATTTGGGGAGAGGTTCAGAGTGTGGGTCAAGAGAGACTTCGGAGCAGCTGCAGAGTTCGAATTTTAAGAAGTTCTGCCATGGCATTTTTTAGGAGAGACAGCAAGAATGCTTTGATCTGCTTATAATTATTATTTACTGGTCTACTATGTATTAAATGGGACACTGTGCTGGACTGGACCATGAGTGATTATCCTTATCTGTACAACAAAAGTGTCCACAAAGTTTTGAGTTATCAGATTTGTTGGTAGTCATTGATATGGTTGTGTGTCTGGGTATTTTGTTCTTTTAGCATAGGTTTCACCCCTCTTCCCTATTAGTCATTAAGGTCTTTGACATCAGATACTCCACCTTCTGTAAAATAAGATTAAAAAGCACAGAGGTCTACACATAGTGTGGCAGGAAATGCTCATTGGAGTTTACTGCTTGGGGCAGAGATAAGATTGAGGCCATTTAGCTACAAATAGAATACACCACATGCCCCATTCCCTTCACTGAAGTCTGGTGGAGGCAAAGAAGTCCCAGCTGTCAATACTGAAAAGAAGTCCCAGCTGTCAATTCTGAAATTCCCAGGTGCACCAGTCCCAGATTACTTTAACTATTATTAATCACTGGCCCCTCACAACTCATTGCCCCACACCAGTGCATCTTAATAGCATGGCTGAGAACCATGGATTTAACCTATGTCTTTAAGGTCAACCAAAGAATCCATTTGAAATCTAGAAATGTCTACAGATATAGATGCCAATGGCCAAGGAAAAAAAAATCCCCAAAAAGCAGGACAGACAGTAATGGTCAAGTTCAATGTGAACCTTTCCAAATCCAAGACTGGACCTGCACTCCTCTCCAGCCCAAGAGGAACTGGGGCCTGAGATGGTCTTCTCTGATCAGAGCTAAAGTATAGTGGGAAGAGTAGTAGACTCAGAGTCCAGAGAACTGAATTCAATCCAAACTCTGTCACCAACTCACCAAGAGGCAATGCTGAGTGGAGAGGTCATGCAAAAAAAAAAGGACTTTGGAGCTAGACAGAACTGGGTTCAAATCCCAGCTCACTCAATTACTCTTCTTGTAACCTAGGGCAAAGCACTTCAGTTTTTTGTGCCTCATTTTTCTCGCCTGTAAAAAAAAAAAAAAAAAAAAAAAAAGGATAACAACATTTACTTATCAGGGATTCATTATAAGAATTAAATGAGACATATGTAGGCACTCAATAAAGGTCAGTTGCTGCTGTGTGGCCTTGGACAAATCACTTAACATCTCTGGACCTCAGTTTCCTCTTTTGTAAAGTAACAGGGATGGAATACATAATTTCTAGGACTCTCAACAACAGGGAATTCTGAGATCATAGACCTCAGATCTGAGATCTTAGATATCAGATCCTAGCAAAGGATAATAAACATAATGAAGAAATCATGAAGGAAAATTCGGCATGAAGTGTTGATTACATCTTGCCAGAATGGTTATGGCGAAAGCAATACAGACCAAGCACATTGGAAAGGCAGTCATCACCCAGGCATTTACAGAAAGTAGATGTTCCCCAGGGAGCTGGGTACAGGGAGTAGCTCTCAGTCCCCTCACACTCACCCTCTCAGGCCATTTCCACAGATGGAATAAATAGAGAGAAAGAAAAAGAACATTATACCCAAAAACATTTTAAGACCATAAGAAGTAGACTCAATTAAAACAAATGTTTTAATGGAGCAAAAAGCAAAATGAACTGACACTTAATTTGGATGCTGGTTCTGTCACTAACTTGGTTTGCAGTTTTGCTTTGGCTACTAGGAAGCTCACAGTCAAATTTATAGAAGTTCTTAGAGTTCTAGAAGTTCTTATAGCCTACATATTATGACTGCAATTCCACTTACCCCTTTCACTCAGCCATTATATTTGATTTTCCATAATCACAGCTTTGTTTTTATTTTAGATTTTCCTATTTCATTGTATCTATTCTTGTAATCCACTTGAATTACTTTATGAAACAAGGCAGAATATAAAGAAATAGAAATCATTTTGTGAGTCACTCAACTACTTTACATGTTCTTTTCCTGTGTTTAAAATAAGAGTTGGGGACTCTGTCCAACATTCCTTTCAGCTCTAACCCTGTTAATTCTAGTCCTTCATTTCTGCAGCTCAAAGACCATAGTATTAGGTAGTCTTTATAGAGCCTTGACTTAGTAAATATAGACAGCGCTGGGCTCTCCAATACGTTTTACTTGTTCCTTATACATTTATTAGGAGTCACTTATGCTCTGGAAGATTATTGTCAGTAGTAACTAATGAATTTTAAATGACTCATTTTGAAGACTTCCTTCCATCCTATTACTATTAGGTGCTCCATTAGTATCCTTAGAATTGGAGCTATCACTCTAACACTTGAATAGAGCTGAATGTTTGTATAGAACCTATTAACTTAACTAACAGTTTGAAGTGATCCCACTTTGATCTTTAGCAACCCTACCTATGTGATAAGTCAAGCTAGGGACACATCTGCATATTGTAGATAAGGAAAGGGAAATACAAAGAGATTCAGTGACTTACTCAAAGTCATACAGGTAATGATTAGCACGAGGACTTGAACTCTGATCTTCTGACTCTACTCCTTGGCCCTCTGCAATCTCCCAGCCTCAATAAAAGACTGGGAGGGGACACTTCCAGGCCACACACCTCCTGTGACAGCCTCTTTGGTATGTTGCCCTGGAAAGCCACCTGCTCCAGTCCCATGGAGTGCCATAGAATTGGTCCTATCCCTCTTCCACATACAGACTTTCTACTGTTTGAAAACAGTAATCCTGTACCCTTTAAATCTTTTATTCCTGAGCTAAATATGAGAGTCAAATTCCCTGAGAGCTATTTTATCGGTGAGGCACCAGAAACTCAGTGGCTAGGGTCCGTTGCTTTTCAGGGACCTATGGAAAAAAAAAATAATAAGGTTCCAAGCTACAGATGACAAAACTGAAATTAATAGCCATTTAATTAACTGCCTGAAAAAGGTAACATTATGTCAATGTCATTGTTAAATTTATTATTCATTTATAAATGTATTACAGGTGAGAACATTTGTAGATTAGACTCTCTCGTTCTGCAAGAATTCCTGAGTAGGCACACTGATTGATTTGTGCCTACTCAGGAGAGTGTCTAGACAAAGACAATTGTAAATTGAGTAATCATGTATAGGCAAATAAGTTCGAAGGCAAAAGTGTAAAAATCGCTTCAACATTTTTATGGAAAATTTTACATTTAATTCAAGATTTGGGTGCATTTTAATTTGTTTGATCTAAGTGATCATGCCTCCAAAAGAGTCTACATAAAGCTTAAAATGGTCCTGAGTCTTCCACGGCCTAAATTTCTCCATGTAGGCCAAGATAACTTTTAGTAAAATTACTCCTTGTGGCTTCACAGTTTATGTAATTTCTCCTAGTTGCTGAATTTAACCAGTAAATTGAACCCCATTTACATTTGTTTGGAAGAAAATGAAGTTTCTGGGAGCACTCTGGGTCCTGCCACAATTCCACCAACATGACCTATCATGTGTCAGAAGCTTCCTCTCTCCACACCACACAAATCTAATCTCTTCCAGACATGATGGGAAACTGCTCTAACTCTGGCAAAAGAGCCATTGAAGTCAGCCACATTGCCAAGGGCATGGTTTTAATTGCCTCAAGGAGCCCTGGGGTGCACTGGCAGCATCCTAAATATATTGTAGGTTAAAAACCATCTTGTATCCAGACACAGACTGTTAATTCTGTTAAACTTCGTATATTCAAGTGATATGCCAGGTATCAAAAATGGGCAATTCTTTAAAGGTGCAATGGCTCTGTGAGTGCTGCTTTCACAGGGCCTAACGTGAGACCATCTGGCACGAAGTCTTCATCTCTGATGCCCTCAGAAGTCACCAAAAGGAAAAGCTGGGAGGATCTTCTTGTGAATTCCTAGTGCTGGTAATGATGACAAACCTGCTTCCTAGAGGGCTGGGCCTATGGGTCTTGGCTTCAATCCCAGGCCTGAGGGAAGTTGTGGGGAGCTGGATGATTGAGGCAACAGTACGGATGGTCTCTGCCAAAGCCACAGCCAATTCTAGCACTGGCTTCCCTACTGGGAAGATGAAAGCCTGAGTTTTATTGGGTTCTAGGAGGACCTCCAGAGTTCCTCTTCCTCAGGCAGGAAACAAAGCAAGCTCTTAAGAGGGGCGGAGTAGAGAACATGGGGCTCTGCTCAAGGTGTGTGTAGAAAATGCTTCTACCCAAAGCTACTCTGTTCTCAGAGGCTCAGCATCCTGAATGAGGATGCATTTGCCTCATTAAAGGCCTGTCTCCATCAAGCCCTTTGGAATCTATCCAGGGTGACCACCTGCCCTGTCTTGGAAGTCTACTTGTTCCATCTCTGTGCTTTGAACCTGAGTTTGCCTCTGTCCCAGCCCTTCAGATTGATGTTCAAATCAGCTTGGGTCTAGTCCCTGGCTTCCCTGATGCTCTCTGCAGGCTTCCCTGTACTCCCAAAGCCAGTCCTGACTCCAAAACCCAGCCAGGCCTGCAGAGCTTCACCATCTCTGGTTGTCCAGGCAAAAACTCTGAATGCTGTAATGCAGAGATCACTAGAGCTTCTATGTAGATACTCAGCCAAGACCCTTGAAGAAGGGAGACAAGTTTGGCCATGAAGCAATAAACCACCTTTAGAAACTCAACAGCACTTACTGGGTGCCGTTGCAGGAACTGTGCTAGGCACTGTGGGTACAGCAAGCTCTGCCTTCACAGAGCTTAGAGTCACCTTCAGACCTGCTGAACAGACACTCCACTTCCTTACCTTCTGCTGGTAGCATGGTGTTTTGGCTTCCACAGCAGCTTACCTCTTTCCAGTTCTGATATGGGCAATAAGAAACGTCATACCTGTGTGGACCAACACCACCGGGAATAGCAATAAAACAAGGGAGCAGACAGCCAAGGTACATTCCATCCCTTCCACCTAATTCTCTTTCTAGTTTATGCATTGTTGCTCTGGGAACCCCAGGATCTATAGATACCTCCAGCAAAGATCCATCAAGTTGCAACTGTAGAGCACAAGGAAAAAAATATATAATAGATGATAAATACTCTAGGGCTGTTTGGTGTACTAAACATTGAACTTGATCTTTCCACTGGAATAAGAAGTAATTTACCTCATTAGAGAGTACATGGCAGCAAGAAAAATATAGCTCATGAACCATATTTATTTTCAATTAATCTTGAAACAACATCCCTTGTCCAGATTAAAATACTCAAAACCAAGGGCATATGATTAAAGAGAAACATTCTTGAATCATGGGGTTGACTCCTGGAGGAGTAAAACAAGGAGACAGATTATTTGCTCTCTTATTACAGATCCTAAGATAAAACTCCTCCCACCTGTGACCATGGATGGATACTGGCATCTGAATCTTTCAAAGCTTGGAATATCAAACTTAAATCTTTCCACAGTCTCATTTAATCCTTATGATCTATGCTATCCTCAGTGATATTACATTTTGAAGATCAATACACATCATTTATGTAGTAGACCTTAAAAACCAAGAGTGAATTTAACATTTTTCAATCTTAAATTGGGAATTTCGTGATCTTCTCTATATTTACTGCAATCAGGTGTGCCTCACTTTGTAGAATAAATGCATCCCAGAAGGTCCACCTTTAGAGTGAACTTTCCCCTCTGAGAGTCATATAGAACCAATCCCAAGACAAAATGAAACCATCTTCAATGATGAAATCCTTTTTTAATCATGCATTTTAAAGGAGAAATTTTTGATAAAATAATAATACACTTATGAAAACAAAGTTTCTTTTGTCTGACAGGATTACTTCTAGAGATAAAGGTAAAAACAGCAATTATAGCTTAAGAACAGAACATCCTAGACTAAAAATTCACTCAGCTTTTATCAAATCTCTTCACTGTCATTGTACAAGAGAATAACAGGAAATTCTCTTTGGGTGCAATCTATGGAGGCTGAAGGCTCTTAAGAATAAGCAATAGAGCTAAGACTGGGGAAGGGTAGAGACCAAGGTCCCAAATACGAGAGGAGGTGAACCAATGAGGCAGTTATGAGAAGGGGGCCTCCCTCGCATGTGTTCAGTGTTACCTGTTATCCAATTTAAAGTCAGGCTTTAGGCATCATATAATAATTCCTTTAATCAACCAGAAACCACATATATCCATAAAGGTTGAGAAGAGGGGACAGAACAGATAAGAAAAAAAGTAACTGTCTAATAAAAGGGAGCCCAAATGTTGAGTGTTATGAGTCAGGTTCAGTACCTGATCCTACCCTAAGATACCAGTTAGAGAGAAAGAAAGAAAGAAAGTGTGTGTGCGTCTACACGTGTGTATGCCTGTATATGTGCACACACACAAATAACAATGTAACAACAGCCTCATGACTTTGCTAAGGGTTGATACAGACTAACTCAGAAGAAAAGATAAGGGAGAATCAGAATGCAAATCTAAATATACAGCATATTTTCACTGATGTAAAAGTAAAGGACATTTACCAAACTTTAACTGTGGTTATTTCTAGGATTGTGGATAATTGTGGATGGCTTTTCTTTGCAGGTTTTGCATTTTCCTAATTTTTACAATGAGCATGTATATTTGACTTCCGTGTATAAAGATGAAATGTTTTATTTTGAAAAAGAAAGAAAAGGTTTGAGATCAAGGAACAGCAAGCAGAGACAAATTCCCCTGAGAAGAGAAAACCAATAGAGGAAAGAACTCCAAACTCCATCAAGAAGCTGTGGATGAGGTTGGTAGAGAAAAATGTTAAAATCCACCTAAGAGGCTGAGTCTAAACAGAGGCCAGGGTTGGACCTAAAGAGGGCTCTGGAAGTGAAACAAAGCAGGAGCCATAAAAGCGGTAGGACTCATTAGTGCAGCTCTGTAGCTGTAATTGAACCTGCCGGTGTGTACTGGTATCATCCAAATTGCTTCACACTGTAACAAAAGAGACCTTGGACCTGTATTACCAACTCAATGTGTGAACTCAAGACCCACTCCAGAAGGACATACAAGGAGTGGAAGAGAAAGAGAACCACCCCAAAAGGTGCAATCTAGAGAGGACAGCCCCTGATGCCAGTGGAAAGAGGCCATGACAATAATATCCCAGGACTACATTGGTAGGGACCCAGAGCAACAGCTCCCAACCCAGACAGACACCCAGATACAACAGCATCCCGAAGGCAGACCCAGGTCTGGAGTGGAGGAGACTCTGCAGACCACCTCCCCAGGCACTCAGCCACCCCCTGCCCCAGTGTGAGAACTGTAATCCAGTCTTTCTTTCCCAGTGACTGTAACACAATCCATGACACAACAACCTAAAAGTGAACCTTTAAGGGATGTATATGATGTACATGACAAACGAGAAGCAAGTCATGTATGTTAGTTCCCAGCCTTTCTCTTTCTCCCATGCTTAACAGAA
This sequence comes from Chlorocebus sabaeus, assembly GCF_047675955.1. Classification (NCBI taxonomy): domain Eukaryota; kingdom Metazoa; phylum Chordata; class Mammalia; order Primates; family Cercopithecidae; genus Chlorocebus; species Chlorocebus sabaeus. The sequence continues at coordinate 61,870,360 of NC_132915.1, forward strand.
TTTTGTCTGGACCCTTCTCACCCATCTTCCACCCATGGACCATCCTGCTTTGTGAAATAAGCCCTTTGGGGCCTGGTAATGCAGAAGAAGGAAATCGGGGAGTAGGTAAGAAGTATAGGCTCTAGAGCTCGGGAGTGGGGATATGGAGGGTTTTGCTAGAGGAAGGCTGGGTATGGGAGATGGAGCAACTTCAGTGTAAAGGAAATGGATGAGAGAGAAAAGGATATGTGGAAGATATATTGCTGTGTTCTCTTTACCTCCCCTTGCAGAGTTCTAGAAAGGCAGCTAGATGGCTGAGATCTTTGGAAATTACTTTTGAAAACTGTACTGTATTACTTTAACCACAGTGCTCTGAGACCATCCCACGAGGAACAGCTTTTTTAAGGATTGCACATTGATGAGGCACATCTCATTCCTGTAGGGACATTGGGGTTCAGGGGTGAAGTTAACTAGAGTCCAATAAAACCACAGCAAACAGCTTTATTTCCTAAGGTTCTTGTGTGTACTGGCTAAAATAAGGGTCTTTAGCCCTTACTGTTTCCCCCTGAGATTCTTTTGCTAACAGAATTGTCCCTGAAGCTCCTAACCCTCAAAGCTGCTCAAATTTCTCTGACAGTACAGAAAGTATAATAGTGTTGAAAGTGATGGTAGAAAAATGATGATGTCTTCCCTAAGCTTGAGCTGTGCAGAAATGTCTAGTCTAGGTATGTTTTAAAGAATGAATAACCAAATCTGAAATATTCTTGTATCTAGAGCATAGTGCTTGACAATTTCATACAATGGTACTCTCTAATGTAAGCCCTTTACTAAAATCAAGTGTATTTAGCTGTATCAGTAGGAATAATGTGCTATTCTTTGTACACTAAGATGGTGCTAAATATGCATTTAGCCACATATAAAAGGTGTACCCTGGTACCTTCTGGAGGTCCTAAGAGCTCAATAGTAAACCCTGAGTCTTGCTGAACGGTCAAGAGCTAAATGGTAGCAAATGACTTCCTTGATGTGGTACAGGAACATTCACTGCATAGTACAATCGAGGAAAAAGATACCAGGAATGTGGTGTGTGCAGTGACCCTGACGGTCATCAGGAATCCATTGATACAATCTTTCCTGCTGAACCAGGTATAGTCCCGGAATCCTTATTGCAGTTCCCCAGGCAGTCAGAGCTGGCACATGACAGGAAATCTATTAGCCATTCCTACTCTGTGGGATGATTAAGGCCAAAATGTTAATTTGGGGATGAGTGTCCAGAGTTCCCATCCCAGGGACACTCAGGGATTTTCGTGTTGATAATGCAGAGACAAATCTGATAGCAGAGTTGTCCTTCTGCAAAGGTCATAGACAGGGCGTGTACAGGTGGCAGGTGGCAGAAAAGGTCCCCCTGTACATACTCATCGCTTGGAATCCACAGACCTCTCCCATTTTACCTGTTGGTGTTATGTACTGAGTGTTGCTGTTCAAACAGAGGAAAGAGTAATCATTAAATAAATGCAAATCAAAACCACAATGAGATACCATCCCATGCCAGTCAGAATGGCTATTATTAAAAAGTCAAAAAATAACAGATGTTGGCAAGGTTGTGGAGAAAAGGGAACGCTTTTACATTGTTGGGAATGTACATTAGTTCAGACACTAAAGAAAAAGTTTGGAGAGTTCTCGAAGAATTTAAAACAGAACTACCATTCAACCCAGCAATCTCATTACTGGGTGTATACCCAAAGGAAAATAAATCATTCTACCATAAAGACACATGCACTTATGTTCATCACAGCGCTATTCACAATAGCAAAGACATGAAACCAATCTAGGTGTCCATCAACATTGAGTACACATGGACATAAAGATGGAAACAACAGACACCGGAGACTACTAGAAGGGGGAGGGTAAGAGAGAGGTTAAGGGTCAAAAAACTACCTATTGGGTACTGTGCTCACTACCTGGATGACAGAATCATTCGTACACCAAATCTTAGCAACACACAATTTACTCAAGTAACAAACCTGTTCGTGTACCCTCTGAAACTAAAATAAAAGTTGAGAAATAAATAAATACATACATACATACATACATACATAGCAAATCACATAGGCTGTGTTTAAATTTTTTTAAAAGAAAACTGTGGTTTTTGAAGTGCAGAACTATCAAGATTTTTATAGATGAGACTCATTTTTCAACAATAAAATTACATAGTAATAGAAACAATGCCAAACATCTATTTTCAAGATGTTCTTTCCATAGGAAGAGTTCTTTTGAAAAGCAGATACAGTACTTTCTCTCTCACTGACAAAACATCATCTTTTCCTTGAAGAAACAGAATAAACTTATTTTAAATAGCTGTTAGTATTACAGAAAAGGCCAGTGGATTTAGAATATTTTTCTTCTTGGAAAAGAAAAGTATATAACTCATCTTTAAGAAAGGCCATCCTTTTTTTAACTTTTAGGTTCAAGGGTACATGTGCAGGTTTGTTACACAGGTAAATTGCATGTCATGGGGGTTTGGTGTACAGATTATTTTGTCACCCAGGTAATAAGCATAGTATCCAATAAGTAGTTTTTCAGTCTTCACCTTCCTCCCACCCTCCACCCTCTAGCATGCCCCAGTGTCTGTTGTTCCTTTCTTTATGTTCACGTGTACTCAGTGTTTAGCTCCCACTTATAAGTGGGAACATGCAGTACTTGGTTTTCTGTTACTACATTAGTTCACTTAGGATAATAGTCTCTAGCTGCATCCATGTTGCTGCAAAGGACGTGATCTCATTCTTTTTATGGCTATGTAGTATTCCATGGTGTATATGTACCACATTTTCTTAATCTAGTCTACCATTGATGGGAATCAAGGTTAATTCCATGTCTTTGCTATTGTGAATAGTGCTGCAATAAACATACACGTGCTCGTATCTTTATGGTAGAACAATTTACATTCCTTTGGGTATATACCCAGTAATGAGATTCCTGGGTTGAATGATAGTTCTGTTTTAAGTTCTTTGAGAAATCACCAAACTGCTTTCCACAATGGCTGAACTAATTTACATCGCCACCAACAGTGTATAAGCATTCCCTTTTCTCCACAACCTTGCCAATATTTATTATTTTTTGACTTTTTAATAATAGCCATTCTGACTGTGTGAGATGGTATCTTACTGTGGTTTTGATTTGCATTTAGTAAGGTTGAGCATTTTTTCATATGCTTGTTGGCTGCATGGATGTCTTCTTTTGAAAAATGTCTGTTCGTGTCCTTTACCCACTTTTTAATGAGATTATTTGTATTTTTCTTGTTGAATTAAGTTTCTTGTAGATTCTAAATATTAGCCCTTTGTTGAATGCATAGTTTGCAAATTTTTTCTACCATTCTGTAGGTTGTCTAGTCACTCTGTGGTCTCTTTTGCTGTGCAGAAGCTCTTTAGTTTATTAGGTCCTGTTTGTCAATTTTTGGTTTTGTTCCAATTGCTTTGGGTACCTTCATCATGAAATTTTTGCCAGGGGCTATGTCCAGAATGGTACTTCCTAGGTTGTCTTCCAGGGTTTTTATAGTTTTAGGTTTTACATTTAAGTCTTAAATTTATCTCGAGTTGGTTTTTGTATACAGTGTAAGAAACAGTCCAGTTTCAATCTTGTGCATATGACTAGCCAGTTATCCCAGCAGCGTTTATTAAATAAGGAGTCCTTTTCTCATTGCTTTTGTTGACTGTGTTGAAAATCAGATGGTTGTAGGTGTGTGACTTTATTGCTGGGATGTCTACTCTGTTCTATTGGTCTAGGTGTCTGTTTTTGTGCCAGTGCCATGCTGTTTTGGTTACTGTAACCTTGTAGTATAGTTTGAAGTCAGGAAATGTGATGCTCCCAGCTTTGTTCTTTGTGCTTAGAAATGCTTTTGCTATTTGGGCTCATTTTTTATTCCATATAAATTTTAGGATACTTTTTTTAAATTCTGTAAAGAATGTCATTGGTAGTTTGATAGGAATAGCATTGAATCTGTACATTGCTTTCAGCAGTATGGCCATTTTAACAATGTTTATTCTTCCTGTCCATTCAAAGAGCATGGAATGTTTTTCCATTTGTATAATCTCTGATTTCTTTCAGCAGTGTTTTATAATTCTCACTGTAGAGATCTTTCACCTCTTTAGTTAGCTGTATTCCTAGGTATTGTATGGAAACACCATTCTTTTGCCACAAGATGACCAGAAAACTTCTTGTGACTTTGCATAATCGACTCTCTTATTTTTACAAAATATTGGGGTGATTCTGCTACTAAAGTCCGTGTTTTTATAAAATTAACCACATCAATGACCTCCTGTGACTCTTTGTACTCTTTTGACTTCAAGTCTTTTCTGAACTAGATTGTCTATGAATAACAATGAATGGATTTCACACAGGGAGTTTATACTCTAGTCTTACTCTTGAACTATTTTTATTCCAATCATAGCAAGTACTCCATTCGTGGTTACACATCAGCATAAAACATTATTTTATTAGAGTTCATTTCTTGGGTGAAAATGGCTGACATCTGTGTGTCTGTGCATTGACCTGAGCAGCAGAAATGCCTCAAACCTTAGATGTTCAGTTTCAATGGGTCATTTTGCCAGCATCAAACAAGATGTGAGTGAACGTTTGTCCATCGTCAGGAATCTAGGAGCCACATTTCCCACTTGTCCCCTTCACAAAAGAAAGAAGCTGTTTTATTAACAGTAGAGACAGCTGTTTTATTAACAGGTGAGAAAGTATCAATTATCATGACAAGAAAGTACAGAGCAAAAAGAAAGTGAGAAAAAATGATCACTGGTGGAATTATTTAAACCTTTCTCTTTATCAGGGCTACTCTGCAGCAAATATCCTATAATCACTCTGAAGAGCTCTGAAAATGGGTTATTTAGCTTCCTAGACCTATGATCTAATGTGACTAGATGGAATTTGCCCTTTAAAAAAAATCCTTTTCTGTCTTTTGTTCTCAAGTAATATCACAGTAATGATGAGCTGGATACCCAGTCTAGTTATTAGTTTTAAATGCTCAAATGAATCAGCCTATCTACACTCTCAAAATCATCTGATTCACTGGAGGGGATTAAGAAAATGTACTAGAGTGTTAGAATGAATTACCAAAGGAATCACATTTTTACCTCAATTCAGAGGTTCTTGGCCATAGCTACAAGCTTTGGCTCTTATTCTCACCTTACATGAAATATTTTAGGCTGTTTCTCACCATTTCAAAGACTTAAAATTTAATTTCAAGTAGCTGAATAGAAATGACATTTCCTAAATTAAAAATTAGCACTTACTGTATGACACCCTTCATACAAATACTTTTTAATCTTAAAATAAAGCCCCTCTGACTACAGATGGAATTTAAATCAGAACCTGGAACACCACCTCTAGTAGACCAGTCTTTGTGTCATCCCTGACTGCATGGGGTCTCTGGTAAAGGATATTGATCCTACATATAGATTATTAGCAGCATTGCTTTCTGTTTCTTAAGATAGGATGCCAAGAAATCTTGCTTTCTCAAGCCTGTTTGGAGGTGAGCGTGTTCAACTCAGCACACATGTGTTGAGTTCCTGCTTTGTGCAAAGACTTGGTCTCCATACTGCGAGGGCTTAGAGTTGATACTCAGGAAAGAAGAGACATGTTCATTTAAAAAAAATTATGCTAGGAAGCTCAGTGTTATGAGTTACTAACTATTGAAAGGGTTTAGTTCCAAAATTCTAAATTATGAAATTATAACATTTAGTCAGCAGAATAATCCAGGCTAAAAGCTAAACTCACTTTTCTCCTTTGATCAAAACTAAAATTTCTGCAGGTTGAAAGTAGAGAAGGAAAAGGTATAAGGACACAGAAAAGACAAATGCAGTAAGTATACTTTACTATTAACTGAGCTTTTAACTCTTTCATACATATTATCTAACTTGGTGTTTGCCTTTTTGAAGGGGCACAAAATAGGGAAGTGGAGTGACTCAGGGCAGCTGGTGTTTTAATGACAGGTCCTCCTGGACAGCCCTGGGGCTGAATCATCAGGCTCTACTGTCTGGTCTTGACTCAGTCAGGTCTGACAGCACTAGACCCAAGAAGAGTAACCTTTCCATGACAAACTCATACTAAATGAGCCAAACCAATTCCTAAACCCAGAAAGCCAATCTATTCATCCTACATCCAAACTACACCTTATTCCACAGCAAATTTAAGGCCACTTAGAAATATGTGGACAAGTTATCAGAGAAAATAAATCCAAAATTTAACAACAGAATAGGCAAATAACAAAAATAAGACAGCAAGATGGCATTGGGAGCGAAGTAAACTCACAATGTATATAGAGAGGTATATGTTCTTGCAGAATAGCCTCCTTATAGCTGGAATCACAAGGCATACACAGTGAGTTACATGGTGCCAGAGAAGCCAATCAGAAGATTATTCAGAACAAAGGAAATATAATGGGCTGGGGAGAGACATTCCCCTAAACTCTAGAAAAACCTGAGATCTGGTTCCTCAAACAAGACCCACAGCCACAGTAATTCAATCCCCACGCCCAGGGTTCCTCCCTGGACAGTGCCACAGACCTGCTTCTCTGCACCCACTTACTTGGGTTCACACTTCCCTTCACCGACACATGAGGTATCACTGAGGACATAAAGTATCCTCAGGCACTCCACAGATTCCTCTTATGAGTCTTAGACACTCTTTGTCTAGTCCCATCTTTGTCTTTCATCAGACCAATCCTTCAAATGTATTAGGTAAACTACACTAGCTATGAACTAGACAGATGACTTTCTCAAAGACAACAGAAGTATTTGTAATCCATCAGGGATCTTGGAATAGGTTAAAATAAGAAGAGTGGCTCCAGATACAAATTTTCTTTAAGAGATCCTACTGCCATCAATAAGACATACTCTGTGTTTCTGCACAAAACTTAGCATGCCCCTTGACAGTAATTCAGCCAGTGGGAATTACTAGCTATTTGGAATTTCTAAAGAAGTGGAATTTCTAAAGAAGATATGCAAAATAGAAAAAAACAAAACAAAAAAACCCGTGTCCATAGACATGTATTGTCAAAAGATATCCATGTTATTTATAAAACAAATAACTAGAAACAATCCAAACATCTAAGAATTGAGAAACTGATAAGTAAACTGCTGTTTCAATAGAATGCTATATTATACATCACTAAAATGATGTTTAAGAAAATTCTGTTGCACTACTGACAAATGTTAATGACATTAAGTCCTTTATTTAAAGGAGTATAGAAACTTGTGTATACATTAGAATTGCAACTTTTGGAGCCGGGCACAGTGGCTCACACCTGTAATCCCAGCACTTTGGGAGGTGGAGACAGGCTGATCACCTCAGGGCAGGAGTTCAAGACCAACCTGGCCAACATGGTGAAACCTCATCTCTACTAAAAATACAACAATTAGCCGGGCATGGTGGCGGGTGCCTGTAATCCCAGCTATTCAGGAGGCTGAGGCAGGAGAATCACTTGAACCCAGGAGGCCAAGGCTGCAGTGTGCTGAGATGGTGCCACTGCACTCCAGCCTGGGTGACAGAGTAAGACTCTGTCTCAAAAAAAAAAAAAAAGAATTGCAATTTTTGGAGAAAAATTCCTGTGCATGGGATAAAAAGTTGAAAGGAAAATCAATCAAACGCTAACAATTGTTTTAGAATTATGGGATCATAGGTAATCTTTTAAAATCTATGTTACAAATTTTCTTTTACTGTGGTCCTATTATGAAATATAGGTAAACAAATAAAAACATTCAAACTAACTTAAAACTTATGACACATATTGAACAAGTCTTAATTGTTATAAATAGATAGATAATTAGACAGACAGATGGAGATCATGAGAAGCCTGTGTTTGTGAGGATACAGGAGAATATCTCCCTGGGAATCACTTGCAATAGGGAGGAGTAGGGAGACTCACAGCAGGGTAGGAAGTGCTACATAGTAGACGGTGCTGATAGAGACAGGAGACAGGGAAATACTTGGTAGAAGAGGGCAGTTCCCTGGCAAAGGCCCCACCCCCAAGCCTGGAAACCTGCAGCCCTAAATAGAACAGGCATTCCTATTTTCATGCCCATATGTTGCCTTTTGGCCTACCAAGCCCCCTGTCCTGTAACCAGATAAACCCCAAGCCCCCAGGCTCCATGAGCAGATGAGCAGATGAACAGAAGAGCAGAAGAGCAGCAGAATGGTGCAGCAGAGAAGGAGAGAGGGGCATCTGAATGTTGAGAGGAGTCTGGCTGGGCATGGTCAGAGAGGAGATCGGCTGCTAGATGGCCAAACTCCAGGGGAAGATCATCTTCCCACTCCATCCCCTTTCTAGTTCCCCATCCATCCCACTGAGAGCGACCTCAATCACCCAATAAAATCCCTGCATTCACTATCTTTCAAGTCCATGTGTGATCTGATTTTTCCTGGATGCTGGACAAGAGCTCAGGATACAGAAAGCTGTCACACTGGCCCTCTGCCCTTGCAAAAAGGCAGAGGGTCCACTGAGCTGTTTGATATTTAAGCTGTACATGGATGGCAAAGCTAAAAGAGGGCACTGTAACACACACCCACTTGGGCTTTGGGAGTCACAGGCATTCACCCCTAAAGCCTCCATAGCACTGGAAGCCAAAAAAGCACTTGCCCCAGCTCCTGCACCTGCTCATCTGCATGCTGGCTGTCCCATAATGGGTTTGAATGCTCACAGTAGCCAAACAGACCAGCCACACCATGTCACATATCCTGTGAGTGGGGACAGGGAACTCCCATTTTAGGGCCAAAGCACATATATACTATATACTGCCCGTTTTATTATTTCAAGTTTTGTGTTTTTTTTTTTTTTTTGGCTGAGATTACTTGAGATTTTTATTTTCTGATTGGCATTTCCATGGACTTGCCAAATTGTCTATAATGAACTTATACTACTTTGACAACTGGAAAAACAAATTCCATTCAACAAAGAAACAGAAACTCAGGTGAAACTGTCAGCCCTATCATCTGCAGCATTTGGGGGCCCATTTCTCCTCAGAGCCCACTCCTCTCTGCTCATTTGGGATCTCCTGGCTTGACGGCTCCTTAATCCTTAGCACATCCTGTACAACTCCATTTTTACCTGAACACTGATAAAACCAAGGTGCTACGCTATTTTAAAATCACTGCTTAGTTTTCTGTTCTTGCAATAAACCTGCACGTTGTGCACATGTACCCTAGAACTTAAAGTATAATAAAAAATAATAAAAAAATAAAAAATCACTGCTTAGACCAGATAATAGTAAATACAAAAAATTTCCAAATCTCTCTCCAAAGTCATTTCTCAAAATAATCTCTACTAATCCCTAATGGAATCAAAGTAGTCTAGGACTCCCTCCCATCCCCGGCCTCCTATCAAAGACTTACTTCTCAGGAAGTTGAGAGATCTTCAGATGTAAAATAAAAGATAATAATAAATCTAAGATCCTATCTGATTCTCCCTGCTTTAATTCCTGGCCTTTAAATGCAACATCTGCCACTAGAAAAGAAAAAAATAAAAATAAGTTCAGTTCATCTGTCATATTTCTGCCTTCTCCATTAAATGCATCTATTTTACACATGGTCTTGAGACTTGGCACTATTCAGAGAGATTTAAATGGACCTTGTATTAGTTTGCTAGGGTTGTCATAACAAAGACCACAGACTGAGTGACTCAAATAACAAATTTCTTTTCTCACAGTTCTGGAGGCTAGAATTTCAAGATCAAGGTGTCAGTAGGATTGGTTTCGTTCTGAGGCCTCTCTCCTTGGTTTTTAGATGTTATCTTCTCTCTGTGTCTTCACATAATCTTTCCCTTGTTTATATCCATGTCCTAATAGTATCTTTTTATAACACCAGTCATATTTGTATTAGGATCTCCCCTAAGACCTCATTTTATCTTAATTACCTCTTTAAGGGCCCTATCTTCAAATATAGTTATATTCTGAAGTATTAGGGGTTAGGACTTCAACCTACTAAGTTTGGGAAGGACACAATTCCATCCACAACAAACCTGAATCCTGCTTTCTAGAAACTTTCCATCTAAAACAACATGGATGAACAAAAACCAAATTAAGCAAGCACGAGGAACTACTGAATGGTGCTTCAGTCTGGTGCAATTAGCACTAGGATTATGGAGACTTTCATTGCCAATATTTTACCCTTAATTTAAGTCATGTCAAGAACCATGTCACACAGGAATTTCTAGCATTATGCTTTTCTGTTCCTAAATCTAACCTCACCACATGGCACCATAAGCTCTCAGATCCTTTGTGCTGGGCCCTGAACCGCTTTGTAACTGACCTTTGATCCTCCCAGAAGGGGTCTATACAGAAAGCATGATTTAATCACTCCATAGGCACACACACCCACTGTGTAAATAGGCCCCTTCTCTGCTACAGGCTTAGGAAACAAAAACAAGACTACTTCTCGGATTTATCTCTACCTTCAAATAGCCCTAAGTTGCTCAGAAATAACAGCAGAAGGGAGAGGAAGCTCTCCCTTCACTATACACTTTTTCGGTGTCTACTGAATTCATAGCATAGCACAGGTATCATAGCTGAGACAAAGTGAAAAGGAAAATAGCCCAGACTTCCAACTACTGGAGGACTTGACAGCCTGGCCACCAGCACATCTCCAGAAGAAACTCCCATTCGGTTTTGTGCTTCTCCCCTCCAGAAAATAGGTAGGCCATAAGGATGCTCTTGAGATACCTTTCCCCGATTCTCATTGCCTTATCTTTTTAAATATCAATCCTTTATTTGGACTGCAGAAGTTTTTCGCTGATAGATGGCTATCATTCACTAATAGGTGGCTGTATTTAAAATACAGACTTAAACAGAAGATATTTTCCCTACAAGATTCCAAGAATTAGTTAAGGAGAGTCGTTATAATGCAAACAACCTATTGTCAAAAGCATCATCAAACAAAGATGCCTGAATTTGTCATTCTGCTAAAATGACCCACAAATAGGAATCTTCACAGAGCAAGTTTTCTTCCCCTCCTCCCAATTCAGTGTATCAGATCTCCCTCTCCAACCCACAACAATCAATTTGCAGAGATAAATTTACATACAAATAAAAGTATGCCTGCAGCTTGTAAGTTCAATCAATAAAGCCACAAGCATTTGTTAAATACTTCCTATACGCCTAGTTATGTTTTAAGTGCTTGGAGGTACAAAAGAGCTACATGGAATCTCTCTGGATTCATTTAAAACCTATTTTGCTACATTGAAAATGTATCAAAGGTTCCAAGAAAAAAAAAAAGAGAGAGAGACAAAACCTCTTCAGGAACCTTTTCCTTTTGCCAGCCTTTGAAGCTCGTGTTAAATACTATAGAAGAGGTTCTGAAACTTAGATTCTTAAAGGGAAAAATAATAGGTTGGCCTGAGGTTTGAAAGAGATGTTGTAACAGGCACTGTGTGGCATTCTTCAGGGAAAACAGTGCTTTCAGTGTTTATAAGTTATTCATTAGAAAACTCAGGGTCTAGCTGGCTGACACTGTAGGTGCCAAGGCAAAACTTTCATCCTCACTGGAAGCTAGGAGCTATAAAGTCAGGTGTGGGGTGTCATGTGTTTCTGGAGGGTAGTTCTAAATCACAAGAACATAAAGAAAGGGGGAGAGAACAAGAGCTAGAGATAGAGCCAGCCTTGCTGTTTTGTCCATGAAAGGAAATGCTACATGTCAGAGGAAGAGCTGCTCCAGAACTCATTAGCAGAGGGAGGAAGCAAGGAGAAGACGACGTCATTTTGAGAAGATAATCACAAGAGATCAGGGCCAATACCATAATTTTTAAACTCAAAAACCAGAACAGTATAGCCTTAAGACTCTGATGCAAATAAGATATTCAGAGTTAAAGACCCAGAATTATTAAGTAGATGATTATAATGAGAGAGTGTGTTTGAACATTTTTATTATGTTTAAGGATAAGCAATTACAGACATCCTTCCTTTTGCATGGTTCTAATGTGTACAAATTTCTGTTACCGTAGTTTAGTTAAATAACATCAGTCACCCAACAAAACAGCTCAAAGTGCAGTTACCACTGTATATTAATGGTGAGTAATCACATAAAGTACAAAGTTTTTGCTAAATTAAGCCCACAGATCACCATATCAGTAACAGATGGGCATCCTGATCAGTAACCAATCACATCACTTCTTTCAAAGTCTGTCAGTGACTGGTCACCTCACATGTTATTCGGTTCAGGCATAGACAATAAAGCATATACTTGTCTCGCCTTCTTGTCCCCAGTGATAAATTCATATAAAATTTTACAACAAATCTGAAAGTGCAGCAAAGAAATAAAGAGTGGTAATGTAGAAAACTGAAATTGGTGTGATGAGAAGATTTGAAAATGGCAACATGGAAGCAAAGACAGGACAATAACTAGACCTTCATGAAGCTACGGTCTGAACTATGCCAAAAAAGTTCTCTGAACATAAAAAATGAGGTAAAGCAGCTTCAACATATTTTAGCTTAAACTGCAGTAGGAAGACAAAGCCACGTGGTTGAAATGGAGTGCGTGCTTCTGCTTTTGTGTCTGGAATTGGTTCCTTCCCGTGGGTTCTTGGTCAAGCTGACTCCAAGAATGAAGCCGCAGACCCTCCCGGTGAGTGTTACAGTTTTTAAAGATGGTGTGTCCAGAGTTTGTTCCTTCAGATGTTCAGATATGTCCGGAGTTTCTTCTTTCTGATGGATTCGTGGTCTATGCTGACTTCAGGAGTGAAGCTGCAAACCTTCGCAGTGAGTGTTACAGCTTTTAAAGGTGGTGCAGACCCAAAGAGTGAGCAGCAGTGAGATTTATTGGGCAGAGGGAAAGAACAAAGCTTCTACAGCATGGAAGGGGACCCCAGTGGGTTGCCAATGCTGGCTGGGGTGACCTGCTTTTATTCCTTTATTTAGCCCCACTCACATCCTGCTGATTGGTCCATTTTACAGAGAGCTGATTGGTCCATTTTTACAGAGTGCTGACTGGTGTGTTTACAAACCTTTAGCTAGACACAGAGCATTGATTGGTGCATTTTTACAGAGTGCTGATTGGTGCGTTTACAAACTTTTAACTAGACACAGAGCGCTGATTGGTGCATTTACAATCCTTTAGCTAGACAGAAAAGTTCTCCAGGTCCCCACCCGAATAGCTAGACACAGAGCACTGATTGGTACGTTTACAAACCTTTAGCTAGACACAGAGCGCTGATTGGTGCATTTACAATCCTTTAGCTAGACAGAAAAGTTCTCCAAGTCCCCACCCGACCCAGAAGTCCAGCCAGCTTGATCTCTCACTTTGAATCGAGGGCTGCGATAAAACATAATCTCAATCAGTTCAGCCAGCATCCCAAAGTGTGATCATTGCTGTGCTGAAAGAAAACAGATTCTAAGGAAGCCAAAGAAACTTCTACTGCCTATAAAGACTGGTTTCATCATTTCAGATGCCAGAATGAATGATTAATGGTAAACTATCTGATGAAGTAGCTGGTGAAAATAAGTATACTGCTATGAAATTTGAAACAAGATTTCAAGAATTAGTTAAGGAAAGTAGGTTATGATGCTCTCAAACAAGAGGGTGGCTATGACAAAAGCATGAAGATGTCCCAGAGAAAGGGATGCTGGCAAAAATGCCAGGTTAAAGAAACTCTCAAAGATATTTCACAACCTTGAAAGTTCAGAGGATAAAATGTTAAAAGTGAATCCAAACTTGAAAGGATGATGACAATTTGCCAAGGAATAAAAAAGGATGAAATACTGGAAAGGGGTACAGTGTGGACAAACCTTGAAACATTATACAAAGCCAGTCATAAAAGACAACTTACTATCTGATTCCATTTATATGAAAAGTCCAGAATAAGCAAATCTATATAGATACAGAAAGTAGATTAATGGTTGTCTAGGGCTGAGGAGGATATGATGAGAGGGTAGGAGGGTGATAAACAGTCTGAGATTTAAACTGTCTGTTTCACGTTATCAGACAGCTGTCAAAAATATCCAGAATTTGAAAGGCTAAGATTCCAAAGAAAAAAGAAGCTGAGGGCCAGGCGCAGTGGCTCACGCCTGTAATCCCAACACTTTGAGAGGCCAAGGTGGGCAGATCACGAGGTCAGGAGATAGAGACTGCGGTGAAACCCCACCTCTACTAAAAATACAAAAAATTAGTTGGGCATGGTGGTGGCCACATGTAGTCCCAGCTACTCAGGAGGCTGAGGCAGGAGAATGGTGTGAACCTGGCAGTCGGAGCTTGCAGTGAGCCGAGATTGCACCACTGCACTCCAGCCTGGGCAACAGAGACTCCATTTCAAAAAAAAAAAAAGAAAGAAAAAAGAAGCTGACTAAGTGAGTCCAATATTCTGTATACCTCTTTTGCCCTCAAGGCATTAATGACACCTAGGGTGGCCAGGGATGTAGGGGGGCAGGGAGCAGGGTTGCTGAGAAGGCAGGCAGAGAATGAATCTAAGAGGCAAAGAAGCTAGCAATCTTGTGGAGCTGAGTTGGAGCCTGCCAAGACAGCCAGGACCTAAATAGCCAAGATTCCTGAAGAGAGGAGGCCTGGGGAAGACAGCCTGATACTCAGTAACTTTCCCTTCAACACTGAAAAAATAAAAATAATTCTCTAGCAAGACTAATAAAAAAAAGAGAAATCAAGCACAAATTACATAAGTAAGGGAATAAAAATGGCCTCACTACAAAAATGGCCTACACCCCACAAACATCAAAGAGTTACTAATGGAATATTAGAATAACCCTAGGCTAATAAATTTGGAAAATTAGATGAAATGGACAAACTCCTGGAAAAATAAAACTTATTAAAACTGCCTCAGAAAGATGAGAAAATCTGAATGGTGCTTTAGTTATTAAAGAAATTGAATCTAGAAGATGGCCACATAGGAACAGCTCCAGTCTACAGCTCCCAGCGTGAGCGACGCAGAAGACGGGTGATTTCTGCATTTCCAACTGAGGTACCCGGTTCATCTCACTGGGGCTTGTCGGACAGTGGGTGCAGGAGAGTGGGTGCAGCCCACCGAGTGTGAGCCGAAGCAGGGCGAGGCATTGCCTCACCTGGGAAGCACAAGGGGTCAGGGAATTCCCTTTCCTGTGACAGACAGCACCGGGAAAATCAGGTCACTCCCACCCTAATAATATGCTTTTCTAAGGGTCTTAGCAAATGGCACACCAGAAGATTATATCCTATGCCTGGCTCAGAGGGTCCCACACCCATGGAGCCTTGCTCATTGCTATCACAGCAGTCTGAGATGGAACTGCAAGGCGGCAGCAAGGCTGGGGAGGGGCGCCCGCCATTGCTGAGGCTTCAGTAGGTAAACAAAGCAGCTTGGAAGCTCAAACTGGGTGGAGCCCACCACAGCTCAAGGAGGCCTGCCTGCCTCTGTAGACTCCACCTCTGGGGGCAGGGCATAGATGAACAAAAAGCAGCAGAAACCTCTGCAGACTTAAATGTCCCTGTCTGACAGCTCTGAAGAGAGTAGTGGTTCTCCCAGCACGGAGTATGAGATCTGAGAACAGACAGACTGCCTCCTCAAGTGGGTCCCTGACCCTCGAGTAGCCTAACTGGGAGGCACCCCCTAGGAGGGGCAGACTGACACCTCACACGGCCAGGACCCCTCTGAGATGAAGCTTCCAGAGGAACGATGAGGCAGCAACATTTGCTGCTCAGCAATATTTGCTGTTCTGCAGCCTCCACTGCTGATACCCAGGCAAACAGGGTCTGGAGTGGACCTCCGGCAAACTCCAACAGACCTGCAGTTGAGGGTCCTGACTGTTAGAAGGACAACTAACAAACGGAAAGGACATCCACACCAAAACCCCATCTGTATGTCACAATCATCAAAGACCAAAGGTAGATAAAACCACAAAGATGGGGAGAAACCAGAGAAGAAAAGCTGAAAATTCCAAAAATCAGAGCGCCTCTCCCCCTCCAAAGGAACGCAGCTCCTCACCAGCAATGGAACAAAGCCAGACGGAGAATGACTTTGAAGAGTTGAGAGAAGAAGGCTTCAGATGATAAAACTTCTTTAAGCTAAAGGAGGAAGTTCGAACCCATCGCAAAGAAGCTAAAAACCTTGAAAAAAGATTAGAGGAATGGCTAACTAGAATACCCAGTGTAGAGAAGTCTTTAAATGACCTGATGGAGCTGAAAACCATGGCAGGAGAACTACGTGACAAATGCACAAGTTTCAGTAGCCAATTCAATCAACTAGAAGAAAGGATATCAGTGATTGAAGATCAAATGAATGAAATGAAGCAAGAAGAGACGTTTAGAGAAAAAAGAGTAACAAGAAAGGAACAAAGCCTCCAAGAAATATGGGACTAAGTGAAAAGACCAAATCTACATCTGATTGGTGTACCTGAAAGTGATGGGGAAAATGGAACCAAGTTGGAAAACACTCTGTAGGATACTATCCAGGAGAACTTCCACAACCTAGCAAGGCAGGCCAACATTCAAATTCAGGAAATACAGAAAACGCCACACAAAGATACTCCTTGAGAAGAGCAACTCCAAGACACATAATTGTCAGATTCACCGAAGGTGAAATGAAGGAAAAAATGTTAAGGGCAGCCAGAGAGAAAGGTCGGGTTACCCACAAAGGGAAGCCCATGAGACCAACAGCAGATCTTTCGGCAAAAACTCTACAAGCCAGAAGAGAGTGGGGGCCAATATTCAACATTCTCAAAGAAAAGAATTTTCAACCCAGAATTTCACTTCCAGCCAAACTGAGCTTCATAAGTGATGGAGAAATAACATCCTTTACAGACAAGCAAATGCTGAGAGATTTTGTCACCACCAGGCCTACCCTACAAGAGCCCCTGAAGGAAGCACTAAACATGGAAAGGAATAACCAGGACCAGCCACTGCAAAAACATGCCAAATTGTAAATACCATCCCTGCTAGGAAGAAACAGCATCAACTAATGAGCAAAATAACCAGCTATCATCATAATGACTGGAACAAATTCACACGTAACAATATTAACCTTAAATGTAAATGGGCTAAATGCTTCAACTAAAAGACACAGACTGGCAAACTGGATAAAGAGTCAAGACCCATCAGTTTGCTGTATTCAGGAGACCTATTTCACATGCAGTGACACACATAGGCTCAAAATAAATGAATGGAAGATCTATCAAGCAAATGTAAAACAAAAAAAGGTAGGGGTTGCAATACTAGTCTCTGATAAAACAGACTTTCAACCAACAGAGGTCAAAAGAGACAAACAAGGCCATTACATAATGGTAAAGGGACCAATTCAAGAAGAAGAGCTAACTATCCTAAATATATATGCACCCAATACAGGAGCACGCAGATTCATAAAGCAAGTCCTGAGAGACCTACAAAGAGACTTAGACTCCCACACAATAATAATGGGAGACTTTAACACCCCACTGTCAACACTAGACACATCAACAAAACACAAAGTAAACAAGGATATCCAGGAATTGAACTCAGTTCTGCCCCAAGCAGACCTAATAGACATCTTCAGAACTCTCCACCCCAAATCAACAGAATATACACTCTTCTCAGCACCACATCACACTTACTCCAAAATTCACCACATAGTTGGAAGTAAAGCACTCCTCAGCAAATGTAAAAGAACAGATTTTATAACAAACTGTCTCTCAGACCACAGTGCAATCAAACTAGAACTCAGGATTAAGAAACTCACTCAAAACCGCTCAACTACATGGAAACTGAACAACCTGCTCCTGAATGACTACTGGGTACATAACGAAATGAAGGCAGAAATAAAGATGTTCTTTGAAACCAATGAGAACAAAGACACAACATACCAGAATCTCTAGGACACATTTAAAGCAGTGTGTACAGGGAAATTTATAGCACTAAATGCCCACAAGACAAAGTAGGAAAGACCTAAAATTGACACCCTAACATCACAATTAAAAGAACTAGAGATGCAAGAGCAAACAAATTCAAAAGTTAGCAGAAGGCAAGAAATAACTAAGATCAGAGCAGAACTGAAGGAGACAGAGACACAAAAAACCCTTCAAAAAGATCAATGAATCCAGGAGCTGGTTTTTTGAAAAGATCAACAAAATTGACAGACTGCTAACAAGACTAACAAAGAAGAAAAGAGAGAAGAATCAAATAGACACAATAAAAAATGATAAAGGGGATATCACCACCAATCCCACAGAAATACAAACTACTATCAGAGAATACTATAAACACCTCTACACAAATAAACTAGAAAATCTAGAAGAAATGGATAAATTCCTGGACACATACGCCCTCTCAGGACTAAACCAGGAAGAAGTCGAATCCCTGAATAGACCAACAACAGGCTCTGAAATTGAGGCAATAATTAATAGCCTACCAACCATAAAAAGTCCAGGACCAGACGGATTCACAGCCAAATTCTACCAGAGGTACAAGAAGGAGCTGGTACCATTCCTTCTGAAACTATTCCAATCAATAGAAAACAAGGAAATCCTCCCTAACTCATTTTATGGGGCCAGCATCATCCTGATACCAAAGCCTGGCAGAGACACAACAAAAGAAGAGAATTTTAGATCAATATCCCTGATGAACATCGATGCAAAAATCTTCAATAAAATACTGGCAGACCAAATCCAGCAGCACATCAAAAAGCTTATTCACCATGATCAAGTGGGCTTCATCCCTGGGATGCAAGGCTGGTTCGACATACACAAATCAATAAACATAATCTAGCATATAAACAGAACCAGAGACAAAAACCACATGTTTATCTCAATAGATACAGAAAAGGCCTTCCACAAAATTCAACAGCCCTTCATGCTAAGAACTCTCAATAAACTAGGTATTGATGGGACGTATCTCAAACTAATAAGAACTATTTATGACAGACCCACAGCCAATATCATACTGAATGGGCAAAAACTGGAAGCATTCCCTTTGAAAACTGGCACAAGACAGGGATGCCCTCTCTCATCACTCCTATTCCACATAGTGTTGGAAGTTCTAGCCAGGGCAACTAGGCAAGAGAAAGAAATAAAGGGTATTCAATTAGGAAAAGAGGAAGTCAAATTGTCCCTATTTGCAGATGACATGATTGTATATTTAGAAAACCCCATCATCTCAGCCCAAAATCTCAAGCTGATAAGCAACTTCAGCAAAGTCTCAGGGTACAAAATCAGTGTGCAAAAATCACAAGCATTCCTATACAACAATAACAGACAAACAGAGAACCAAATCATAAGTGAACTCCCATTCACAATTGCTTCAAAGAGAATAAAATACCTAGGAATCCAATTTACAAGGGATGTGAAGGACTGCTTCAAGGAGAACTACAAACCACTGCTCAACGAAATAAAAGAGGACACAAACAAATGGAAGAACATTCCATGCTCATGGATAGGAATAATCAGTATCGTGAAAATGGCCATGCTGCCCAAGGTAATTTATAGATTCAATGCCATCCCCATCAAGCTGCCAATGACTTTCTTCACAGAATTGGAAAAAAACACTCTAAAGTTCATATGGAACCAGAAAAGAACCCGCATTACCAAGACAATCCTAAGCAAAAAGAACAGAGCTGGAGGCATCACGCTACCTGATTTCAAACTATACTACAAGTCTACAGTAATGAAAACAGCATGGTACTGGTACCAAAACAGAGATATAGACCAATGGAACAGAACAGAGCCCTCAGAAATAATACCACACATCTACAATCATCTGATCTTTGACAAACCTGACAAAAACAAAAAAGGGGGAAAGGATTCTCTATTTAATAAATGGTGCTGGGAAAACTGGCTAGCCATATGTAGAAAGCTGAAACTGGATCCCTTCCTTACACCTTACACAAAAATTAACTCAAGATGGGTTAAAGACTTAAATATCACACCTAAAACCATAAAAACCCTAGAAGAGAACCTAGGCAGTACCATTCAGGACATAGACATGGGCAAGGACTTCATGTGTAAAACACCAAAAGCAATGGCAACAAAAGCCAGAATTGACAAATGGGATCTAACTAAACTAAAGAGGTTTTGCACAGCAAAAGAAACTACCATCAGAGTGAACAGGCAACCTACAGAATGGGAGAAAATTTTTGCAATCTACTCATCTGA
This sequence comes from Chlorocebus sabaeus, assembly GCF_047675955.1. Classification (NCBI taxonomy): domain Eukaryota; kingdom Metazoa; phylum Chordata; class Mammalia; order Primates; family Cercopithecidae; genus Chlorocebus; species Chlorocebus sabaeus. The sequence continues at coordinate 61,890,420 of NC_132915.1, forward strand.
CAAAGGACTAATATCCAGAATCTACAAAGAACCCAGACAAATTTACAAGAAAGAAACAACCCCATCAAAAAGTGGGCAAACGATATGAACTGACACTTTTCAAAAGAAGAGATTTATGCAGCCAACAGACACATGAAAAAACGCTCATCATCACTGGTCATCAGAGAAATGCAAATCAAAACCACAATGAGATACCATCTCACACCAGTTAGAATGGCGATCATTAAAAAGTCAGGAAACAACAGGTGCTGGAGAGGATGTGGAGAAATAGAAACACTTTTATACTTAGTGGGAATGTAAACTAGTTCAACCATTGTGGAAGACAGTGTGGCGATTCTGCCAGGATCTAGAACTAGAAATACCATTTGACCCAGCCATACCATTACTGGGTATATACCCAAAGGATTATAAATCATGCTGCTATAAAGACACATGCACACATATGTTTACTGCAGCACTATTCACAATAGCAAAGACTTGGAACCAACCCAAATATCTATCAATGATTGACTGAATTAAGAAAATGTGGCACATATACACCATGGAATACTATGCAGCCATAAAAAGGGATGAGTTCATGTACTTTATAGGGACGTGGATGAAGCTGGAAACCATCATTCTCAGCAAACTATCGCAAGAACAAAAAACCAAACACCACATGTTCTCACTCATAGGTGGGAATTGAACAATGAGATCACCTGGACACAGGAAGAGGAATATCACACACAGGTGCCTGTCGTGGGGTGGAGGAGGGAGGAGGGATTGCATTAGGAGATATACCTAATGTAAATGATAAGTTAATGGGTGCAGCACACCAACATGGCACATGTATACATATGTAAAAAACCTGCACGTTGTGCACATGTACCCTAGAACTTAAAAGTATAATAAAAAAACAAACAAACAAACAAACAAAAAAAGAAACTGAATCTATCAATCTATCATTTTAAGTCTTTCCACAAAGGAATCTCCAGATTCAGTTGGTTGTACTGATGAATTCTTCCATTGAGGAAGAAGAAAAACTAATACTAAGAAACTTCTCTCAAAGAAAACAATCTATAAATAAGGGAATTGATCAAGTTTACTAGTAAACAAGATCAATATACAACAAAATACCAAAAATAAACTATAAAAATGAAATTTGAGGCCAGGCATGGTGGCTGATGCCTATAATCCTAGCACTTTGAGAGGCCAAGGCTGGTGGATTGCTTCAGCTCAGGAGTTCAAGACTAGCATGGGCAACGTGGCAAGACCCCATCTCTACAAAAAATACAAAAATTAGCAAGGCATGATGGCACATGCCTGTAGTCCCAGCTACTTGGGAGGCTGAGGCAGGAGCCAGGCTTGAGCCCAAGAGCTGAGGTTGTAGTGAGCCAAGATCGTGCCACTGCACTCCAGCCTGGACAACACAGTGAAAATGATATGATAGTGGCACTCATCTGCTCCCCCCACCCAACCACTGGGGCAGATTTTAACTGTTTAAAAATAATCATCTGATGCTGAATTTAAAACTTTGGAGGGAATCAAAAGAGAAGGTCTTGCACTCCTGTTATCCAACAGACATAAATACATGTGTGTTTTCCTTTTAGGCAGAAAACAAGAACAACATTCCTGGCATTCAACTGCAAGGAAGCCCAATACCCCGGGTGCCATAGGACTTCCAGTATGCCTGCCTGAGCTTTGAAAGAGAGGAAGGGAAGCCAAGTCATCCAGCAGATTGGACCCACAAGCTCATCCTCTAGTTTTTTTCAAAGGGCACCATTCCTGTAAGAAAAAGTTTCTTGGGCTTGGCTGGAGAACCTTCCAGAAATGTAAACAAAAGGGTAAGAGCCAAAGACCAAGAACCCTGGCTCCCGAGAGTCAGAAGGCCAGAATTTGGTGTAAAGTCTGCTCTAAATACTGTTAACACTTCCTTTCCACCACTGCATCAATGATTGTTTGAAAAAGTGATTGTTCAAACAAATGCATCAATGATTGAACATGTATTAAAAAGGTTTATTAATGCCTTTAATAAAAAAGGAACATACAAATATCAATCCAAAAGATCTCTAATGTTTCAAAATGTAAATGGGCATCAAAACTGGACAGAATTTCAGAAAAAAATGTCTAATAAAAATACAGATGTCTAGTAACCATGTGACAAGCATTTACCTGGAGTAGAAATCAAAATTAAAATGAATTACCAGTTTTTGCTGAACATATTACCAGAGATGTTTTTAATAAACATTTTCCAAAAAAAAAAAAGGGACACGGGCACCCTCATATCTGATGGTGGGAGTATATTAATACATCTTCAAAATCTATTAACTATTAACAGATAAGAAAGAGATCCTGACAGGGCTGATTCTAACCTAAATACTACAAAGAAACAAATGCTGTGGGGATGGAGTGAAAGTTAATATGTCCTGGCCCACCTCATGTCTAAATATGCTGAAACAGCTTCTATTTAAAGTAAGTGCTGTCCTCCAGCTGTAGCAAACAGGAAGACAAGTATCTGTATGCTGTTGACCTGGTTTTCCTATCGTGATTCAAGAATGACTTTAAGAAAGAGCTAAATCAACTGGCAAACTACATTAGAAAGGAGAGTTTAGGGTCAGGTGTGGTGGCACATATCTGTATTCCCAGTACTTTGGGAAGCCAAGTTGGGTGGATTGCTTGAAGCCAGGAGTTCAAGGTCAGCCTGGCCAACGTGGCAAAATCCTGTCTCTACTAAAAATACAAACCAGGCCAGGTGCCATGGTTCATGCCCATAATCCCAGCACTTTGGGAGGCCAAGGTGGGCAGATCACCTGAGGTCAGGAGTTCAAGACCAGCCTGCCCAACGTGGTGAAACCCTGTCTCTACTAAAAATACAAACCTTAGCCAGGCACGGTGGCAGGTGCTTGTAGTCCCAGCTACTCACAAGACTGAGGCAGGAGAATCGCTTGAACCCAGGAGGCAGAGGTTGCAGTGAGCCCAGTTCATACCATTACACTCCAGCCTGGGTGACAGAGCAAGATTCCGTCTCAAAAAATAATAATAAATAAATAAATAAAAATACAAAAATTATCCAGGTGTGCACTCCAGCCTGGGTGTCAGAGACAGACTCTGCCTCAAAAAAATAGAGAGAGAGAGAGTTAAGGTAGAATACATTCAGACTGACAGTATATTCCTGATATGTCCCTCCAGTACTACACACACACACACCACACACACACTTACACTCATGCATGCACACCTGCTTCATGAAATTCTTTCTTTTTCTTTATTTTTATGAAAACATACCTCCTTTCAATCCCCTAACTTCTGTTCAACCACTTTCCCCTCTCTACCAGCCAGTTTTCCTCTGTCTGACCTTAAATTCCCCAAATGCTTTACATCTTTGGCTTTCTTCTCTTTCAGTCCTACACCTTTTTGATGAATGTGAGACTCTCAGACTCTGCTATTGCTTCAAGAACTCTTATCTCTATGCAATTTCCAAATCCATATCTCCAGCTCTGTATGAACTTCCCTCACAAATACTAGATCAATATTTCTTGTATTGACTTTAAATGTACACACCTAAAATGAAATTTTCCTTTCTTACCCCCCTCTCAACTTCTTTCTGACCTATACTTATTTATTCATTAGTTTATTCACTCATTCCACAAACAGCTAACAAGTACCAAGCATTATTATTGCCTGGTACTTATTATTGACCACTTGTTCTTCCAAATAGACATGTAAGAATCAACCTTCATTCTCCTCAGTCCTTTACTTGCTCAGGTCAACTGTGTATACTCACTCACACAGGTGCCTTAGAGTCAGGCCTTTTCTTTATCCCTACTAACACTTCAGCTGTAGTCCTCATCTTCTTTCACCACAATGCCTGCAGCAACTCCTATATATTTTCCCCACCAGTAAAGTCAGTCCACCTTACACACAGTTGGCAGAATTATCTTCCTAAAAAGTAAATTGGACCATGTCACTTCCGGTTCTGAAAAGACTTTCATAGCCCATAGCAATGGTGGGATCTGTGGATCAACCACATAAGAATCAGGTGGGGGAGCTCCTTAAGCTATTGCTTGCTGAGCCCCAGACCTGTTGCAACCATCTCCTTGGAGAGAAGACTTAGGAATTCCCTTTTTAAATGAGCTCCCCAGGTGATTCTTGTACCCATGAAAGGTAGAGAGCCATGGGCCTGCAGGAGAGAATCCAAGCTCCTGAGGCAGAAATACAAAGTCCTTCACTCCCTTGGCCCAGCTGGTCTCAGTTCCCTCCACTCTATACTATTCACTCTACACACCAGTCACACTGAATTTCTCACTCTTGTCTAGACACTTTGGTCCCTCCACACCTCCATGCCTGTCTCTATACTCTGCTTCCCTGCCTTCTCCTCCACCTAGTAAAACCCTGATCCCCCTTCCTCTGAGAATCCTTCCCTGACCAACACTCGCTGCCCCACCAGAGTTGTCTCCTGCCCCATCAGAGTTGTACCATATGTATTACATATGACATAATATTCTCTATATTATACAGAATAGAGAGAGATTCATATTGGTTCTGTTTCTCTGGAAACAAATAAATATGTATTATTTAGACATACATAATAGAGAGAAGATATTCTCTCTCCCTCTAGAGAGATTTACTATAGCATTTATTATAATGAATTGACTCATGTGATTATGGAGGCTGAGAAGTCCCAAGATCTGCAGTTGGCAAGCTGGAGACCCAGGAGAGCTGATGTGTGGTTCCCATCCAAATCTGAAAAAGGCCTGAGAACCAGGAGATTGTGTATATATATATATACACACACACACACACACACACATATATACACATACACACACACATCTGTTTCTCTGGAGAACTTTGACTAATACAGTCACAAAGCAGCCATTTGAAAAATGTTTCTATACTTGTCCCATTGAAAACACTGTCCATTAGCAAACAACAGGTTTCTGTAAAAGAGAAAAGAAAACCCTGTCCATTATGTTAAGTGCTCCATTGAAACAGTCATAGACACAACTTGAATGCCTGATCACACCCAAATGTATACACCTCTTGTCCCCACCACTTCCCTGACATCCATACTTAAGGATCTACCTGACCACTGTCCACTTGACATCTCAACTGAGTTATCTCTTTTATTTATTTATTTATTTTTGAGACAGGCTGTCACTCTGTTGCCCAGGCTAGAGGGCAGTGATGTGATCATGGCTCACTACGCCCTCTTCCCCCAAAGCTCAAGCGATCCTCCCACCTCAGCCTCTCCAGTAGTTGGGACCATAAGCTCATGCCACCATGCCCAGCTAAGCTTTTTGTATTTCTTGTGATAGAGACTAGGTTTCACCCAGTTGCCCAGGTTACTCTCAAACTCCTGAGCTCAAGTGAGTCACCTGCCTCAGTCTCCCAAAGTGCTGGGATTACAGGTGTAAACCACCACACCTGCCCAAGTTATCTCTTAGGTAACTCAAATTAAACATATCCGAAACAGAATTCCTGATTTTGCTCCCCAAACCAGCCCAGTCTTCACCATCTCAAAAGATGGATCATCATTCATCCATTGTCTCAAGCCAAAAACCTAGAGCAATCTTAATTCCTCTCTTTCTCTTCTTTCCTGCAGGCAGCAAATCAGCAAGTCTCGTTGATTCTACTTCCAATTCTGAACATTTAACACAACTCCACCAGCTTCATCCTGGATAAAGGCGCTGTCATCTCTCACTGAGACGTCTGCCATAGCCTCCCAGTTGGCCTCCCTGCTTCCACTCTTGCTCCCTGACATCCATTCTCCAGACAGCAGCCAGAGGAAATTAGAATTAGGCATTCAAATATACAACATTGCTCCCTGATTAAAATGTCCAATGCTTCCCAATCTCTCTTGGCGGAAAAATCAAAATCTCTACAAAGCCATACGTGGCTACCTTCTCTAACCTCTCTCCTACCAGGCCTCTGCCACTCCCCACCACCACCGCTGTATCCCCCACTCTGTACAAGTCCTCTCCAGTCCGACTGGCTGTTTCTCAAATATACCAAGTTTTTCCTACCTCTGGGTCTCGGAGCTTCCTTTTCCTTCTCCTGAAATCCTCTTTGGATAAAGACTGGGCTGGTCTGGGGAGCAAAATGAGGACTTCTGTTTTGGACGTGTTTAATTTGAGCTACTTAAGAGATAACTTGGGCCGGGTGTGGTGGCTCACACCTGTAATCCCAGCACTTTGGGAGACCGAGGCAGGTGGAACGCTTGTGCTCAGGAGTTTGAGACTAGCCTCGGCAACTGGGTAAAACCCAGTCTCTACCACAGGAAATACAAAAAGTGAGCTGGGCCTGGTAGCTGGGCTCCCTCTCACCATTCACTGTCTGCTCAGATGTCAGCTACTCAGAAACATCTTCCCCCGCCTTCCCAACACTCTCTATCTCATTCATCCACTTCATTTGCCTTCAGGGCACTAATCACTACCAGGAATTACTTACTGTACTGACTTTATTGACTCTTTCTCCCCACTAAACTATAAACCCTATGAAGACAGAGAATTTATCTTGTACACCTTCATATCCGTGGTGCCTGGAACACAGTATGTGCACAACAAATAAATTAATGAATGCATTATTTTTGGTATGTAGTACCATACTAAGAAAATGAAATATTCTGTTGTTTGCAAACTGACATGCATTCTCTTGTAGACCCAGGAGAGCTGATGTGTGGTTTCAGTCCAAATGGTACTCTCTCTGAGAGTACCATTTAATGCTCTGAGAGTAATGTTGTTCTTAATATTCTGAGTACCATTGTTTTTAATGCTCTGAGAGTACCGTTTAATGCTCTTGAGAGTACCGTTTTGCTGAGACATTTACCTACTCCAGTGCAGGAATAGGTAAGAAAATTATGGAATGTATAAGGAAATTACGTAATTCATCACGTTTCTCCTTTGTCTTAACTTCCAGGAAGCTCAGTCTTAAATTTTATACTCAAGCCTAACAATTTACCTTACATTGGGTTTCCTTTTTAATTATCTACTCATTACATGACTTTTGATCTTGTATCATTATTGTAACATTTATATAGCTATCTTTTATTGTAAAGCACCTCAATTCCTTCGTTTGGGCAGACTATAAAAATTAATACATACCAGTCCTCTGTTCTTTTATTGATTCACACATGTTAATATTGTCTCTCTAACATGATTAGAAGCTTCTTGAAAGCAGGCCAATAGATTTTATCTTTTTATATGCCCTCAAAACACATATTACATTCACTCAATAACATTCATCATTTACCAATTTCTTCACTGATTTGTTGATTGATCAATAGCATAAGCCCATTTTGGTACAGGTGAATAATTCAGGGTCTAAATAAAATTGTCATCACCCTGAGAAAATTTGGACACATTTATTAAAAGTGAGAGGGCAGGAGTTATCTACATCAAAAAGACAACTTGCCTGGGTGAGCTGGATGGGGAGGACATGCAGGTACAGCTAAGCCTGATGCAAAGCTTAGCAGCAGAAAACCTAGAAGGGGTAAAATATTCTACAAGAAAATGGTCCTGGAAAAACTGCTGAAGAGACAGTGAAATGAAGGGAGGAAAGTCATGCCTGAAAAAAGACGAAGATATTGATCCATCTCTTGCTGGAGAAATAATGAAGAAGTCTTGGCTGAGTAGATGGGGTTGAGGGGAGATGGGATAAATTTGGGATTAAAGGATGGGTGGTGGAGAAGGCTTTGTCATTAACACTGAATGAGGACTACCCGGAGGTCATCCCTTTATCCACCTATGGGGCCCAGACTGAGGTTACAGCAGAAAAGACAGGGAGAGAGAGAGGTGAGTTCTGATAGAAACGTGGCAGGAATTCTTTCTCACTGATAACTTTTGACATTCAGCAAAACTCCCAGCAGTGATTTTAAAGACCAGCACTAACCAGGAAGGCCAGCAGGCAGAAGTGGATGCTGGCGCGGTGGATGGAGCAATTGTCCCCATCAGCATCTTTCCAGCTGGCTGGGCACTGCATGTCCTCACAAAACTCTTTTGCAGCGGCTGCAGTGCTAGACATGTGGAAGGCTCTGAGTTTCTATAGGAGTTTCCCTACCCCCACAGCACCCTTGAATCCACAATTTGCATTCCTCACACCAGGAGAGTGCCTGGAGATCCTCCTCAACCAACAGAAAGTAAAAAGGAAACACAAATGAGCAGTTCACAGCAGGCATCACACATCCACAGTCTCCATTTCAGCACCCAGAGCCTTCTAATGGGCACTTTGCTGAGACCTTAATGTCTGCATAAGGGCCCAGAAATAGCAGGGACAAAATGTGAACTTTCATCTGAAAATCATGGCAAGTAACTGCAGAGTCAGAGTGACTTATATAATATGCCAGGCATTTGTTGTTGTCATTGTTTTTAATGTTCTGAGAGTACCATTGTTCTTAATGCTCTGAGTACTGTTGTTTTTAATACTCTGAGAGTACCGTTTAATGATCTGAGAGTACCGTTTTGCTGAGACACTTACCTATTCCAGTGCAGGAAATAGATGATAAGGTCAATTTCAACACTGGAGAGAGAGCACTTTTGCTCAAAGGACTTTTGCCCTAACAATGAACCAGACCTACACCCACTGGTGTCTTCAGAACCCTTCATGAGCATTTGTTAAGTGATGCGTTAGTTATCCCACCAAGAGAGCAGGTACATTGATGCACAAAGTAAGAGGTCACTCATGAATCTAATCAGCATAGGCAAGCAAAATGGAATACATTCATAACAAATCTTGGACAAAATGGCCCAATAATGGCTTCCCCCCCTTCTCTATACCTGTGGAGGACAGTTATATCCATCCAAGATCCTCTCATCATCTAAAGTGTGTGTTCACTGAAAAACTTACTATGTTCCATGCATCGTGTTTACATCATCATCTCACATAAGCCTCCCAACATCCCTGCAAGGAAAGTACCAACATTAGCCCATTTCACAAATGAGGAAACTCGTTGAGGTTAAGGCCTCACCTAGCTGGTGGAGCCAGCAGTTGGACCCAGGCGGTCTGATTCCAGAGCTCCCATACTCAGCATCTAAACAACACTGTCTCCCACAGAGTGGCACAGGGCCAATGGTGAGAGACGCCAAAATGAGGTACATCATCCCATGTAGCCACCTCTGAAGAACAAGAAATGGCTACAACTGACAAGAAGAAACAGATTTATCTACCAGAGACAAAAGAGATAGGCCCTCTTGAATCTCTAAGCATAATAACTGAATAAAAGTGGCTTTGTTTGCTTAAACTTCAGCATTTACTGAAATTACAGTAATGCAGCAATCACTTTCACTTTAATCTAGCTTACAGTATTTGAAGTTTCCTCCTGAAAAGCAAACATTTGGGCTTAAGAAAATACCTACCAAATGATTTCTGGAGAGGCAAAACATTTGAAAAGACTTTACCAATGGATCTCAATGCAGAGATACTTTTAAAACAAAAACCCTAAGCCCTGGGTCTCAGCTCCCTGCACAAGACCAGACATACACATAATCCGTATTCATCACACACACACTGCACAAACAATGCACTTACACCACGTGCACACACCACACACATATACACATAGCACATACATACCCAGCACACAAACCACATACCCACCACATAGACACACATACATCACACACAAGACACCCATGCCATACAAACCACACCCACAACACACAATCAACATACACTCATAGCAACACACACGCTCAGTCACACTGAACAGCAAAGTGGCGTGTGCTGCCTTTCCTGGTGGTCCCCTCTCTGTCCTCATTTATGGTATAATTGCGCCTTTCATTTCCAACTTGAAGAGCACAGCTCTGCAGGGCAATTGTTTTAAACCTGAGATTTCCTGAATTAAATGGCAATTTTAGTTTTTTATAGTCCAAAATACAGTTCACATTGGCAAAAAAAAAAAAGACATGGAGTTTCAAAAATCATGCTCTTAAACCTCCCGAATCACAGTAATTTTAAAATCTTGACTCTGCCATTAGGGTGAAAAAGAAAATCTATTTTGTAATCTGGCACTTTCTCATGATGAGTTTCTTACTGTGACTCATGCTATAGATGCCTTGTGCAAATGTTAAAAAAAAAAAACAAAACAGATTGATATGTGAGAAGAATTTCAATCATGGGAGAGGAGCCATTTGGGTGAATCAAGCCCTTCCCAGTCTTCAATAACTTGGGTCTCCTTGGACAGCCCACATCATGCCAAAAAAGGCATTCTCACAGTCGGGAAGAACTGCATCGGACACCAGTGTCAAAAAGAGGATTTTTAAACTTGCCCTGACCAACACCTCTATGCATCCACTGAGAAATATTCTCTGAGACATAACAGCTGATATTCCTTTTGTTCTCCTAATTTAAAACTTTCATGGCTAAATGCAACATGGTATCCTGGATTGAATCCTGGAACAGAGAAAAGACATTAGTGGAAAAACTGGTAAAATCTGAATATGTTCTGTATGTTAGTTGATGATATTATATCAGTGTTAATTTCCCAGTTTTGACAATGTACCATGATTACATAAGACGTTAACATAAGGTGAACCTGGGTGAAGGGTATATGAAAACGCTGTACCATCTCTACAACTCGTCTGTAAATCTAAAATTATTTAAAACTAAAAAAGGTTTTAGTATTTGTGGCAGAGAATACCTCCCATTTCAGTCTCTGCTTTCCTTACGTAAGGAGAATACTGGTGCAACAACATTTTTCAAGGAATTTATAGGATATTGAGACAGCCAAGTAAAAAGGGCTCCCTGGAGAATCTTCAACCCACCTGTGCACTGGGAGGATGGGGTGGGGCCTCGGGAAGTTTCAGCTGTTTGCAGGGGGAGGAGCCTGGCCGTTCCTGTTCTTGTGTGGTAACCGGGGATTCAATCTAGCAGGATTCTCACTTTGCTGAGAGTCCGTTTCCCTTTTTTTCTTCCTTTTCACCCAATGAACCCTGCCCTACACACCCTACAATGTGTCCATGTGCCTAAATCATCCCGGTCGTGTGACAAGAACCTGATTTTCCAACAACAACATTTGGACATAGTGTAATCATAGCCTATAATCTGTTTTATAATTTTATAATTTTAAATATCTGATTAAGCTATTTCAAAAAAATTTTTCTTTTCTTTTCTTTTTTTTTTTTTTTTTTTGGAGACGGAGTCTCGCTCTGTCACCCAGAAAAAAGTGCAGTGGTGAAATCTTGCTTCATTGCAACCTCTGCCTCCCAGGTTCAAGTGATTCTCCTACCTCAGCCTCTCGAGTAGCTGGGACTACAGGCACATGCCACCTCTCCTGGCTAACTTTTTTTTTTTTTTTGAGATGGAGTTTCTCTCTGTCACCAGGCTGGAGTGCAATGGCACAATCTCGGCTCACTGCAACCTCCACCTCCCCGGTTCAAGTGAGTCTCTTGCCTCAGCCTCCCTAGTAGCTGGGATTACAGGGACCTGCCACCACGCCCAGCTTTTTTTTTTTTTTTTTTTTTTTTTTTTTTGTATTTTTAGTACAGATGGGGTTTCACCATGTTGGCCAGGCTGGTCTCGAACTCCTGACCTCAAGCAATACACCCACCTTGGTCTCCCAAAGTGCTGGGACTACAGGCATGAGCCACCACACCTGGCCTAATTTTTGTATTTTAGTAGAGATGGGGTTTTACCACGTTGCCCAGGCTGATCTCGAACTCCCGACCTCAGGTGATGTGCCCGCCTCAGCCTCCCGAAGTACTGGGATTACAGGCATGAGCCACCACGTCTGGCCCAAAAAAATTGTTCAGTTCTGTTTTTATGCACTTACTCATTTCCTGTGCAAACTCTTGCCATTTGACAGGGATGTTATGATTTCACACATAGTAAGCACTGACACCAACCATGGGGGGCTGGCATTACCAAAGACCCAGCTGTCATTTAAATGAATTTGATGGGAAGATTCCCAAGAGCCAGCGTGCTCAGGCAAACTACAGCAGGTCCTCAAATAACATCGCTCCGTTCAACATCATTTCATTATAATGTTGATGAGTTCCCAGTCAGAGCTACTGTCTCTGTGCAGTCTGCATGTTCTCCCCATGTCTGCGTGGGTTTTCGTCAGGTACTCTGGCTTTCTCCCACATCCCAAAGCTGTACACATCAGGTAAATCAGGTGTCTAACTGGTCCCAGCGTGAGTGAGCGTGGGTGCGTGTGACTCTGCCTTGCAATGGGATGGCGAACTCCAGAGTTGCTTCCCACCTGGCACTCAGAGCTGCAGGGAGAGGCTCTGGCCACCTGTACCCTGAACTGGAATAAGTGGGTGGTTATCTAACTTGTTTTCATTAATTTTTCTTAAGTATATGTACGGTCCACTTTCATATTTCAATGTGTAATATTAAAAGTGTTTGGAGTCTTTATTTAGAAGTTTGGTGATGTTTTTGTGACCAGAAATATGCCATAGGAACTTGACTCTTGTTTATATCAATTAGCCTATGGTAAAATTGGTTTGGTTAATAATAGATGTTGGCAAGATTTTGGAAAAAGGAGACGGCTTATCCACTGGTGGTGGGAATGTAAACTAGTTCAGCCTCTGTGAAAAACAGTTTGGGAATTTCTCAAAGAACTGAAAACAGAATTACCATTCAACCCAGCAATTCCATTACTGGGTATATACCCAAAGGAATATAAGTCATTCCACCAAAAAGACACATGCACTGATACATTCATTCCTGCACTATTCACAATAGCAAAGACTTAGAATCAAATTAGGTCCCCACCTACAGTCGACTGGATAAAAGAAAACTGTAGTACATATACACCATGGAATACTATACAGCCATAAATTACAATGAAGTCATGTCTTTTGTAGTAACATGGATACACTTGGAGGCCATTATCCTAAGTGAACTAACGCAGGAACAGAAAATCAAATACTGCATGTTCTCACTTACGAGTGGGAGCTCAACGTTGAGTACGTATGGACATAAAGACAGGAACAACAGACACCTGGCTATACTTGAGGGTGGAGGGTGGGACGAGTGTGAAGGTGGAAAAACTACTATTGGGTACTATGCTCACGATCTGGGTGACAAAATTACTTGTACACCAAACCCCAGCATCACACAATTTACTCATGTAACAAACCTGCTCACGTACCCTCCTAAATCTAAAATAAAAGTTGAAAAAAATGATTTTATTATATGTCATCTTACTTAAAGTCACAGTTTCCAGAGCCTATGAATGATGTTAAGTGAGGACTTACTGTACATAGATATTTACTTCCTTTTTTTCCCTGAATCAGGTACCAGCCCCAATTTAAAAAAAAGAAAAATCTTTTAAGTAGTAGTATTCACAATGGCCAAAAAGTAGAAGCAACCCTATTCATCGGCAGGTGAATGGATAAACAAAATGTGGTATACACATACACGAGAATATTATTCAGTCTTAAACGGGAAAAAAATTCTGACACACACTGCAACACAGATGAACCTTGAGGACATTATGCTAAGTTAAGCCAGTCACAAAAAGACAATCCTGTGCAATTCCATTTAAATGAGGTATCTACAGTAGTCAAAGTCAGAGAGACAGAAAATAGAATGGTGGCTGCCGACGAAACAGGAGAGTTCTCTGTTTCCCTTTGCAGGACATGCAGCAGGGGTGTGGCTTAGCTGTTCAGTCGCTGCGGCTGCTCAAACCCCTAAAGGGAGAGGAAGCACGTAGATGGACAGGTGCAGGAGCCCATGTGGGCATGTGTTACAGTGTGCCCTTTTAGCCCTGCCGTCTGTGGACAGCCTGAGTGTTAACCAGATCAATGGACTCTACCTTTTTGCAAGGGCAGAGGGCCAGTGTGACAGCTTTCTGTATCTCAAGCTCTTGCCCAGCGTCCCTGGAAGAATCAGGTCACACACAGGCTTAAGGGATGAATGCGGGGTTTTATTGAGCCGTGGAGGTGCTCTGAGAGGGATGGATGGGCAGCTACAGAGGGGATGAAGTTGGAAGATGATCTTTCCCTGGAGTCTGGCCATCCAGCAGCTGCACTCCCCTCTGACCACGCTTAGCCAAACTCCTCTCAGTGTTCATATGTTCCTCCTCTTCTCTCTTTCTCTGCTGCGTTGTTCTGCCATTCATCTGCTTGTCTCCTTATTTCCTTGTCTCCTCACCTGCTCATCTGCTTCTGAAGCCTGGGGTTCGGGGTTTATATGGATATAGGATGGGGGGCATGGCAGGCCAAAAGACAACTTTTGGGGCGCAAAAACAGAAATGCCTGTTCCCACTTAGGGTCACAGGTCTCCACGATTGAGGGTGGGGCCTTTGCCAAGGAACCGCCCTCTTCTCCTTAGTACTTCCCTGTGTCCTGTCCATATCACCAGGGGCTGAAGGGGAGGAGGAAACGGGGAGTTGTTCAATGGGTGTAGAGATTCAGTTTTGCAAGAAGAAAAGAGTTCTGGGGATTAGCTGTACAACAATATGAATATACTTAACAGTACTGTACTGTACACTTAAAAATAGTTAAGATGCTAGGTTTGGTTTTGTTTACCACAATGAAAATTTTTAATATTTTTATCTTATTTATAGGGGACTACTTCATTCTTCTGTTCCTTAACAAAGTCAAGGACTGAATGTAGGCTACCAGCCCACAATAAAGGATCACAACTTCTTAAACTTTAATATTTCTTTATTATACAAATATTTATGTTGGAGAAAAACTGGAAAACAAAGACAAGCCAAAAATAAATATAGGCTGAACACAGTGGCTCACGCCTGTAATCCCAGCACTTTAGGAAGCCGAGGTGGACGGATTGCCTGAGATCAGGAGTTCAAGACCAGCGTGGCCAACATGGTGAAACCACCGCCTCCCAGATTCAAGTGATTCTCCTGCCTCGGTCTCCAGAGTAGCTGGGACTACAGGCACACGCCACCCTGCCCAGCTAATTTTTGTATTTTCAGTAGAGATGGGGTTTCACCATGGTTGGCCAGGATGATCTCGATCTCTTGACCTTGTGATCCACCCGCCTCGGCCTCCCAAAGGCTGGGATTATAGACGTGAGCTACTGCGCCCAGCCAAATGCTTGGCTTTTTTAAAAGGCTCAACTGGGCCGGGCGCGGTGGCTCATGCCTGTAATCCCAGTTCTTTGGGAGGCTGAGGCAGGCAGATCACGAGGTCAGGAGATCAAGACCATCCTGGCTAACATGGTGAAACCCCATCTCTACTAAAAATACAAAAATTAGCCAGGCGTGGTGGCAGGCGCCTGTAGTCCCAGCTACTTGAGATGCTGAGGCAGGAGAATCACTTGAACCTGGCAGGCAGAGGTTGCAGTGAGCCGAGATAGCCCCATTGCACTCCAGCCTGGGCAACAGAGCAAGACTCTGTCTCAAAAAAAAGAAAAAAGAAATAGCATTTTTAAAACAACCATCATCCTTTCACCCAGAAATAACCCTGGGTAACATTCTGTTGGGTCCATCCAGATTTATTTATTTTTGCAAGCCTAAAATTTGTTTGTTGCATGTTTTCAGTAGCAATGTTAAAGATATCCAACACTTAACAAGTGATATCAAGAATTGCAGGACTGGCCGGGTGCGGTGGCTCATGCCTGTAATCCCGCACTTTGGGAGGCCAAGGCAGGCAGATCACTTGAGCTCAGGAGTTCGAGACCAGCCTGGCCAACATGGTGAAACCCTATCTCTACTAAAAATACAAAATTAGCTGGGCATTGTAGTGGGCACCTGTAATCCCAGCTACTCGGGAGGCTGAGGTGGGAGAATCACTTGAACCCAGGAGGCAGAGGTTGCAGTGAACAAAGATGGCACCACTGCACTCCAGCCTGGGCAACAGAAAAAAGAATTGCAGGGCTGTAGAGTTTTAGCCCTAGAAAGGAGCTTACAGACTGACCAACAGAATTACCTCATTTTACAAAGAAATACGAAACAAAAGCTCAAACAGCATATGTTTTTAGGTAATAAGAAAACCAGGCCTTGAGTGTTAAACAAATCAGAAGAGAGAATGCTGAAGGTCAAATCAAACAGAATGATGTTGGGATTACTTGTGTCCCAGTATGGTCTATGGTTAAGATGGCAGCTGTTAGCCAAGATGCCTGGATGTGAATCAAGGCTCTGCTGTGCACTTATTGGCTACTTGACCTCAATCTAGTTGCCCAACTTTTTAAGCTTCATCTGTATTATTGCCTATTGATATATTAAATCAGAATTAAATTTTATAGATTTATAGATTAAATCATAATTAAAATTAAATCAGTCAGAATTAAAGGAAATAATTCAAGTAAACCACAGAGGAAGCACTTATCATTGATTACAATTACCACTGTTACCAGTGGAAGAGATCCAAGTTACCCCGAGTTACTGGCAGCATATCTGTATGGGTCCAAAATTCAACTGAGGGACATAAAGCAGAAAAGAGACCAAGACAAGTTTCAGAGAAGGAGTGGAAGTTTATTTAAAAGGTTTTAGAACAGGAAAGAGAGGAAAATCAGCTTGAAAGAGACCCAAGCAGGCACTGAAGGTACAAGAGAGAAATGAGAGCAAAAGAAGACAGCAAAAGGGGCCTTTGACCTTGATCCTGGGACTTTATAGGCTCACCTCTTTCCCAGGATTCTTCCCTTAGGGTGGGCTTTCCGCATGCCCGTGCTTTCCTTACCCTTTGGAATTGAGCACACACAGTGAGTTTAGGGAGTTGTACACATGCCCATCTGAGGCTTTCTTCCTTTTCCAGTGGAGGGTGCCCCCAGAAGATCATATTGCACCATTTTCGTCTCTTAACACGCATGCCCAGGAAGTTGCTTCTCCCTGGGGCCTGCATTCAATTAGCATTTTGATGTTAACAGGTGTGAACCATCAGGAAATGGCCTCTCCTTGGTGCTGCCAGTTTTAGAGAAGCAATGCAATAATTGCCAAACCATCACCCGACATTTCTAGTGGGTGGAGGGAGAGCTCTCTCCTGCCCCACTCATGCCTAACTACCTATAACACTGTTACTAATACATCATCTTCATAACAAAGGATAATAAAGAGTGAAACCAGTTCACAACATTTTCTGTGCTTGCCCTGGACTTTGACTGCTCATCCAAGGTTCTCTGAATGTTTGGAAGTAGTTTAGCCTGGTGGTGAAATTCCTAAATTTTCACCTTTCTCTACTTCATTTCTATCAGTGGATCATTCTTTCACTAACAGAACAGTTAAACTGCACAGCACAGGTAAACATAGGACTTAGAGAATCCCTGGGCCAGGCCATACCTGGTGGAGAGGATTCCAGTCCTGCCAGCATAGGCATAAGAGTTGTCTGAAGCAGACGCCATATAGGGCATGTTGAAGGGCTCCCACTGACCGCACTCACAGGGGGCCTCTGGATCCACGCCATCTCTAAGCCTGGAAAGAAACACAGCCAGTGAAGATGCTTTATTTCACTCTGCACACCAGACCACCCTGATCAGGTTTTGAAAGGAGGATTTTTAATGACATGCTGTATGGAAAACCACTGGTTATAGAGTGTTATCCAAATACCAGTACTATTCTCATTCCATCAATGTCGGGGTACCATTAATTTACTCTGAAAGGGATATATTTCCGGGAGTGGTGAGGAGGCCAGCCAAGGCTTCATTTCCTAATTCCCGATACCTCTCCTCCCAGTCCCGGTCTAGTTTCCACCATTTGTTAAAAGGTTACTGGCTGACAGGATTTTTCTAATTTCTAATTTTCAGAAAAGCAACATTTCCTTACAACATGTGATCTCTAGAGAGCAAATGCTCCAACTGTGCTCCTTACAGCTTATCTTTGGAACTACCAACATAAGAACATGATTTTCCCTAGAGGTTTTAATGCTGACTCCAGAGACTCCATCTAGCTCGTCTTTGAAATCACAGCGTGAAGCATAGGGCCACAGTCAATGTTCATTCGGCCAAGACTACAAGCTTGGCACTGAGCTTGTCTGTGATTTCAAAATTAACACACAAACTATCAAACATATAACTCAAAATTAATATAACCCACTATTTGGGCCTCCAGGTATGACTACAGATCCGATGCAAATCACTTGTGAATATTTGTGATGCATTAAAAATCATTTTTAAAAGGATGTTCAAGAATAGGACATTAGGGGAAAGTTGGGGAAATGTGAATAAGGTCTGCAATTTAGTTACGAGCATTGTTCGAATGTTAATTTCCTGGTTTCATTTCCTGGTTAATTTCCTGTCAATGTTAATTTCCTGATTATGTAAGATGTTAACAGAGGTAGCAGGGTGAAGGGTATAAAGGAACTCTATTTAATTTTTGCAACTTTTCTTTAAGTCTAAAATTATTTCAAAATAAAAGTTCCAAAAATTCTTTTAAAAAGGATGCTCAGCTTTCAGGTGGCCCAGTGACCTAGGGCGGTGGGCTACATCAGTCAGACACAGAGATGTGGAGCCCTGCCCTTGTAGCTCCTCTGCCACGCAGGATCTGCAGGCTTCCTCTTCTGCACTGTGTTCATTGGATGTTTGCCTCCCAGACTGAGGGGGAGCTCAAAGGGACCCAAATTCTCAAAGAAAAGTTTTCTGGAGCTACGGCCATCCAAGTCACTGACATTTCAGGAGGCTGTAGGTAATGCATAAAATCCAAACCAGAAGAATTTAAAGAAACGAGAACTGTCCCTCAGCACCAGATGATTAATCAGGCACTAAAAAAGGAAAATCAAAGGGATGCACAGATTGCGGGTATTTACCTCTGTCCCTAGACACTGACCTCCATGCCCCGGGGCTGTGTAGATGCAGCTGCCTAAAACTTCAGATGAACTTGACTGGAACCACTCTTTCCTAGGATTCACAGGAAAAAAAAAAAAAAAGTATCTGCTTTGTTCGTAGACATTTCCATATTATAATTAAAGAAGAATGTGTTATCTATTTAGATGTTAATTAAAGGCAACAGACAACTGGTGGAGGAGAGTGGTGGGAAAAGATGTTCAACTCAAAAAACAGATGGAGATCTGAGCATAGGTGTCTGAAAAACTAAGGAAATATAAAACTGGGACAAATCTCACTAGTGCTTGAAATTAAGGAAAGGTACCATCCATGAGCCAAAAAATTATTCTAGAGATAATGATATTGGTAGCCAAAATGAAGAAAGGGGGCAAAAGCCAATGTCCAACTCACTTCTCATAGAAAATTAGTGTGTTTGGTGGGAAGGACGTAGAGGAGAACCTGAATCCCCTCAACATCCACTCTCCCTTGGAGGAACTTTAGAGCAGTGGATCTAAGAGCCTAAGAAGGTAGGAGGACTGGGGGCTCAGGGCATAAGCTTCAAACCAGAGTAGCAGCAGTGGAAGCAGGAGGCACATCTTCCTAGTGCGGCAAGGCTCAGCCCTGAGACAGCAACAGCAACGCCCAGAAGAGGCTGGGCAAGAGACAGGGCATTTCCTTCCCTGAAAAAGCGGGCAGGAGCATGAGGAAAAAGCCTGGTGGCAGCAAGTCTGACTCCTAGCACAGTCATTTCCTCAAACAAAGATGGCTGTGCCAAACGTCCCACCAGGCCTGACCAAGGCTTCACGGCCTACACATTTCTCTCAGGCTGTGCCATCGCTGAGCAGCGAACCAGCCTCCAGCTCCAGTTAGAAGGGAGATCCTAAAAGCATCCAGAAGTAAGAATACCCAAGAAATATCCTTACAACACCCATCTTGGATAGAATCTCATAGATCAAGTTTGAATAAAAAGAAACAATAGCCGGGCCAGTGGCTCACGCCTGTAATCCCAGCACTCTGGGAGGCTGAGGAGGGTGGATCACCTGAGGTCGGGAGTTCAAGACCAGTTTGACCAACACGGAGAAATCCTATCTCTACTAAAAATACAAAAACTTGGCCAGGCGTGATGGCGCATGTAATCCCAGCTACTCCAGAGGCTGAGGTAGCAGAATCGCTTGAACCCAGGAGGCAGAGGTTGCAGTTAGCCGAGATCGTGCCATTGCACTCCAGCCCAGGCAACAAGGATGAAACTCCATCTCAAAAAAGAAACAATAGTAACTATATAGTGGGACCTATTTTTTTTTTATGTAAAACATAGAATTCCAGAAGCAATAAATTAGCATAACATTACATAATACAAATTTGTGTTTCCTCCTTTTCTTTCCATCTTTTTTTTTGTTTTGTTTTAAGACAGGGGCTCACTACATTGTCTAGTCTGGTCTTGAACTCTTGAACTCTAGCAACCCTCCCTCCTCAGCCTCTCAAAGTGGCGGGATTACAGGTACAAGCTACCACGCCCTGCCCAACCTGTTTCCTTCTTTTCTTTTTTCTCTCTCAAGCAGTAACAGGCTCTGTGCTTCCTTCCTTGTGGAGGTTTATGGCAGAGCAGAAAGCAGAAGTTGCTGCAATGCTTCCCTTCCTGATTGTTGGCTCCAAAATCTAAAGCAGTTGGAGATTTGCCAAATGTCCCGAGGGAGAAAAGATTCTCTGAGGGAATACGAAGGAACAGTGAGTATATTCCCTAAAACCAAGACAAGATTCCCAGAAGCCTGCAAGTAGATAAGACCACAGCCCTCTCACTGGTCCAGGAGGAATCGCTGAGAGGTTCCCAGTTAAGCCAAAATGCTGCACACGCCATGCCTGGCACAGACACAGCAGACCTAGGACCGGAAGGTGCAGTGCAAGACGGCTCAGTAGTAATCAGAATAGACTGAGAACCAATGCCTGGGGCTTCCACTCCAATGTCCTAAAGCTGTGTGAGACCTCCTTTTTACCAACCTAGAATGAGAAAATCCACTAAAAAATTAAGTGAATTCCCACCAATCTAACAAGATGGGGTCCAGAGTCAAAATTCAGGCAAGGAACAGAGAGTTTTAAGTGTGATGTTTCATGCATACTTGAGTGTTTCACTATACATCTGTTTTGCACATTCACTAAGTTTTTTTTTTTAAGTGAATTCAATAAAATAATAGTACCTAAACAACTTGCCTACTTTCCTCTCTGTCACTTTCTTCAAATTTGTGAAAGATGAAGCCTCTTGAGTTCAAATGTACATCCCAGGTCCAATCAGCCAAAGCCAGTGCCGGAGAGAGATGCCTCTGGTGTGCTGGGCTTGCCCCTTCAGGGTCCTCTTAAGGGCTGTGAGCAGGGCAGGCCCGGATGGACATGTCTGGGACAAGGTGTTAAGGCAGCCGCCTGAGTCGGAAAAGCGTCTGGCTAAGATCCAGACAGCCTAAAATGAGAGCAGGAAGAATGTTGTAATACCAGATATGTGATGACAGAAGCTTACAGAAAACTGGAAGAGATGCAAAGTAGAACCAACACGGCAAAAAATTAAATCAATAATGTTTGGACAAATTTGAGATGCTTTCCCAGAAAGCTAAAGAAAGAGAACAGAGATAAAATTATGAGAAAGAAAATAGATACCGAAAACAGAGACTGGCGATCTAACATGTGAATAATGTATGTGCCTAAAGAAAAGACCAAAACAAATAGAAAAGAAAGAACAATCATACAAAGAAAGAGAAAAAAACCTGCCTGGACTAAAAAAGAAAGAATGACATCCTTAGATGAAAAAGCCTCATTAGGAGCCAGGTGGAATTAAATGGCAAAAGACCAGCTTCCAGACATACCGAGATGCAAATAATGAACTCTAAGGTAAGAAATTAATCCTGGAAGAATCAAAGCAGCAAAAACAAAATTACCTACAAAGAAGGAGTCAGGCTAACCTCTGCCCACAACACAGAAGCTAGAATTTTAAGAGGGAAAGATATAATTCAACAGTTCCCCACCAGTTAAGTTGTGTTTCCCGTGAAAAGCAACTTGTGCATGCTCAGACGTGCAAGGCCTCGGGGTTCACCACCACACAACCTTCCAGGGAAACTCCTCAGACAGGCTTCGCTCCAGCCTCGCTCCAGCCACATCCAATGGAAACCAGAGCATTGGATGTTATGGAATAAAAAGACCACAGTGAGCACTACAATCCTGTAAATGTAACCATATGTTCAAATTATTATAGATATTGCTATTTAAAAAGTCACTCTTTTTTTTTCTGAGACAGGGTCTCGCTCTGTCACCCAGGGCTGTCTGTAGTGCAGTGGCACAATCATGGCTCACTGCAGCCTTGACCTCCTGGGCTCAAGTCATTCTCCCACCTCAGTCTCCCAAATAGCTGGGACTAGAGTTGTGTGGCACCACACCTGGCTAATTTTGTATTTTTTGTAGATACAGGGTTTCACCATGTTGCCCAGGCTGGTCTCAAATTCCTGAGCTCAAATGATCCACCCACCTCGGCCTCCCAAAGTGCCGGGATTGCAGGCATGAGCCACTGCACCCAGCCAAAAGTCACAAGAGAAGATACACAGCATAAAAGAAATAGACAGACACACAGATTACATTCTGAATAATCTAGGGCTAGGTGAACATGTTTTAGAGTAATTCCATTAAGACACAATAATAGTGAATTTGTGGAAAATTTACAATGATTAAGGGGGTAGGGACAGAGGATCTATACTTTAGAAGGTGCCTATTGTCTGAAAAGATAGAGCCAATAGAGGCACTCCATGTGTTCTACTGTGTGGAATGGCCCTTTCCTTAGACAGCTTGGGCTGGCATCACAAAATGCCATAAACTGGGTGGCTCAAACAACACATTTATTTCTCATAGTCCTGGGGGCTGGAAAGCCTATGATCAAGGTACCAGCAGATTCCATTGTTGGTGAGAGCTCTCTTTCCAGCTTGCAGATATCCCCCTTCTCAGTGTGTGCTCACCTGGCCTTTCCTCGGTTTGGAAAGAAACAGAACTCTGTCTTTCTCTTTTTATTTATTTATTTATTTATTTATGAATGAAACGGAGTCTTGCTCTGTCACCCATGCTGGAGTGCAGTGGCGCCATCTCGGCTCACTGTAACCTCTGCCTCCGGGGTTCAAGCACTTCTCCCTGCCTCAGACTCCTGAATAGCTGGGACTACAGGCGCCCGGCACCACGCCCAGCTAATTTTTGTATTTTAATAGAGACAGGGTTTCACCATGTTGGCCAGGCTGCTCTCGAACTCCTGACCTCAGGTGATCTGCCCTCCTCAGCCTCCCAAAATGCTGGGATTACAAGTGTGAGCCACCGCACCCGGCCTGTCTTCCTCTTTTTATAAGGACATTAATTGCATCATGAAGCTCCCACCCTCATGACCTAATCTAAACCTAATCACCTCCCAGAGGCCCCACCTCCAAATACCAACACATTGGAGGTTAGGGCTTCAACACCAAAACGTTGCGGGGACACCTTCAGCCCATAGCAGCCCTCCTCCTTCCCATCAGAGGGCAGCCTGCAGTGCTGCATCAGTGGGACCTGCTGCTCACACCACTGTCTTCTGCAGTCCCCCACGACACGGACCAGCACAGCTTCGATGGAGCCTACACAGGACAACTTCCTGGCAGCTCAGGTCCAGACACCAGATAGCTCTAGCTCCTGTGCCCCCTCCCTCCTGGCCTCACACAGCCCTGAGCCCAGTCTGTCAACTTTGAGTCAAATGTCAGGTAGCATTTCAGGCCCAGGGAAGGTGACCCTGAGAAGATGAAGGCTGACCCCCCAGATCCCTCCTGGGAGGAAGGGATGGGGAACAGGCTGGGGAGGGGTGGGAAGGCTGGTGGGTCATTCCTAGGTATGCTCTATTTCCCTGCCGGAAGAGAAAATCCCACTTAGCCAGCTGCACACCTGGCACACTCACCTGTGAGCAGCCTCAATTGCCTCCAAGCTTACAGCTGGGGGAGCTAATGGAGGAAAAGAAGAAGGAAGTTAGGCTGACTGGGTTCCCCCATGAATGGGTTTCTCAAAGTGGGAGGGGAGGTGAAGAAGAGGGGAGGGCAGATCAAGGGGCTGAGGACAGCGGGTGATGCACATGGCCTACAAGCGTGTGCCCATTTCTGCATACAGTATGCACCAAATACGTTTACATTCTATCCATTTTGTACACTGACTGGATGAGTTTGGTTTACATTATAATCTGGGGTTATCCATGGCCATATAGTTATCTCACCATATTACTTATTGAATTGTGTTTAGATTTCAGGGGGCAAAACTGTCAAAAATTATTTCATTTTTAATCTATTATTATAGAAGAGATCAGCTGTATGTTTTTATATAAATGTTGATTACAATTCACCTTTAAGGATGGTCTCAGAAGCTTTCTGTGAATCATTTACCTCACTGAACACACAAGCTATTCATTATTCCTCTTCATAAAAACTACTATTAAAATAGCATAATGCCAGCCTCGGCAACATGGCAAAATGCTGTCTCTATAAAAAGAAAAAAAATACAAGATTTAGCCAGGCATGGTGGTGCGCGCCTGTGGTCCCAGCTGCTCAGCAGGCTGAGGTGGGACAATCATGTAAGCCTGGGAGCTCAAGGATGCAGTGAACCGTGATTGCACCACTGCAATCCAGCCTGGGGGACAGAGTAAGACTCTGTCTTAAAAATAATAATAATAATATAATGTGTCTAAACACTATTTCACAAATGTTAGAGACAGTAAACTAAACAAAAGATCTATTGTGTGCTACAAGATAGGAACCAACAGGATTTTTAGTGCTAGAAAAATTCTTATCTTCTCCTTGGGTGTCAGATGTTGGAGAACAGTTACTTTAATCAAAGCAAATGCATTTGTCTTAGACACTTTTTTTGAACCTTCAAAATGTAGCTAACAAGTACTTTACTGATAAGTTGGCTTCTGTTTTTAAAGGGGAAAATTGTATTTTGTTTTTCCGATTTTCTTTCTTCTTAAAGAATTTATGTGATTTTCTTCCACACCCCAGTTGACATAATTTGAAAATAACACACCTCCAGGGTACAGGTAATTTCCATGCTCTGTAATCCATTCCAGAGCATTAAACTAGGGAACAATTTCCTTTGTTTAATAAAATTCACATATCCCTGAATAGAAAAAGAAAACAAAAAATAAGAAATCAAGCCTGTTACAAACATAGAATAAGTTTTATAATCAAGACAGGAATAACCCAATATTACAGCTATTATTTAATATTGCTTTGAATATTTTAACAAATAAGGGTGGGGAGAAGGCAATAAAAAGAAATAAGTAAAACTATCAGAAAGGGGTAAGAATTATTGAATGACAATCCACATACAAACTTCAGTAAATCAACTGCCAAACTATCAGAACTAATCAAAACATTCGCTAAGGAGCTGGTTATACAACAACTTACCCAAATCGCTAACTTTGCTATATATGAATAATAAATCAAATATGATTAATATTATGAAAAATATACATCCCACCACTTTAATAGCAACATGATCTGTTTATATATAAAGAATAACCATTGGCCGGGCGCGGTGGCTCACGCCTGTAATCCCAGCACTTTGGGAGGCCGAGGCGGGCGGATCACGAGGTCAGGAGATCGAGACCATGCTGGCTAACACAGTGAAACCCCGTCTCTACTAAAAAATACAAAAATCTAGCCGGGCGAGGTGGCGGCACCTGTAGTCCCAGCTACTCGGGAGGCTGAGGCAGGAGAATGGCGTGGACCCGGGAGGCGGAGCTTGCAGTGAGCTGAGATCCGGCCACCACACTCCAGCCTGGGCGACAGAGCCAGACTCCGTCTCAAAAAAAAAAAAAAAAAAAAAAAAAAAAAAGAATAACCATTAACGAGAAATGTGGAGGGTATAGATTGAAAGAAAACTACAAAACTGTGCTACAAGACATAAAGATTTGAACCATTCCGTTTCCAGGGAAGTGCAAGGGTTGTACAACTGAAGTTCTCCAGGCCCACTGAGACCCCATTCAAGGCCAAAAGCAGCGACGATGTAATGCCAAACGTAGAGAGCTGGGCGTTCTGCAGGATCCTAGTGATCAACCACTGGACGATGGGAGGACACTATGCTGAAAAGCTCACCAGGTCCATTTGTTGTCATGTTTTCATGGTAATGAGACTTCACACAAAAGAATATAAATGAGTGGAGCTGTTCTATCTTCATAGATTGCAGGTTGCCTGGGGTAGGAGTATGTGCCTCTGTGTTATACTGTAACTGAAGATTAAGCTTGCAGCTATAAAGATGAACCCCATTTTCTCAATAGTAGAACAAAATGAAAATTACTTTCTTGCTTACCTAAAAGTCTAATCATTGCCTCTTTGTGCACATTAAAAACGTTTTTTAAAAAGTCTAATCAGCCTTGGATAGAGAGGAAGGTCGGCAGCCAGGCTGATGGAGCCCTGCCGTCTTCAATACCGGCTTTTCAGGATGCCCTGAACTTTGACATCCCACCAACAGATGGGGAAAGAGGAAGAAGGATGTTGGTCATGGACCAGAGCGGAATAAGATGCCTTCCCTTCTGCTCACATTCCCCTGAATGCACTCAGTTTCAAGGCCAAACTATCTGCAAGTGGGGAGCCTGGGAAGTGGACCCACGCTGCTTCCACACCCCTCAAGGAAAGAATGGTCAACTGGGTCTACTCAACAGATGAAGAAGGAACTACCCAATTACCTTCTTCATGTAAATGGAGCTTGCCCTTCACACATTTGATTTTCCATGTTTTGATGAAACTTTTCCTAAGATGCATAACAATTTCCCTGTTTCAACACAGTGGGCAACAGTAAGTCTTCTCCTAGGGCTGGCGACCGGCGCGAACACCAGCCCTCTCACTGGGACTACTTTCAGGAACTCTTGAGGATTTGCTGATCCTCCACCTCTATACTAAAAGGTCCTGGGTTACTGTCTTTTTAAAACTCTTTTGAAATGTTTTTTCTGAATCCTTCCTCGGAGTCAGATGGCATCTGTCACTTCTTCCTGCTTCCACAGGCAGACTTCTAACGGTTCCTTTCCCTCTAATGTCTTGCTTCTACTAAGGGTTTATGTTAAGGTGTACAAATTGCATCTAAAGTTTAAAAAAAAAAAACAGGGTGGCCAGTCATAGTGGCTCACACCTGTAATCCCAGCACTTTGGAAGGCTGAGGCAGGAGGATCACTTGAGCCCAGGAGGTCAAGGCTGCAGTGAGCCTTAATCTCACCAGTGCACTCCAGCCTGGGAGACAGAATGAGACCTCGTCTTTAAAAAAAATAATAAAATAAATTTAAATTTTAAAACAAAATTGCCTCAGACAAAATCCATTCCTGAGTAAAGAGTA
Organism: Chlorocebus sabaeus; assembly: GCF_047675955.1. NCBI lineage: Eukaryota > Metazoa > Chordata > Mammalia > Primates > Cercopithecidae > Chlorocebus > Chlorocebus sabaeus. The sequence goes on from NC_132915.1 coordinate 61,917,417, forward strand.
TAAGTTTTTATTACCTGGACTTTCTAGCATTAATGGTTATCTAATCCTTTTTAAAATTTTGTCTTCCAAGTTTTTGTTGTTTCAGCAGTTGCAAATAAACAAGTATATTGACTGGGTGCAGTGGCTCTCACCTGTAATCCTAGCACTTTGGGAGGCCAAGGCCGGCAGATTGCTTGAGCTCAGGAGTTCGAGACCAACCTAGGCAACATGGTGAAACTCCATCTCTACAAAAAAGTACAAAAATTAGCCAGGCATGGTGACATGTGCCTGTAGTCCCAGCTACTCTGCACTCCAGCCTGGGTGACAGAGTGAGATCTTGTCTCAAAAAAATAAAATAAGAAAATTATGTTGGCTTATGATATAATCCTAGAAAGCAGAAGAAAATTATACCTAAAAGAGAATGGCCTTTCCAATAGAGTACTGACTAACGAGGAAAGAGGGCTACAATATATTGTCATGTAGGAAAAGAGCCAGCTGCAAATGACATTATAGTGTAATTCCATTTGTTAAATTTTTTTAAAAAGCATACATTTGTAATGCATAGAAAAATATCTGAAGGAATTAGCAGTAGTTATTGCTGAGATGCAGGATTACTGAGAACTTTTACATTCTATGCCATTTATTTATGTATTGTTTGGCTATTTTATAAGAAGCAAGTATTTTATGTAAGCTAAAAAAGAGGCCGGGCACGGTGGTTCATGCCTGTAATCCCAGCACTTTGGGAGGCCGATGCGGGCGGATCATGAGGTCAGGAGATCGAGACCATCCTGGCTAACATGGTGAAACCCCGTCTCTACTAAAAATACAAAAAAATTAGCCGGGCGTAGTGGTGGACGCCTGCAGTCCCAGCTACTCAGGAGGCTGAGGCAGGAGAATGGCGTGAACCTGGGAGGCAGAGCTTGCAGTGAGCCGAGATCACACCACTGCACTCCAGCCTGGGCAACACAGTGAGGCTCCACCTCAAAAAAAAAAAAAAAAAAGCAGCAGCAGCTGGGTGTGGCGGTGTGTGTTTCTAGTCCCGGGCACCTGGGAGGCTGAGGTAAGAGGATCACTTGAACCCAGAAGTTCAAGGTCAGCCTGGACAATACAGGGGGACCCTGTCTCCATAAATCGATAAATTAAAAGATTTTAAAACACAGTTCAGTGTCTTCTCAGAGCATGAGCTCCTGGAAGACATGGATGACAGATGAGCACTCCTCTATATACTGCCTGCTGCCACAAATAAGAAGCCTCTCAAAATTAAAATACTGATTTTTATAGACCAAAAAATAAAAGAAAAGAAAAAACTAGAGGATAAACTCAAAGTTGATCTCATAGACAGAGCAAGTTCCAGGGAAGTGTTGCTGGTTTCTGCCTTGGAGGACCTCTACCTGGAAATCTGCTGGGTACCATATTAAGCACTTTCAAGAGCCCATCAAAGCCCTGGCAAGTTTATAGTAACCAGAGCCACATTCTAACCTATATACCAGAAGTATGGTGAAACTGTACTTCGCTGGGAAAGGATTCTGTGTTACGAAGGCTTCTCAGGAACTACTCCATTCTCTAATGAAAACACTGATCATCTAATGTGGGCATCCAACATGTATTTAGTAGGTTTTTGCCTCCTGGTGCATACTGAGGAGATCCCACAAGACACCTTCTGCCCAGCATTTTCTTGCTACCATGAAATTCACATGAATACAAATATGAACTCCAGAATACCCCAGTTTAAATGAAAATGCATTCACTGGTAAAAGTAATGTATTCATTAAATAGTGCCACAAAAGCGCTGCTTAACAGATTTTTCCGAAACCGAAGGTCATGCAACAAGAAGCATGTATTCTTTTTTTCTTAAGTCTACAGGTCTGCTGGGACAGATCAGCCTCAGGCTGTGGGTGTGCAAGTCAGTTGGGGCAGCTCTGCTCCATATGTCACACTTTCTATTGGGAACAGCAGAAAACCAAGAAATGTTCATGGCAATGCAGAAGCACAAGAGGGCAAGCCAAAACCCATGAGCATATTTTAAGCCTTTGCCAACATCATGTTCGCTGACATCCCATTGGCCAAAGCAAATCACATGGCCAATCCCAACATCAGTAGGACAGGGAAATATAGTCTCTTTCTACTGAGAGGAACCAAAAAGTCCCATGGCAAAAGGCAGGGATATAGGAGGGTTGAAGAATTGGGAACAAAAATGCAATCTGTCAAAGGTAACATTAACTTACTGTTAACCAGTTATACTGTTAACCAGTTATACACGTTTTAATATTTAACTGGTCTTAAAAGTAAGACACTAAAGGAAGAGGACAGAAGGAAGGGGGAAAAGTGAGACCTAGAAACACGTAGCATTTTGGACATTGCCTAGGACAGAGGAAGGGCTAGGGAAGGTCATAAAGCACAGCATCTTCGTGATTGAAATTTACTGATGAAAATCAGAAATGAAGAAAAAGAAGATAAGACAGCAGGAACACATAGATACATGAAAGATACAAGAAGTCCAAGAGAAAGACAAGTTTTAAGAAAATTGCACGCAGAATGAAATGAAGCTGTTCCAACATAACCTGTTTCTCCATTTGAAACTGGCATTTTTTTGTATGATCATCCCTAGTCTATTACCTGTAGTTTACTATTTATAATCTGAAAGAGCTGTGAGCCACTAGAACAACTTCTCTGCAAGAATCCTCTCTACAAGAAAAAAGAAAATGTGTATGTGTGGGTGTGGGGGTGTGTGTGTGTACACACACAGAATTTTTTTTCAAACCAGGCAGATAAGAACCTCCCTGGAATTTGAACTCTGAATGTAGGGAAACAAAATTGAAAATAGTAAGAGCTCACTCATCCTTATGTTTGCCCTAAAGAGGCTGTATTAGTCCATTTTCACCCTGCTGTAAAGAACTGCCCAAGATTGGATAATTTAAAAAGGAAAGAAGTTTAATTGATTCATAGTTCAGCATGATTGTGGAGGCCTCAGGAAACTTACAATCATGGTGTGGTAGAAGGCAAAGGGAAAGCAAGGCACCTTCTTCACAAACCAGCAGGAAGGAGAAGTGCTAACTGAAGTGGGAAGAGTCCCTTATAAAACCATCAGATCTCATGAGAATCACTATCATGAGAACAGCATGGGGGAAACTGTCCCTATGATTCAATTACCTCCACCTGCTCTCTCCCTTGACACGTGGGGATTAGGGGGATTATAATTCAAAATGAGATCTGGGTGGGGACACAAAGCCTAACCATATCAGAAGCTGTCCCATGATCACTGGTCCCCAGGTCCTCAGAGTTGCTCCAAATTTCTGATCCCTCCATAGCCCCTCTCTGAATCCCCTCTCTTCCACATCTCCTTTAACTCTATGAACCATCCCTTCATCCTACCAATACATTTTCAACTTAAATAAGCCAAAATTGACTTCTGTGGCTTTCAACCACAGAAGTGCATCAGGTACAAGTCCTTTTCCCATTTTCTATTCCCCAAGGAGACAAGAAAGCGAGTACTAAAGATGCCTTAAAGCAAATAATAAGGCATGCCATCACTCAAGAATCTAGTATCTAAATCCACTTCATGAAAATGACTGTTACTATGGCAACTTTTCCATGTATATTCTTCAGTGACTTTATAATGTATTAACATTTTAATGTAAACTAGACTGTATTGGCTTATTTGGCCTTGAATCCTTTTTAAATATAGATTGTTTTATCTCATAAAAGGTATCAGAGCCTCTAATCCAAGATGGCAGAGTGAGCCAGCAAATTTACTTTTCCCTCTAAAATTGCTATGAAAATGACGCTATAAAGGAAAGCCCTCCACGCTTACCTCCCACCACCATTCTAGACACACACACACACACACACACATATACACAAAACCCACTGGAGTCCCAGTTCTTAGCATCAAAATCTGTTCTGATAATCCAACATGGTTAATATGGGCAATACCCCTCCCATTAATTGATAAATTAAAAATAATCAAAGGAAAATCCTAATTTTTAAAAATAGAATCTGACAAATCGCATAGAACATTCATCTGGAATAATAACTATTTGAGCTAATAAAATGTTTTTTGTTTGTTTGTGTGTTTGTTTTGAGACACAATCTTGCTCTGTTGCCCAGGCTGGAGTGCAGTGGTGCAATCTCGGCTCACTGCAACCTCCGACTCCCGGGTTCAAGCGATTCTCCTGCCTCAGCCTCCCAAGTAGCTGGAACTACAGGCGCCTGCCACCATGCCCAGCTAATTTTTGTATTTTTAGTCAAAGTGGTGTTTCACTATGTTGGCCAGACTGGTCTTGAACTCTTGACCTCATGATCTGCCCGCCTCGGCCTCCCAAAATGCTGAGATTACAAGTGTGAGCCACCGCGCCCGGCCGAGTTAATAAAATGTTTAAGAAAAAGAACACTGTTCAGATAGGCCACGACCATAGAGAAAGTCAAGGTAGGTCACAGTAGAATAGTCCAAAGAGCCCTGGGAGGTGGAGCATAGGGAGGGATGCTCCTATTTCTCATCATTATGAGTCACATGAACTTCCTCATTATCTGCATCCAGGACAAATTCACAAAGAATTTGGGGCAGCAAATTGTTCCCAAGACCATATGGGACTACTGAGCACCATGTACCTCATTCATGTGCCACATGATTCTGAGATTCACCCACTCACTACGTCAGAGAAGAGCTTCATCCTTCCTGAAGAAATCAATCAGGCAGTCAAGGAAGATGAATAAAGGAGGAAATAAAAAGCTGAATCCACATATCCTGGTGTTAGCGATGTTTTTACATCTTCAGAGAACCTAAAGAGAATTTTTAAATCCAGCAATAGAGAAAAACAGAAGATTTTGCACAATGCAGGTCCAAAAAGAAGAAGTGTTTAAAAAAAAAAAAAAAAGTCTGAACTACAAGTAGCAATCCTATTAATTCCAGAATTTCCACACAATGCAAGACCTAGAAGGCATGATACTGGGCACCAAAGAAATGGAAAGGTGATGAGTAGGAAAGGTACAGAAGAAGCTATTGTTGAGAAGATAGAGAATGAAGTGTGCACCTGCTTGCTTCATCTTCATGGGGGTACTGTATTAGCTTGGCTAGGTTAAACGGAAGTAGGAAAGACAAAGAAGTAGGGAGGATGAGGAGAAGAAAAAGAAGGAAGAATAAAGAATTTCTACAAGGCAGGCGTGTTGGCTCACTCCCAGCTACTCAGAGGCTAAGGCAGGAAGATTGAGCCTAGGAGTTCAAGACAAGTCTGGGCAACATAGTGAGATCACATACCTAAATTAAAAAAAAAAAAAAACTTTCTAGAAAATTATAGTAATAAAAATTTGATATGAGTAATTGCTCAATGGAACTGGAACAGGGAGTCCATAACAGACTCATATGTATTGGAATTTAACTTACCATAAATGTGGTATTTCAAATGAATGAGAAATGAAGCCTAGTTCAATAAATAAGTTTAATAAATAAGTTGTAGCAATTAGGTAAAAATTGAAAAAATAAAAATACCTCACACTATACCATCCAAAAAAAACCATGCCAGATAATGAGAAAGACCAAAAGTCAAAAAACAAAAGTATAAAATTACCAGAAAAAAAATGTAAGAACATATGAACAGGAAAGCCCTATTTAAGCAAAACATAAACATCCCAGAAACAATGAAGAAAAAAAAAGAATGCCTAATTTAGCTACATCAGGGGTCCCCGACCCCTGGGTTGTAGGTCTGTGGCCTATTAGGAACTGGGTCTCACAGCAAGAGGTGAGGCAGTGGAGCATTACTGCCTGATGTCAGATCAGCAGCCACATGAGATTCTCATGAGAGTGTGAACCCTGTTGTGAACTGCGCATGCAAGGGATCTAGGCTGTGTGCTCCTCACGAGAATCTAATATCTGATGATCTGAGGTGGAATCGTTTTATCCTGAAACCATCCATACCCCACCAACCACCACCACCAGTCCATGGAAAAATTATCTTCCACAAAACTGGTTCCTGGTACCAAAAAGGTTGAGGACCACTGAGCTGCATAATTGTTAAACTTTGTATAATGAGAGAAATCTTTAGACAAAGTTAAAAGATGGAAACATCCAAATCTGTAACATATTTGCAACATAAGTAAAAAGTCAAAAAGAAAAGGAGAGGAACTCAATTTTTTTTCTTGTGCAAAGGAACATTGGCAGAGACTTTTAAACATCTCCAATTTTCATTTTGTCCTCCTTCCATAATAATAAAAATTTTAATTGGACATGTAGTTGCCCAAAATAAAGCGCATATTTCACAGCCTTCCATAAAGCTTAGTCACATGAGGCCACGTGGAGTCACATGGGTTTTCTGCCCACAGAAATGTAAGGAGAGAGCCATGCAGGAACTTCCAAGAACCTTCTTAAGCGATAACCTGTGTGAGCCCCTGACACCCTTCATCTGTTCATTCATCCCGCCACCCGGAGGGCAGACGCTTCTGTCTCGAACCTTGAGGGCTGGAAGAAGAATGTAGTAGCATACAAGGCTGCAGAGGGGGCGACAGTAGATCAGGGAGACCAGGTATGTCAAATTGAGCAATCTGGACCAGACCCTGTAATCAGAAGTCTCACTGAACCCTACCACACCCAATGTCTCCTTTTTTTTTGTTGAGATGGAGTTTCGCTCTTGTCACCCAGGCTGGAGTGCAGTGGCGCAATCTCAGCTCACTGCAACCTCTGCCTCCCAGATTCAAGTGATTCTCCTGCCTCAGCCTCCCAAGTAGCTGGGATTACAGGTGCCTGCCACCACACCCAGCTAATTTTTGTATTTTTAGTAGAGACAGGGCTGGGCTTGGTGGCTCATGCCTGTAATCCCAGCACTTTGGGAGGCTGAGGCGGGTGAATCACCTGAGATCAGGAGTTCGAGACCAGCCTGGCCAACGTGGTGAAACCCTGTCTCTACCAATGTCCCCTTTCTATTGAAAGATTTTGTAGCTTGCCCTTTATTATCCTGAAGTGAAAATCATGGAACACATAACCTATCTGCACTCCTAATTTTTAATAATACAATATCTTAACTGTAATATAAAGGAAAAAAGCAAAGTAATTAAATAAAATAATATGCTCAGACACACCCATACCTACTAGAAAAGACATCCTACTAATGTCCAAACTGCTGTCCCCATCCCCACAAACACTTCTGGAAGCAATAAAGAGCCAAGGAAAGCTTTTCAAGCAGAAAATAATTTCATGTCTTAGCTCAAGTTCCCTAGAAAACAGAGCTCAAAGGTAGGATTAAGGTGTTACAATTTTATTGGGAAGCAAAGCATCAGAGCAGTGAAGGAAAGGAAGAATTGAAAACAAATGCAACTACTTACTCCTTTATGACAAGCCATAAAGAGGCAAAGTCAATTTTAGCTTTACTCGAAAGCTAAAAAAGTACACTGTTTGGCCACACAAGATGTCCCTGGACAGACTATGTGGGAAAACCATGCCCTGGACAAGCCCATGGAAGGGACTCCTTTCTCCTACTTGTCGAAGTTGCCCCAGAGGATTTAACCCTGGCTTCTTTACCCAGAAGTATGGGAGAAGCCAAGAGTATGGTTGGTCAGACTTAAGTGGAATTGCAGGGGCCTGCGTAGAACAATAATCCAAGGCTCTATGAAACTGATAAAGCTGAGAGAATCTACACAGGCAGGGAATCTACACAGGTAGTCTGATATACATGGTTAGATTTGCGTTTTCAAAAAAATAATCCCTAGAAGCTGTGGAGTGTGGATTTGAAGGGGGTAGAAGGTGGCGACAGCAGGGAGACAAAAAGACCAGGTAAGAAGCTAGGCCGGGCATGGTGGCTCACGCCTGTAATCCCAGCACTTTGGGAGGCCGCAACGGGTGGATCACCTGAGGTCAGAAGTTCGAGACCAGCCTGGCCAACATGGTGAAATCCCCGTCTCTACTAAAAATACAAAAATTAGCTGGGCATGGTGACACACGTCTGTAATCCCAGCTACTCAGGAGGCTGAGGCAGGAGAATCGCTTGAACAGGGGAGGCAGAGGTTGCAGTGAGCTGAGATCACACCACTGCACTCCTGCCTGGGTGACAGAGTGAGACTCTGTCTCAAATAATAATAATAATTAATTAATAATTAATTCAGCAATCACTGCAGAAATTCAACCCCATCAACTGAGCCAATTTTTGAAAATAAAATAAATTATAATTTATTTGTAAATAAAAAAAAAACCTTATTTACTGTTGGGAGAAAAAGCTGAGTGTTGGGAGAGAAGCTGAGGCAGGGCTTGCATGTCTGCTAGGCTAGCTGGCTCCTTGCTTCTAGCACTCCAATTATCTCAAGCCGAGATATGTTTTTCATTCACTTGATACACTGTTTCCTTTCAACCCCCACATCCTCACCACCTGTTTCTTTGTTTGAGCACCATTAAATAGCATGGGCTCCCAGAGCTCTGGGCCTTGGCAGCCTCCACACTTCCGATGGGCCCCTGATCCCACTTTCTCTCTCAAGCTGTCTTTTTCTCATTTCTTTGACTCCACTGGACTTTGTCGCCCCCACGACCTGGTGTTGGGTCTGATCACCCCAACATTAACAGATAACAAGTAAAAAACAATCATAAGTAAACAGACAACATGCTGCTTAGAAATGCAAGAATCGTGCTTAGAAATGGAAGACTTGTTCTTAGCAACACTGGAAAGGATATCATCAGAGTTTTCTAGCGCAGTCAGTAAAGTCCGGATCAGAAAACTTCTACTCCACATGCCCTTATCGCACCCTCCCTCAGTGTGTAAATGATTGCCTGAAGTGTGGACGGTGTGTGCCTGTAGATCAACGATATGAAATAAGCATCAGTAGGATCCTTACGATGCACTCGAGAGCAGGCGTAGGCTCTGTCTTTGGCTAGAAGAGTAGCTGTAACCTTATCTCCGTTTGCTATGTTTGAGGGCATGTAGTTTGCTCCCTGATATACCAGAATCCAATTAACTCAAATGGCTTATAGACCACACAAATACAAGGCAGTACCTGCTGTCCAATGCCTACCACACTACAGGTACTCAGCAAATGTTAACAAAATCCATTTGTTGGCCGGGTGCGGTGGCCCACCCCTGTAATCCCAGCACTTTGGGAGGCAGAGGCGGGCAGATCACAAGGTCAGGAGATCGAGACCATCCTGGCTAACACGGTGAAACCCCGTCTCTACTAAAAATACAAAAATTAGCCGGGTGCAGTGGCGGGCACCTGTGGTCCCAGCTACTCGGGAGGCTGAGGCAGGAGAATGGCGTGAACCCGGGAGGCGGAGCTTGCAGTGAGCCGAGATCGGGCCACTACACTCCAGCCTGGGCGACAGAGCGAGACTCCGTCTCAAAAAAAAAAATCCATTTGTTTATTTATGCAACCATCATTTATTTAATATGTGCCAAAAGTGTTCTAGACATTGGAGATAGAGCAAACACATTTAAAAAAATTTTTTGTGTATATAAAAGTATTAAAGATTGTGCAAAAAATGAAGCAATACAAGGATATACTAAAAAAAAAAAAGCTAATCAGCCCCGTCCATACCCTACTACACCTTCCAATCCTACCCCTCTGAGGTAACGAATTACTTTCGTTTTTGTTTTTTGAGACAGGGTCTGGCTCTATTGCCCAGGCTAAAGTGGAGTGGTATGAGCATGGCTCACTGCAGCCTTGACCTCCTGGGTTCAAGTGATCCTCCAACTTCAACCTCCTGAGTAAGCTGGGACTATAGGCACCTGCCATCATACCCACTTAGTTTTTTAAGTTTTTGTAGAGACTGGGTCTATGTTGCCAGGCTGGTCTTGAACTCCTGGCCTCAAGCGATCCTCTTGCCTCTGCCTCTCAAAACACTGGGATTACTAGCATGAGCCACCATGCTTGGCCCAATGTATCTTTTTCTAACATTTTTAATTGACAAAAATTATACATATTTATTGTGTGCAATATGTTGTTTTGAAATATGTATACACTGTGGGGTAAATTGAGCTTATTAACGTATGTATTACTTCACATACCTATCTTTTTTTGAGGTAAGAACACTTAAAATCTAATCTTTTAGCAATTTTCAAGGACACAATGCATTGTTATTAACTGTATTCACCATACTGTACAATAGATCTCCTGAACTTACTCCTCCTAACTGAAATTTTGTATCCTTTGATCAACATCTCCCCAACACCTAATTCTCAGCCCCGGTCACCACTATTCCACTCTCTGCTTCTACGAGTTCAACTTCTTTAGAATCCACATACAAACGAGATTATGCAGTATTTGTCTCTCTGTATCTGGCTTATTTCAAATAATATAATATCCTCTGGGTTCATCCAGAGTGTCACAAATGGCAGGATGTCCTTCTTTCTTGAAACTGGATAGTATTCGTATATAACATTTACATTTTCTTAGGTATTATAAGTAATCTAGAGATGATTTAAATCTCTAGATTGAATGAGTGGGCTAGGCATGGTGGCTCGCACCTGTAATTCCTGCATTTTGGGAGGCCAAGACGGGAGGATCACTTGGGATGAGCAGTTCAAGACCAGCCTGGCCAACATGGTGAAACCCCGTCTTTATATAAAAAATAAAAGTATATGGGAGGATGTATATAGGTTATATGCAAACACTGTATCATTTTATATCAGAGACTAGAGCATCAGCAGATTTGGGTACCTGCAGGGTGTTCTGGAACTAATCCCCCACAGATCCCAAGAGATAACTGTACTTGGTCACTTGTTTGTCTTTTTTTGACAAATATCTATTCAAATCCTTTGCCCATTTTTTAATTGCATTGTTTGTTTTCTTACTATTGAGTTGTTTCAGTTCCTTGTTATTTTAGATATTAATCCCTTATCAGATGTATGGTTTGCAAATATTTTCTCCCATTCTGTAGGTTGTCTCTTAACTCCGTAGATTGTTTCCTTGGCTGTGCAGAAGCTTTTTAGTTTGATACAATCCCATTTCTCTATTATTACTTTTGTTGCCTGTGCTTTTGGGTTTATATTTAAAAATTCAGGCCTGGGTACAGTGGCTCATGCCTCTAAACCTAACACTTCAGGAGGCCAAGGCACGAGGATCTCTTTAGGCCAGGAGTTTGAGACCATCCTGGGCAACATAGCAAGGCCTCGTCTTTAAAAAAAATTAGCTGGGTACAGTGGTGCACGCCTGTATTCCTTGTTACTTGGAAAACTAAGGCAGGAGGATCCTTTGAGCTGAGGAGAATGAGGCTGCAGTGAGAACTATGCTCCTGACACTACACTCCAGCCTGGGAAACACAGCAAGACCCTGTCTCTGAAAATAAATAAATAAATACATTTTAAAAAAATATTTAAATAGATTTTATGATTCCAAGTCATCAAAGAACACGAGATGTCTTTACATTTGTTCAGATAATATTTACAACTTTAATTGAGCTTTAAATAACTTTAAATAGGTCTTATATCTTACTAATTTTACTGTCAAGGTGAAACTATTTGATTTCTGAAATTTGCTTTAAAGTACTCCTGGAGGTAAGGTCGAAAGGCAGGATGGAACAAGAAGCGCAGAATATTGACGATTGTTGAAGCTGGGTTATGGGTACTATTCTCTTGGTTTCTGTGGACGGTTTGGTATTTTGAAATTATACTCCTCCCTGCTCTGTCGCCTGCCACCGCTCCCCGAGCCCAAGTGGTTCACTGCACCGTGAAGACAGATTCCAGACGCCGGGAACTCGCGCCTCCAATCCCAGACGCTATGTCCAGCAAAGGCTCCGTGGTTCCGCCCTGCAGTGGCGGCCTGGACACCTCCTGCATCCTCGGGTTCCTAAAGGAACAAGGCTATGACGTCATTGCCTACCTGTCCAACACTGGCCAGGAGGAAGACTTCCAGGAAGCCAGGAATTAGGCACTGATGCTTGGGACCAAAAAGGTGTTCACTGAGGATGCCAGCAGGGAGTTTGTGGAGTTCATCTGGCCGGCCATCCAGTCCAGCGCACTGTATGAGAACCGCTACCTCCTAGGCACCTCTCTCGCCAGGCCCGGCAGCACCGGCAAACAAGTGGAAATCGCCCAGCGGGAGGGGCCAAGTATGTGTCCCACGGCACCACGGGAAAGGGAAATGATCTGGGCCGGTTTGAGCTCACTGCTACTCGCTGGCCCCCCCCCCCAGATAAAGGTCATTGCTCCCTGGAGGATGCCCGAGTTCTACAACCGGTTCAAGAGCCGCAATCACCTGATGAAACAGGCAAAGCAACATCGGATTCCCATCCCAGTCACTCCCCAGAGCCTGTGGAGCATGGACGAGAACTTCATGCACATCAGCTACCAGGCTGGAATTCTGAAGAACCCCAAGAACCAAGCGCCTCCAGGTCTCTACACGAAGACCCAGGACCCGGCCAAAGCCCTCAACACCCCTGACATTCTCAACATCGAGTTCAAAAAAGGGGTCCCCGTGAAGGTGACCAACGTCAAGGATGGCACCACCCACCAGACCTCCTTGGAGCTCTTCGTGTACCTGAACGAAGTTGCGGGCAAGCACGGCGTGGGCCGTATTGACATCGCGAAGAACCGCTTCAATGGAATGAAGTCCGGAGGGATCTGTGAGGCCCCAGCAGGCACCATCCTTTACCACACTCATTTAGACATCAAGGCCTTCACCACGTACCGAGAAGTGCGCAAAATCAAACAAGGCCTGGGCTTGAAATTTGCTGACCGGTTTCTGGCATAGTCTTGAGTGTGAAATTTGTCTGCCGCTGTAACGCCAAGGCCCAGGAACCAGTGGAAGGGACAGCGCAGGTGTCCATCCTCAAGGGCCAGGTGTACATCCTCCGCTGGGAGTCCCCACTGTCTCTCTACAACGAGGAGCTGGTGAGCATGAAGGTGCAGGGTGATTATGAGCCAATTGATGCCACGGGTTCATCAACATCAATTCCCTCAGGCTGAAGGAATGTCATCTCCAGAGCAAGGTCACTGCCAAATAGACCCCTGTACAATGAGAAGCTGGGGCCTTCTCAATTTGCAGATCCCCGAAGTACAGGCGCTAATTGTTGTGATAATTTGTCATCATGACTTGTTCTTTCTGGCTGGCAAACGTAGTGGGGCTGCCAGACCTCAGCTTTGTTCCCTGGTCGCCCTGAAGCCTGCAAATGTCATCATTGAAGGGAAGGGGGGGGGCAGCTGCGGTGGGGAGCTATAAAATGACAAACGATTTTTAAAAATTACACTCCTAAGTATTTTAAGCTTTTATAAAACCGTAGAAAATAAAAGTTTCTAATTTCCTTTCAAAGTACTTACTGCTAATATAGAGAGAAGTTGGTGCTTTTTGTATATTTATCTTGCATCTGCCCACTTTTCCAAAATGACCTGCAATTCAAATAGTTCGTTACTAAAGTTCCTTGAGTTTTCTAGGCAAATAATGAAGTCACATAGACAAATATAAATAGTTTTATTTCTTCTTTTTCAAAGTTTATGGCAATTATTTTATTTTCTTACCTTTCTTTGACAATGTAACATAATAATAGCACATGGACATCCTTTTCTAATTTCTGATTTCAGTGAAATGATTTCAGAGTTTTGCTATTTAGAACAATGTTTGCTATTGGGTTTAGAGATAACAGGCCTTATCCTAGATAAGTAGTTTCCTTGTATTGTTACTTAGACTTGTTTTTTAATAGAAAAGTCATCACACCCTATTAGCTTAGAATTTTTATTAGGAATGGCTATTAAATTTTATAAAATATTTCTCCAGTGTATATTGACAGGATCATATGGTTTTTCCTTTACAGTATTATCATAATTCATTACTAATGGTAATAGCTGTCTTGATAGGGAACCAGCCTGTATACCTGAAATATATAGAATAGGGCATAATTAAAATACTCTATTCTATAGCAGTATGTTATTATTTTATTATATAACTTGATTTTTATTAATACTTTATTTAGAATGTTTGCATCTGTATTAGTAAGTGTAAGGATACATAAATAACCAAAGTGTTTTTTCTACTCTCTACTCCCACAGAGTCACTCAACATTTCCGACACCAGATGTGTGGGTTTTTCCCCACACAGCAAAACAGTTCTGCAGATGACTCTCCAGTGGACACCAGCTAGGTGGCTGCCAATTCAATTTAATTCTGACACTATCCACCTGGAGATCACATCCCACAGGCTGAGGGCTCAGTCCCACAAGACTGCCCACACCACTGCAGATGCTGATTGCAAGCATAGGTTGTGGCCTGTGCTTCTGACCAACCAGCTCTAAGTCAAGGTTTCCACAGCTTCCTCCTGGGATTCAATTAATTTGCTAGAGCAGCTCACAGAACTCAGGGAAACACTTACATTGGCCCATTTATTATAAAGTATACAGATGAACAGCCAGCTGGAAGAGATGCACACCACAAGGCATGTGGGAAGGGAAGCAGAGATGCCATGCCCTTCTGGGGTGCCACCCTCCAGGAAACTCCATGTGTTCAGCTATCCAGAAGCTCTTCTGAACCCTGTCCTTTCGTTTTTATGAAGACTTCATTACTGCAGCATAACTGATTACTACCCATTTGGTGATCAACTCAACTTTCAGCCCCTCTTCTCTCCCTAGAGGCTGGAGGGTGGGGCTGGAAGTTGGAACCCGCTAATCATGCCTTGGCCTCTCCAGAGATTCGGAGGGAGCTTTTTGCCAGTATCATAATAAGTAATCTCAAGAGAGCAGGGACTTAACCTGTTTTGTTCCCTGTTATATTCCCTGTCCCTAGAACAGTACCTGACATTCTTAATAGGTGCTCAATAAACATTTATTGAATGCATGTGCAAGTGAAATTAGTCTATGGTGCCCTTTTCTTTGCACCCCCTATAACTGATTGAGCTATGAAAGCTGTGCTGGCTTTATTAAATGACTTAAGGAGCTTTCCATCCTGTTTTATGGGTTGTTGTTTTTTTGCTTTTGTTTTTGTTTTTGTTTTGAGATGGAGTCTCGCTCTGTCGCCCAGGCTGGAATGCAATGGTGTGATCTTGGCTCACTGAAACCTCCACCTCCCAGGTTCAAGCGATTCTCTTGCCTCAGCCTTCCAAGGAGCTGGGATTACAGGTGCACAGCCACCACGCCCTGCTAATTTTTGTATTTTTAGTAGAGACAGGCTTTCACCATGTTGGCCAGGCTGGTTAGAATTCCTGACCTCAAGTGATCCACCCACCTCAGCCTCCCAAAGTGCTGGGATTACAGGTGTGAACCACCGTGCCCGGCCTGTTTTAAGGTCTTGAGTCATTTAAATCCTTGCTATGCAAAGAGCATGGACTAGTAATATCAGCATCACCTGACAGGTTTTGAGAAATACAGAATTTCAGGTTCCACCTCAGACCTATTGAATCACAGTCTGCAGTTTAACAAGATTTCCAGGTGATTCCTATTGATGTTTGATACATACTGGTTTAAGTAACACTGTATTATCTGCTTTTTAAAAAACCGGTCACACTGAGCTGGGAAATCACCTGGCACCAGGTCCTTTTTAAGGATAGAGCTATAATCATTTCTCCAATCTCTTATGGTAATGAGTCTGTTCAAGTCAGCTTCTCTTTACGTCACTTTTATTCATTTATATTTTGCTAGGAAATCCTCAAGATTCCCAAATAGTTGGAGTTCAAGTTAACATTCTCTCTCTTTTTTTTTTTTTTTTTTTTGGAGACAGTTTTGTTGCCCAGGCTGGAGTGCAGTGGTGTGATCACAGCTCACTGCAGCCTCAACCTCCTGGGCTCAAGCAATCCTCCCACCTCAGCCTCCCAAGTAGCTGGCACTACAGGTGTGTGCCATCTAAACCCAGCTAATTTTTAAATTTTAAATAGAGATGGGGGTTCTCCCTATGTTGCCCAGGTTGGTCTCAAACTCCTGGGCTTAAGCAATCTGCCCACCTCAGCCTCACAAAGTGTTGGGATTACAGACGTGAGCCACTATGCCCAGCCAACAACATTCTCTTTAAATCATTTTTAACCTTTTCTATTTCTGTGGTTATGTGTGAGGAAAAGATCAGATTGTTACTGTGTCTGTGTAGAAAAGGAAGACATAAGAAACTCCATTTTGATCTGTACAAAGAAAAATTGTTTTGCTTTGAGATGCTGTTAACCTGTAACTTTAGCCCCAACCCTGTGCTCACAGAAACCTGTGCTGCATTGAATCAAAGTTTAATGGATTTAGGGCTGTGCAGGATGTGCCTTGTTAACAATATGTTTGCAGGCAGTATGCTTGGTAAAAGTCATCGCCATTCTCCATTCTCGATTAACCAGGGACACAAGGCACTGCGGAAAGTCACAGGGACCTCTGCCCAAGAAAGCCTGGGTATTGTCCAAGGTTTCCCTCACACTGAGACAGCCTGAGATATGGCCTTGTGGGAAAGAAAAGACCTTACCATCCGCCAGCCCAACACCCCTAAAGGGTCTGTGCTGAGGAGGAGTAGTGAATGAGGGAGGCCTCTTTGCAGCTGAGATAATAGGAAGGTTTGTGTCTCCTGCTCATCCCTGGGAATGCAATGTCTCGGTGTAAAGCCAACCATTCCCATTCGTTCTATTCTGAGATAAGAGAAAACTGCCCTGCGGCTGCAGGCGAGATATGCTGGCAGCAATACTGCTCTGTTACCCTTTGCTACACTGAGATGTTTGTGTAAAGTGAAACATAAATCTGGCCTACGTGCACATCCAGCCACAGTACCTTTCCTTGAACTTACGATACAGATTCCTTTGCTCACGTTTCCCTGCTGACCTCCCCACCTGTTGCCCTGCTACACTCCCCTCGCTAAGATAGTAAAAATAATGATCAATAAATACTGAAGGAACTCAGAGACCAGCACCGGTGCAGGTCGTCGCATGCTGAGTGTGCCGGTCCCCAGGGCCACTGTTGTTTCTCTATACTTTGTGTCTTATTTCTTTTCTCAGTCTCTCACCTGATGAGAAATAACCACAGGCGTGGAGGGGCAGGCCCCCTTCAGTTATGTGTCTTTCTTACTCAAAATATCACATAATTGTGCTTTCTTTTTTCTTCAGCCTGGTTAGTGGTGAGTTTATTTACTTTATCGCTTTTTTTTTTTTTTTTTAAAGACAGAGTCTTGCTCTGCCCAAGCTGGAGTGCAGTGGCGCGATCTCAGCTCACTGTAACCTCCACCTTCTGGGTTCAAGCAATTCTCCTGCCTCCGCCTCCTGAGTAGCTGGGATTACAGGCACGTGCCCCACGCCCAGCTAATTTTTGTATTTTTAGTAGAGACGAGGTTTCACCATGTTGGTCAGACCAGTGTCGAATTCCTGACCTCGTGATCCGCCTGCCTTGGCCTCCCAAAGTGCTAGGATTACAGGCATGAGCCACTGCAACCAGCCTATATAACCTTTTGATACATAGTTTTTGCTATTTTGTCAATTTCAGTCTTAATTTTGTAACTTCCCTTCTCCTAATTTCTCTTGGTTAATTTTCTCTTTATTTTTTATATATTTTGTCTAAGTTCTTAAGATGAGTTTATCTTTAGTCTCTTGTCTGTACAATGAAAGCTATTTAAATCAATCTATTTTATTCTGAAAATAATTTTTGCTATATCCTACAGATTCTTATATAAAATGTTAGACTTTACATTGCTAAGAGTGTAAGTTTAGCATTGATTTCTTTAACAATCCAAAAGTTATCTGGCAGCATAATTCTTCACGTCCAAGTGGTCAAGACTTTTAGATACTTTTAAAATTATTAATTTATAATTTTAATTATGCTCAAATACTGTGGCCTATATTAGTCCATTCTCACACCGCTATAAAGGACTACCTGATGGTCAGGAGTGGTGGCTCACGCCTGTAATCCCAGCACTTTGGGAGGCCGAAGTGGGCAGATCACCTGAAGTCAGGAGTTCGAGACCAGCCTGGCCAACATGGGTGAAACCCTGTCTCTACTAAAAATACAAAAAAAAAAAAAAATTAGCCGGCCTGGTGGCATGCCCCTGTAAGCCTAGCTATTTGGGAGGCTGAGGCAGGAGAATCGCTTGAACCCGGGAGGCAGAGGTTGCAGTGAGCTGAGATCGCACCATTACACTCCAGCCTGGGTAACAAGAATGAAAACTCCATCTAAAAAAAAAAAAAAAAAAAAAGAATGACATGAGACTGAGTAATTTATAAAGAAAAGAGGCTTCACTGGCTCCCAGTTCTGCAGGCTATACAGGAAACATCAATCAGCTGGCACCTGTTCAGCTTCTTGGGAGGCCTCAGGAAACTTTCAATCATGTCAGAAGGCAAAGGAGACACAGGCACATCTTACACGGCTGGAGCAGGAGCAAGGTGGGAGGTGTTACACACTTTTAAACAACCAGATCTCATGATAACTCTATCAGCAGAACAGCACTAGAGGAATGGTACTAAACCATTCATGAGAAACTGCCCCCATGTTCAACCACCTCCCACCAGGCCCTACTGCCAACACTGGGGATTACAATTCAACATGAGATTTGGGTGGGGACACAAATCCAAACCATATCATGGCCTATGGTATACCTCTTCTATTTTTTAATGTATCAAGAATTGCTTAGGCTACGCGTGGTGGCTCATACCTGTAATCCCAACACTTTGGGAGGTTGGTGAGGTTGGTGGGGATCGGAATCACTTCAGGCTAGGAGTTTGAGACCAGTTTGGGTAACACAGTGAGACCTCATCTCGACAAAAAATTTAAAAATTGAAATTAGGTGGACATGGTGCCATGCACCTATAGTCCTAGCTACTCAGGAGGCTGAGGCGGGAGAACTGCTTGCGCCCAGGAGTTTGAAGTTACAGTGAGCTATGTGACACTGCACTCCAGCTTGGGTGACAGAGGGAGACCAGGGGAAGAAAAGAAAAAGAATTTCTTTGTGGCCTAATATGGGATCAACTATTTTAAATGTACCATGATCATATGGGGGGAAATGTGTATCTTCTCTATTCAAAGGATATAAAGATTTTTCTAGATCCTCTACACATAAGTGTATGTATGCACGTGGGTGCTCACACGCACACAAATGTTTATTTACTGAATTGCTCCAATTCCTAAATGTCCTTATTTTTTGCCTCCTGGATTCATTACTATTAAAGGAGTCTTGACCCAGACCCCAAGAGAGGGTTCTTGGGTCTCACGCGGGAAGGAATTCAAGGTGAGTCACAGACTGCAGTGAAAGAAGCAAGTTAATTAGAAGCTACTCCCTTCCAGAGTACAGCACCCTCAGAAGGCAAGCAAGGAACGCACCATCTTTGTTTTAAGTTTTTCTTATGTAGGGGGTCTTATGTATATAAAGACTAAGCTAAGCTGAGTCTACATGAGGGTGAGCAGATAGCATGACAAAATTTATAATATTGATTTAAACTATCCTTGACATTCTAGTGTGTGAGTACATCAAGCCATAACTACAATTATATTCAAAGCACATACTGTTATGGGTATCGGGACATCTGGACTTTCTGTTATTGTAGGAGTGTGTCCTTGCAGGCATTAACAAGTTGCTGCTTTAGCTGTAAACATCTAAGGACCATGGGTCATGACTGGCAAGGAATGTGCCTTGCTAGTTTTAAGATGGAGTTGATTTTAAAATGGCATCATTCTGGCTCCTCTAGGCTCCTGTTTCCCTAACAGAGATGTCCAAGTTTGATATGCACATATTAAAATCTCTCACTATAATTATTCTGTTTATTTCACTAGTCAATAAAAGTTAAGATTAAAGAATCACACAACAGTCAATCAAGACACAAGAGCTAAAGTAATCCCTTTGTTAAGCACCGAATGAATCAGAAAAACATTAAAGGAATTCTGTCAATAAAACTCTCTATAGCTATACACATTGTGGATTAAATTATATTTTTTCTTCAGAAGAAAAAATTGTTTTTCTGTTGATGTCTAATTAAATCCCTCAAGCACAAGAACTACATATCAGATTATTTACCTCTTCCCAGCCTGTAAGTCGTAATTATTTCCCTTTGCTCATTTTTAAAGTTGGCTTTTGTATGGCTGAAAATGACTGTGCAATTAGATAATTCCATTAAAAAAAAAACAAATATTAGGTTTTTCTCAAGAAACAGAGCTATAATTAGTACAGTGCTGATGAACTAAAAAGCTATTCAGAAACACTTTTTATTATAATACAAAGTCCTCTTAAGCTAGTCTACAAATGTGATTGTGAGCAAGTAACTTGACTGCATTGTTCACCTTTACAGAGATTTCTGCTCTTTTTGATAAGTCCTCTTTGGGTTTTAAATAAAGGGGTAGGTAAATACAAGACTCAATTGTGTTGTGTCTATGGAGTCATTTCTATGGAGTCGTCTCACACAGAAAAAAATGAGTCACAGAAGGAGGAAAAATGCCCTCATGCCCACCTTTGCTATTAGTCATATCGGCTTACAGCTTTTTAGGTTTGGGGGATAGAGCACGTGGAAAACAGCAGGAAAGGATGCAGACGGTGAATAGTACAGTAACAACAGCTGTTTTCAATTATGCAGCATGTTTACTTTCCACACTGGCCCAGCAAATGAGTGGGAAATGATTCTTTACCTGGCCAAATGACTGGATGTTGATCTTGAAGTTAATTAACTGTTGCTCCAGACACTTGTGAAATGAACTCCCCTAAACCTGTCGCCGGTCAGAGCATGTTTTCCATTTTAAAAACATAAGTTTATTAATGAATATAGAAACTACCACTGTAAGCTCTTACCTTTGGAAGAGGGGCTATTTTTTCTCAAAATTATTTTGAATTAAAAGCGACTTGTCTTGTGAAGGATGTCTTACTTGGTCCTAAGCCATATTTAGCATCTACCAAAGTGGGTATTTTCTTAAGCCTGCTCATTGTGGTGTAGTCCCTTAGGACAAAAAAGAAACAAAGAATGCAGATGAATAAATCTATTAAACCAACTTCACAGGAAAGTTTCCCTTGAAAACTCCTTGCCATAATCATCACATTCACTGAGGGACCATCTACCAAATGCTTTACTCTCATGATTTCATTTAATATTGACATTCATCCTACAAAGTAGATGGTATTACAATATCTGTTTTACAAGTGAGAAATCCGAGGAACAGGAAGTCAATTTGCCAAGTGTTGCACAGCTGCTAAGTGGTAGGTGTGAGATTCGAACCCACTGACCTCAAAGCTTCTAGTGAGGCTTTCAACTAAGTTGTGGTCGCTTTGGTTAACAGCAGACGCTAAGGAAAATCAGTACTGGTTACTGAGGATGGAAGAGGCGCAGACATTTCACCACAAGGCGACCAAAACCGCACTTTTAGGCTGGCCACACAGGAGCCCCGAGGAAATTATGCGCCCTCTTCCTCCCAGCCCCCACGCTGCCCTGGCCTGGGCAGAGCAGCGGCCGCAGTGTAACTGCTGTTGCCCCGATAAAGCCAAGCCCGGTCCCGGTGACGAGCAGCGCCTACGGGGCCAGAGCGTCTCGGAGCCATCGATGATCCCAAAGCCCAGGGAGGTCCCCGCACCAGCGGCCCCGCGCCCTAGCTCGGTTCGCCCTCTAGGATGCCTGGAAGTCCCCTGCGGGCGCCTGGGAGCGAGTCCAAGGCTTAGCCTCCTCCATCCCCAGCCATCCGCCTCCCAGGCCTCGCCTGGAGCCCCATGGGCGCTTCCCGCGCCTACCAAGGAACCAAGGAGCCAAGGGGCCAAGGAGCCCGGAGACCTCTGGGGGCGCCCTCGAGCTGAGGATTCTGCCGCGGCTCCCGCAGCCGCTTCTCCCGACTCGGTGCAACCCACCTGGCCCAGCTCTCAGCCCGTCTCCCTCCGAGGTCCGAAAAGGAAGAGGGCGGGCCAGGGCTCCCTGCAGGCCGGAGCCGCAGCCCCTTTCCCCCTCCCCCGCCCACGGATCCTCCCCGGCCCCTCCCGGGCGCGGCCCTCACCTGCTGCCTGCACCGCCTCGGAGGCAGGCCCTCGGGCTCCACCTGGCCTCATCACCGCTTCTCTTACCCGGGAGGAGGGGGAAACTCAACCCTCTAGGCCAGGCTCTGTGCTCAGTCACTTTAGATACTTTATTTCGTTTAATTCTTAGGGTTTTAACCCCTGAGTTTAAGGCGAAGGATCCGAGGTTCAGAAAAGCCATGCAGAGCAGGGACGATTCAAACAGCCACACCTGCTAGTGTCTGTGCTCTCAGTAGTGGAACAGATTTTGATGGAGTAAGTCTTTTTTTAGTTATACTCCCTCTGTTAACATAATTAAAACTGGACCACCACCTTCTGGAAAGAGAGGCAGCTGGAAGGCACAGGAGCTTTTATGAAAGGGACTAAAGGAAGACAGCATAACCCCAGCCCTCGGCTCAGCTTGGTAATTCGCATTTTGCCTTAGAACATTAACAGAAATTCCAGGCTCAGTAACCAGTTTCAGGAAAATGCTGTGCGTGAATACAAGCAGAAGCGCCTTGGCATATGGGAAGCATTCTATCCTCTGATGGCCAGATCCTCCACTCCCGTCTTGGCCTGTGACACAAACACCTTGAGTTGTAAATTCCTCCAGCAAAGTGAGGCACTTTGGCATTTGCCAGGGGTGGTGACTGACACACAGGAGCCTCAGTACTGTTTATTTGGTGTCTCCATACCCAGCAGACCACATTTTCCAGGCCCCAAGGGGTGGGAGGGATCTCATTTTAAAGTTGATATTTCTCTTAGCAAATCTAGCACAGGACTTACTTTTGTCCCCAAAGATTCCTGTTCTCACTGCTTGCCCACATGCCTGGGCAGCCTGATGCTCTCTACACCCATCTTCCTTTCAGAAATGAGTTCCCATCTCCTTCTCAACAGTGGACACCACTCCAGTGTTCCTCCCACCACCTTTAACTGAAAAAACAAACTGCCTTTACAGAACCCTGTGCACGCAGGTCAGCCTGGCTCCTGGAAATGCAAACTGGAATTGCAAAAAGATGAAAACATTCCTGGAGAATTTTTGGTGTTTTGGAGAATGCTTCTGGGCAGATCACACACTGACAAGTTCTTCAATTGTGACAATTCAATCATGCCTTCCACAAGGAATTGACTTTTCACACTTAACGCTGGAGGTTGCTCATTTTTCCCCAAATCTTAAAGTGGATTTGGGATTAAGATACCAAAGCAAATGCACAGTTCTTTGAGCACTGCTCCTATCCCATGGCATCTGCATACCGGCAGACAGACACAGGCAGGAGATAGGGGGCCTCTGCTGATGGTTTCCTTGGAGTTAGAAAGGTTTGACACATCCAGCCCAGAGAAGGCAGAGACTCCTGTAACCCCACCCTGCTGCCAGCTGTCAGTGGAAGAAAACAGTTGGAGGAGTCAGGAGGTCTCACACTCCAGTCTCCCTAATTCGCATGGCTTTCTGCTAGCAACTGTATTCTTTTCTCTTAAAATTATTGTAATCACAAATTCTCATTATTAGGGAAGTGGGACATTGGGAGAGGAGGAAATACTTTCTATTTAAAAATTTCTGCTTCATTCCAAGATGGCCAAATACGAACAGCTCCAGTCTGCAGCTCCCAGTGTGATCAATGCAGAAGACAGGTGATTTCTGCATTTCCAACTGAGGTACCTGGTTCATCTCACTGGGACTGGTTGGACAGTGGGTGCAGCCCACGGAGGGTGAGCCAGAGCAGGGCAGGGCATCGCCTCACCCAGGAAGCCCAAGGGGTCAGGGAATGTCCCTTTCCTAGCCAAGTGAAGCTATGACAGACTGTGCCTGGAAAAACAGGACACGCCCACCTAAATACTGTGCTTTTCAAACAGTCTTAGCAAATGGCACCTGAGGAGATTATATCCCACACCTGGCTCAGCAGGTCCCACACCTATGGAGCCTTGCTCACTGCTAGCCCAGTAGTCTGAGATAGACCTGCAAGGCAGCAGCCTGGCAGGGAGAGGGCCATCTGCCATTGCTGAGGCTTGAGTAGGTAAACAAAGCAGCTGGGGAAGCTCAAACTGCGTGGAGCCCGCTGCAGTTCAGCAAGGCCTGCTGCCTCTGTTGTCCCACCTCTGGGGGCAGGGCATAGCTGAACAAAAGGCAGCAGAAACTTCTGCAGACTTAAATGTCCCTGTCTGACAGCTCTGAAGAGAGCAGTGGTTCTCCTAGCACAGCGTTTGAGCTCTGAGAACGAACGGACTGCCTCCTCAAGTGGGTCCCTGACCCCCGTGTAGCCCAACTGGGAGACACCTCCCAGTAGGGGCTGACTGACACTTCATACAGGCGGGTGTCCCTCTGGAACAAAGCTTCGCAGCAGTATTTGCTGTTCTGCAATATTTGCTGTTCTGCAGCCTCTGCTGGTGATACCCAGGCAAACAGGGTCTGGAATGGACCTCCAGCAAACTCCAACAGACCTGCAGCTAAGGGACCTGACTGTCAGAAGGAAAACTAACAAACAGAAAGGAAGAGCATCAACATCAACAAAAAGGACAGCCACACCAAAACCCCATCTGTAGGTCACCAACATCAAAGACCAAAGGTAGATAAAACCACAAAGATGGGGAGAACCCAGGGAAGAAAAGCTGAAAATTCTAAAAACGAGAGTGCCTCTTCTCATCCAAAGGATTGCAGCTCCTCACCAGCAATGGAACAAAGCTGTACGGAGAATGACTTTCACAAGTTGACAGAAGTAGGCTTCAGAAAGTCAGTAATAACAAACCTCTCCAACCTAAAGGAGGATGTTCGAACCCACTGCAACAAAGCTAAAAACCTTGAAAAAAGATTAGACAAATGGCTAACTAGAATAAACAGTGTAGAGAAGACCTAAAATGACCTGATGGAGCTAAAAACCATGACATGAGAACTACGTGATGCATGCACAAGCTTCAGTAGCCAATTCGATCAAGTGGAAGAAAGGGAATCAGTGATTGAAGATCAAATGAATGAAATGAAGCAAGAAGCGAAGTTTAGAGAAAAAAAGAGTAAAAAGAAACCAACAAAGCCTCCAAGAAATATGGGACTATGTGAAAAGACCAAATTTATGATTGATTGGTGTACCTGAAAGTGACGGGGAGAATGGAACCAAGTTGGAAAACATTCTGCAGCATATTATCCAGGAGAACTTCCCCAACCTAGCGAGGCAGGCCAACACTCAAATTCAGGAAATACAGAGAACACCACAAAGATACTCCTCGAGACGAGCAACCCCAAGACACATAATTGTAGATTCACTAAGTTGAAATGAAGGAAAAAATGTTAAGGGCAGCCAGAGAGAAAGGTCAGGTTACCCACAAAGGGACGCCCATCAGACTAACAGCAGATTTCCTGGCAGAAACTCTACAAGCCAGAAGAGAGTGGGGGCTAATATTCATAACATTCTTAAAGAAAAGGATTTTCAACCCAGAATTTCATATCCAGCCAAACTAAGCTTCATAAGTGAAGGAGAAATAATATCCCTTACAGACAAGCAAATGCTGAGAGATTTTTGTCACCACCAGGCTTCCCTTACAAGAGCTCCTGAAGGAAGCACTAAACATGGAAAGAAACAGCCGGTATCGGCCACTGCAAAAACATGCCAAATTGTAAAGAACATCGATGCTAGGAAGAAACTGCATCAACTAATGGGCAAAATAACCAGCTAACATCATAATGACAGGATCAAATTAAAACATAACAACATTAACCTTAAATGTAAATGGGCTAAATGCCCCAATTAAAAGACACAGACTGGCAAATTGGATAAAGAGTCAAGACCCATCAGCGTGCTGTACTCAGGAGACCCATCTCACATGCAGAGACATACATAGGCTCAAAATAAAGGCATGGAGGAAGATCTACTAAGCAAATGGAAAAAAAAAAAAAAAGCAGGAGTTGCAATCCTACTCTCTGATAAAACAGACTTTAAACAAAGGTCACAAGTGACAAAAAAAAAAGGTCATTACGTAATGGTAAAGGGATCAATTCAACAAGAAGAGCTAACTATCTTAAATATATATGCACCCAATACAGGAGTACCCAGATTCATAAAGCAAGTCCTTAGAGACCTACAAAGAGACTTAGGCTCCCACACAATAATAATGAGAGACTTTAACACCCCACTGTCAATATTAGATCAACAAGACAGAAGGTTAACAAGGATATCCAGGACTTGAACTCAGCTCTGCATCAAGCAGACATAACAGACATCTACAGAACTCTCCAACCCAAATCAACAGAATATACATTCTTCTCAGCACCACATCACACTTACTTCAAAATTGACTACATAGTTGGAAGTAAAACACTCCTCAGCAAATGTAAAAGAACAGAAATCACAACAACATGTCTTTCAGACCACAGTGCAATCAAATTAGAACTGAGGATTAAGAAACTCACTCAAAACCACACAACTACATGGAAACTGAACAACCTGTTCCTGAATGACTACTGGGTAAATAATGAAATTAAGGCAGAAATAAAGATGTTCTTTGAAACCAATGAGAACAAAGACATACCAGAATCTCTGGGACACATTTAAAGCAGTGTGTACATGGAAATTTATAGCCCACAAGAGAAAGTAGAAAAGATCTAAAATCAACACCCTAACATCGCAATTAAAAGAACTAGAGAAGCAAGAGCAAACGCATTCAAGAGCTAGCAGAAGGCAAGAAATAACTAAGAGCAGAATTGAAGGAGATAGAGACAGAAAAAACCTTTCAAAAAAAATCAATGAATCCAGGAGCTGGTTTTTTGAAAAGATCAACAAAACTGATAGACTGCTAGCAAGACTAATAAAAAAGAAAAGACAGAAGAATCAAACAGACACAATAAAAAATGATAAAGGGGACATCACCACCGATCCCACAGAAGTACAAACTATAGTTAGAGAATATTATAAACACGTCTATGCAAATAAACTAGAAAATCTAGAAGAAATGGATACATTCCTGGACACATATACACTTCTAAGACTAAACCAGGAAGAAGTGGAATCTCTGAATAGACCAATAACATGCTCTGAAATTGAGGCAATAATCAATAGCCTACCAACCAAAAAAAGTCCAGGAACATAAGGATTCATAGCCGAATTCTACCAGAAGTACAAAGAGGAGCTCGTACCATTCCTTCTGAAACTATTCCAATCAATAGAAAAAGAGGAAATCCTCCCTAACTCATTTTATGGGGCCAGCATCATCCTGATACCAAAGCCTGGCAGAGACACAACAAAAAAAGATAATTTTAGACCAATGTCCCTGATGAACATTGATGCAAAAATCCTCAATAAAATACTGGGAAACTGAATTTTATCCAGCAGCACATCAAAAAGTTTATCCACCATGATCAAGTGGGCTTCATCCCTGGGATGCAAGGCTGGTTCAACATATGCAAATCAATAAACATAATCCAGCATATAAACAGAACCAATGACAAAAACCACATGATTATCTCAATAGATACAGAAAAGGCCTTCTACAAAATTCAACAGCCCTTCAATGTTAAAAACTCTCAATAAACTAGGTATTGATGGAATGTATCTCAAAATAGTAAGAGCTATTTATGACAAACCCACAGCCAATATCATACTGAATGAGCAAAAACTGGAAGCATTCCCTTTGAAAACTGGCACAAGACAGGGATGCCCTCTCTCACCACTCCTGGTCAACATAGTGTTGGAACTTCTGGCCAGGGCAATCAGGCAAGAGAAAGAAATAAAGGTATTCAATTAGGAAAAGAGGAAGTCAAATTGTCCCTGTTTGCAGATGACATGATTGTATATTTAGAAAACCCCATCGTCTCAGCCCAAAATCTCCTTAAGCTGATAAGCAACTTCAGCAAAGTCTCAGGCTACAAAATCAATGTGCAAAAATCACAGGCATTCCTATACACCAATAACAGACAAATAGAGAACCAAGTCATGAGTGAACTCCCATTCACAAATGCTACAAAGAGAATAAAATACCTAGGAATCCAACTTACAAGGGATGTGAAGGACCTCTTCAAGGAGAACTACAAACCACCGCTCAATGAAATAAAGGAGGACCAAAACAAATGGAAGAATATTCCATGCTCATGGATAGGAAGAATCAATATCGTGAAAATGGCCATACTGCCCAAGGTAATTTATAGATTCAATGCCATCCCCATTAAGCTACCAATGACTTTCTTCACAGAATTGGAAAAAACTACTTTAAAGTTCATATGGAACCAAAAAAAAAACCTGCATTACCAAGACAATCCTAAGCCAAAAGAACAAAGCTGGAGGCATCACGGTGCCTGACTTCAAACTATACTGCAAGGCTACAGTAACCAAAACAGCATGGTACTGGGACCAAAGCAGAGATATACATGAATGGAACAGAACAGAGCCCTCAGAAATAACACCACACATCTACAACTATCTGATCTTTGACAAACCTGACAAAAACAAGAAATGGGGAAAAGATTCCCTATTTAATAAATGGTGCTGGGAAAACTGGTTAGCCATATGTAGAAAGCTGAAACTGGATCCCTTCCTTACACCTTATACAAAAATTAACTCAAGATGGGTTAAAGACTTAAATATCAGACCTAAAACCATAAAAACCCTAGAAGAAAACCTAGACAATACCATTCAGGACATAGGCATGAGCAAGGACTTCATGTGTAAAACACCAAAAGTAATGGCAACAAAAGCCAAGATAGACAGATGGGATCTAATTAAACTAAAGAGCTTCTGCACAGCAAAAGAAACTACCATCAGAGTGAACAGGCAACCTACAGAATGGGAGAAAATTTTTGCAATCTACCCATCTGTCAAAGGGCTAATATCCAGAATCTACAAAGAACTTAAACAAATTTACAAGAAAAAAACAACACCATCAAAAAGTGGGCAAAGGATATGAACAGACACTTCTCAAAAGAAAACATTTATGCAGCCAACAGACACATGAAAAAATGCTCATCATCACTGGTCATCAGAGAAATGCAAATCAAAACCACATTGAGATATCATCTCACACCAGTTAGAATGGCAATCATTAAAGTCAGGAAACAAGAGATGCTAGAGAGGATGTGGAGAAATAGGAATGCTTTTACACTGTTGGTGGGAGTGTAAACTAGTTCAACCATTGTGGAAGATAGTGTGGCAATTCCTCAAGGATCTAGAAATAGAAATACCATTTGATCCAGAGATCCCATTACTGGGTATATACCCAAAGGATTATAAATCATGCTACTATACACATGCACACATATGTTTATTGTGGCACTATCCACAATAGCAAAGACTTGGAACCAACCCAAATGTCTATAAATGACAGACTGGATTAAGAAAATGTGGCACATACACACCATGAAATACCACGCAGCCATAAAAAAGGATGAGTTCATGTCCTTTGTAGGGACATGGATGAAGCTGGAAACCATCATTCTCAGCAAACTATCACAGGAACAGAAAACCAAACACTGCATGTTCTCACTCATGGGTGGGAATTGAACAATGAGAACACTTGGCCACAGCGCGGGGAACATCACACACCGGGGCCTGTTGTGGGGTGGGGGGCTGGGGGAGGGATAGCATTAGGAGAAATACCTAATGTAAATGACGAATTAATGGGTGCAGCAAACCAACATGGCACATGTATACCCATGTAACAAACCTGAATGATGTGCACATGTACCCTAGAACTTAAAGTATAATTTTAAAAAACATGTGTGTGTGTATATATATATACACATATATATATAAAAAATAACGAAAATTAGCCAGGCGTGGTGACAGGCTCCCGTAATCCCAGCTACTTGTGGGGCCCAGGCAGGAGAATCACTAATCATTTGAACCTGTGAGGTGGAGGTTGCAGTTAGCCAAGATCGTGCCATCACACTCCAGTATGGGGGACGACAGCAAGAATTCATTTCAATTTTTTGAAAAAAAATTGTTTTCAATTAAAAAAAAAGTTTTCAATTTTTAAATTTCTACTGCTATCAGCTTTTTCTAAATATTATTTATTTTTGCCTTCTTTATAAATCAGTTTATGTCATTACTGTTATATACAATATATGTTTTACATAAGAAAATAAATGTCTTTTCTCACTTAAAAAAAAAAAATTTCGCCATCTGGTAATGCTTAAAAATGCTTCAACTGGACATTCATGGAAATGAATCTAAATAATGATCTTACCCCTTTCACAAAAATTAACTCATAGACATAATGGATCACAGACATAAATATAAAACATATAAGTATAAAACACCGAGAAGATAATATAGGAGAAAATCTAGGTGACCTTGGGTTTAGCAATGACTTTACAATACCAAAACACAATTTATAAAAGACAAAACTTAAAAACTGGACTTCATTAAAATTAAAAATCCTTCAACTGAGGACAACGCTTTTTGTTGTACAAAAAGAATTGAAATGCAAATTCCTGTCTGGAAAAGATAATAGTGATCTGCAAAATCATGCTGAAGTATAAAAGACTAACGGCAGATCCTGTGTTTTTGTAGTAGGGGCTACTCATGTATAAGAAAATAGGAAGAAACATTTGTGGGCTAAGGTGGGAGGATCACTTGAACCCAGGAGTTCAAGGCTGCAGTGAGTTATAATCATGCCACTGCACTCCAGCCTAGGTGATGGAGTTAGAACCCATCTCAAAAAAAGAAAAGAGAAAAAAAAATTGTGAAATGTATGAGGAACAAAGCCTTATCCTACGGTCAAACACTTTAGCATCCTGACATGTGACTTCTCTGATGGAAACAAGAAAACCTGATGGTTCAGGTCGTGAAACTAGAGAAAAATATTTTCATTATTTTTAAAAATTTAATTCATCATAAAAACAAAATTTATTTTGTTTTCTTTTTGGAGACCCAAAAGAGACTCCAGCTTGTCACCCAAGCTGGAGTGCAGTCACATGACCACAGCTCACTGCAGCCTTGACCTCCCAGACTCAAGCAATCCTCACCTCAGCCTCCCGAGTAGCTGGGACTACAGGTGTGTGCCACCACACCCAGCTAATTTTTTAACTTTTTTTTAGAGACAGAGTCTCACCATGTTTCCCAGGCTGATCCTGAACTACTGGGCTCAAGCAATCTGCCTGCTTCAGCCTCCCAAAGTGCTGGGATTACAGGTGTAAGTCACCATACCCAGCCAAAAGAAAATTCTTTATATTGAAGTATATGAACTTTGTATTTGACTCAAAAGTGTTTTTTTTAAAGCAAAAGAAAAGAAAGGGAAAAATAAGAGTTATAAAGAACTACTTTTCTAAAAAATAGCA
This sequence comes from Chlorocebus sabaeus, assembly GCF_047675955.1. Lineage (NCBI taxonomy): Eukaryota > Metazoa > Chordata > Mammalia > Primates > Cercopithecidae > Chlorocebus > Chlorocebus sabaeus. The sequence goes on from NC_132915.1 coordinate 61,948,440, forward strand.
TCATATAAGCAAACATCTAGCAAATATAATCAAGAAAAAAAGAAGAAACACAAAATGTAAGAAATGAGAAATTGGAATAGGAACAACAGAAGTCAAAATTTGGCCAAAAAAGGCCAGGTGCAGTGGCTCATGCCTATAATCCCAACACTTTGGAAGGCTGATGGGAGGATCCCTTGAGGCCAGGAGTTCAAGACTAGCCTGGGCAACATGGTAAGACCCTGTCTCTACCAAAAAGAGAAAAAAAAAATTAATCAAGTATATAATCTTTGCTTGCATCTCTCAAAATATATTAAAAGGGACTCATTTATACCCAGAGAGACTAACCCTTCCTCAAATCCCTTTCTTTTCCCCAAATCCCTCAGAGCACTCCAAAGCTCCCACTTCCCAGATGCCTCAAAGTCTGCCCCAAATATTCACCTCACATATCTTTTTTAGTCCTTCTCCCCCTTCTCTCTTCACTATGTAGCTTGGTTTAGCTTCAGTAACTTTTTTGTTTTCTTTCCACTTCTCCCATTACTTGATTTCTCTAACACAAAGGATATTCTGGGAACTGATCCAACAAGCCAAAATTCTAACCATTCTTCTCATTTTCCATCTTTTCTTCCCCTTTTCCTGATACTTTTGTCAAAATCTGGGGACAAGGCCAAATACATAAATCAATCTATAAATCTTATTCCCCAAACACATCCCATCATGAATGTTTCAGAGTCAAAGTCAACACTGAAAGAGAAGCCCTAGGGAACCAAGAGGATTCACCCCCAGAATTCAAGGTGGTTCAATAGTTGGAAACCTAACGTAACATTTCATATCAACATAACTTACAAGAGAAATCATGGGATCTCAATGGGTGGTGAAAGGTATTTGTAAGTACAAACAGAAAGTTGCTATGGATGGCAATCTTGAATAACTAAAATGTAGTTGGTGTCTCGCAGACATCGAGGTTAGGGCCAAACAGAGAAAAAGCCACCATTTTTCTAGATCTAGTGTTAGGAATATCAGATCCATCAGATCAGATGAATTATCTTCATGTGTGTCATTCTCAGACTCAAGCAAATTTGGCCTTGTAGGATGCCTGTCCCTGGAGGGTCACAGAACACTCGAATGGAACTAGCACTATTTGTAAAATAAATTATTAGCCACTTTTTGTTTTATCAGCTATTAATATAAATAATTGAATGTTGATTACATTCCTTTGTGACCTATCACTTTTTAAAAATAAAATTTGAGGCTTTTTTCACACTCCCAAATATGTATTCACTGTAGCTAGTTTAAAAGCATGTACAATATAACACAATTTAAATTACCCACATTCTTACCACCAAGAGAGGACCGCTAATTAACGTGTTAGTATATTCTCTCTCAGCATGAAGTTGGGAATGCAAGCACTCTTGATGTTTAATTAGGACATAAGTTGGTTGCTGATATTATAACAATCACTTCTATGTTTCAAATCCCTCAATGGAACATCAGAGGCTACTATAATAAAGAGTTCTCACAGATTCTCCAGGCAAGAGATTAAACTTTGCCCCAAAGCACCGGAGAGATTAGATGCCTAGTGGTAGCAGAGTGACTTTCTGTGTGTAGTTTGGAAAAAAGGACTGCCAGTTGGTTCAAAATAATTAGAGTCTAGGGGACACACACACACACACACACACACACACACACCAGCTGAGAAGATGTGCCCTAGGAAATCCAAGGATTATTGATTTTGGGGGTGCTTCCCTTGAAATTACATTCAGAACATATGGGAAAGGGGCTATCATCTTCACCAAATTCTGGATCTATGACTCCCTCAAAACGTCAAGACCCCTGGTATATAAAGTCCTTTTCGATTTTAATATTCTGGTACTATTTGGCATTGGAACTTTTATTCTGCCTGCTTAAAAGACACAAGGCTTGGAAGAGCAGGAAGACAGATGAGGCTAGGTTCTTCTATCAAAAGGAGGTTTGCTGGGAAGCTGGCCCATGGAAAATGCAGACACAGCCCTTTACCTTCTCTGTATATTAACCATCCTGCTTTGACAGTGCTTCCTCTAATATCTGACCCCCAGCGACTTAGCAATTGTCGACATAAAAATGCTGCCATTTTTGAAGAATATGCCCAAAACACGTGTCTGCTTCCAGTGCTACTCCCAGGTATTCTTGCGACGAGAACAACAGTCACTAACTTGGGGTCAAATTAAGAAAATTTGCCAGCATATTTTCAATGCCTACCATGCATTTGACATGCCCCAAGGTCCACTTCATGAGTGCCAGAATCAGGCTTCAACCTTGGCTCTAGCCAACTTATTTTTTTTCAAATAGAATGTTTTTGGGGGTTTGTTTGTTTGTAGAGTCTTGCTCTGTCACCCAGGCTGGAGTGCAATGGTGCGATCTCAGCTCACAGCAACCTCTGTCTCCTGGGTTGAAGCGATTCTTGTGCCTTAGCCTCCCAAGTGGCTGGGATTACAGGTGCATGCCACCACACCTGGCTAATTTTTGGCTAATTTTTGTATTTTTGGTGGAGACAGGGTTTTGCCATGTTGGCTAGGAGGGGCTAGGCTGTTCTCGAACTCCTGACCTCAAATGATCCACCAGCCTCAGCCTCCCAATTATTATAGGCGTGAGCCACCGCGCCCAGCTTCCAGCCAACTTTAGAGTCCATTTCACCTCTCAGCCAAACAGCCTCCCAATCAATCGTGTATGTTTTGTATTTTGACCCACACACTGGTTTTCCCTCAAACTTCTATCTTAGTTAGGAGATACGTTACACACACATCGGTCTTATTTTAAAAGCCCCTTATATTGTTTTGAAGCATTGGTTCTGAAACATAAGATATATAAAAGGGCTTCAAAAACAGCTTTGTCTTGTAAAAGACAATTAAAAATTTGTTGTTCAAATGCTGCCATCTGGTGGTCAAACATGGATAAGCCCCGAAAATAGACCATTCATAGAAAAGATATGGAAAACTCCAATTTCCCTAATCACTTGCTTTGTTAGCAAAGATTTGGAACATTCTGTGGAAAAATATTAACATGCTTATGTTCCACTAATTCTAACCTGTAAGATATACTTTTTTCCCATAAACAATGGCAGCAAGATGTTTATCAGAATGTTTCCAAAGTCCTATGAAGGAAAAATGAAGAAGGCAAGAAAAAATGTTTAAATAAAAAAAATTAAAGATCAACACCTGTGAAAAGAAGGGATTTTTTTTTTTAAAATTAAAATAAAATAAAAACTGTTTCTAAGGGCAAAGATGCAGACTCACTGGACAACATGCTTGCGAATCAAATTCAGATGTCACAGAAAAAGTTGTGTTTTCTACATCCATTCCAAGTGTATTCATACAGGTGTCATTCACTCAACGAAATTTCATTGGAAGCCTGTTTTGTTCCACATCTTTTAATCTCATTGGGCACATGATGGAGAACCAAAAAAACTACCTTTCCTAGAGAACCTCATGAGAAACAGGACCCCACACCGTAAGATTGTATAGTTGCACCCTATATGGACCTCAGTCTCAAGTGAGTGTGAGCTAAAAGCTTCTGCTTGCAGGGGGTGCCTTTTCTCATTCACATAAAGGGGACATACAGGCTTTGAGCTACTGCAGGGATGTGGGGGATTCAGATACCTATTGGGGCCTCCCTCCCACATCTTGGGTCTCTTTCCTAATGCCTGGCCAGCTGGAAGGACCACATTTTAGTATTTGACCTGTTGACCCTCTTTACGGGTTCTCAAAAGCAAGTTTCCAGTTCCTAGTCTCTGAGCAATGTATTTGTAGCCTACGGAATGCCTGTGATTGTGGAAATACTGTCGATAGTAGATAAGAATTCAGCTGCTCAACTGGCTCTTCAGACATCCCCAGATGGCCCCTCCTCTGCCCTGGGCCCAGCCTCCTACCTCCAGAATGCAGCTGGGGAAAGAGCCACAAAGGCTGGTGGTCTGGTGACCCAGGGCATGGAGGTGCCTCTGGACCCTGGCAACTCCAATCAGCATTGTAAGAGGACCTCCTACAGTTTCTGGAGAAGATTCTACAAAAGGTCCTTGGCCAGTAACTAATTCTTCAGTGTGAATAAATGATAGTTTTTTTCTCCAATAAATGTCAACAAGTTGGGGGTGGGAGCAGTGGGTTGTGTCAGCTTTCAACTTGTGCCACAACTACAATGCTTTTTCTTGGTTGGTAAAATATTTTTTTTAAAAAAGAAAAAGCCTGGCGCAATGGCTCATGCCTGTAATCCCAGCACTTTGGGAAGCCGAGGTGGGAAGATCACTTGAGCTCAGGAGTTTGAGACCAGCTTGGCCAACATGGTAAAACTTAATCTCTATTAAAAATACAAAACTTAGCCAGGCATGGTGGTGGGCGCCTAGTCCTCCACAGTGACCTGAGACCCCTCCTGTACATCCCAGATGCATGGTGATGAATCTTTTCTCTTGAGATTCTTAAACTAGGGTCCATAGACCCTATGGAAGCACTTCAGTGGCTCCATAAACTCTCTGGTAACACATACAAAATGTGTAAATATTCATTATGCTGAAGAGCAGGTTTCACAGCTTTCATCACATTTTAAAAAATTAGTCTGTGGTAGAATCTTCAGAGTCCTGTGAAAGTCTCCCTCCGAGTTGGAGTTGTTGGAAGCAGAGGGAAACAGGCCAACAATGACAGATGAGCCCTGAATCTCTGATATCCAGCCACGTCCAGTCTGTGTGACTATCAGATGCCAGGCTCTAGAAAATGTCCCTGAATCTGAAGACATCCTTAACGACCACCAGAAGTATGATCTGGTCCCTACAAGGACCATTTGTACCTGGGTATCTCAGACAGACCCAGAGAAGGAAAAATACACTCTGAGCCTAAGGCTGGCAGTGTTCATTACAGGTCCCAGATCAAGCCACTGGACTGATCTCTGGGCATGAAGAGGGAATGGGAGCCACTGAGGGGAAGTAATCTCCAGACCTGGCTCCTAAGAGCCTGGGGCCAAAGGAGCTCTGCCAAACTCCTGAAGAACCCTGTAATGAGGGACTCCCCTTCAGCTAATGCCGGAGGTCTCCCCGGACTCAGAAATAACCTTGAAACAGCAGAGGGAAGGCAGACCTATGACAGGCCCAGGCAGCTAACCAGAAAATGTTATTTGTGTCCTGGCAGGACACAGCCAAATCCGTAAGCTTCAGAAATGCAAGGTGCTTTGAAGCCAAAGGTTCATTTATATTGTGGTTCTGAAACCTCAATAAAGTTCACCCTGAATGGTTTAAAATGAAGATTCCTAGGCCCTCAGGATTGTGATTCAGTAATTCTTGGGTAAAGCCCAAGTGCTTACAATTTTTAAAAGGGAAACCAGTAACTCTGATCTAAGGAGTACATGGAGTATGTATTTAGAAAGTTTCCAGCAGCAGTAAGGATCAGATGCAGAGAGGCATGGATCAGGTGAATCCTCCTTCCCAGCCTCCAATGAGATAAAAGCAGAGGCTTCCAGTTAACATTTATTGAGTCCTTCTCCGTGCCAGATACTATGCTAAACCCTTTACATAGATTATTTAATCCTTATAACTCAACTCTGTTATGTCCATTTACATATGTGAATTCTGAAGTTCAGAGAAAATAAGTAACTTGCCTAAGATCCCTCAGCTCTGAGTAGCAAAGCCAGGATTGGGACCCAGGTCTGAATCCAGAGCCTGTTCTTAACTAATATGCCTATGATTTTCTTTTTCTTTTCTTCTTTTTTTTTTTTTTTTTTTGAGATGGGGTCTCACTCAGTCGCCCAGGTTGGAGTGCAGTGGTGCGATCTCAGCTCACTGCAAGCTCCGCCTCCTGGGTTCACACCATTCTCCTGCCTCAGCCTCCCAAGTAGCTGGGACTACAGGCGTCTGCCACCACACCTGGCTAATTTTTTTTTTTTTTTTTGTATTTTTAGTAGAGACAGGGTTTCACTGTTAGCCAGGATGGTCTCGATCTCCTGACCTTGTGATCTGCCCGCCTCGGCCTCCCAAAGTGCTGGGATTACAGGCATGAGCCACCATGCCCAACCAATTTTCAGAAGTTTCTGTGCCTGGTACCTGATGACTGCAAAGAAAAGGCCACATGCCCTCTGCAGCTGGGTTGGAGAAGAACTTCCAGGAGCCACAGTGTATGTAGACAACCACCTCAGGAGAGGAAACAGACAATCGAGCAGGCCTACAGGTCCAGCATCAAGCCAGATAGAAGAACTGTGGATGGATGGACTAATGACGTTAAGGATTACAATCCTGGAGTGCAGAAGGAGCAGAGAAAAGAGATGAAAGACGTTGGGAAGTGAGAGATGGACAAAAAGGGCTAAAGGAACTGGCTGATCTCAGGGAAATCAATGAAATGCCATGGAAAGCTTTTGATTAGCACAGGTCCAAGGCCCCTGGGTTCTATGGCTTCTGCTGTTAGTCTTGCATTTATACTGTTCAACTGATTGGAAAAATAATGAGTTGATGCATCAGAATCAATACCAACTTTGGATGGTGCCCAGGACCCATTATAGAATATGAGACCCTCATCCATTAAAGGGGCATAACAATAGCACCTAACCTCATAGAGTTATGTATAGAGAGAATTCAATGAGATCATTTGAGTAAAGTGTTTAGCATAATGCAGGACACACAGGAGTTAGACAAATGTGAGCAGCTATGATCATGAATGATATAATTCTTACCATACCCATGCTAAGTAACCATTGTGGCATCTTGTTTGTTTGCAAAAGACATTGAGGTCAAATGTCTCTAGGGACTGTGGCTTTTTCTCTCCAGAAGAAGCTTTTGTTAAGGGTGTTTACTTTTTTCTCACAACTTGAGTGAAAAGTCCCACCCCCAAAGATATCCACAATTTGATCAAAAACACCTTTTTAGCTTTCCCTTCACCTTTAGTTTAATATTATCCCAAAAAACAACTGAATACAACTGTTTTATCCAAATTTGTTCTCAAGGAAAAATAAAGTAGTGGCTCTGTGCAACTTTTTCATTCACCAACCACCTTTTCATGCATTAGAGTCTATGCTGTGATTGTCAGCTGAACTTCGATAGTTTCCACCTACTTAAGAGAGATGCCTCAAACAAATTAACTTTATTTTCAGACAACAGGTCCAAAGCGACTTCACAGCTGAATCATGACGAACATGTGGCTGTTTCCTCACAGCCAGGAACCCTTGATATTAGAAGAAAACTCCAACCCCCCACACCCTCATCTAGCCTCTTTGCTCACAGTGAAGAACTGATGAGACAGAATTCCTGAGAAGGGAACATTTAGGTAATCTAAGATAGAAGGGAATGGAAGGACTGGACAAAGTAAGCCTCCCCAGGAAGAAAGGGAAAAGAATAATATTACATAACAGACTAACAGAAAACAAGACCCATCAGTATCTTTAGGATAAACAAGAGGCCACTCTAGGTGCTCTGATTAAAGGGTGTCCATGCCTACAGAGGTGGAGGATAAATCTAAGAAACAGAAATTTATAACCAGCCCACTGCTTTCATATTCTCCATTAGGTCAGTGTGAACATAGCTTTGCTCCCAATGGTCAGACCTGACATGGGTCCTGAAGATGGTGAGTCAGGTATATCCCAGCCACCCTCACCAGAGAATATATCTATGACAAACCCCAATTCCTAATCCTGAACTACTTTGAGCGACTCTACATTGTGGCCACTCAATAACAGAATAAACTCTGTGAAAAAGCCGCATGTTTTCATTTAGGAAATGAGTAGAAGTTCACAAGCAACCCAAAATAGACGCCAGCAGTTTGCTCCAGTGGGCCACACCGCAGCAGCAGCTCAGGCTCTGCAGAATCACTGTGTCCAGTGCTTCCTGAGATGTTCTTTCAGCTGAGGAATGGAAGGCAGCAGCTGCTGGCACTCATGACAACGAAGGGGCAGCTTCAAGAGCTCAGGCATCCCATCTCGGACAGTCACTCTACCAGCCTCTTGTACCATCTCGATCACAGCTGCAGGCAAGGAAGAAAAGTCAAATCCCAGCTACTCTGGAAAACCAATATGAGATACCAAAAATAAAATAAAATAAAAAACATGACTCCAATCAGTATGCCAGGCCAGGTATTCTAAAGCTAGGTAAGTTTAGTTTAGACTTCCCTCAGGCAAAATGAGCTTAAATAAATAGGAGCAATCGACCTTTGAAATAATACACTCCTTCAGGACACACTCTAGGAAATCCATATTACTTTGTCAAGAGCTCATCACAGTGCTTTACCTCTAGTTGGCCCTCGGTAAATGCCAGCTGCCATTGTGAACACCCCAGCAATGCTTAAGCTTTTACACACCAGGAAATGCTTTCTTCTACATATACACAGCCTTCCCCTGCTATTTCACCACTCCTGACAGGAGGCAGCCCTGAAGCTCACACCCAACTGATGGCAGAAGAGACAAAGAATTGTCCACAGCTTTCTTATCCATGAACTCCACTAATCCTCACAGCAGCCTTTAAGTCCCCTGTTGTCACAATAAAACACTGACCCTGACATAATAGCTTTCTAGGTCCCCCAAGAAGACAACTCACAGCAAAGTGGCAATAATACTACAATCCAAATAATCCAGTTTCTTTTCACAGGGCTCGCTTTTTTTTTTTTTTTTTTTTTGAGACGGGAGTCTCGCTCTGTGGCCCAGGCTGGAGTGCAGTGGCCGGATCTCAGCTCACTGCAAGCTCTGCCTCCCAGGTCTGCGCCATTCTCCTGCCTCAGCCTTCCGAGTAGCTGGGACTACAGGCACCCGCCACCTCGCCCGGCTAGTTTTTTGTATTTTTTAGTAGAGACGTGTTAGCCAGGATGGTCTCGTGTTAGCCCGGATGGTCTCGATCTCCTGACCTCGTGATCCGCCCGTCTCGGCCTCCCAAAGTGCTGGGATTACAGGCTTGAGCCACTGCGCCCGGCACAGGGCTCGCTTTGTAGGGAACACAAAGTTGTACATAGGTTTTTGAGGTCAGGTTGTTACTCAGGGAAACAACCAAATCAAATATAAGAACAGCTCAGAAAATGAAACAAATGTGAAAACCAAGCAACACTGTTTACCTTGTGATTCTAGGAAGTATTCTGTATTGAAAGAATTCCAATGTTTTTTGTTTTTAAGGCAAGGAGAATCAAAATCCTGGCTGATCACATGAAGATGTACATGGCTAGTTGAAAGAAAAAAAAACTGAGCATTAAACTCTTTAACAACTATGGCTTAATCAAAAGGACAAAGAGTATGAGTACATTGTATTCATACTCTTTGAATATTCATACGATTGAATTGATAGTATGTCCATTTAATTCAATTGATTCATTCATTTACTTAAGAATATTTAATGCTCAATAAGTAGGTACTATGGCCAATAAGTAGGTACAGGCACTGAGACTTTAGCAAGAAACAAAATGGGAAAAGCCTCTGTCCTTATAGAAATTGTATGCTAATAAGGAAAGACAAATAATAAGCAAACAACAACAAAAACTTAAAGAATTAACATTGCCAAGAAAAAATAAGGAAAATGGGATAGAGTGCCCGGGAGTAGAAGCTGCCTCTTTAGTTAACAGTGTTCAGGGAAAGCATCTCCCAGGAAGTGATTTGAACTGAGACAGCAGCCAGGCAAGCAAGGTCTGTGGGAAGAGTGTCTCAGAAAGTGAGGAGGCCAAGAGCAGGGACCCTGAGATGAGGAAAATCTCAGTGCAACCAAGAAACACAAAAAAGGTAATATGGCCCAAATGTATGGCCTGAATTGTTGCAGCCAAGCAGCAGACACGAGGCAGAAGCCAGGTCATAAAGACTCTTAAAGGCCAACAAGGGGTTTGCATTCTATTCTGAATCTACTGGGAAGCTCTTGAAGGATTTTCAGCCAAAGAGTGCTATTATCTGATTTATATATATATTTTTAACAACAAAAAATTTGAATGACAAATTTTAAAATGGACTACAATTTAAAAGTGGGCCTATTTTAATTTTATTATTCTTAAATTCATTCTTTTGAAAATGCGACCAGGTGCGATGGCTCACGCCTGTAATCCCAGCACTTTGGGAGGCCAAGGCAGGTGGATCACTTGAGGTCAGGAGTTCAAGACCAGCCTGACCAACATGGTGAAACTAACTACTAAAAATACAAAAAACTAACTGGGCGTGGTGGCAGGCACCTGTAATCCCAGCTACTCAGGAGGCTGAGGCAGGAGAATCACTTGAACCTAGGAGGCGGAGGTTGCAGTGAGCTGAGATCGTGCCACTGCACTCCAACCTGGGTGACAAAGTTACACTCCGTCTCAAAAAAAAAGAAAAAAGAAAATGCACTTTATTTTTGAAATGATAAAAGATTTCACTATGAACTGACAAAGTAGAGGTGGGCTGATACTGGTGGGTCAATTCTTCATGTAGATATTCAAATGTTGTTTTCTGTATTACATCAAAATGATTTGCAACAGGAAACTGGAAAAGGGGAGCAAAGCAGACTGCAAAGCATATACTGAGGTCTTTCCATAGGTATCTGATAGAATGCAGATTCAGCACAACAAAATGTAGACTTTGCAGCAGTGGCCGGTAAGTGTACTGCAAGTGTACCCTAAGAACCTATATAAAAACCATTTTTTTCTTATTCCTAACAGAAAAACAAATTTTGTTTTGTTTAAACAATAAAATGTAATGGAAAGATCTGTACTATAAAACTACTTGCTATAAACTATCTGTACTATAAAACTACTTGCTATAACCATCAGAACACCACATGTTCTCACTCATATGGGGGAACTGAACAATGAGATCACTTGGACACACGGTGGGGAACATCACATACCGGGGCCTGTCGGTGGGGTGGGGGGCTCGGGGAGGGATAGCATTAGGAGAAATACCTAATGTAAATGATGAGTTGATGGGCGCAGCAAAACAACATGGCACATGTATACCTATATATTAAACCTGCATGTTGTGCACATCTACCCTAGAACTTAAGAGTATAATAATAAAAAATTTTTAAAAACTACTTGTTATAGCCCATGTGTTCAGTTTGTTCAACAACCTTATTCACACATGATGAATTACATGAACAGAAAGTCACCAAATAAGACTCAAGACAAAAAAATTATCTATCAACCTCCATATGAAAAGACCACAGCTTTAATGATTTATACAATCCTTAAGCTTAATACCTGGTCAGTATAGGTTTCCAAATCAAAATCAAGTCATAGGCTGTTTACAATAACTGCATTATACTAACATTTTATTTCCAGTATTTCTTCCCATGAGGGAAAAAAATCATCAGAAGCTTTCACTCTTGAAAAGTCTCCTAAACTAAAACAGTGTTCTTCTCCAAAATGAAAATACAAAGTCAAACAGTAAATAAACAAAGCTAAGCTAATTTCAACAGTCATATTTCCAAAAGTAAAATCTATTAAGTATAATACACCTGCACAAGAAATTGCAAGAAATGATTACAGTTACAGATGCAAAGTAATATCTAATTATCCCAGTCCTGTGAACATAATTAAAATCAAATTCATATGCTAGTTCAAATATTATGTACAATTTAGATAAGCTGGTCAAGTATTATTTGAATATACACCATATTTGTTAAATCTAAAATCGTATTACCTTTTCCTTTAATATTTGTAGATACATGCCAATATGGAAAAAAAATGTAATTTCCATTTATGTATTAACAGAGAATTTCTACTGCATATGTTTCAAACTGTTAAAAAAAAAAAGTCAAGGTACATTTTCACTTAAGAAAGAGATAAAAATAAATTACCAGAATTTTAATTGATAAAAGTTTCATATCAATTTATAAAAATGACCCAAGCATGTGGCTTGTACCTATAATCCCAGCTACTCAGGAGGCTGAGACAGGTGGATCACTTGAGGTCAGGAGTTCAACATTGGCCTGGGCAACACAGTGAGACCCTCATCTCTAAAAAATTGTTTTAATTAGCCAGGCATGGTGGCGCACCCATAGCCCCAGCTACTCGGGAGGCTGAGGCAAAAGGATACCTGGAGCCTAGGAGTTCAAGGCCACGGTGAGCTATCATCTTGACACTGTCCAGACCGGTAGACAGAGTGAGACTTCCATCTCTTAAAACAAAAGCAAAAACAAAAAATGAGAAAAAAAAAAATCCATTTATAAAAACAGGGGGAAAGAAAGCTGGGTGCAGTGGCTCACGCCTGTAATCCTAGCACTTGGGGGGGGGCCAAGGCAGGTGGATCATTTGAGGCCAGGAGTTCAAGACCAGCCTGGCCAATATGACAAAACCCCATCTCTACTAAAAATACAAAAATTAGCTGGGCATGGTGGCGCATGCCTGTAATCCCAGCTACTCAGAGAGCTGAGGCATGAGACTAGCTTGAACCCGGGAGGCAGAGGTTTCAGGGAGACGAGACTGCACCACTGAACTCCAGTCTGGGCGACAGAGCAAGACTCTGTCTCAAAAAAGAAAAAGAAAAGATAAAAAATGAAAAAAAAAAAAAAAACTGAAACAGATACCATACAATTATCATATGGTCTCCAATATAAGAAAGTATTTAAAGAAGGGGCGTTGGGTCAAAAACAAGGACTAACCCAAGTGTGCTGCTTTAAAAATAGAATTTATAGGAAAACTAGTTGCTTGGCCTAGTTTTAAATCTAATTACAAAATCCATCTTTTTTTTGTTTTTTGAAAAGCATAACAAATTTATTTAATCCAAGCTTTATGTGACACAGGAGTCTTCCAAATGAAGATGTAAAGATACAGGGAAAACTATCCATTTTTACACTTGGGTTTGTTGAAGAATGAAAAGCCTCTGTAGAACCATTATTCCTTCAAAAGGGTATACGACTTAATGAGAATAGACTGAGTGGGGAAACCCAGCAAGGCCTGTCTGTCCAGATTCTTCTTAACCTCTTTGTGCAGCATTCCTTCTTCCCAGGTATGCGAATGGCAGTCTTATGACCTACTATCAAACAAAGTAGATCAGAGAATTTCTTTATAGCCAGGTCTACATAGAAAAGAAAGTTAGAGTAATGTTTTGGGTTTTTTGGTTGGCTTTGAGGAAGAAAGGTTCTAGTTTCTACAACCTGCCTTGAGAAAGAGGAATTATAGTTTCTATGGCTTGCTTAGGGGGAGAATGAGGGGCAAGACACAGGGGGCAGGAGAAGGTCAAGGAGAAGCTTTGCTTCTGAGGCCTTTATTTGGGGTTATCATTTTCTAAGCCCCAACAACCATATCTGTGAAATGGAAGTGAAGATACCTACTTTACAGGGTTGCTAAGATGACGAAATGAAAAAAATAAAGCTCAAGTGCAATTTCTGATCGATAATAGCTAGCAGATTTTTAAATGAGGTATCATCTGTCCCATAAACATTTATGGTAAGTATCCTCCTACCTTTAATATCCATGGTGGGGGATAGGAGAGCGGCACAGGAAAAAGCTACAATTCTCCCTTAACTACAAGCCAGATTAGCACTGTTTCTGCTGACTCTACTTTCATGATCCACTTTCTTACACTGGTGATACGCAAACCCTAAAGCTCTATTGTTGATACTCACTTTTTGATCCATTTACTATGATTGGGCTTCTGTCCCATCACACTGCTAAAAGCATATTTTTTTGGATATAACTTATGTTTCGCTACCTACCAAATTGGTTCCCTTTTTTTCCTATCATTAATATATTTAATATAGGTAACTTTTTAAAACTTTTAGGTTCAGGGGTACAAGTGCAGATTTGTTATATAGGTAAATTGTATGTCACAGGAGTTTGCTATATAGATTATTTTGCCACCCAGGTAATAAGCATAGTACCCAATAGGTAGTTTTTCAATCCTCCCCAACCTCCCTCCCTCCACTGTCAAATAGGCCCTAGTGTTGGTTGTTCCCTGCTTTGTCTCCATGTGTGCTCTGTATTTAGCTCCCGTTTACAAATGAGAGAACACGTGGTATTTGGTTTTCTGCTCCTGTATTTGTTCACTTAGGATAACAGCCTCCAGCTCCATCCATGTTGCTGCAAAGGACATGTTCTCGTTCTTTTCTATGGCTGTGTAGTATTCCATGGTGTATATGTACCACATTTTATTCATCTAGTCTACCACTGATGGGCATCAATCATGGTTGATTCCAAGTCTTTGCTACTGTGAATAGTGCTGCAATGAACATACAAAATCTAATTTCTAAATAGTCCAGATATTTTGGTAGTTATTCCAGCTCAACAGAACTTCCACCGACGTCCACATTCATTACAGACAACAAATGTTATCAGTCCATCAGCACTATATCTGTATACGTGAACAAGCCACTCTGGGTTCCACCTGCCTTGGCCACCTAATGCTCTCTGATGGCTTCTTTGGTCAAGTTTTTCCATATCTCTCTGAGCCCATCACTGGCCATTTCCTGTGCCATCATTCTAGCAAATAAGACACTAGGAATATTCTCACATGGTACATTTTCCCTTAAATTTGGATTCTTTGCTCTTTAAGATTTGATATCCTACTTCATACTCTACCTTTGCATTTTGTATCTATATTCCTTAATTTCTTGATATGCAGCCTCCTCAATTTGAGATCCTAATTCTTCCTCACCAGTTCCAATAGCAGCGTAGCCATCTCCTGTTCGGAGAGCTGCAGCAAGCACCTCCCAACACTTTAACCAAGCAGAGTCAGAAGTGCTTCATTCCTGAATAAAGGATGAAACACGAGTATCTAGAGCATTTGTCTCACCCTTTCTGCTGCTTGCATTGCCACCGGAGCTACTTTCTTCTCTCGCTTCAGGGCTATTCTGCAATGTTACTACAGGTTCTTTTTTCTTTTCTTCAGGGTCTTTTTTGGTTGATAGTAACTTTTTCCCAGATTTCATGACAGACTGTTGAAGATACAACTTCTTCATCTTTATGCTGCTTGCCATTAGCATTAACTGATATTCTGATTCTTCTCTGGGCTGTAATAATTCCGAGGTCATGGGAATATTTTTAAGCTCCTTTGGCAAATCCAATGCACCAGCTGTATTCTTCTGCACCATCTTGTCCATTTAGTTGGCCATGGGAACGACCTTGTCTTCTGTGGCTCTGGCAGGTCTTCCCCACACCCAGCCAGATGGAGGTGAGAAGTATGTAAACCCAAGGTGGAAAGGATGGCAAGAAACAAGTCTCCGTAGTCCTGACAGACTGGACCAGGCCCTTTCTCACAAACCAAGCCCATGGGGCAACCTGATTTACATGTTTAAAAGATCACTCTGACTATTGTGTGAAGAAAGGACAGATAGGGATAAACCAGTTAAGGAGGTGCTATAGCAGTCTAGCCCAGAAAATCACAGCCTACCCTAGAGCTGAGCTGTAGCAGATGAGATGGCAACAAGCAATCCTACTTTGAATGCACTTTGGAATAGAACAAACAACTTATTAATGGGCTGCCTGTTGCTTTGGGATGGTGTTACTTACTGAGATAAAGAAGGTTAGGTGAAAAAGCAGGTTTGGGGAAGAAAATCAGGAATTCTCTTTTGGACTTGTTAAACCAAGTAGAATGCCTTTTTGTATAACAGTTTTCACTCTTAAAATCAGTAATATTTCACATTCTCCCAATAAATAATCAAAATCAATCAACATGTGTGCAGAATCCAAAATGAAATACAAGCACTAATAAATACACATAGCTGTATTACAAATGAATGAGGAAACCACACTAAAGGGGCTGAGGAAGAAAATACAGTAGCTAACCTAGCTTTGGAGAACAGTGTTTTGACTAGATACGGTAAGGCTAAAAACAAAAAGAACTATAGGCAAGTACTGTACTCTAGTTAGTAAATATCTTTCTCACAGGGGTATGGGTTAAGAATCCTGAGACTATTTTATGGGTACACCAGGACTGAACAAGTAAATGAGTTTATTTTAACTAATGAGAGCCAGGTTTCTCACTGTTGGAGAAAGCAGTTACAAAAAAGGAAAAAGGGAAACAAGAATGAAACTTACAGAGTTGGAATGGTGTCAGAGCTATCAGTATGAACTCATGGTTTTCCACATACAAATAAAGGCAAAAAAAACACAGAATTATAGAGCTGTGTGTGTGTGTATGGGTTAGGATTCATACAGGCATTTCTGGCTCTATTGGCTGAGAGGACCTAGATGCAAGGACACCCTGGAATCAACCACTTCTTTCACAGAAACCTAGTGCCCAAGACCTAGGGCTCTTTGGAGAAGTGGTTCATCCCAGATAAGCCTGGAACATCTTGTGGGGCCAGAAAATAAATTGCCCAAAAGATGTTGAAGGCATATCAAAGTCATACAAGAGCTGACCTAAACGGGCTTTCAATAACCAAAGCTGAACAATTTGAGCAACAAAATAATTATAGTATTGAATTATAACGTATAGAATAAACATCCATGAGTCCATACAATTAAATGATTGAATAAAGAACTAATGAGAAAGACAGAACAGCTCGTTCACACAGAATAATTTCAACCAGTAAGTTAGGTGAAGGAAGTATAAAGTCACTATAGAGTAAATACCAATACAATAACTATTACAGGCAAGATGAACCAGTAGATGCTAAAATCATTGGGTGCAAGTTTGAGGAGACATAGTAGCATAGTCTCAAATTATCTAACCCAAAATATTCATGAATTAAAAAAAAAAAAAAAAAAAGTCAATTTTGAAGGTGGAAACCTGGCGGACACCACCTTAACAAAATGATCAGGGTTAACATGACCAGTAATAAACGATCTCAACATCATGCCACCCCCATGATATATTGAGAAGGACACAATCAGAAATATCACTTCAGTGATTTAAAAAATGGATAACGTCAACCTAATCATGAAAAAAAAAACTAGACAAACCCATATTAAAAGACATCCTAAAGACAATTAGCCAGTACTCATCAAAAGTGTCAAGGTCATAAAAGCCAGGAAAGTAGGAATTGTCACAGATTGAGGGAGACTAAGACGAGAACAAATAAATGAAATGTGAGATTGGATTCTGGAGTAGAAAAAGAACAATACAGGAAAAATTGGTGAAATTCAAATAAGGTCTGTAGTTTAGTTATCTAAAATAAGGTCTATAGTTATCTACAGTTAGTATTATGGAAGGTCTTTCTTCTTTTTCATACTTAATTTTTTATATTTTCTTAATTGAAAACACTACTTTTACACTAGGAAAAATAAATTTACTTATCACCTTTTCCTTTCTAACATGTTCATTTATTCAAAATTACATCATACAGAGTAATATAAAAGGGTATATAAATAGCAACTTTGCTTATTGGCTCAATTTGCCTCCCATGTATACCTACCACAGCTCTTGCTGTAAGCATTCTCCATAGCATGACAACATTCACTGTATGAAAAAGGTAAGGGCATCATCATCACTATGTGAAAAGGGCTCAGTGGCCAAGGGCTCTGTTAGGGGCTCTGTATTAGGGAAACAGGATTGTGGGTGACTTTCCCTCCTAAATTTTCAAATCAGGCTTTAACAGTACAAATATATTTTTAAAGTGAGGTACAGCATACATCCACCCTATGACCTAACAATTCCATCTCCAAATATTTATTCTTTTTTTTTCTTCTTCTTCTTTTTTGAGACAGAGTCTCACTCTGTTGCCCAGGCTGGAGTACAGTGGCGCAACCATAGCTCACTGCAGCCTCAACCTCCTGGGCTCAAGTGATCCTTCCACCTCAACCTCCCAAGGAGCAGGTGTGTACCACCACCCCCGGCTAATTTTTTGTACTTTTTGTAGAGACAGGTTTTGCCATGTTGCCCAGGCTGGGATCCCTAAATATTTACTCAAGGGGAAAAAATAAAATAAAGTACATATGTCCATGATACACATAATAACACACATGAATCTCAAAATTATGGTGACCCAAAAAAGCCAGACCAAAAAAGAGTATGCAATGTATGATTCCATTTATACGTGGTAGCTCTAGAAGAGACAAAAACTATCTATGCTTAAGGAAATAAAAGCAATGCTTGAGGGAGGATTGACTGGAAAGGGGTACAAGGGAACTTTCTGGGATGAAAAGATAGACATCTTCTGTATCTTAATCAGAATGATAGTGGCAAGATTGTACGCACTTATGAAAACTGATCAAACTATGCATCTTATTATGCACTTTATTGTAAGTTATGCCTCAATTTAAAAGAATCAGTACTGACTAGGGAAAAATCTGGCACAAAGATTTCATTTGGTTAAAGTGGCCAGTAACCTAAGTCATAATTATTTACCTAAATAAAATGTGAGTGTTGGTAGTTAAAAAAAATAAATAAATAAGCAGAGAAAATCCTGTCACATGCTACAACATGGATGAGCCTTGAAGACATTATGCTAACTAAAATAAGCCAGTCACAAAAGGACAAGTATGTCCCTGTATGTAGGTACCAATATGAGGTACCTAGAGTAGTCAAATTCACAGGGAAGGAAAGTACAATGGTGGTTGCCACGAGTGGGAGGAGGAAATGGAGAGTTATTATTTAAGGTACAGAGTTTCAGTTTGGGAAGAGAAAACAGTTCTGGAGATGGATGGTAATAATAGCTGCATAGCAATATGAATATAGTAATGCCAATGAATTGTACACTTAAAGATGACTAAAATGTAAATTTTGTTATGTATATTCTATCACAGTTTTTAAAAAAAACAAAATAAAAACTCTAAAATCTAGACTCATCATCTTATTGCTTAAATCAAAGGAATCACGGAGATCCACCTTGCTTGTATCCTTTGAAAGAAATCAATCATTCCTTTCTGAATCCTTCCGGGCATAAGCCATACGAAAACAGATTCTACACTTTTCTCTCATTTTATTTTCAAATCCTGCATCTACTAAGCTGTCATTACAGAAGTCTATGATGTTTGTTTCCTTCAGAGTAATGGTCCTTAATCATTCTGGGGTTACAGATGCTTTTGAAGAATCTGATAAAAGCCACTGACCACAATTCTTCATCTGAGGATAACGAAGCTGCTTCATCTAGTTCATGTATTAGGCTCTCGAAGGTTTATATTTTGAGAGGAACAAAGAACCAAATGTAACTGAATTATAGGCAGAAGTTGGAACTCAAAGCTTGCATGCAAGTCAGGCAGAGAGATGGAGGCTTCAGCCCACCTGCTTTGGAAAAACTCCATCCCACTTCCCTGGGCCTCAGTGCAATCAGCACCTTCAGCAAGCCCAGGGTTAATCTATCTGCCCACCTGGACAGAACCAGGAGCCAGCAGCACTACCCACATGGCTTACCTCATACTCGGAATGGCGTGGTAGCCCAATCGGAAGCGGAGTTTGCTGGACCCAGCAAAATCTACAATCACCTTTTCCCCCACAGTGTGCATATGCTTGAGGAGTTCAAGGTGCTCCCTGGTCACAGCCTTCAGACTGGAAATGGCGGTCCATGGTAAGACCAGCCAATGGTAACGGGCCTTCGGGTATTTATCCTTTATTACCACCACCTGCTCATCTTTGTAAACCTAGCAGAGGGACACAAGAGAAGGAAGCAGACATCTACTAAGAATCTTCTGTGTGCCTGGTTGTTATATTCTCTAAGTCACTTAATTCTCACAGTCTTGTGCAAATAGTTTTAGTAGCCCAGTTTTGAGAGACGAGAGCACTGAGATTCAAATAGGTTGAGTGTCTTGCACAAGTCATAGTTCCTAAGAGGGAAATCTAGGATTTCAACTCAGATCTAGCTGACTCCAGAGTCTGTTTTCAACCACCACACTACACAGAATACACAGAAGATGCATAGTACAAAATAGTTCCCAAGGATCTGATGTAAAATCTCTGTAGGCATAAATTCAAAAGCATCCTTCTCCACTCCAACATGGTAGACTGTGTGACACATACACATGGGTTCCAGTGAGCCCTATTAGACCTGCCCCTTGTCAACCAGGAATGTAACTGAAGTGTAACTCAAAGGCTCCTCAAGGATGATGCTTGTTTTTTTTTTTGGTTTTTTTGTTTTTTTTTTTTTTTTTGAGACGGAGTCTCGCTCTGTCGCCCAGGCTGGAGTGCAGTGGCCGGATCTCAGCTCACTGCAAGCTCCGCCTCCTGGGTTCACGCCATTCTCCTGCCTCAGCCTCCCGAGTAGCTGGGATTACAGGTGCCCGCCAACTCACCCAGCTAGTTTTTTGTATTTTTAGTAGAGACGGGGTTTTGCCGTATTAGCCAGGATGGTCTCGATCTCCTGACCTCGTGATCCACCCGTCTCGGCTGGAGTTTCGCTCTTGTTGCCCAGGCTGGAGTGCAATGGCGTGATCTCAGCTCACCGCAATCTCCACCTCCAGGTTCAAGCAATTCTCCTGCCTCAGCCTCTCGAGTAGCTGGGATTACAGGCATGCGCCACCACGCCCAGCTAATTTTTTATATTGTTAGTAGAGACGGAGTTTCTCCATGTTGGTCAGGCTGATCTCAAACTCCTGGACCTCAGGTGATCCTCCCACCTCGGCCTCCCAAAGTGCAGGGATTACAGGGATGTCTCACTGTTAATGCCAGGGCAGCACAGTACCACTGTCACAGTATATTATCTCTGATGCTCCCCTGAAAGGAACCATACTAAGGTTAACACAACTTCCCTTAAAGTACCCAGAAGTTTAAAACGGACAAGGTAGAGGGGATATTCATTTGAAGAACTTAGCTTTCTCTCCAAACAATTCCAGTTGCTACTTTATTGCCAATGGGAAAAACCTCTTGTTCTCACAGAAAAGCCCAATAAAATGAATCTCATTCGGAAAGACTGACATCCTTTGATTTCATTTGTAATTAAGACCTCTGTGGAGTAGTCATTTACAACATGAAAGGTAATGAAATTCCAAAATTGTATTCTCACCTGCATTTTGGGGTCCTGCATAGAAATCTTCAAGCCTTGACTCCAGTGGCCCAGTGATTCCTAAAAAAAAAAACAAAAACAAAAACAAAAAAAAACAAGCAATGTAAATTATAGATGCCAATAATTAAATTTGGCAATAGTTAATACTGTGTGACAGCACAACTAAACTTGGAAATAAATTTAGTTTTTGAGAATTAAACAAGATTCACTTGACTTTACTTCACTCCATAGCCTTCCTATATTCTTTTTTTTTTTGAGACAGTCTCGCTCTGTCTCACCCAAGCTGGAGTGCAGTGGCACGATCTCAGCTCACTGCAGCCTCCGAAGTGATTCTCCCGCCTCAGCCTCCCAAGCAGCTGGGATTACAAGTGCCCACCACCACGCCCAGCTAATTTTTGTATTTTTTAGTAGAGATGGAGTTTCACCAGGTTGGCCAGGCTGGTCTTGAACTCCTCACCTCAGGTGATCCACCCGCCTCCACCTCCCCAAGTGCTGGGATTACAGGCGTGAGCCACCACACCCGACCCTATATTCTTTTTTTTTTTTTTTTTTTGAGACAGAGTTTCGCTCTTGTTGCCCAGGCTGGAGTACAATGGCGTGATCTCGGCTCACTGCAACCTCTGCTTCCCAGGTTCAAGCGATTCCCCTGCCTCAGCCTCTGGAGTTGTTGGGATTATAGGTGTGCACCACTATGCCCAGCTAATTTTGGATTTTTAGTAAAGAGGAGGTTTCACCATGTTGGTCAGGCTGATCTCGAACTCCTGACCTCAGGTGATCTGCTCATCTCGGCCTCCCAAAGTGCTGGGATCAAAGGCATGAGCCAGCACACCCAGCCATATTTTATTGTTGTTGTTTTTTGAGACGGAATCTTGCTCTGTTGCCCAGGCTGGAGTGCAGTGGCACCATCTAAGCTCACTGCAACCTCTGCCTCCCATGTTCAAGCAATCCTTCTGCCTCAGCCTCCTGAGTAGCTGGGATTACAAGCGTGCGTGCACCACCACACCCAGCTAATTTTTGTATTTTTAATAGAGATGGAGTTTCACAATGCTGTCCAGACAGATCTCAAACTCCTGACCCTCAAGTGATCTGCCTGCCTCAGCTTCCCAAAGTGCTGAGATTACAGGCGTGAACCACTGCACCCAGCCAGCCTTCCTATATTCACAGCTGGCTGTCTAGATGAAGGTGAGAAATGCCAGAGTATGAGTCATACCTTCTTTGCCCTCTCTCACTCCAACTACAGCCTGACCAATTCTCCACTTTGACATCAGCATATGAATTACATGATCTATGAAAACCTTCTATAGATGCATAAACAACTGATCCATTTTAGTTGTTCAGTGTTAAGTGCACACTGTCATTATTGCTCTACCTTCAAGTGGCTTACCTCAGGAATTTAAGAAAAAGCACATAAAGGAACATTCATCTAAATGATTTTCATGCCACAAACAAGTGACTCTTTCATCATGGTTAACAACCCCTCACACATTTCTGAACTTTACAGTGTACAAAACAATTAAGCAGTCATTATATTTCATTTCTTCTCCACATCATCTACCAATCACACTACCCTCACCTTTTTGATAGGTGCATCTTTTCCCTTCTTTGGAGGCACGGAGCATTGGTTATGGTTGCTCCCAGGTTCCAGCCCTGTCCCAGGCTCAGCTTCGTGAGCAGCATCCCTTTCTATAGAATCACTATCACCTGATCTCTTTCTCTTCCTGTGTGTTTCCAGGCCAGGGTTCTTTGCCTCTTCCTCAAACTCTACAATATATGGATAAAGTTCATTCACCATGTGGAGAACCTGGCCAGGCTGCAGCTTCACCTCTTGGTCCTTCCCAATTACGACTGAGTCAATGCTGGTGGGATTGACTCCTACCTATGGGATAAATAATCAGAAAATAATTATAATAGCAGCAACAGCACCTACAGTAAGATAGCCACTGCTACATTAACCACTTACTATATGCCAAGCACCTTGCCTAATGTTCACCTATATTACTCCATCACTTCCATACATGACAGAGAAGCCTTCACTGGCTGGCACAGACACTCTAAAGTCAACAGCATAAGAAAATCATCAAGTATAAAATTCCAAGTTATAAATACACCTACCTGCTTTACCTTGACATATCCCTTGTTACACTCTGCTTTCAACTGTACTAAAAGAGATTGGAAAAAGTTAAACACAAATGCAACAAAGAACCAGGCACTTGCTCCTATTTTCCCAAAAGAAAACAATGAAGCTTCACTACAGGAGGCAGCTGCACAGATGTTTCCTTAAAGGCCTATTAGCAATCACCTGTTATGCAGGTGGCTGGAGCTCCAAATCCCACCAATTTCTAAAGGTTTAAATCCTTCCATAAAATGTCCAACAGCATACATATTCCCTTAGCTATTGCCAAGATCCCCATGAGGCAGCTTCAATTAATCCCCACAAGTTTCCCTATTCCAGAACCCCTGGCCTGCTCATGATCACAGACTCTGCCGCCAGAAAAGAAGACCCATTTCTCCCAGCCTGGGCAGCGTGGCAAAACCCCGTCTCTACAAAAAAAATACAAAAATTAGCCAGGTGGCACGTGCCTGTAGCCCCAGCTACTTGGGAGACTGAGGTGGGAGAATCACTTGAGCCCCAGAAGGCGGAGGTTGCAGTGAGTCAAGATCGCACCATTACACTCCAGCCTGGGCAACAGATTGAGACCCTGTCTCAGGAGGAAAAAAAAGACCCATTTCTCACACAAACTCTTGACCAAGGATTAAATCTGGCTTCCAATATTATTTTGGAAAAACAAAAACTATCAGATGACTTTAAAAGAGAAAACAGTAAAAGACACATTCCTGGAAGACAGAAACTCAGGTGGCTTTGGGTGGAAGGAGTAGAAAGAATGTTCTAGGAAGATGATTGCAGAGACAGAACAATCTGAGCATGTGTGAGAAGTGGTAACATTAAGCATTCCTGTTCTGATAAATGCACAAAGTATCTGGAGTTGAAACAGGGAGGAAAGAAGAACCACCACAGCTGCTCCCCAGAGAGGACAGGGTGCCACATACATGCCCCTTCAGTTGCTGTTGTGAGGAAGGGAACAGAGAGAGAAGCAGCCGCTGCTTCTGCATCTTGGGCCTACCCAGCTCAGGCATGGCTTTGTATCCCTCCACTTAGATTAACTCATATAGAAAAGATCATAATCAGTGCTGCAGATGCCAACTCTCTAAGTTCAGAACCCTTGGGAAACCTTGCTGTGGGGAGTCACACTCCAGGCAGCAGTGTGCATGTTTACAGGAAAAAACAAGATACATGGTAAGGATTTTTTTCTGAGGGCAAGGACTTTCATGTTATTAAACCCTAAGACAAGTGCTAGATGCCATTGTCTCATAAAGATGTTACTCTCTGCGTGAGGCAATATGTAAAGGATGGCACTACCCCATTACTTCTCGGAGAGACATGGTTTCACCTGTAGACTCCAGAGTTTACATCTTGCTGCCCATTGAGCAACGTCCCTGGGGAAAGAAGGGCAGGACTCAATTCCACCATCCCATGGTAACAGGATGAACTTGCCTGCTCCCAACCTTCACCCACCCTGCCTTGAACATTACCACACTGGGAGGGCAGAATCAGGAATAAATAGGGCCCTGGTGTTGGCTAAAAGAGCTCAGTCCCTGAGCAGTATTTTTGGCAGACAACAGATTTTCCGTCAAGAGCACCCAGAAAATATGCATCTTTGGTTATCACTATCCCACATAACCAAACACAGTAATCTCCACATTTCTATGACCAGTTACCTTGCTGTCGAGAACATTTCTTATCAGTGATTTTGGTCTCTGGGCCACGCCCAATCACAACTGCTTCCAAATGTGGAAGTCTGATTCGCTGGTGCCGGCTGTCCTGTCTCACCAACCAGCACACCCGCATCATCAGTCTGAGGGACAAAACAAGAGAGTCACTAGAAAAACAGATCCACCAGCACGAGTCCTCCAGGACCACATCCAGTGCCACCATGCATGTGATTTACCAGCTGTTTATCTTGAGGCAAGTGACTTCACCACCCTAGTCTCAATTTTCTCACCTATAAACCATGATAATGACGGGACTCAGGAGGCTGTTGTGAAGATTAACTGAGATAATGTGAGCAAGTATTTACCTCCCTGCCTGAATCATGCTAAGAATTCAAATATTTATTACACATTTATTTATTTATTTATTTATTTATTTATTTATTTATTTAGAGATAGAGTCTCGCTCTGTCCCCCGGGTTGGCATGCAGCAGCACAATCTCGGCTCACTGCAACCTCCGCCTCCCAGGTTCAAGCAATTCTCCTGCCTCGACCTCCTGAGTAGCTGGGATTACAGGCACCTGCCACCACACCTGGCTAATTTTTGTATTTTTAGTGGAGATGGGGTTTCACCATGTTGGCCAGGCTGGTCTCAAACTTCTGACCTCAGGTGATCCACCCACTTTGGCCTCCCAAAGTGCTGGGAGTATAAGCATGAGCCATCACACCTGGCCTATTACACATGTACTGATATGTGCTGGACATTAGGCTACATATTGAAAGTCAAAGGATGAATAAAATAGGGACATTGTCCCTGTCCTTGAGGATCCCGGAGTGCAGTAGGACAGATAGAATCATACACGAATATTTACAGTATAATGTGATAAACACTACAAGAAGAGAGTAACCAAATATGGCATTAGCCGAGTAAAAGGACTGACTGACTCTTGTGGAGAATATTTTAAAAGGCTTCACGAGGAAGGGATATTAATGTGTGGTTTTAAAGGATGAGAAGGGGTTTGCCTGCCAGAGAACTAAGGACATAAAAAAGATGTTCTCAGGGCGGGCGCGGTGGCTCAAGCCTGTAATCCCAGCACTTTGGGAGGCCGAGACGGGCGGATCACAAGGTCAGGAGATCGAGACCATCCTGGCTAACACGGTGAAACCCCGTCTCTACTTAAAAATACAAAAACCTAGCCGGGCGAGGTGGCGGGCGTCTGTAGTCCCAGCTACTCGGGAGGCTGAGGCAGGAGAATGGCGTGAACCCGGGAGGCGGAGCTTGCAGTGAGCTGAGATCCGGCCACTGCACTCCAGTCTGGGTGACAAAGTGAGACTCTGTCTCAACAAAAAAAAAAAAAAAAAAAAGATGTTCTCTAGTGCTTAGGTGTCTTTATGTGTCATAGGTTTTCCTTCCTTGTCATAACATACTGATGTTAGAACAATAGATTTTACTCCCATCTGCCAGAAGACAGTCATAATAAATATGCAAATCTGCAACTTTTTTTTTTTCTGAGACGGAGTTTCACTCTTGCCCAGGCTGGAGTGCAATGGCGCAATCTTGGCTCACAGCAACCTCTGCCTCCTGGGTTCAAGGGATTCTCCTGCCTCAGCCTCCCGAGTAGCTGGGATTACGGGCATGTGTTACCACGCTCGGCTAATTTTATATTTTTAGTAGAGATGGGGTTTCTCTATGTTGGTTAGGCTGGTCTCGAACTCCCGGCCTCAGGTGATCTGCCTGCCTCGGCCTCCCAAAGTGCTGGGATTACAGGCATGAGCCACCACACCCAGCCACAAACCTACAATTTCTAAAGTGTGAACGTGGCAATTTTGTGCAATACACAACCTGCAAACAATGGAAGTGTTGACGTTCTTTTGAAAAACAACCCTTATGGCTTGTTGTAGACTATCAGTAAAAGAGAAAGACAAGAAATTCAGAAGAGAGATGAGGCCTCAACAATGGCCGAAGCAAGGGGGATGGAGAGCAAGAAGAGCCAGGAGAAATCTGGAAGACATACTTAATTACTGATGACATTTGGGGAATGACAAAGGAATAAAAGGAGACACTGGCCAGGTACAATGTCTCAGGTGGGCAGATCACGCGGTCAAGAGTTTGTGACCAGCCTAGCCAACATGCTAAAACCCTGTCTCTACTAAAAATACAAAAATTAGCCGGGAGTGGTGGCAGGTGCCTGTAGTCCCACCTACCCGGGAGGCTGAGGCAGAAGAATCGCTGGAACCCAGGAGGCGGAGGTTGCAGTGAGCCGAGATCGCACCATTGTACTCCAGCCTGGGCGATACAGCAAGACTGCATCTCAAGGGGAAAAAAAAAAAAAAGAGAGAGAGACACTGACCAAAGACTTCTAATTTGGAAGATGCCCATTAACCAAAATGAAAAATACACAAGGAGACATAATTTGGAGATAAAAAGGAAGGTGAAGAAAGGAGGACCAATTTCATATTGAAATGTAATTAGTTTAAGTTGCCTGTGGAAGATCCAAGACTCAAGCTATGATATATGGGTATGAAGCTCAGGAGAGGGGAATGGACTAAATGCATATATTTGAGAGGCATCAACATGTCACAGAGGCTGAGGCAAAGAGAGAGGATGAGATCACCCAATGAGGTGAAACAGGGAATTATGGGCAGAGAGAGGATGCCTCTCTAGACTCCAGACTCTTATCAGTCCTCAAGCCTCTAACACGCTTCTCCTGGAAACCTGCCTACACTCAAGGCAGCACTTATGCCCTCTGCACAAGTTTCATGTCCATAAGCAAAGAAAAAAGAAACCTGATTTTCAAAAATCAGTTTTATTTCCATCTGCAAACACAAGACAATGCAAGGCAAAGTGAGCAAATGACAGCTGAGGAGATGCAAATTCAAATGAATAAGACTTTAGTGCGAGTATATGAGCACTAAGGAGGTAAAAAAGTCCTGTATTAGCCAGTACAGGTTTCCAGAAACCTCCCAGTTAGAGACGGCTAGGAGCCAAGGGGACTGATAAAGAAGAAATGGAGTGGACGGGGCCATTCCATTTTAAAAAGCGTAAGTGGCAGCACAGATTTCGCCAATGGCAAGCCATAGGTCGGGGTAAAAGCAGATCTAGTTGACCGAACCACAGGAGCTGCCTCGGTGAGTCACAAAAAAAGACAGAGGTGTCGAAAGAATACTAGGCTGAAAAGTTCACATTTAACATCATCAAGAGGAGACAGCTGCCAGGTTTTGAGCTTCACAGTAAAACAACAGCATCCAAAGAACACTTAACAGCTGTGTGTAGGCAGCCTACCATGGAGAAATCTAGAGTCAGAGATTAGTGAAGAGGCTGCTAATATAACGTGGGCCAGAGAGGTCAAAAAGACAATTCAGCAAGTCTCTGTGAAGGAATTGATGCAGCTATAAATCTAAAATCCTAAACCTGGAGCCTCAAATGATGATGGTGCTATGGGCAGGCCCCACTTTCAAATGCTGTGCGTTCCAAGGGGCATCTGTTTGCACTTGCTGGAAACTGAAGAATGAGCAGGTAACAGACTGAGAAGTGAAGTATGTCTTCACCAGGCATTGGGAAATATGTGGTGACTGACTACTTACACTGACAATAAGAGAAGCCAGAAGAGGAATCCAGTGGGCAGCAGAGAGTGTGGCTGACAGACGCAGGATAATACGAACTACCCTTCCTGCCCTCCATCAATACAGATACTTTATTCCCCCAAAGTTCTCAAGTTATGGTGTTTCTTTTTACTACTTCCTGAGAAGCTGAAGCAGTGACTGCACAATGGTTATGTAACTAACCTTAAATAATAACTTCAACCGTTTCAGCCTCCAATTCCAACTTCTAGGAATGGAGTGTTTTACAATATGGCAAGTGCAGGAGGATGGGCGTTCCTGAATCTTCAACCCAGTTCCTCCTGTAAAACTCCATAAACTGAGAACTCTGTAACAGTGGTCATGCCCATTTTTGCTTTTCAGTATACCCCTAGCACCTAATCTAACACTTGGCATACAGCGGGCATACAATAAATATTTACAAGTGAATTATCAAATGCTATTTACTCTGCATGAGAGTAATAATTATCCCAGGTTTCCTTCCTGCCTTCTCTCTCCCTTCCTTCTATGGCTCTTCTCATGATGGAATGCTCTGTTCTAGTCTTTGGGCAATCCTACCCATTCTCACATCTAGGTGGATAAATCCCAATTATCTATTTTTCAACTCTATATCTTCTTCTTTTTTTTTTTTTTTTTTGAGATGGAGTTTTGCTGTTGCCCAGGCTGGAATGCAATGGGGCAGTCTCGGCTCACTGCAAACTCCACCTCATGGGTTCAAGCGATTCTCCTGCCTCAGCCTCCTGAGCAGCTGGGATTACAGGCGTGCACTAACACACCTGGCTACTTTTTGTTTTTTTTTGTTTTTGTTTTTGTTTTTGAGACGGGGTCTCGCTCTGTCACCCAGGCTGGAGTGCAGTGGCCGGCTCTCGGCTCACTGCAAGCTCCGCCTCCCAGGTTCATACCATTCTCCTGCCTCAGCCTCCCGAGTAGCTGGGACTACAGACACCTGCAACCACGCCTGGCTAATATTTTGTATTTTTAGTAGAGATGGGATTGCACCGTGTGAGCCAGGATGGTCTCGATCTCCTGACCTCGTGATCCGCCCGCCTTGGCCTCCCAAAGTGCTAGGATTACAGGCTTGAGCCACCGTGCCGGCTTTTTGTATTTTTAATAGAGACGGGGTTTCACCACGTTGGCCAGGCTGGTCTCGAACTCCTGATGTCAGGGGATCTGCCCGCCTCGGCCTCCCAAAGTGCTGGGATTACAGGTGTGAGCCACCGCGCCCAGCCCGGCTCTATATCTTTCATTCTAGAGTTGAGGGGATTCGTCAGAAAGAAATTCTGATTATTCCTTAAAGAACTCAAGTGATCTGATAGAACACACAAGGCCAGAAATCAGGTAACCTCAA
The DNA here is from genome assembly GCF_047675955.1 of Chlorocebus sabaeus. Classification (NCBI taxonomy): domain Eukaryota; kingdom Metazoa; phylum Chordata; class Mammalia; order Primates; family Cercopithecidae; genus Chlorocebus; species Chlorocebus sabaeus. Next base: position 61,977,884 of record NC_132915.1, read on the forward strand.
ATAGTGTTGTCCAATAGAATTTTCTGCAATGATAGAAACGTTTTAAACCTGAACTGTCCAATAAATTACCCACCATGTGACAATCGAGCATCTAACATGTAGCTAGGACAACAGAGGAACTACATTTTTTACTTAAATAACTCCATGTGGCTGGAGGCTACCATAATATCCACCACAGTCCTGGAAACTTGCCCTGCCCTGATCCATCTCAAGTCCCTCAGGCCTGAAGTTAAGCTCGTCATACTGTAACTCCACAGTGGTTACATATTTTACCTCCCATTCCTCTTCACAGAACTAGTCCCACTTGCCCATCCCTCTCTCTCCTCTTTTCCCCAAGAAACACATACATACTGGCATACATTCTTTGTGCTCTGCTCTATTACATTTCAAAGATGATGCACTTTTTTACAAATTGACAGTCTGGCAAATCTGTGTCAAGCAAGTCTTTCGGTGCGATTTTCCCAACAGCATGTGTTCACTTCATGTCTCCGTCACATTTTAGTAATTCTCACAATATTTCAAACTTTTTCATTATTATTATATCTGTTACAATGATCTGTGATCAGTGATCTTTGATGCTACTGGAAGAAAATGCCATCTAGGACTTTCAAAGGTAGAGAGAAGTCAATGCCTGACTTCAAAGCTTCAAGGACAGGCTGTCTTGTTAGGAACTAATGCAACTGGAGACTTTAAACTGAAGCCAGTGCTCATTTACCATTTCAGAAATCCTAAGGCCCTTAAGAATTATACTCAGTCCACTCTGCCTGTGCTCTATAAATGGAACAACAAAGCCTGGACGACAGCACATGTGTTTACAGCATGACTGACTGAATATTTTAAGATCTCTGTTAAGAACTACTGCTCATAAAAAAAAAGAGTCCTTTCAAAATATTACTGCTCATTGACAATGCACCCAAGATCCCTGATAGACATATATTATACAGGGAGATAAATATTGCCTTAGTGCCTGATAAAACAACATCCATTCTGCCGCCCATGGATCAAGAAGTAATTCTGACTTTCAAGTGTTATTAAGAAATACATTTCTTAAGGGCATATTAATTAAGAAACACATTCTTCTGATGGGCCTGGGCAAAGGAAATTGAAAACCTTCTGAAAAGGATTCAACCATTCTAGATGCCCTTAAGAACATCTGCAATTTATGGGAGGAGGTCAAAATATTAACATAAACAGGCATTTGGAAGAAGTTGATTCCAACCCTTATGGATGACTTTGAGGGGTTCAAGACTTCAATGGAGGAAGTCACTCCCAATGTAGCAGAAATAAAGAGAACTAAAATTGTAAGTAGAGCCTGAAGATGTGACTGAAATGCTGCAATCTCATGATAATACTTTAATGGATGAGGAGCTGCTGCTTATGGATATGCAAAGGTAACGGTTTCTTAAGATGAATTATATTCCTGGTGAAGACATAGTGAACATTACTGAAACGTCAACAAAGGGCTGGGTGTTGTGGCTCATGCCTGTAATCCCAGCACTCTGGGAGGCCGAGGCAGGCAGATCACTTGAGGTCAGGAGTTCAAGACCAGCCTCGCCAACATGATGAAACCCTGTCTCTACTAACAATACAAAAATTAGCCAGGTGTGGTGGCACGCGCCTGTAATCCCAGCTACTCAGGAGACTGAGGCACGAGAATCTCTTGAATCCAAGAAGCAGAGGTTGCCATGAGCCGAGATCGTGCCACTGCACTCCAGCCTAGTTGACAGAAAGAGACTCTGTCTCTCCGGGAAAAAAAAAAAAAAAGAGGTTGGGTGCAGTGGCTCACACCTGTAATTCTAGCACTTTGGGAGGCAGAGGCAGGCAGATCACAAGGTCAGGAGTTCAAGACCAGCCTGGCCAACATAGTGAAACCCCATCTCTACTAAAAACACAAAAATCAGCCAGGTGTGGTGGCAGGCACCCGTAGTCCCAGTACTCAGGAGGCTGAGGTAGGAGAATCGCTTGAACCCGGGAGGCAGAGGTTGCAGTGAGCTGAAACCACACCACTGCACTCCAGCCTGGGTGACAGAGTGAGACTCCGTCTCAAAAAAAAAAAAAAAGAAACGTCAACACAAGACATAAACTTAGCTGATAAAGTAGCGGCAGGGTTTAAGAGGACTGATTCCAATTTTTGAAAGAAGTTACACTGTGGGGAAAATGCTATAAAAATCCATAAACTGGGCTCAAAAAATAAATGAGACAAAAAGAAAAAAAAAGTCATCAAACAGCATCACTTACTACAGAAAAACTTTTGTGAAAATCAATCGATGCAACAAACTTTATTGTCTTATTTTAAGAAATTGCCACAGACATCCAAACCTTCAGTAACCGTGACCCTGATCAGTCAGCGGCCACCAACATCAAGGCAAGTCCCGCCCAACATCAGCAAAAAGATCACAACTCACTGAAGGCTCCGGTGACTGATACATTTCTTAGCAAAGTATTTTTAATTAAGGTATGTACACTGTTCAGCCATAATGCTATTGCACACTTAACAGACTACAGTATAGTGTAAACATAACTTTTATATGCACTAAGAAACCAAAACATTCATGTGACTCACTTTATTGCAGTTGTCTAGAACCACCGAGGTATGCCTGTATGTATACCCTTCAGGTATAATATACTGAACAGCGTCTCCCAAATAAATCACTTTTTTTTTTTTTTTCTGAGACAAGGTCTCATTCTGTTGCCCAGGCTGGGTGCAGGGCATCATCACAGCTCACTGCAGCCTCAACTTCCTTGGGCTAAAGTGGTCCTCCAGCCTCAGCCTCCTGAGTAGCTGGGACTACAGACACACACCACCATGCCTTGCTAATTTATTTTATTTTTTATGGAGATGGGGGTCTCACCATGTTGCCTATACTGGTCTGAAACTCCTGGCCTCAAGCGATCCTCCTGTCTTGACCTCCCAAACTGCAGGGATTATAGGTAGGAGCCACGCCCGGCCTAAATCATTCTTAATATGGTCTCCTGGTATTCGTTTCTCCTAAAACCCAAATCCTATTTAACTTTCAAGCCTCACCTCCTCCCTAAGGCCTTCACTGAGCTGTCTTCTCTTCTCTACATCTTATTATTGGATGTGGACAAACTACCCTCACAGTTCTCTGAATGTTTAATGTGGATGTAATTCTACTTTCCAAACAAGATTATAATCTCCCTGCTAACAGACTGCATCACTGTCTACGCATTCACAAAACAATGAGGGGGGTTTCTGGAGATCACTGTCCTAGGCTAGGCCTGGCCTTTACTTCAGGATCCCCTGGTTTTCAGCATACCTTTATCAAGTGCATACTATGTGCTAGGCACTATGCTAAATGTCTTACTTACATGGTCTCATTTTAATACTCACAACTCCATTCTAAGAAGAGAAAATTAAGGATGAGAAGATAAGTAACATGTTCAAGTAACATAGCCAATATGTGCCAGAGCTACGATTTGAATTCCAAAGAATGGGTTCTTAACCACTGCATCATATAACTTTTGGCTTCACTCATTTGATCATTCAGTCAAAATTACTACACTCCTGTGTACCTTGTGCCATTCTAGTGCTGGGAATAAAGAGATAATATATGAGCCCAGCCTTCAAAAAACTCAGTCTTAGCCAGGCATGGCAGCATGTACCTGTAGTCCTTGCTACTTGGGAGACTGAGGTAGAAGGATTACTTGAGCCTAGGGGTTCAAGTCCAGCTTGGGCAACACACCAAGACCTCATCTATAAAACACTAAATCTTGTAGAGGAGAGAAACACAAACAATTATATTAATAGTAGATGTGGTAAATACGATTACTGCTCTGTACAAAGGGTGGAAGCATAATGCTGGAGTACCCAACCAAGACTGGGAGGAAGGAGGTGTCAGGAAAAAATTTCCTGGACGAGGTGGACCTAAACTTTATAAATAAGTCCCATTTATAAACTGGGTTAATTAGGTGAAAAGGAGCAGCCTAATTAGGTGAGGAGGAGGAGGTGGAGAAAGGAAACAGGGAGAAGATTCCAAGCAAAGAGAACAAGGGCAAATACACAAAGAAGAAATAGCACAGTACCCATGAAGATGCCATTCAGTGAGCTGGAACCTAAAGCATGAGGCAGAGAAGAGGCTGGAGACACAGGCAGGGTTCAGATGAGGCAGAGCCCTGGCTGAGAAGCTCAAACTTGAGAACTTTCAATGGATTTTGCAAGCCAATAGACAATGAATGTTTGCTGAATGAATTAGAGAAAAGAATGGATGAATGCATGGACAGATCTTTAAAGATTAACCAGGAATTTGATGCAGACTTGTTTCCAAAGACCATCTGGGAGTGGAGGGGAGTACTGTGGAGAACAGATATAGGGGAATAGGCCTAGAAGCAGGGAAATCAGTTAGAAGGCCATGATATTGCAGATAAAAGGACAACAGTAGAGATGGAGAAGACTACATAGATTTGAGAGATGTTTAGCAGCTAAAACTATCAGGACTTAGTGATGAATGTGGTAAGAGTTAAGTCCAGGAAAGACGCTGAGTTCAGTTTCAGTCATCTGAATTTGAAGTGTCTGTGGGACTTGCAGGCAGAGATGTCCAGAAGGATAGTCAGAGGTGAGGGTAAAGCTCAGAGAGGTCTAAGCTGACAACTTCAATTTGGGAGCATGTAGGAAGTTGTTAAAACCAAGCCAGCTGATGGGTTCACTCAGGCAATGTGTACAGAATGAAAATAACAGTTTTTCATTGCTCATATGCCAAAGTAACAAACAACAGAAACACCCAACATTTAGGGAAGGAGGAAAATGACTACCCATAGCAGAAATGACTGGTAAGAAAGGCACATGAAGAACAGCTAGAATGTAAATTCCTTAAGAGAAAACACTTTATCTGCCTTGTTCATCTCTGTATCCCAATCAATACTTGTTGAATAAATCATCTGAGAGCACTGACATGTAAAGCAAAGAAGAAGGGAGTAAGAGGGATGACCAAGTTCCAAAAGCAGCAAAGAGATCCAGCAATAATTGGAAAATGCCTATCTGGTTTGATAATCAGTCACTGGTGACCTTGGGGTGAAATTTCAGGGGAATGATGGGTCTGAGAGCTAGATACAGAAGGAAACAAAAGGTGAGGAAATGGAGGCAGAGTTTAGAATACTCATTAAAACAGTTTAGATATAAAGGGAAAGAAAGTTATTGGATGACAGCTAAAGTTAAAATGGATCACCAAGGACTTTTTCTTTCTTCAGCAGGGGGAATTGTCAGAGATCTGAGAAACCTGGCCTTGTTTATACATGACTGGAAGACAGAAATGACAAATGAAAACAAGGTATCATAAGTGACAGCATAAAATATCAGAAGCAAATACAAAGAAATTGCTTTGATTAGAAAGACAATTCATCCTCTGAGACAAAAGGAAAAGTAAAGGGTATAAATCTTGATGACTTTAAAAGGGAAAGCAGAGGCAGAAATGTGAGGGAAAGCACGTCTCATGACCCTAATTTTCTCCATAAAATAAAAGGTAACAAAGAGTAGGTGTCTGGGAACTTAATGGACAGTCGAAGAAAACCAATATAGAACAGTGGCGACGATCAAGGCCTCTGAAGTCGGATTGCTTGAATTCAAATATTGGTTCTACCACCTACTCGCTGTGTGACTTGGGGCAAGTTATTTAACCTCTCCAAGTCTTCATTCCCTCAAGTGTCAAGCGGTATTAACAATTGCTCTGCACCATGGGATTGTCACAAGAGCTAAAGGACAAAGTATGTAAAGCTCAGTGTCTGATAAAAAGCATTCAACACTATTATTGCTGTTGTTAATAGTGAAGGTAGGGCAAGCAGAAGCTGTGGACATATAAAAAGATCATTTGAGAGCAATAACTGTGGTGAAACCCCATCTCTACTAAAAATACAAAAAATTAGCCAGGCGTCATGGCACACGCCTGTAATCCCAGCTACTTGGGAGGCTGAGACAGGAGAATCACTTGAACCCGGGAGGCGGAGGTTGCAGTGAGCCGAGATCGTGCCGTTGAACTCCAGCCTGGGTAACAGAGTGAGACTCTGTCTCAAAAATACAAGAGAAGAGAAGACAAGACAGAAAGAAAAGCAATAACTGTATAAGAAGAACGAGCACAAATCTGTATTGTCTCGCATATGAACAATCCCAAAAAGTTCCAAACCTAGACCACAGTAATTCCAAATAGAAATTTCATCCCTGCTATGTTGAGCCACTATCACTGGTATGTATGGGGAAAGGCTTTTTTTTTTTTTTTTTTTTTTTTTTTTTTGAGACGGAGTTTCGCTCTTGGCATGCCCAGGCTGAAGTGCAATGGCGCGATCTCGGCTCACTGCAACCTCCGCCTCCCGGGTTCAAGAGAGTCTCCTGCCTTGCCCTCCCGAGTAGCTGGGATTACAGGCATGCGTCATCACACCTGGCTAATTTTGTATTTTTAGTAGAGACGGGGATTCTCCATGTCGGTCAGGTTGGTCTCGAACTCCCGACCTCCGGTGATCCGCCCGCCTCGGCCTCCCAAAGTGCTGGGATTACAGGCATGAGCCACCGCGCCCGGCCAAGGATTGCTTCTTCTGGCATTCCTACAAGGCCTGTTGAGGATGCTGCTAAGGTCCCTCAAGTGCCTTTCACGAAGCATTTCTAGCGGAAACGCTGTCCTTCCCGACAAACTGGGCCGCCTCCGTGGTTGGCCAGGGCCTACTCTCTAATATTTTTTCTGCTGGTGTTGTAAGCAAGGTACGTACAGGTGTCGGGAGCACACGTGAACAAACACAAAGTGGGTCGAAGACCAACAGGAGCGTCCGCTGAAGCAGCCCAAGGGAGTAGGACGGGAGGACAGAGAAAGCAGCCGCCAGAGCAGCGAATGAAAGCAGCGTCATTCAAGGCACATCACTCAAGGGTAGGAGCTGCCTCGGCCTAACGCTCACCCGCGGCACTGAGCCCAGCCAGCAGAGGAGATAGGCTGACAACCGCCTTACCTCCAGACGTCGGAGACGGACAAATTCACGTTACTCATCTGTGCCTCGCCGCTTCCGGCGCTGCGGGATGACATCAGAAGCCGACTGGAGCGCGGCCAGTGATGTCAGCAGCACCTCTCTAACGGATTGGCTGAAAGAATCTTGCCCAGTTCCCAGATCAAAAAGCGTCCGCCCCAATTGGGTTCTCCCTGGGCCGTGGTCCACGTGAGGATCGTGGCAGTTATGCCTGTAGGAACCAGCTCTCTCACCATCGCTCTACCTGAGGGCCACTCGCCTGTCACTGCCTCACAGTCTCTGAATTGGGTGACATTTCAGACCCAGTCCCTCTGTGGACGTTTCTAGGTGGCTGTGCAGCTTCTCGATACTCCATAAGGAGATGTTCACAACCTTTAAGGCCATCTCTACTGCTGCAGACAACCTGCTGTAGCACTGCCCACTTGCTTTTTAAACTATAGTCCGCTTTCTCCCTTGTGCAGGGAGGAAAGAATGGAGAACCTGCACAGAAGGGGAAACCTGCTAAGATTTTTGTAGTGCGTCTACACTAAATGAACTGAGGGGCAATCCGGAGAAAAAAAAAGCAAGATGCAGGGATAAGATGCGTGTACTCATTTTTTACAGCAATTCCAGAACGTTCCCTAAGAATCATATTGCAATTATTCAAAGGCATTTTGGCAGAAGGAACAATCCCTATCTCGTTGGTAAAAGTATAGTTTATAATTTTTCTCAAATACAACACACTGGCAAAGATTCTTTGGTTGAATTACGTTTCTGAATTTTCTGCTAGGCCCATCTGTGCACTTCCCTGTAAAATCCAGTTTTAGCACAGACCCTGGCTAAGTCAGTTTAGCAAGAACCACCACCACCACCCCGCCTTATGTGGTTATTCTCAATATCTGATCAGGTTCCTTAGTCGCCACCATCCCCCAGGTGATGTCTGATTATGTTGGCCTGTCTCCAGCAAGAATCCTATTAGGTCTATTTAGCCAGAATCTCCTTTACCCCTGATGTTTCCTCTTAGTAATTTTCCATCCACTGACCCCTACACAGCTCCTTGGTCATAAATTCTCAATTGCCCATGCTGCTGTTCGGAGTTGAGCCCAATCTCTCTTCCACTGCAAAACCCTGTTGCAGTGAGCTCTATATACCTATCATGAAGTTCCTGAATAAAGTCCTCCTTACCATGCTTCAGCAAGTATCATTGAATTTTTTTTTCTTTAACAAAATTGAGACTTACGGAGTCACATTCTTTATCAAGGTGGAGTATCGTTTCCTTCCATGGAAAAGCAGAGACTTAACAGTATGATGGAGCTATTAGAGCTTTCAAGACAGAAGGTGGGAGGATGTTCCAAGAAACACAGAAGACAGGCTTGCTTTTGTTAGCAGAGAAGATGCAGGTTTATATTAGGGTCATATGAAGAAGTGGGAAAACACAAGCAGCATCTCAGCAGCCACACAGGCCTTACAGCTAAGGAATGTTGTTCACAACTGCTTAAGATAAAAAGAGGCAACTCTGGTGACATGACCAGTTTTGTTGTTCCCTCAGAATTAAGCATCCCTCTCAGTTAAGAGTGCTTCTTTGACCTGCCTTTGTGTGTCCTGCATCCAAAAGTTGGATTGGATCATTCTAATTACATTATTCACTATATAATGTGCAAAATTGGGCAGAGTTTCCATGTCCTGCTTGTTAGGCCTAGTCCATTGTCTATAGTGTATTAGTGGCCAGAAAAGCAAGATCACACAGCACAATGCATAGCTAAATGTATGGCAGGCAGTTAAGACTATCAGGAACTTCATACTGCCATGCAACTAATCACCAGAACTTTTTCATCTTGAAAAACTGAAACTCGGCCAGGCACGGTGGTTCATGCCTGTAATTACAGCACTTTGGGAGGCCAAGGCAGGCGGATTACCTGAGGTCAGGAGTTCGAGACTAGCCTGGCGTGGCGGCACTCACCTGTAGTCCCAGCTACTCGGGAGGCTGAGGCAGGAGAATTGCTTGAACCCGGGAGGCAGAGGTTGCAGTGAGCTGAGATCACTCCACTGCACTCCAGCCTGGGCGATAGAGCAAGACTCTGTCTCAAAAAAAAAGGAAAAAAAAAAAAAAAAAAAAACTCCGTATCAATTAAATAGCTTCCTATTTTCCCTCCCCCAACACCTGGCAACCACCATTCTACTTACAGTTTTCATGAGTCTGACCACTCTAGGTACCTCATATAAGTAAAATCAAACGGTATTTGCCCTTTTGTGACTGGCTTATTTCACTTAATATAATGTTCTCAAGTTTCATCCACATTGTATCATGTGTAAAAAGTTCCTTTTTAAAGCTGAATAACACTCCATTGCATGTACACACCATACTTTATCCATTCATCCATCTGTGGATATTCCACCATTTGGCTATTGTGAATAATGCTGCTATGAACATGAGTGTATAAATATCTCTTCGAGATCCTGTTTTCACAATTTGCAATTGCAAAGACATGGAACCAACCTAAGTGCCCATCAACTGATGAGTGCATAAAGAAAATGTGGTACATATACACTATGGAATACTACTCAGCCATAAAGAAGAATGAAATAATGTCTTTTGCAGCAACTTGAATGGAACTGGAGGCCATTTTTCTAAGTGAAATAACTCAGGAATGGAAAACAAAATACCACACGTTCTCACTTATAATTGGCAGTGAAGCTTTGGGTATGTAAAGGCATACAGAGTGGTATAATGGACACTGGAGATTCAGAAGCAGGGAGAGTGGGAGGAAGGTGAGAGATTTTTTAAAACTACATATTAGGCTGGGCGCGGTGGCTCAAGCCTGTAATCCCAGCACTTTGGGAGGCCGAGACGGGTGGATCACGAGGTCAGGAGATCGAGACCATCCTGCCTAACACGGTGAAACCCCGTCTCTACTAAAAAATACAACAAACTAGCCGGGCGAGCTGGCGGGCGCCTGTAGTCCCAGCTACTCGGGAGGCTGAGGCAGGAGAATGGCGTGAACCCCGGAGGCAGAGCTTGCAGTGAGCTGAGATCCGGCCACTGCACTCCAGCCTGGGCGACAGAGCGAGACTCCGTCTCAAAAAATAAAAAAATAAAAAAACTACATATTGGGTGTAACTACTATTCGGGTGATAGGTATACTAAAATTTCAGACTTCACCATTATACAATTAATCCATGAAACCAAAAACCATTTGTACCCCTAAAGCCATTGAATTTTTTTTTTTGTTTTTTTTTTGAGACGGAGTCTCGCTCTGTCGCCCAGGCTGGAGTGCAGTGGCCGGATCTCAGCTCACTGCAAGCTCCGCCTCCCGGGTTTACGCCATTCTCCTGCCTCGGCCTCCGGAGTAGCTGGGACTATAGGCGCCCGCCAGCTCGCCCGGCTAGTTTTTTGTATTTTTTAGTAGAGACGGGGTTTCACCGTGTTAGCCAGGATGGTCTCCACCTCCTGACCTCCTGATCCGCCCGTCTCGGCCTCCCAAAGTGCTGGGATTACAGGCTTGAGCCATCGCGCCCGGCCCTGTTGTAGGAGTTCTTTATGTATTCTGGATACTGACCTCTGATCAAATATAAGATTCCCATTTCATAGGGTGCTTTTCACTCTGCTTGCTGGCTGTATCCCTGGATGCACAAAACTTAATTTTGAAGTACTTCAATTTACCTATTTTTACTTTTGCTGCCTGTCTTTTGATGTTATATCCAAGAAAACATTGCCAAATCTGTCATAAAGCTTTTCCCCTTTGTTTTCTTCTAAGAGTTTTATAGTTTTCGGTATTATGTTTAGGTCTTTGATCCATTTTTGAGGTATGGTTTTTTTTGTTTTTGTTTTTGTGAGACAGTCTTGCTCTGTCGCCCAGGCTGGAGTGCAGTGATGCAATCACAGCTTACTGCAGCCTCGACCACCCAGACTCAAACAATCCTCCCACTTCAGCCTCCCAAGTAGCTGGGACTATAGGCATGTCCCATCAAGCCTGGCTAATTTTTTTTTTTATAGAGACAGAGGTCTTGCTATGTTGCCCAGGCTGATCTTGAACTCCTGGGCTCAAGCGGTCCTCCTGCCTCAGCCTCCCAAAGTGCTGGCATTACAGGTGTGAGCCAGTGTACCTGTCCTTGAGTTCATTTTCTGTACTATGTAAGGTAAAGCTCCAACTTCAATTTTTTGCACGTGGATACCTAGATTTTAGCAATACCATTTGTTGAAAAGACTGCCCTTTCCTCACTGAATGGTATTGACATACTTATTGAATATCATTTAGTCATTTATGCAAGGATTTATTTCTGGGATTTCTATTGTATTCCATCAGTCTGTATGTCTGTCTTTATGCTAGTACTGCACTGTTTTGATTACTATAGCTTTGTAATACTTTTTGAAATCAGGAAGTATAAGAACTTTATTGGGTTTTTTTTGTTTGTTTGTTTTGAGGATTGTCTTTGGCTACTCTGCCTAGGGTTTTGTTGTTTGTTTAACTCCAATGGTTAGAAATGAGATCTCATATGAAAACCCAGATTCTGGCTGGGCTCAGTGGCTTATGCCTGTAATCCCAGCATTTGGGAAAATGAGTCAGGAGGATAGACTGAGGCAAGGAGTCCAAGATCAGCCCAGCCAACATAGCAAGACCCTGTCTCTACAAAAAACTTTTAATAGAAATTTTTTTAAAAATCAGGATTCCTGATATCTTGGGGGGAAAACTCCATAAATCTACCCAAGTCCAACAACAAACAGCTAGAATTGTGAGTAGTTGCCATGTGCTCTCCAGTTTGCCACAATCTCCACCCACTCACTTATATAACCTGTCTGGCCCCCTGACAGCCCTTCTTTCTTTAAGATTTTGAGACTTCTGTTCTAAGGGAAAAGCAGTTGGAGGCAGAAGTACCTACCTGGTCTAAGGGAAAAGCAGGTGAAGCCAGAGGCTGTGGTTGCCTGGTCCAGAGACTTGCTCAGAAGGAAAAAATATGAAATTCTGAGAGAGTATAGCTGGGACACCTCATTTTGTTTTGGCATTTTGGGAAAGTTGTATTAGTCAGAGTTCTCCAGAAAACAGCAGGGAGGGAGAGGGTTGTGAGGGTATCAAGAAAGACCTATCTGGCCGGGCGCGGTGGCTCACACCTGTAATCCCAGCACTTTGGGAGGCCGAGGCAGGCGGAACACATGGTCAGGAGAACAAGAAGATCATCCTGGCTAACATGGCGAAACCCCATCTCTACTAAAAATACAATAAAATTAGCCGGGCGTAGTGGCGGGTGCTTGTAGTCCCAGCTACCTGGGAGGCTGAGGCAGGAGAATGGCATGAACCCGGGAGGCGGAGCTTGCAGTGAGCCTAGATCGTGCCACTGCACTCCAGCCTGGGCAACAGAGCAAGACTCCATCTCAAATAAAAAAAAGAAAAGAAAAAAAGAAAGGCCTATCTGAGGAAAGGACAATTAAACTGAGTCCAGAAAGACAGAAAGGAAACAAACACATCAAGACTTGATGGCCGGGCGCGGTGGCTCAAGCCTGTAATCCCAGCACTTTGGGAGGCCGAGACGGGCGGATCACGAGGTCAGGAGATGGAGACCATCCTGCCTAACACGGTGAAACCCCGTCTCTACTAAAAAATACAAAAAAACTAGCCGGGCAAGGTGGTGGGCCCCTGTAGTCCCAGCTACTCGGGAGACTGAGGCAGGAGAATGGCGGGAACCTGGGAGGCGGAGCTTGCCGTAAGCCCAGATTGCGCCACTGCACTCCAGCCTGGGCGAGACTCCGTCTCAAAAAAAAAACGACTTGGTGGAAGCATATTCTAGGTCTGTGATCCAAACTAAGGAAAGAGCATGCACAAAGGCCCAATAGCAGGGTTTTTAGATTATTTTTTTAGGGCTGCTAGAAGTCCAGTGGAGGTGAAAATCCAATGGAGTTAGTGAAAGAAAGATAAGGAAGCCTGAGCAAGGACAATAGTAAACCATTTAAGAACTGTATGTGGATTCATCATTCAATGAAAAACCCCTAAAGAGTTAGTTACGAAGCGACATATTTGATGTTCATTTTATGAAGGTCATTGTGGCTGCTGTGAGCAAGAATGGACTAGTGGGGGTGGCAAAAGCAGAAAAGTGGAAAGCGGTTAGCAGTTTACTGATGCAGTGCAAAGGACACTGGCAGCCTGAACGAAGGGACAGAAGTTCACTGACTCAAGGGAGACTTGGGGGCAGCATCAGCTGGACAAGACAAAACATACTCTTTTCTGTAGGCAGTCCTAGGTCTGATGCCAAATCATAAAAGTTATTTAGTGGTGATAGAATGAAAATCCAGTGAAACATAAATTTAGTTGCATGTTTCGTATGTCCAAAATCTTCTTACTGCAAGAACTGCGACATTGCCTTCTCTGACCATATACAGGTCTAAAGTGGGGGATTTATGCTACTGAGAGTAATGAAAATGATGTTTTTAAAAAAAAAAAAAAAAGTAGGTAAACATGTTTTCTCACCCCTAGGGTAAAACAACTTTGATGTGTGTACCACACTGTCTCCCCAACGCTCCCCAGCAAGACTGAGCCCAGGCTGCCCAGAGGGGTACCCTGCCTATCAACCCGTCCTCTTCTGGTTTCCTTCCCATCCCTGAATCACTTCTTCACTCCCCTACTGGTAATTCTTGGGATCATCTCCAAAGTACTAGCATTCCAAATCCTTGTGACAGTGTCTGCTCTGGGGGAATCCAACCTAATGCACTCCTCCTATTTTCTAATGATATCATTTCATTTAGGTAAGTTAACCTCCTACTGCTTCCCAATTTCATTGTGTCATGGCACAAAGATAAAATTCTAATATTTGCAGAACACATGGGGGTAAATCTGAGGGGAGGCCTACGAGGAGCTTGGTGAAAAAACTTTCCTTATGTTTTCTTTATAATTATACATAATAATATAAATAAAAAACAAAGTATTGGGGAACATAATGTTGATTTTGGCTACATATCCAAGTAGAATATTTTTAGATTTTTTTCATGAGGAAATTGAGCATATTTCTGTAAATATAACCTTTATGACGTTAAGGTTTCATGATAAAATAGCTATACAATTTCTAAGATTTTTTTTTTTTTAATTAGAGACAGAGTCTCACTATGTTACCCAGGCTGGTCTCAAACTCTTGGCCTCAAGGAGTCCTCCAGCCTCGGCCTCCCAAAGTGCTGGAATTACAGGTGTGAACCACCACACACAGCTTCTGATTAAGTTTTTTTTTTTTTTTAAGATGGAGTCTCACTCTGTCACCCAGGCTGGAGTACAGTGGCACGATCTTGGCTCACTGCAACCTCCACCTCCCTAGTTCAAGCAATTCTCCTGCCTCAGCCTCCCCCGTAGCTGGGATTACAGGCATGTGCCACCATGCCCAGCTAATTTTTGTATTTTTAGTAGAGACGGGCTTTTGCCATGTTGGCAAGGCTGGTATCGAACTTCTGACCTCAGGTGACACACCCACCTCTACCTCCCAAAGTGGCGTGAGCCACCGCATAGGCCTGATTAAGATTTTTTAATGATAATCTTTTCAAATTCTTGGTAATCATACCTGTAATTGGGACACCAGTTAAGCAGTTCTGTTCTATACATTACAGTGTAAACATGATGATGTATCCATAAACTACACCCTGTAAATTCACTTTACAATCTTCCAACTATAATTTACACTCTATTATTTTCAACTCCCACTTTTAGGACTGGTTAACTTCTCCCACTATGTGCTGATTTCTTGAATCTAACTCTTAACTCTTTCAAGGATCTAATTTTTAAGAGTTTAGGAGATGATTACTATAATCCCAAGCACCAACATTCATATCATTGGTGGTTTGTGTGAAAATTTTATTTCAATTCAGCAATGCTGATCTGTGTAAATCACAGATCTTATAGTGGTCTATCCTAAAACTTCTCATAAACATTAAGAAGAAAGGCACAGGAATGCCTTCTAACTTACCCTGCTTTGCCTTCCACCACCTCTTTAGTCCTCGCCTTGTACCAGCAATATTGAACTTCTTACCCTTCCCCCACCTCAATACATCAGTATATTGAGTTCCTTGATGTTCATGCTATTCTCTCTGGAATGTTATTCTTTCTTTTCTCCCTAATTCACTCTTGCCCCCTCCAATCCAATCACACTGCAACTAAAAAAAACTATTTCACACACCTATAATCCCAGCACTTTAGGAGGCCGAGGCAGGAAGACTGCTTGAGACCAGAAGTTTGAGACCAGGCTGGGCAACAAAGTGAGACCCTGTCTCTATAAAAAAAATAAATAAATAACTTAGCCAGGCACGGTGGTATGTGCCTGTGATCCTGGCTACTTGGGAGACTGAGGAAAGAGGACTTCTTGAGCCCAGAAGTCCAAGACTGCAGTAAGCCATGATTATGCCACTCCAGCCCTCCAGCCCAGGCAACAGGGCGATACCCTGTGTCTAAAAAAAAAAAATAAGAAGGGAAAAAATATTTTTCAAAACACTAACAAACCTGGTCATGTCACTCCCCTGCTTAAATCTTTTACCAATGCTCAAATTAAGAATAAACTCCCTTGTTTGGTCAGTTTTACAGAAGTTCTTGTCCATCTCTCTAATCTCATCTACCACTCTCTCCTTGCCTATTTGCCCAACCACAGGGCCTTTTTTTCAATCTCTTAAACCCACTCAGTCAAGAATCTTGGGTTGAAACTTAGAAACTTCTCTGGCTACTTTAAAGACTGCTGGGGCTGCCTTCTGCACCATCTCCAAACCATAAGAACCTTATAGTATCTGGGCCCTCAATCTCACAATCACAGACAGGCAACAGTAGTTCCCAGAACAGGAGGGCCTGGGCTCTTGGCACTGTCAGACCAGCTCCTCTTACTAGTCAAGTGGGAGAGACATGGCTATAGGAGCCCACACAGATACCCAAATCCCATAATCTCAGGGCTTTGGCCTCCAGTCAGATGAAACCAAAGCAACTCTAGCTCTCCATTGGCTGGTACATTCATTCATTCATTCAACTCTGAGCAACTTCTACATGTCAGGAATCACTCTAGGAGCTGGGGCTACCACGGTGAACAAAACAAAGTTCCTGCTTTTGCCGGGCATGGTGGCTCACGCCTGTAATCCCAGCACTTTGGGAGGCTGAGGTGGGTGGATCACCTGAGGTCAGAAGTTCAAGACCAGCCTGCTCAACATGGTGAAACCCCGTCTCTACTAAATATACAAAAATTAGCTGGGCGTGGTGGCAGGTGCCTGTAATCCCAGCTACTCAGGAGGGTGAGGCAGAAGAATCGCTTGAACCTGGGAGGCAGAGGTTGCAGTGAGCTGAGATCATGCCATTGTGCTCCAGCCTGGGAAACAAGAGCGAAACTTCGTTCAAAAAAAAAAAAAAAGTTCCTGCTTTCAAGGAGCTTACAATCTAAACAGGTTAAGCAGACCATAAGCAAAGAAAGATACAGGTCTTGTGAGGGTAAATGCTACAAAGAAAAAATGAGTGGGATACAGAAAGTGGTGAGGATGGCTGGGTGCGGTGACTAATGCCTGTAATCCCAGCACGTTGGATGGCCAAGGCAGGTCGATTGCCTGAGCTCAGGAGTTCAAGACCAGCCTAGCCAACATAGTGAAACCCCTTTTTTACTAACAAGTACAAAAATTAGCAGAGCGTGGTGGTGCATGCCTGTAATCCCAGTTACTTGGGAGGCTGAGGCATGAAAATTGCTTGAACCTGAGAGGGAGAGGTTGCAGTGAGTTGAGATTGTGCCACTGCACTACAGCCTCGGTGACAGAATGAGACTCTGTCTCAAAAAAAAAGAAAAAAAAATGGTGAGAATGTCTTGGTAGTGTGGAAGGCCTCTCTTAAGCACAGACCTGAAAGAAGAAGAAAGTCATGTGGATATCTGGGTGAAATGAGGAACCATTAAAGGATTTTAATCAGTGGCGTGCCATATTTTTTAAAAGTTTACTCTAATTATTTTATGGCACCAGGATCTTAAAGAGAGGGAATGGTTTCCAATTCTGCATTTCTTTAAACTGTATCCACTCATCAAACACTTAGAGTGCCTTCTCTGTGTCAGGCAGTGGGGTCCATATTGAGTCAACAAGCCAGACACAGCCCCTCCCGTTAAGGAGCTTTCAGTCTAGTGAGGACAGTTGCAGCACACGCTCACCTTTCACAGCCTCAGCGCTGAGCTGTTCCACTCTCCCGAACTTGCAGTCCCCTTACTGCTAGTCTTTCCAATATTGCATTGCTGCTTTCTCCCACTTGTCTTTCTTACTGCACTTCAGACTGGACGTCCAGTGGCATTTTCCCGAGCATGGTTTGGTTCCTCTTGACAACAAATTTGAATGTCTACACATTTACACCATTCAGACAACCCTGAGACACTCCTACTTTGTCATTCTTTTCACAAGCAAAGCTCCAGCTCTCTCTGTCAAAATAATACAATTTCATCAACTGTCTTCACCATACTTTTAACCACAGTAAAACTTCTGCTTTCATAGAATAATATTGCTCCTAAATTATGAGGCCTATAACAAAAATTTTAACCACTCTCCAAAGGGCTTTGATTCACAAGAGACCTTACTTTCAACCTGTGTGACTTCTTGGATATTTTAGGGAGAGAGGATATAGCATATGTGATTAAAGAAAAAAAAAACACAAAATTTTTTAGAAAATGTATATTTAGCCTTTCTCTCTGTGGTAGCCAATTACTTTAGTAGACCTAATTGATTCTTGTACCTTTCAGAATTCCTACCCTTGCATAGTCCCCTTCCACATCGACTGGACTTGGCTAAGTGACTGGCTTTTGCCAATGGCACATTAACAAGCACAATGCAAGCAGAGCCTTAATAAATGCTTACACATTGTGGCCTATCCTCTTGGGGTGCGCTGTTCAAAGGATCCAGCTGCCATGCTGTAAGCCCAACTTAGCCACATGAAAGAGAACTGAGGTCCCAGCAGAGCTCCCAGCCAGTAACAGCCAGTATATGACTGACCCAGCTTGGAAGTGGGTCCTCCAGCCCTAGGGAAGCCACCCTAGCAGGTGCTACACAGAACAGAGATGTACTATCCAGGCTAAGCCCTGCCCCAACTGCGGAATTCTGAGCAAATAAATGATTGTTACCTTAAGTCACCAATTTTGAGGGCAGCTTGCTAAACAGCATTAGATAACCAGAACACTCCCTTTTAAAAAAAAGGGTGAGGGCACTATTCCTACCATGTTCTGGAAGTCATAAGACTGTCTGAAATCTGGGTCAAGGCTCTACTTCCTAATAGAAGAGTTGCCTTATATACTTGTGTAAATGTTAGTTTAATGCCTGTGCCCCACTCATCCGTAAGCTCCATGAGAAAAGGGATTGTGTCTGTCACGGTCAACATTGTTTTACTGACCTAGAAAAGACCCTGACATATAGTAGGTACTCAATCAATATTTTAGTAAATCAATGTAATGTTGATTTACTAGGTCTACTATTTCCTCTGTTTGAATAGGATAGTGATTTCTATGACCATTATTATTATTAGGAAACATTTACATGTTTATTTACATGTAGATACTCTTCTGCACACTTCGTACATGTTAACTCATTTACTCTTCACAATAATTCTATGAGCTAGATACTATTATGATCCAATTTTACAGATAAGGAAATTGAGGCACAGAAAAAATAAGGAACTTGTTTGTGGTGGGGCCAGGATTCAGTTTCCAGAATTTGTACTGTTAGCTACTACAGTGCCTTTCCCAGTTTCCTGTCCTAGATCTGACAGTGCCATTGCTGTTGAAGAAAGAAAAAGGTAAAGTTACACAACAGAAGATGAACAGTTATCTTCATCACAACTTCTTCACAATGAAGACATCATCATGACTAGGCAGGTAGAAAGCTGCTCATGGGACCAAGATCCTGCTTCAAAACGCCTTTTCAATGTGAGTGATAACAGGGAGATGAAAGTCAGTAATGACAGGTCGGGGCAACCACCAGGAAGAAGGACTTTTACATCAGGCCTCACCTCTAGGGCTCTAACTCCGGCAGCAAAAAATAACAACTCCAACCTATGCACTCAACCCAACCCCAATCTCCCAAGAGGAGTGGAAAGAGCCCCAGTCAGTAGCTGCTAATTTAGTGCAGAGTCCCTTTTAATGCTGGTACTACTGTGGCCTGTGTCTAGGTCTTCCCAATGCTCAGCACAGAAACTGATGGCAAAGGTCTACCCTGGCACCATTACCAGCCCTGCCTCTGCTCCGAGGGACAACCTGGATGTAGGATTCTAAACCAATAAATAGCACTCATAAGTTTACCTGAGGACTGACCTCTCAGTGTGGTAAGTACAGGACTTTCTTGACGCACCACCACTAGCCACCACCAGCAAGTATGTACAAACACCCCTGGTCTCACTCCCATATTTGAAGATGATGAGGGAAATTTAACACAAAAATATCTAAAGGGCACTTTATTAGAAATCATGGTAGGTGGTAGAAAATGGCAGTTTAACCCAACAGCAGAATAAATATTCCACAGCTGTACCACTTAACAGCTTAACAAAAGTATGCCTAGCTGGGGAGCAGGACATCCTTAACAAAAGTATGCCTAGCTGGGGAGCTACAGTTCTTAATAAAAGGATGCATAGCTGGGGAGCAGAACATCAGGTCTTGGTAATCAGGGGAGTCGCCCTAGAGGGAGTCCTTAAACTGGGTCTTGTCCATTAGACATTCACTCAACAAACACTTCTTGACACGTGCTATATGCCAATTACTAAACTAGGTGCTGGAGCTAAAACATTGTTAAGCCATGATCACCAAGACAGTCACCCTAGAAGCACTGCTGTAGCTCAGCAAATTGCCCTTTGTTGTGCTTCCATCAGAGGCATCCCTCTGCACTGGTCACCCAGTCAGGGATACTGTCAAGGACACTGCTCCTCACATAACACAATGTGCTCTTTATAAGCATCCCTGGGAGACATTCCAATCTGATCTCCATTCCAGGAATAGTTTTACCTCTCCAGAGTACTGGATTTATGTTTTATCTTCAGATATCATGAATTGTGGGACCAATGAGGTTGTCAGCTTAGAGACAAATTCATGGCCCAGCTGCAGCAAACGTGAAGGTCATTCTTCTGTGCATTTTAGCTTTGTCTCTGGTTCCATTTTGTTACTACCCGTGTTTTTATTTTCTTCGTTCTCCACACTTTTAATGTATGGCATCTTGGGGTCTATTATCTCTGTTTATTTGTTGTATCCTTAGAAGTGGCTGTGAACCCTTCTGGAAGAAAGCACTGCCTTCCATGTTTATAATACAGTATACATATTTGCATAAATGCTATGATGGAGGTATGCACACTGGGTGATGTGGGAACACAAATAATAATGCCTTATTAATTATCAAAGGCATTAGAGAAGATCCTGCATAAGGATCACTGCTTGAGTTGTATTTTCTTTTCTTTTTTTTTTTTGAGATGGAGCCTCACGTGATTGCCCAGGCTGGAGTGCAATGATGCGATCTCAGCTCACTGAACCTCCACCTCCTGCGTTCAAGTGATTCTCCTGCCTCAGCCTCCCAAGTAGCTGGGATTACAGCCACATACCACCATGCCCGGCTAATTTTTGTATTTTCAGTAGAGACAGGATTTCACCATGTTGGCCAGGCTGGTCTTGAACTCCTGGCCTCATGATCTGCCTGCCTCAGCCTCCCAAAGTGCTGGGATTACAGGTGTGAGCCACCACGCCCAGCCTGTATTTTTTTTTGTTCTGTATTTTGTTGAGGATGTCACAACACACCAATCTTCAAACAAGTTTGCTGCCACATGCATGCAAGAAAACTTTTTTTTAATCTTACAGAGTAGATTTTGGTGTTATATCATGGGCTTATAGGACACCACTGAAGTTGTCTGTAATTAATCAAAGCTATTTCCATGATAGTTTCATCAATTTTTTTCTGACAAGATTATGGGGCAAAACAATTCACATCTGCATCTGAATTTTTGTGCAGGGAAGGAAATTCAGATGAAATATCAAACAAGTTAGAATACATTTGACAACAAAGTGAGGTGAAGAATTAAAATAATTATCTAGAAGATGGATATACACAAAATGTTATCAACAGAATTTTTTAAATAAATGATGCCAAATGGGATTTAGGAGTTTCTATTATTTAGACCAAAAGTCTGAGATTTTGAAGGGCTATTACAAGTCATTTTGTTTAGTCTTATATCTGTGCAGCAGTATTCTTCCTGAATTCTTTCCACTTTTCAGGTATACCTTGGAGTTTCCTGTGATGGTGTGATTGCCTATGTAAGAACAGGGTGAAAGTACTGTTGCTGACACAACATCTGAAGTATGCTGAACCAGCAGATAATCTCTCAATGCACTCAATTTTAGCTCCTTTTTTTCTTAAGTGTTTTAGCCATGTAAAAATTCATTTCAACAAACAGCACACAGAAGATCTCAAGAAATAGGTCAGGATCTCGTAAAACATTCCAGTTTACAAAAAAGACAGCAATAAACATGTTTACTGTACATCCTTTCACTCTTCAGTAGTATAAAACATTACAACCATCTTCCTTTAGGTTTAAAAAAATAAGGGAAAGAAAAAGTAAACCAAATGTACCTCACAACTTCTTTCGGCTCTCTACCAGGCCTGGAGCTTTAAAGACAACACTATTTTGTCTCAGTATTGAGGAAAATTGTAGACTTTTAACTTAGAGTGACTAAATAGAATGCATTACTCTCCCCCCATTTTTTCAGAATTAAAAAAAAAAAAACATAACAACAAAACTATCCAAAAAGTACTGCTAAGAGGAAAGTCTACTCTGAGCTCAGCAGTTAGGCACTCTGATGTTTGTTAGAGGAGGGCAGCCCAGGCAGGCAGAAAAATCACTGGACTGTGTAGTACTGGGCTGGACGTTTTAAGAAGGCAGGCACCATCTCCGCTTTTTCACAACTATATGCCCAGTACCTGGCACAAATTCTGGCACAATGTGTATTCATTCATAATTTATTGAGTACCAACTCTGTACCAGGCAGTGTTCTAGATGCTTAGGATATATTATAAAACAAAACAGACAAAAATTTCTGCCTAAAAAGAAAACTGTTCCTCTATTCATAATACTTTGGACCAAATGTCAAGGGTGGAGGGGCTTCAAACTAAGCAATTCTCTAATTCTCTGCAGACACTAACTGGGTGTCCTACAATTTAATTCAGTGCGGACACTAATTATCCAACATTATTGCATATCCCACAGGTTAAGGGCTCAGTCTCACAAGACTGCCCCCAAGTTGAGATACCAACAGCAAGTCCAGGGTCTCCTGTACTTCTGACAGACTGGCTATGAATGGGGGGTGTCTTCACGTATTTGAGCTGTTATAACATGCCATTAACTGGGGAGCTTACAAACACCAAAACTTATTTCTCAGTTGTATAAGCTGCAAAGTCCAGGATTAAAGCACCAGATGAATGGGTGTCTGGTGAGGGCCTCTTTCCTGGTTTGTAGACAGAGCTGTGTCCTCACGTGGCAGAAGGGACTCACAAGCTCTCCTGGGTTTCTTTTATAAGGCCACTAATCCCATGACGTAGTCACTTCCCAAAGGCCCCATCTCTGAATACCATCAACTTGGGGATTTCCATTTTATGAAGTCCAATAGGATACAAACATTCAGACCACAACACAGAGATTCCCACAACCGCCTCCTTAGGTTCAATAACTTGCTAGAACAGCTCACAGAACTTAGAAATAACCTTTACATTTCTCAGTTTGGGGAAGGGATAGGGACCTTCAAAAGGCCCTCTCCAGGAGCTCAATCCTTCCAACACCAACCTGGAAGCTCTCCAAACCCCTTTGGTTAGGGTTTTTTAAAATTGAGGCTTCATTTTGTAAGCATGATTGATTAAGTCATTGCCCAATGGTAATCTCCTGCCCCTCTCTCCTCCCTGGAGGTCATGGCTTGAGGCTGAAAGTCCCAACCCTCCAATCACATGGTTACTTCCCGTAGCAACCAGCGCCCCCCTTCCGCCCTCCCCACCATTCTTTGAGGCTCTCCAAAAGTCACTTCATTAATATAAACTCAGATGTGATTGAAAGGGGTTTGTTATGAATAACAAGATACCACTTTCATCATTTAGGAAATGTCAAGGGTTTTAGGACCTCTGGCCAGGAGTCACAAAACCAAAATTTTATTTTTAATTTTTTTTTTTTTTTGAGATAAAGTCTCGCTCTGTCACCCAGGCTGGAGTACAGTGGCACGATCTCGGCTCACTACAACCTCCGCCTGCTGGGTTTACGTGATTCTCCTGCCTCGGTCTCCTGAGTAGCTGGGATTACAGGCACGTGCCACTTCATTTTGGCTAATTTTTGCATTTTTGGTAAAGATGAGGTTTCACCATCTCTACTAAGATGGGAGGCCGAGGCGGGCGGATCACCTGAGGTCAGGAGTTTGAGACCAGCCTGACCAACATGGTGAAACCCCATCTCTACTAAAAATACAAAAATTGGCCAGATGTGGTGGCAGGCGCCTGTAATCCCAGCTACGTGGGAGGCTGAGGCAGGAGAATCGCTTGAACCCAGGAGGCGGAGGTTGCAGTGAGCCGAGATTGCGCCACTGCACTCCAGCCTGGGCAACAGTGCAAGACTCTGTCTCAAAAAAAAAAAAAAAAAAAAAGTATGTACTCCTCAAAACTGTCAAGGTCCTTAAAAATAAGTGAAGTCTGAGAAACTGTCACAGTCAAGAAGAGACTAAGGAGACATGACAACTCAAAGTAATGTGGTGTCCTGGGTGGGATCCTGGAACAGAAAAGGGAAAAACTAAGGAAACCTAAATAAAGAACGAACTTTAGTTAATAATAATGTATTAACGTTGATTAATTAGTTGTGGGAACTGTACCATTTTAATGTAAATTTTCACAATAGGGAAGACGGAATGCTGGATAATGGGAACTCTGCATTACCCTGACAACTTTTCTGCAAATCTAAAATTACTCTTAAATAAAAAGTTTAGTTTAAAAAAAATGAGGGGTGGCGAGTGGGGGTAGGAATGAAGGAGAGTTCATAAAGACTGAAATTGTATATAGTCAGAGAGGTAAGAGAAGAACTAGAACAAATTGGTGCTACTCAAAAAATAAATAAATAAATAAAAATCTGGCCCTAATTAAAAACTAAATATTCCAAAAAATTTAAATTTATACAAACATAAAAAACAGCATTTTAGTTAGGATTTACTTTCCACTTTGTGCTGATCAATTTTTTTTTTTTTTGTAATAGTAGCTCAGTTTTATTTTCTGTGGTAACAAACATTTAAGAACCAGATATAACAAGGGGCCCCTGAGTATCCTAAGGCCAGTACAGGCCGACCATGAGGCCCTTCCAGGAAAGTAGCAACTATGGGAATTCCCTGCCCTAGGGAAGAATGGATGTACTGCCTAGGAGGAGACGCAAGGTTAGACCTCGCCCCATTTTGCCAGACCAGGCTTAGCGGGAAATGGGGGGCCCAAAGTGCTGCATGGTCTGCACCACCAGAGAAAGATGGTCGAGAAAGTTGATAACGGAAATTCGGAGCAGGCGACAGTCTTCAGCTTCCCAGCGGACGGCCAAGATCCTGCCGCTCACTGCGAGATTCTTCCCAACCACCCTTTGGTGAGGCTCAGCATCTGGAGCCAGGGACCCCCGGGCAATTTCCGCCTCTAAGGGGGTCGGGAAAGGCACGCTGAGGGTGAATACGTGTGGCCGCATTCCTGGCCCCCTGGCCACAGACGTGGCGTCTCTGCCAGGACCTGAGGCGTGAGGTGGGGGAGCTCCACCGGCCGGAGCTGCCGCTGTGTCCGCGCCACCGGGGCAGCTGTGGTCACCCTGGCTATCCCCGCAGTTGGTGCTTCCGCCTGCGTCTGCAACCGCGTCCCGCATGACCTGCCGCCGCCGCTCCGACTCCTTTTCTTTTTAAATTAAAGAAAAAAGTATAGCTGTAGTTCTACTCACTCAAACCTGGACTCACCTTTTCCTTCACCCAATTTTGCTCCTACCCTGGCCTCTTCCTCCTCTTCCTCCTTCTAGGCTCCCTATCCCAGGAAGGGCATCTCCAACCATCCTGTTGCTCAAGCCAGAAAGCTGGAAGTCATTCCTCCTCCTCCCCACCTATGCATGGTCACCACGACTCCACCCGAAGACTTTATATGTTTTTATATTTGTATTTATTTTTCTCCCTCTCCATTTCTTCTATTTAGGCCTCATCACTTCTGATCTGATTGCTCACCATAAAAACCTGCTAAGAATCCAACCTTCATATTAGCACCCAAGTGATTATTGTGAAATGTAATCAAATCAGCTGTAAAACAAGGGTTACTGTAAGGATTACAATATGGCAACATTTGTAGTATTTAGCACAGCACCTGACAGGTCCTCACAAAAGAGAGAAAAGATGAGGAAAGAGAAAAGAAAAGAAACAAAAAGTCAGCTGTTACAGGTTATATCACCCCATCCCTAAAATCCCTCTCAAGAGCCTTCAAAATAAAATTCAAACTTTTTAGCATAATGCCCAAGCCCTTATTATTTGGCTCCTGCCAGGCCTCCAGCCATCTCCAGCTACCTCTATGAACACTTACGGCGATGTGGTCATTGAAAGTTATTGGCCAGGCATGGTGGCTCACGCCTGTAATTCCAGCACTTTGGGAGGCCGAGGCAGGCGGATCACCTGAGGTTGGGAGTTCAAGACTAGCCTGGCCAACATGGAGAAACTCTGTTTCTACTAAAAAATACAAAATTAGCCAGGCGTGGTGGTGCATGCCTGTAATACCAGCTACTCAGGAGGCTGAGGCAGGAGAATCACTTGAATCCCAGAGGCGGAGGTTGCAGTGAGCCAAGATGGCTGCATTGCACTCCAGCCTGGGCAAAAAGAAAGAAACTCCATCTCCAAAAAAAAAAAAAAGAAAGTATGAAGTATCCCACTGAAAAAAAATATAATGGTAAGAAAAGAAGCCATCCATGACAGCAACAATAAAAAATGCCTAGTAACACATTTAAGAAGAAATGATGAGGACCTAGTTTAAAAAATGAAGAAAGTAAATATACAGTTATATGTTCATAAGTAGGAAGATTCAACATTTTAAACATGTTAATTCTCTCCAAACTGATACATAAAATCACTGTAATCACAATAAAACTCACAATGGGATTTGGGGGGAATCGGCCAGAAATATTCCCAAGTTCCTCTGGAAGAATAAACATACTCAAAAAATGCAAGGAATATTCTAAAAAGCAAGAACAATGAAGGGAAGTAGTACTATGTATTTCAGTGGAAATTTAGTATACATTAAAAGTGGTGGCCAGCTGTGGTGGCTCACGCCTGTAATACCAGCACTTTGGGAGGCCAAGGCAGGAGAACTGCTTGAGCCCAGGAGTTCAAGAACAGCCTGGGCAACATGGGAAGACTCTGTCTCTACACACACACACACACAAAAGTTAGGGGGCACATTTCATATTAGTCAGGAAAAATAAGATTAGTATTAGACAAACTAGCTTGCCATCTGGAGAAAAATAAAGATCAGTTACTTACAAATAATCCTCAGTCCTTACAGCAAAATAACTTCTAGATGGAATAAAAAATGTAAGTTTAAAATAGAACAATGATTCCAGATGCAGTGGCAGGTGTCTGTAGTCCCAAGTACTGAAGAGGCTGAGGCAGGAGAATCACTTGAGCCTAGGAGTTCGAGTCCAGCCTGGGTAACACATCAAGGCTGTTAATTAAAAACAAACAAGGAAACAATGAAAGTACTAGACGTAACCTGTAAACCTGGGACAATAGATTTATATCTATAATGCTAGACTGGTGAAGGGGAAGGTGGAGAGAAAAAACACCAAAAAGGAAGAGTCACAACTTACCTACATAAAAATTAAAATCTTTATATGGCCCCAAAATATATATATATAGATACTAAGTAAAAAGCTAACAATATACTAAAGAAAATAATTGTAACACATGACAGACTAATATCTATCCCTAAAAGTGCTACTATTAAAATAGTGGTATTACACCACAGAAAAATGGTAAAATAATATGAACAGTTGACAGGAGAGTCAGTAAACATTTAAAACATGGTTAAACTTACTAATAAAGAAACTCGAAACAATAAAATATCACTTTTTATCTCCAAGTTTAGCAAAGATTTTCACAACAAAAGGTAGAATCCCTCATACCGGCAAGGCCTACTCACACACTGCTGGAAGCAGTTACAAACCAATAGGGAAACTTATTTATTACAATTTTAAATCTGCATTCATGTTGACTCAGCAATTTCAATTCTAGCTGTCCATCCAACAGAAATACTTGCATGAGTACTCAAAGCTGTATTTGCTAATTTCTCTGCAGCAGTTTGTAAAACACTGGAAATTGCTGAAATGTTCATCAGTAGGGGAATTATGGTGCCTGCATACTATGCCATTAAAAATAACAAGGTAGATTAATAATTCTAACATAGTAAGATGACAAAGTGAAAAGGGCAAGTTGTAAAAAGCTTGTGTGATCCCATTTCTATACAAACGAAGACCATACACAAAGTTATTGCTATTTTTTTTTATTTTACATAAGAATGCTTCTTAAAACTGTTAACTTTTTTGTTAGTTTCGTTTTTAGACAGGGTATTGCCCTGTCGCCCAGGCTGAGGTGCAGCGGTGCAATCATCACTCACTGCAGCCTTGACCTCCCAGGTCCATCTTCCTGCCTCAGCCTCCCAAGTAGCTGGGAGTACAGTCCCACACCACCACACTAACTCTAATTTTTGTAGAAACGCGGTCTTACTATGTTGCCCAAGCTGGTCTCAAACTCCAGAACTCAAGGGATCTGCCTGCCTAGGCCTTCCAGTGCTGAGATTACAGGCTTGAGCCACCATGCACCCCTCTACTCTTCCTCTATTAGCATTTAACACTCAACTGTTTGTTTCTGGTTCCCTATGTTGTGAGCTGCTTGAAGGCAGGGACCATGACTTACGTGATTTTTTTTTTTTTCCTGAGACTCAACAGTCTCACTCTGTCACCAAGGCGGGAGTGTAGTGGCGCCATCTCTGCTCACTGTAACCTCTGCCTCCCAGGTTCAAGCGATTCTCCTGCCACAGCCTCCCGAGTAGGTGGGACTACAGGCACATGCCACCATATCTGGTTAACTTTTTCTATTTTTAGTAGAGAGGGGTTTCACCATGTTGGGCCGGCTGGGCCTAGAACTCCTGATCCCAGGTGATCCACCCACCTCGGCCTCCCAAAGTGCTGGAATGACAGGCGTGAGCCACGGTGCCCGGCCTGATTTACGTGATTTTTGTATTGCAAAGCCCTAGTACACTGCCTGGTAATATCAGACGTTTACTAAGGGTTGGTTTAAACTAAAAATGTTATACCAGAAGTGATACTTGAGAAGGCAACACCTAAGATTGAAAAAAATCAGGTGTCTGTCAGCCAAAGCAAAAGCACACAAAGGTGAAAAGGTGTATATGGGAAACTACAGATAGTTCTGTCACTGGAATGCAGTTAAAATTAATGAAAGAGGAAAGGCTGAAGAGGCAGCATGAGCATGCTTCCAAGGATAAAGTTCAAAATTCTTAACGTAGCATATATACCAACAGACAAAGGCATGCCCTAACTAGCTCTGAAGTCTCACCTCCGGCTATTCTAGCTCCCTTAGCTCTGGATATATCCAATTAGTTCCAATTTCCTAAAAACACTATATTCTTCCAAACCTTAGTATAGCCTTCCTCTGTGCTTTGTCCATTGCTCTTCTCCCACTTTCAAAACTCAGCTCAATTGCCACTTTTCCCAAGGAAACTCTCTGATCTATCACGTCTAATAGGAGACTCTCCGTACTGACTTCTACCTCATGGTTCCCCTGGCAGTCTGTTGACTTGTTGGCTTCTCACTGAAGTCTAACTGGGGTTTTTCAACTCTGCATCTCCAGTTTTGTTTTTGTTTTAAATCGAGACGGGGTTTCACCATGTTGCTGGGGCTGGTACCAAACTTCGAGCTCAAGCAATCAGTCCACGCTGGCGTCCCAAAGTGCTGGGATTACACACGTGAGTCACTGAGCCTGGCAAACTCCATCTTTCTTGGTGCTAGATACTGACTTCTCTGTTGTGCCCCTGGATAAAGAAGCGAACCCCAATTCCCATTAAGCCCCCGTGGTACCATTCTAAAGTCCAAGGTCTCACGTTGCAGAGTGTACATCCAGGTTCACTGACCCGTAGAACTTAAAAGTTAGGTCAAATAATTAAACAAATTGTTTTAGACACTCTTGCTGCTACTCTGTAGCCAAACTGGGTGAAAACCTGACCAGAGAGGTCCACGGCCCTCCGTGAATCAAAAGACGGCTCAAACGTTTCACTGATTAGCTCAGTCCCAGACACTCTGCGTTCAATCTGCAGGAGTCAACGAGGTCCAGGACAGATAACATGTGTCTAGGGGCCTGGACTTGCACAAAGAGCCCTAACAACTTCACTATTTGATGAATTAAGCCGCCTTGGACCGCGCGTGAAAAGCAACAAGACCCAAGGCGTATGCTATCGGTCTGGAGACTAGACCCACCTGGCTCAAGCATTTCTTGCTCAGCGGGTTCCCAGAAAGAGGCGCCCATAGGAGGGTGGGCGGGGGGGCAAGACTGTTCCAAGAGCTTTCCCCGTTCACACACAGCTCCCGCTGGATCACTGTACCCGAGCCCTTCCCGCCCTCGCGGGCGGAGGCGGCCACCCCACAGGTTTGGGAACCCTAGAACTTGCACTGCTCCTGAGCCATGCCCCACCAGCCGGAGACTTCCGCACTCTCGGGCTTGCTGAGTGGAGAAAACGACTCCAGAAGATTCCACGAGCGTCGGGAAGCCGGGTTAGCACCAACCCCCACAAGGCCTTTCGGCGCAGCTCCTCCCGACCCGTGCGCCCCCGCGCCGTTGCCCAGGTAACCGCTGGGCGGTGGCAGCGGCCGAGAGGGGCGGGACTTCCGGCGGGTGACGCGCCAGGGTTCGGCTACAAAAGACGACGGCTGCGGCGCGCCGGGCGGAACTTTCCAGAACGCTCGGTGAGAGGCGGAGGAGCGGTAACTGCCCGAGCTGCGCACAGCTCCGCGCTCCTTCCCGCTCCCTCACACACCGGCGTCAGCCCGCACCGGTGAGTCTGAGCCCTCGAGCTTTCCCCAGTCCCCTGGCTGGCGCCATTGGCGCCGGGAAACCGATGGAGCCGCGGTCCGGAGGCCGTTGGCCGCGTGGGCAGGAGCGTTGTCAGTTCCTGGGCCCACGATTTCCCTTTTGGAGGGCTGGTGCGGTGCCCTGGCAACCCGTCCCCGCCACGCACAGTGAATGGGCCCGAGACCTTTCCTAGACCTCCCTCCGTACCCAGCCTGGGATCTCCAAGGAGCTGCTGCCTTAGCCTCTCCGTCCGTGCGCGCCCCCGCGGCCCCCCTCCCCGTCCGCGCTCGCTGTTTGGTGGTGGGGGGTGGGGGGGGTTGGCGACCCTGCGCACGCGCACAGAGAGCTAGGGGCAAGGGGCTGCGGGGGGAGCCGGGCGGAGGCTGCGGCTTTCGCTTTCTCTTTCTCTGTCTCCCCTCCTCTTCTTTGTTGAGGGCTGGGCTTTCCCCTCCGCCACTTGGGTCCAGGGTGGGAGGGAGAAAAGAAGGAAATCTTAACGGTCGGCGCCAAGTGCAAGGGGAAACCTGGCAGGTAAACTCTGCCAGCCTGAGGGGCGAGAGGCATTTGGCCGTGAAAGTGGAGAAGCTGTAAGCCGTGGGCGGTGGAGGGTTTGCTGTGTGGAGCCGGTAATCTGTTTTATAAACCTCTCCCCCCACCACTGTGTGCCCAGATGTCTTTTTCTGGAAAGTGTATGGAGTTTATCAGATTTACCAAAGACAGTGATAGTGCAATGACCAGTGGACTGACCATATCAGGGCTGCTTTTGGTTACAACTGTCACCGCCTCTAGGGGAAACGGGAAGAATCCATATTAATAGTGTTATATTAGTATGGAAGCTTTGGTGTGGGAGAATGGGAACCAGGTGCTAGAAGGCGGCTCTCGACTTCCTTCCCGGTAATGATTATTAGTTTGTTTTGTCTGTTGGAGTTTATAGCTGAATTATCCCAGGAATTGTTACCTTTTTGGTGAAATGTAGGGAAAGTGGTGTTCTTATTATAGGATTTGGCAAAGAGATTGTTCGGCCTTAGCTCTCATTTTTATTAATTAAAAACTACCAGTTGAAAGCCGGTTAAAGTTGCGTTTTCTTATTTCAGGCAGTAGAAGATGGTGAAAGAAACAACTTACTACGATGTTTTGGGGGTCAAACCCAATGCTACTCAGGAAGAATTGAAAAAGGCTTATAGGAAACTGGCCTTGAAGTACCATCCTGATAAGAATCCAAATGAAGGAGAGAAGGTGAGTAGTATATACTCTTAAACATATCTGAATAGTTCATTGCCAGATGTATAGTATTTCTGTTATGATCTGAAATTGAGTATCTAATATAGGAATTATGATCACTTCTCGGTCTTCTTAGCTAAGATCAAGTGTAATGTAGCTAGGTAACACTTGTTTTTTTTAAAAAAAAATTCATTTTTCTTTTCTCAAACAGTTTAAACAGATTTCTCAAGCTTACGAAGTTCTCTCTGATGCAAAGAAAAGGGAATTGTATGACAAAGGAGGAGAACAGGCAATTAAAGAGGGTGGAGCAGGTGGCGGTTTTGGCTCCCCCATGGACATCTTTGATATGTTTTTTGGAGGAGGAGGAAGGATGCAGAGAGAAAGGAGAGGTAAGAATCTAGTCTTTCTGTGCAGCTAACTAAAGTTAGCTGTTGGTCAGAGCAGATCTTTGAGAAATCACCCATTTTAAATGTTTGTTTACATGTTGGTATAATGTTGCAAACTGACCACAAATTGCCTCTGATTTATGGTGTCGTGTTTTTTGTTGTTGTTGTTGTTTTGTTTTTTGTTTTTGAGACGGAGTTTCCCTCTTATTGCCCAGGCTGGAGAGCAACGGCCTGGTCTCAGCTCAGGGCAACCACCACCCGGGTTCAAGCGATTCTCCTGCCTCAGCCTCCCAAGTAGCTGGGATTACAGGCATGCGCCACCACACCCGGCTAATTTTGTATTTTTGTAGAGATGGGGTTTCACCATGTTGGTCACCCTGGTCTTGAACTGCCAACCTCAGGTGATCCGCCTGCCTTGGCCTCCCAGAGTGCTGGGATTACAGGTGTGAGCCACCACCCCCGGCCAATGGTGTCTTTTTTTTTTTTTTTTTTTAAAGATATTTAAAGGACCTAAAAAAATAGCCAATAGAGTGGTAGCAAATGACTGCTTCCAAAAATCTTAGATATTATCAAACAAATTATGAGAACAGAACAGGTGCTGTGGCTCACGCCTGTAATCCCAGCACTTTGGGAGGCCGAGGTGGGTGGATCACGTGAGGTCAGGGTTTGAGACCAGCCTGGCCAAGATGGTGAAACCCCATCTCTACAAAAAATACAAAATTAGCTGGGTGTGGTGGTGGGCGCCTGCAATCCCAACAACTCTGGAGGCTGAGGCAGGAGAATCGCTTGAACCCTGGAGGCAGAGGTTGCAGTGAACCGAGATCACGCCACTGCACTCCAGCCTGGGCAACAAGAGTGAATCTCTGTCTCAAAAAAAAAAAAAAAAATACAAAAATTAGCCAAGCATGGTGGTGCTTGCCTGTAATCCCTGTTACTCGGGAGACAAGCAGGAGAATCACTTGAACCCGGGAGGTGGAAGTTGCAGTGAGCTGATATCGCACCATTGCACTCCAGCCTGGGCGACACAGCGAAACTCCGTCTCAAAAAAACAAAAAAGGAGAAAGTATATAGCAATACAATTTTCCAAGTCCTTTTTACAGATCTTATTTGGTGTTCCCTCACTCCCCAAAGGAATTCGATGGTGGTAGGTACAGTGGCCTTTTTCAAATGAGAGTAAGTTAAAGTTTAGAAACGTAAAACTTCTTCAAGCTCATATAGCAAACCAACAGAGCCAGGGCTGAAAACTGGTTCGTTGCCTGCCACCTATCCAATGTTGCTTCAGCTTTATTGTGTCAAAATTATGTATTATATTTATCAGGAAAGTGGCCTATGGGCTCTAGAAATACTGCTCATAGGAATAAAGTGTTTAAGTCAAGAGAAATTAGTCTCACTTTATTTCCAGTATAGTGTATACAAACAAGGGCTGATGAGCAGAACGAGTTTTAGAATGAATGGCCAAGCCATTAAGTTTCACTTTGAGCTTCTAAGATATTTAAACTCCTTAAAAAGAAAGTCCATAATCCAAATCACTTGCTTAGTAAATTGGTAGAATTTGTCCACAAAAAAGTAGTGGTGGTTTTTCACTTACCTTACAAAGAACTGACCTGCAGGTTAACATTGGCAAGCTCTTTTAGGTGGCTTTAGATCATATAGAGAGGTTATTTTTGGGGAAATGTGCTTCCCCAAGCTCTAGAAGCTTTATTTTTCCTTCCTTATATTCTCAACACTGTACAAAATAAGGGCAGCTAGATTTTAGCGTGCCAAAACTAAAGGTGGAGCTATAAGCAGAAGGACATAATTAATGGTGTTTCATGCTTGATTATAAAGTAAAAATGTTCTTTAGGCATGAACAGAAACGAGTTTGAGAACTTTTTTCAGTTGGTGGAAAGGCAATAATATTGTGAATAAGTCCTTGTGGAAGGATCACTAGCTAGGAACTTACTAATTTATTAGCAGGTGACTTCATATTTCTAACCTCAGTGTCCTTATGAGATCTTGACCTTCCATTTCCCATTCTGATTTAAGTGAAGTAAGGCACTCCTTAGGAGCCACTGGCCATGTGTGGCTCCATTAATTTAAGAAAAAAACAAAATTACAGTTTCTTAGTCTAAATGGCCACATTTACATGCTCAGTAAGCACATGTGATTGGTGGCTGCTGTGTTGGATAGAACAGATATGAAATGTTTATCACTGCAGAAAGTTCTGTTGGGCAGTGCTAGTATAAAAGGTATGAGAAATTTGGCCTTTAAAACAACCGGTGCTGGCCCAGCAATAAATGGGCTGTTTTCTACTAAATCAGGAAGAAGTAGAAATTGATAACTCTTCTGTTGTGACTCAATAAATGCATCAACTTCCCTGGCCAATCTTGATTGATGAGAATTTACTGTGCTACAGAATTTTTGGATGAAGTAATTGGTCACGTTGCTCAATACGGTACGAAGTGAAAGCTTCAAAGAATATATTGTGACAGAAATGAATGTTTGGATTATTGTGAAATGTGCCCTTTTAAATAACGTTGGTTTTTCTCAAGTGACTTTGAGGTTAATGTTTCTGCTTACCATATTTCCAAGATGGTCATGTCTATGCCCTTAGGCAAATATTTAATTTCTGACCTGATTTTCTCTCATCTGTGATTACATCACAGTTTGAGGATATTCTGTGTATATAGTAGGTAGTCAACAGATGTACCCTGTGAGGCTCATCTTTTATTATCTTTTCACATTCTTTATAGCGCCTTTAGCACAAATAAGTAAGATTCAACATCAAAACAGATTTGTAATGAGAAATACTTTGTTTTAGGCAAAAATGTTGTACATCAGCTCTCAGTAACCCTAGAAGACTTATATAATGGTGCAACAAGAAAACTGGCTCTGCAAAAGAATGTGATTTGTGACAAATGTGAAGGTACGGGTTTTTTTTGTTTTGTTTTTTGTTTTTTTAAACGTCTTTAATATGACACCTGAAAATGGAGCTAAGACTTCCTGGATATGTAAAATTGACTCACGTACACTACGTAGATTTTGGGCGAGGGGAGGGCTGATATAAAGAAAAACAACTGAAAACCTGCCACCTAAAGAAATAACAGCACATTTTTCTGTGTATATTTTAAATATAATTGGGATCAAGCTAGCTTGGTATCTTTTTTGTAATAAGTAAAAGTTAGTTATTGGAAATGAAGTATGTTCTAATAAGAATAAAACTCATTAAAATGATTTCATCAGTTATATATTCAGAGGGTAGCATTCCATCAGACTTTGAAAATATTAAAAGTACAGCATTTAGGAGTTGTCTTCTTAAAACATTTACTACTGTATACACTAATTCATACGTTATTCAATTTTCTTTTTACATTTAGGTAGAGGAGGTAAGAAAGGAGCAGTAGAGTGCTGTCCCAATTGCCGAGGTACTGGAATGCAAATAAGAATTCATCAGATAGGACCTGGAATGGTTCAGCAAATTCAGTCTGTGTGCATGGAGTGCCAGGGCCATGGGGAGCGGATCAGTCCTAAAGATAGATGTAAAAGCTGCAATGGAAGGAAGATAGTTCGAGAGAAGAAGATTCTAGAAGTTCATATTGACAAAGGTGAGTTCTGAGCTACTTATTCTGAAGTCTTGAATGCTGTGGCAGATTTATTAATATTTTATAGTTTAAAAACCATTCTTGGCCGGGCGCGGCGGCTCAAGCCTGTAATCCCAGCACTTTGGGAGGCCGAGATGGGCGGATCATGAGGTCAGGAGATCGAGACCATCCTGGCTAACCTGGTGAAACCCCGTCTCTACTAAAAAAAATAGAAAAAACTAGCCGGGCGAGGTGGCGGGCGCCTGTAGTCCCAGCTACTCCGGAGGCTGAGGCAGGAGAATGGCGTAAACCCGGGAGGCGGAGCTTGCAGTGAGCTGAGACCCGGCCACTGCACTCCAGCCTGGGCAACAGAGTGAGACTCCATCTCAAAAAAAAACCATTCTTAGTTAGGTTATATATGATCCTATCACTCAGAAATAGATCTTAGCAGCGTAATATATAATGTTTTCCCATCCAGACATAATTTTGCATATTGGTATATTACTAATAAAAAATAAGGAATCTCCTCATTTAATATAAACAGGATCATCTTTTGAAATCAGTGGTCCTGTAAATGATTGAATAGCGTTCCAAACTTAATTCTCTGCTGTTAAACCATAGTTCTTCCATCTTTTAAAAAATTAGAATGAAGTTATTTGAACACATTCCTAATTAAGAGTTATTAGATCAAGGGATAGGCATATTTTTAAGGATTTGAGAAGGGAGTTAGGTGAAGAATTGGGTCTCATGTGAAATTCATGGGTTTTTTTGTTTTTTCTGAGACAGTTTCGCGCTCATTTCCCAGGCTGGAATGTGCAATGGCATGATCTCAGCTCATTGCAACATCTGCCTCCCAGGTTCAAGCAATTCTGCCTCAGTCTACCAAGTAGCTGGGATTACAGGCACCCAGCACCACACCTGGCTAATGTTTTGTATTTTTAGTAGAGACGGGGTTTCACCATGTTGGCCAGGCTGATCTCGAACACCTGACCTCAGGTGATCACCTGCCTCGACCTTCCAAAGTGCTAGGATTACAGGCATGAGCTACCACACCTGGCCTCATGTTTATTTTTTAAACTAATGGACATGTTTTCTGTTCTTTGTTTTTTTTCCTGAGATAGAGTCTTGCTCTGTTGCCCAGGCTTGAGTGCAGTGATGCCATCTTGGCTCACTCTAACCTCCCCTCCCAGTTCCAAGCGATTCTCCTACCTCAACCTCCCAGGTAACTGGGACTACAGGCGTGTGCTGCCATACCTGACCTGGACTTGTTTAAATAAACGTATTGGCCCACTTAATTGGCTTACTTGCCCATCTATTGTATTTAAATGTTCCATTAATTGATTTGAAAGAATTTAGACTACTTTTCCTTTTTTTTTAGACTTGACACTTCTCTACCTATTGGGCTCCAGATTTAGAAATAATTATATAACCTTTTTTTGGGGGGGGGGGGGGGGATTTGATTTGTCAGTTTTTAAATTTTACTCTTGTCAACTTACAAAAACCTTTTAAAATGTATTACGGCAGTACATTGCAGAAATTTTAAGAACTGTATGTAACCCCAGAAGGAAACTTAAATCAACATTATGGTAATCTCTTTTCAGATTTTGCTGTTTTTAAATGGGTCTACTATTATACTGTACTATGGTATGATACCAATCTGGAACTGTTAATATACAAATCTACATTAACATAAGTGGCTGCAATAGGATTCTATCATGTGATTCACTATACTGGCCTCTCTGACCCCCAGGGTTTTCCACCCAAGAATGTAGTACATTGAAAGGTAAAAATAAGTTTTCTTGGCCAGTTGTTGAACTTAATATGTTTCCCGCTTAGTGGGCCCATGCCTGGGGTTTATACTTTGAGGTGTTCTTGATACCAATAGCTTATAGAGTAAGTCTTAACGTTGTTCATAGGTTCTTGGAAACTGAGACTTCTAGCAGAATAACCTCGAATAATGTCATGCAGGTCCTCAAATAATGTCATGTCACTGTAACACAGCCGAGGGGGAAAGAACCTATCAACAATGAACTCTAAGTGAGAACTTGAAATTAATGCCCTCAGCAAGTGAAGGCGTTTGTGCTATGCCTACCCTTGCTCTTCATTCAGGAAAACCTAGCTGAGTTTGCTTTCCTAGCATAACAAGTTATTTTGCCTCAATACACGATTAAAGAGAGATTGTTTAATTTTGTCAGTGTATGATAATGATAGTGCTTTTAAGTCCTTATTTAAGAGGTACATACTGAAGTATTTGTGGGTTAATGGATGTGGTTGGAGTTTACTTGAAAGTATATGTGGGGGCCATGGGTAGGGGCATAATACATGAAATATTAGTCATGAGTTAGAAACTGCTGAAGCTAAATTGGATGGATATGTAGGAATTCATTATACTGTTGGCTCTTTTATACAGGATTAATATTTTCCATACTAAAAGGGGAAACACGATTGCTCTGTTAGGTAACCAGAGTGATCTTGGGAAATAATCAGGAGATAACTGCTTCAGTGTAACACTCTACAAACACAGGTTTTCTTACATGAGTTATGTTTGTAAGAGTTGTTGTCCAAACCCTTACTGAACTAAAATATGTGGGTCAGAGGTGAGGGGTAGGGAAGTCTCAGTTTAAAAAAAAAAAAAAAGCATGTTTAAGAATTTTTTGCCCTGTTAGAAAATACTCCTCTCCCTGTGTTTTATGGACCACATGGGCTAAGGGAGGGTCTCTTGCTGATTGTTTTGTTTGCTTGTTTTAATTTAAATGACACAAGGGCTCGAACTCCTGTGCTCCAGGGTGCTATCCTCAGGGTATCCTCCTGACTCTGCCCCCCAAAATGTAGTTAACGTTTTTTTAAGGGGACTATACTGAATAGTTCTTAAAAATATGGATTTTCAGGCACAGGGGCTCAGGTCTGTAATCCTAACACTATAGGAGGCTGAGACAGGAGGATCCCTTGAGCCCAGTAGTTCAAGACTAGCCTGAGTGACATGAGAACCCCCATCTCTATTTAAAAAAAAATTTTTTTAAAAGCTGGTCCCCAGCTACTCGGGAGGCTGAGGTGGGAGGATCACTTGAGCCCAGGAGATGGAGGCTGCAGTGAGCCATGTTTGTGCCACTGCACTCCAGCCTAGGCAACAGAAGAGAGCAAGATCCTACCTCAAGAAAAGATAGATTTAAAATTTTTTTAGTTTTATATATAGATACTACAATAGAGAGAAGGGTCTTGATTTACATTGCTGTTAGACTTAATAGAAGTAATTTGATGTGTTATAAGTAATGAAATTGAAATAGTTAATTAACATTTTTTGGTTATAACCAGTGTTTGCCAGTCATGGTTTAGTACCAGCATATACCTGTTTAGTTAATACTCTCAACATTGCTAATGAGGTGTAGGTGTCTGTGGGAAAGTTGAAACTTGGAAAGGATATGCAGCTTCCCCAGGGTAATCCAACCAGTGAATAGCAGCTCTGAGATTTGAAGGCTGGTCTCTTTGCCTCTAGAGTTTGTGTTCTCCACTATGATACGTTTTTTCAGGAGCAGATTGGACTGAACTACTTAAGTGGGCTTTCTTAGTCATTTCTGTGATTTTTACGCATAAACAAATATTTATGTATAGATTTTATGATTCTGACCTTAGTTGGATATTTAATAAGAGTATAAAATTAATGTTTTTAGGCATGAAGGATGGCCAGAAGATAACATTCCATGGTGAAGGAGACCAAGAACCAGGACTGGAGCCAGGCGATATTATCATTGTGTTAGATCAGAAGGACCATGCTGTTTTTACTCGGTAAAGACTTTTATCAACCACTCAAACTGATGTCTTACATATTTGGGTTGTTGGTTTTGGTTTGTTTTTTTTGTTTGTTTTTTTAAAAGTGTTTTCCGTTACTTTTGGAACCTATTTCCTGGAAAAAGATTGTTAACCATTGTTTGGATCATAAGAAGTTGAATACATAGGATCAGATTTTTAGCTTTTTGTCTCTAAGTATGGAACGTTGAAAATGTGTTTCAATTAGATGTTTTGTGTGAACCTAAAGAGCAGATGGCTGGGAAAACATCCCTGGACAAAAATTTGCCCTCAATCTTTGTAAAACAATTTAAGTGCCTTAAAACTCTCACCAGTTTTCAATCCCAAGTTTATGATAAAGTTGAATTGTTTTTAATTGTAAATACCCAAAAGCATCTCTGTAGGAAACTTAAATTGGAGCAATACTAAGTATAAATTCAAGTCTACCATTTTGAACTAAATAATGAGTATGATGAACACTGAAGCACAAGAAAAATTGATGATTAACAGCACATGTTTGTATCAAATATGTCCATGGCTAACATAACAGACCCTCTGTGCATGCTATATTCCCAGCAACTTGGGAGGCTGAGGTGGGAGGATCACTTGAGGCCAGGAGTCCTAGCTACTGGGGAGGCCGAGGCAGGAGAGTAGCTTGAACTCAGGAGTTCAAGATTATGATCATGCCACTGCATTCTAGCCTGGGTGACAGTAAGAGCCCATCTTTCTTTTTTTTAAAACGGACTGGAGGTGAAATTGGGAACATCTTAACTGGTTTAGAATGAAATAATATTTTGGCTGGGTTTGGTGGCTCATGCCTGTAATCCCAGCACTTTGGGAGGCCAAGGCGGGTGGTCAGGAGTTCAAGACCAGCCTAGCCAACATGATGAAATGCCATCTCTGTTAAAAATACAGAAATTAACCAGGCGTGGTGGCAGTCCCTGAGGCAGGAGAATCACTTGAACCGGAGAGGCGCGGAGTTCGCAGTGAGTTGAGATGGCGCCATTGCACTCCAGCCTGGGCAAAAAGAGCAAAACTTGGTCTCAAAAAAAAGATTAATATTTTACAAATGTCTGAGGACAATGGGAAATGTTGTCAAGCTCAGGATTTTGATGCTGTCATTTGAGAAGAGTATTAAAGATTAAAGATGTTTTATTTATTTATTTATTTTTTTTTTTGAGACGGAGTTTCACTTAAGCCCAGGCTGGAGTGCAATGGTGCGATCTTGGCTCACGGCAGCCTCCAACTCCTGGGTTCAAGCGATTCTCTCACCTCAGCCTCCCGAGTAGCTGGGATTACAGGTGCCCGCCACCATGCCCAGCTAATTTTTGTATTTTTAGTAGAGACGGGTTTCACCATGTTGACCAGGCTGGCATCGAACTCCTGACCTTAGGTAATCCACCCGCCTCGGCCTCCGAAAGTGTTGGGATTACAGGTCTGAGCCACTGCGCCTGGCCTAAAGGTGTTCTATTAATGTGGGTTGGAAAAGAGGAAAGGCTAAGCATGAGGAGGAGGAAGTGGGCTATTACATTAAATATGAAAGGCTGTGTTCACTCACAATATGCCAGGAACTATTATTTCAGGTACATCAATGAGGAAATTCTTACAGTCCCTTTAAATTGGACGTATCCTCATTGTTTAATTTCACAGAGCCTAAATTATCTAGGACCCTGCCCGGGCTAGAGTGCGGTGGCATGATCTCAACTCACTGCAACCTCTGCCTCCAGGTTCAAGTGATTCTCCTGCCTCAGCCTCCCGAGTAGCTGGGACTACAGGTGTGCGGCACCATGCCTGGCTGATTTTCTGTATTTTTAGTAGAGATGGGATTTCACCATGTTGGCCAGGCTGGTCTTGAACTCCAGACCTTAGGTGATCCACCCTCCACATCCTCCCAAAGTGCTGGAATTACAGATGCGAACCACAGCGCCCGGCCTAACCCTCACTCTTGTAAGAGTTTTTTGTGTTTTTTTTTTCCTCTGAGAAACCAGATTTAAAATTAGGTAATGAAACAATTCACAGATGGTAAATGGTAAAGGCTGCCTAGAATGTGTGGAATGACTTTGAAACCTTATCTAGGAAACAGGGCTGGCAGGTTCCACATGTATGTTCTTCCCAGATCTCTGCTCTGTTTGATTTTTACAATGGGGGAAGAAAAGGGTGTCTTTGTAAAAGACCCTTTGCTTTTATTAAACAAAAAAACAGCCCGCTTTAGTACATCTACTGATTGGTGATTTGAAAAATATAAATAATGTGTCATATTTTACGCAGACGAGGAGAAGACCTTTTCATGTGTATGGACATACAGCTGGTTGAAGCATTGTGTGGCTTCCAGAAGCCGATATCCACTCTTGACAACCGAACCATAGTCATCACCTCTCATCCAGGTATGGGAACTAGGCAAGCTTAAGCTTCTCTTTTCTATTCTAGTATTTTCCTTGTCTCCCAATAACAAAGTGTAGTTATAGGCACTGAGGGAAACCCATTATTTTTCTTTCTTGGTTACATATCCTCCTCTGGGCTGAGATGAAGTTTTGGCTTTCTTGGCAGCCCTTGGAAAACCCGTAAGTGAAAGGTAACAGGATTGTTTTGCCACGTAAGTTTTATTCCTGCCAATGAGCTAGGACAGTGCTCTTGTTCTTTATATTCCCTGCCTCATAAAAATGTGACCGTACTTAAAGAACTTGGCTTCAATGTTTTCAGGTCAGATTGTCAAGCATGGAGATATTAAGTGTGTACTAAATGAAGGCATGCCAATTTATCGTAGACCATATGAAAAGGGTCGCCTAATCATCGAATTTAAGGTAAGCTGTAAAGTACTTTAAGAATATTTGAGAAAATTAGCTTACTAAAACCTGATAAAAAAGTAAAATTTCAGCCAGGTACAGTAGCTCATGCCTGTAATCCCCGCATTTTGAGAGGCTGAGGCAGGAGGATCCCTTGAGTCCAGGAGTTTGAGAACAGTCTGGGCAACATAGTGAAACCCTGTCTCTTTCAAAAAAAAAAAAAAAAAAAAAAAAATTAAAATTTCTGAATGCCAAGCAACCTGAAACTTAAATTTTTTGTTACTCAGCAAGAAATACATGGATCTGGCCACGTGCCACTGGCACACGCCTATAATCCCAATGTTTTGGGAGGCCGAGACAGGTGGATCACTTGAGCTCAGGAGTTCAAGGCGAGCCTGGGCAACATGGCAAAACCCCATCTCTACAAAAAATACAAAAATTAGCCAGGCATGGTGGCATGCACCTATAGTCCCAGCTACTTGGGAGGCTGAAGTGGGAGGATTGCTTAAGCCTAGGTGGTCAAGGCTTTAGTGAACCAAGATCATGTCACTGTACTTCAACCTGGGTGACAGAATGAGACCCTGTCTCAAAAAAAAAAAAATTACCTAATAATACTTAACTCCTGTCATGTTGAGCATTCTTTGTTGAGGATGGGTTTTTTTGCATCATTAATTGGATATTTAAAGATAGGTTGTGGGAGGGGTGTGTGGGACTAAGTGGGTATTTTACTAATGAAAGGTTGTAACTGGCATCTTAAAGTTCAGAGGCACTTTACAATAATTGCAGATTTCTTGGCAGAGTAGTGTAATGCTTGATTTGTTAATAGGTATAAAGCAATCCAGTCATTTTCCTCAGTCTTAAATTGGCCTGTCACCACAAAAATATTAATTAAAACTTTTTTTTCCTTTTTGAGACGGAGTCTTGCTCTGTCACCCAGGCTGGAGTGCAGTGGTGCAATCCTGGATCACTGTAACCTCCACCTCCTGGGTTCAGGCAAGTCTCCTGCCTCAGCCTCCTGAGTAGCTGGGATTACAGGTGCCTGCTGCCACGCTAGGCTTTTTAGTAGAGTTGGGGTTTCACCATATTGGCCAGGCTGGTCTCAAATTCCTGACCTCAGGTGATCTGCCCACCTCAGCCTCCCAAAGTGTTGGGATTTGTCATCCCAATTGTATGAGCCACCGCATCTGGCCTAAAAACATCTTTGGATAAGAAAGAACTACCCATTTGAGAGTTAGAATAGCTTTGTTTAAATATCTCGTAAGAAGAGTTAGGCTGTTGCAGGATGGGTTTTGGTATTAAAAAGTCAGTTTGCTGGGTAGAACAATGGTGGTTAAAGTGCAGCTTTATTTAATGCAATCATTTTTAATAAAGCCTGGCTTTTGGTCCTAATCCTTGAGCTCTAGTTCAGAGTATGCTATGCACTGTGCCTTTTAAGAGCCTGTTCTGAGATTGGCAGATTCACCTAAATATTACATGTTTACATGTCTTTTTCTGGGGAAAGTGGGTCCATGATACTAATGATACTAAGGAGCTAATGATGAAATCGGATTGAACAGTAAAAATTTCTTTCGAAGGTAAACTTTCCTGAGAATGGCTTTCTCTCTCCTGATAAACTGTCTTTGCTGGAAAAACTCCTACCCGAGAGGAAGGAAGTGGAAGAGACTGATGAGATGGATCAAGTAGAACTGGTGGACTTTGATCCAAATCAGGAAAGACGGCGCCATTACAATGGAGAAGCATATGAGGATGATGAACATCATCCCAGAGGTGGTGTTCAGTGTCAGACCTCTTAATGGGCCAGTGAATAACACACACTGCTGGCATTTAATGTGCATTAGTGAATAAGTGAAGGACTGTAATCATAATATGCTCACTACTTGCTCTTGTTTTTGTTTTAATATTCAACTATAGTAGTGTTTTAAAAAGTTAAATGAAGAATAAACGCAAATATAAAAGCTCTGACTTTGCCCTGTATGTATGATGACTTCAGTGTGCAAGATGAAGTTTAATACCTGTAAAAACTACGAAGAAGTTCCCCTAGCATTTCTAGGCCAAACCTTGTAATTGACTTCAGCTATGTACGTGGACAAGCTTAGACTGAAATGCCAGGTATATGTGTTGGCTTCAGTGTATGACCCTTCATTGTTAAGCTATGAAAGTAAAACTCTGTATTTAACTGGCAATGAGGAAAAAAAAAAATTTGTAGAGAAGTGTTGGTCTGTATAGTTCTTTGTATTAAGTGGGATTCATTGTAATGCCTTTGCATTTATTCTATTGCCTCAACTGTTACTTGAAGATGGCGTAATATATAATTTATCCTGTGGTATCAGTGATAAAAATGATACCTTTCTGTAGGAGGGGTTTATCATAATATGCTGCTTCTTGAAGGCTTGCACTTCCAGAATTGTGTTTCCTTCTGCTGTGCCATTCATATATATATATATATATCCATATATATCTTGACCAGTCCTGGCCATTTGCCCCCCTCCTTGTCTGTGGACCATAAGCCCGAGTAGTGACTTCAGAGCTGGGTAATGTAGAAATTAAAGTGAAAAGACCTTTACGTGGAGAAGTAATTTGCATGCATAATATAGGAAGGTGTTCTTTAGGTATGTTACAGGATTACTTTAAACTTATGCTCCAAAGTAATGTTGGTAGTATAGCAAATTATGATGAATAGCTTTAATTGTATGTTTAAAAGTCTCATATGTTCACATGCTTAAATCGGTATCAGAATTTAAGCAATTCTTGAAATGTATTGTCTCCTTAATATACTAATTACAAAGCATCTCCAATGTGTGTCACTACAGGCTTTTTTTTTCCCCCAGATCATCAAGTTTTGGCTTTTAAGATACATAACTTGATTTTAGCTAGTCTGAATGAGTGATACAAAAATACTGTTGAACTATAGTTAAATATTTAATATTAAATAGGATGGAGAGTAAAAGTGGA
This sequence comes from Chlorocebus sabaeus, assembly GCF_047675955.1. Classification (NCBI taxonomy): domain Eukaryota; kingdom Metazoa; phylum Chordata; class Mammalia; order Primates; family Cercopithecidae; genus Chlorocebus; species Chlorocebus sabaeus. The sequence goes on from NC_132915.1 coordinate 62,022,596, forward strand.
GGACTGGGTAATGAGCCAAGAAGAAGGGGACTTAGAAAACTATGCATACATTGGAGTGAGCATGAGAGAACAAGTTCTCATAAAGAATACAAGCTTAAGAAGGAGAACTTTGTGTTTAAAAAGTAAGGTTCCCAACCCATCCATGTTTGTCAACTTCCTTTTAGTCTGTGCCAGACAGCCACAGCTCCCCTAAAGTTAGAGACGTGAAGCAGATGTTCAGAAAAGTGCTTGTGACAGATTTCAGTTTTCAATGGGTTTATGTACAAATTCTAAAAATTTCTTAACCTGTGTTTTAATACATTCAAGAGCATTGTTTAGGGCTGGGCACGGTGGCTTATAACTGTGATCCCAGCACTTTGGCAGGACAGGGCAGGCAGATCACCTGAGGTCAGGAGTTTGAGACTAGCCTGGCCACCTTGGTGAAAACGTGGTGTACTTTACTAAAGGTACAAACGTTAGCCAGTAGCACTCACCTGTAGTTGCAGCTACTCGAGAGGCTGAGGCAGAATTGCTCGAACCCAGGTCAGGAGGTTGCAGTGAACCAAGATCATGCCATTGCACTCCAGCCTGGGTGACAGCAAGACTCTGTCTCAAAAAAAAAAAAAGAAAAAGCATTGTTTATAGGACACTTAAAATTTTTTACAAATCTCATGTTTTCGGCATTTGTCAGTCATAAAGGAAATGCACATAAAAACCAGATACTACTTCATACCTACTAGGATAGCGCTGATCCAAAAAATGGAAAATAGAATATGGAGAAATTGGAACTCTCTGTACTTTGTTGGTGGTAATGTAAAACGTTGCAGTTGCAGTAGAAAAAAAAAAGCTAAACATGGAATTACCACATGACCCAGAGCTGGCCCTCCTTTTTGGGTTTCACATCCATGGATTTAGTCAACCTTGGATCAAAAACAATTGGGAAAAATTGTTTCCTGACCATGTACAGACTTACTCCCTAAACAATACAGTGTAACAGCTGTTTACATAGTATTTACATTGTATTAGGTATTACAAGTTAACCTAGAGCTAGATGGCTAAATTATGCAGGATGTGTAGGTTATATACAAATAACCATGCCGTTTTATGTCAGGGACTTGAGTATCCTCAGATTCTGGTATCCATGGAAAGTCCTGGAACCAGTACCCCCATGGATACTGAGGGATGACTATACAAAAGGAATTAAAGACAAGAATGGAGGCCTGGTGTGGTGTCTTACACCTCTAATCTCAGCACTTTGGGCAGCCTAGGCAGGCGGATCACCTAAGGTCAGGAGTCGAAGACCAGCCTGGCCAACATGGTGAAACCCCATCTCCACTAAAAAGACAAAAATTAGCCGGATGTGGTGGCGGGCACCTGTAATCCCAGCTACTTGGGAGGCTGAGGCAGGAGAACCGCTTGAACCCAGGAGGTGGAGGTTGCAGTGAGCCAAGATTGCATCACTGCACTCCAGCCTGGGTGACAAGAGTGAGACTCTGTCTCAAAAAAAAGTACTCATACTTGTATGGTGTTTACTGCAGCATTCTCAACAGTCCAAAGTAGAAACCTGTGTGTCCACCAACAAATGGTTAATGTGTACAATATACTGTGAAATATACAGTCATTAAAAGGAATACTTTTTACACTTCCACCAAATATGAAGCACATTCCTGTTTGATATGTGGATGGACCTTTAAAACATGCTAAATGAAATCAGATACACAAGGACAAATACTGTATAATTTCACTTATATGAACTAAACGGCAAATGCATTGAGGTAGAACAGTACCAAAGGCTCAGGGGAGGGGAAGGAGAAATTAATTGACAATGTTACAGTGCTTCTGTTTAGGGTGATAACATTTTGGAAATACAATAGTGGTTGTATAACATTGTAAATAATGCCACTGAATTGCACAATTGTTTGGGAATTTTGTTATATATGTTTTACAATTAAAAATCCTAAGAACACTAAAAGAAAGTCATAGTAGGTAGGTTGGTGCAAAAGTAATGTGCCATTACTTTTAATGCCAAAAACCACAATTACTTTTGCACTAACCTAATAGTTATATCCTGAAGAGGCAGAAACTGATAGGTTTGTGTAGTTTTTCAGCTTGTATTATTACCACTAACAGCCTCTGTTGAGCCCTTTATTACTATGTAAGCAGCCATATTTAATTCTCAGAACAACGTAATGAGGGAGAGCCTATGAAAAAACAAAGCCCCTTAAAACATTAACGAAGGACATCACAAAAATACAAGTTCCAGCACTAACTCTGCTTTCTCTGTGATGTTTCTCCTGCCCGTTCATACTTGTAGAGAATAGGAATAGAGGCCAATTATGTCCCTTGAGAGTGCTCTTGGAACAGTGGCAAATTTTCTGTACATGAAATTAGCTTCTCAACTTTTTTGTACATATGATACTGGTTCTCAACCTTGGCTACCATTGGAATTACCCGGGAAACATTAAAACACTGATCAGGTCCCACCCTCCAGGGGTTCTGTATAACTCGGCTGGGTGTAGCCTAAGCATCAAAATGATTATGCACAGCCAAGGTTGAAAGCCACCAATACTGACACATAGATTTAATATTAACCACTGGAACAGAATACCACTGTTAAAATTGCTGTGGAAGGTTAAGTAATGGGCAGCCCCTGCTATTGCAAGTTTTTTGTTGTTGTGTTTTTTGTTTGTTTGTTTGTTTGTTTTTGAAGCCAAGTCTTGCTCTGTCACCCAGGCTGGAGTGCAGTGGCATAATCTCAGCTCACTGCAACCTCTGCCTCCCAGGTTCCAGCTATTCTCCTGCCTCAGCCTCCTAGGTAGCTGGGACTACAGGCGTGAGCCACCATGCCCAGCGAATTTTGTATCTTTTAGTAGAGACGGGGTGTTACCATGTTGACCAGGCTGGTCTCGAACTCCTGACCTCATGATCCGCCCACCTCGGCCTCCCAAAGTGCTGGGATTACAGGCTTGAGCCACTGCACCTGGCCTATTGCAAGTTTTAAACAAGCTCAGTCCAGGGAACTTCCTAACTTGGACATACACTTCATAGCAATTTCTTCTCTTAAAATAGTGGAAAATGAAGCTTTAAGAGCACAGTGAATGAGAACACTAGCAAGCTATGGCAATTTGAAAAAATGTGATTTTAAGAGTCAGTCTTGCACCTTTATCATTTAAATTTGGTTATCTCAGCATGAACCTTCTGAGACTGACAGCAAGAATTAAAACACCTTTTGTATATGCGGAAACTACCCTGTAGTCTACCTGCTCTCAAATTTGAGCATGCTTGCTGGGTCCCCACCACCAGTTTCTCTGATTCTGTAGGTCTGGGACAGGACCTTAGAATGTGTCTTTCAAACAATTTATCAGGTGACACTTTAAGAACCACTGTTACTAGCACAAGCCAAAGAAGTGACAGCAAAGACTGACATCCAGAATCTCGTAATTCGGTTCTCTACTCATCTCACTACCTGTGCTCTGCTTAGGTAAATGTTTTTGCAGAATGTGGAAGAACAACCCATGTATTCTTTGCCCCTGCCCAAACCTAAAGATTGAGGAGAAACTTAAGCAATATTAACAGTGAGGCAAGAGAGAAAAGAAACCTAGCTTTGGAGTCACATCTGGTTTTCAATGCGAGCTTCATGCAAGTTGGACTGAGTTAGGTCCCTCACGTCTGGAAACCTGTTTCTTCATGTCTATTTGCGCACCCTCATTACATTGTTCTGAGAATTAAATATGGCTGCTTACATAGCAATGAAGGGCTCAACAGACGCTGTTAGTGGTAGTAATAATAAAAGCTGAAAAAAAACTGGTGAAGAAGATACTGAATTGTACCTGAGATTTATACCATTTGCTGTTTAAAAAATAAACCATATCACCCCGAAAAACCTCCGTGCAATGTTTTCCAGTCATTAATTCAACAGCTGAATGGGGGGTAGGACAAATGTCCTTATGCTCATGGAATTTTAACGCCAGTTTAGCTTCTATGTTAAGAGCTGGAGAGCAGCATCCGGTCAAATCTGGTGGCTGCAGCAGAGCACTTCCCTAGGAACCGACTGCACACGCCCAATTCAAAAGGAAGTGCGCACTGATTCCCGGCAGCCGACTCCCGTTCGCTTAGCTGCTGCCACCCGCCCTTACCACGAGGTGACCGCCAATTTTTTAACAGTGGCTTCACCCGACGTCTGCAGGCCCCGACACTTGGCTCTGGCGGGTGCGCGGTCTCCCTACCCCCGGTAAGGGGCTCTACCGGCCCTGGACCCAAGATAGGACTCCTGCCTGGCGCCCACCCGGAGCGGCGGCGCCCCTGATTCGGCCGTCGGCCCCGCGCGTGCGCCGCCCGTCCCCGCCGCGGTCTGGCTGTGCGGGTGCTAGAGGGGAGCTGGGCTGTCCCAGCCTTCAGTGCTGGAGGGACGGCCGCATGGGGCTTCAGAAAGCCTAGGCGCCCAGCAGTGTTAAGGAGCGTGTGCCCATTTAAAGACAAAAACACTGTTTTTCAGGTTTGTACGAAATGAAGTTGTAGAAAGATTAACAAGGGTTACCTGGGAAAGGCAGATTTTCAACTTAGCGTTTACATGTTCACCCAGTGCATTATTTTATTTAAAAAGAAGAAAAATATATACTTAATGGCTCCTAATTCAGCTCTGTTTGCCTGGTCTCCCAAAACACCTATCATTTGCCCAGCACATACCTTGCCGCTATGCCACACTGCAGTCCCCAGGAAGGTTCCCTGTGCTTAGATCGCCTCCCAGTCCCTCCAGGAAGCCTTTCCCAACCCTTTCGCGTTAAGTGCCCCGCCTCTCATCATCAGAAAGGTGACTTGAGCTTTTATCAGTTTTAGTTACTCCTTTTAATATGCTCTTCTTCCCTATGTTTAGGCGAGTCTTTTTTTAAACCATATTCAGCACTTGGTGCCAGCAACAGAAGTGTTCCATAAAAATTCCTAGAATAAACCAACACGTGCTGACTAGATTCTCTATCTTCATAAACAGTGGTACAAACTATGCATATCATAACTGCCAGCTTCATGAGGTCAAAACTAAATCAAAAATTCTTCTCCAAGACTTTTAAAAAATTTTTTTAGCATAAACTGTTTCCTCTAACTTAAACTTCTCTTAAGTGAACGTGTCTTTCCACTGGGATGGCTGTCTACATTCTCAGGAATCCTGAATTCATGACTATGTTCAACTCCCACGACCATTTTAAAATCATCAAAATGGCAGCAAATGACATTACCTGGGCCAAAAAGCTGCAGGTTTTGTGGCAAATGGGAAATGTGTTACAGAATATGACTGGGAAAGAGGGATTTCTTAGTGCTGCTCAGAATTAATTCAGCAAACACTGAACATTACTACGTTCCCCACATAGGATCATACTGCATTTCAAGTCACAATCAAAGGTAAGTTACAAGGCTGGGCGCGGTGGTTCATGCCTGTAATCCCAGCACTTTGGGAGGCCGAGGCAGGCGGATCACCTGAGGTCAGGAGTTCAAGACTAGCCTGACCAATATGGTGAAACCCCCCCTCCCCCACTAAAAATATAAAAATTAGCCAGGCATGGTGGCATGTGGCCTGTATTCCCAGCTACTTGGGAAGTATCAAGAATCGCTTGAACCTGGGAAGTGGAGGTTGCAGTGAGCTGAGAGGGCACCATTGCACTCCAACCTGGGCAACAGAGCAAGACTCCATCTCAAAAAAATAAAATAAATTTTTTTAAAAAGTAAATTACAAGATTGCAAAACTTTTTTAAAAAAACCTTCCCCACTAGTTTGTACCTAATAAATGCTAACATTTAAAAGGGGGCACAAAAGGCCTGTGGAAACAAGAACTCACATTCTTGAAAGTAGTGCCTAGCACAGTATCTTCCTCATCATCAGAGGTGCTCTATACATCTTCAGTTGAAACATGAAACAGACATCCATATGCAAAATATTTTCAAGGATTTTGTTGACTTTTACATGTTTCTCTTTAGCTAACTGGTAATGATGCACATTACAAAGGAGACTTTTCTAAATCTCAAGTCCTTTTGCTAATTTTTCTTTGAAACAACAGCACATTTCCAATGCCAAACCATCCCCTACAATGTACAAAGGGGAGATGACAAAACTCTGAATTCTTGTAACGGATCCTGCAACTAGTTCTATTCAGAAGATGGAGACAATATTCCCTGGAGTTGACTGAACATGTGAGAAGGCACAGCTCAGAAGGAGAGGAAAGCTGAGGGCAGTGAAATGAGAACCTATGCATCACCTGGCCTTTTTACATGTTATCCTACTATCCCAGGAATTCACTTCTGCTATACTTGAGATTCGGGGATAATAATGTCACTCCTCCTCCCAAATTCTGAGTAAATATGTTAACTAGATGAGCATTTATTTACATTTTAGAACAAAGTCTCCAGAAAGGTATAAAGTTTATTAACATCTTCAAAAAAAAAGATGGGCCGGGCATGGTGGGTCACGCCTGTGATCTCAGCACTTTGGGAGGCCAAGGCGGGTGGATCACTTGAGGTCAGGAGTTTGAGACCAGCCTGGCCAACACGGTGAAACCCCATCTCACTAAAAATACAAAAAAATTAGCCAGGCATGGTATCACACACCTATAGTCCCAGCTACTCAGGAGGCTGAGGCAGGAGAATTGCTTGAACCTGGGAGGCGGAGGTTGCAGTGAACCAAGATCGTGCCGCGCACTCCAGCCTGGGCAACAAGCAAAACTCCATCTCAAAAAAAAAAAAAAAAAAAAAGATGGAACAGAATACAGCTACTGAATATGATATAGTTCCTTATTTACAAGTTTTACTATAGGAGGGACATTTTAATCAGCATTTCAAATAATCAAAGGAGAATTTTTTTCTAGAAATATCAGTATTTCACTCTCCAGGTATAAGATTAATGAAAACATTAAGTGACTGCACCAGTTAGAAGATAAACTAATACCTTAAAAATATATAAAAAAATGAAGGGGTACTTGCTACTTAAACATGAATTTTCACAAAATTATTCTTGTGACTAATTCAGACAATCTATTTGCTTAGAAAAGTGGGCCAAAAAAAAAAAAAAGAAAGAAAAAAAAGCACATTACATGAATATGCCTTCGTTTAAGTATGTGCTTTCACTGATTTAAAAAGGAAAGTTGAATTATGGTTTCCAGAGCTTTAGGAGTCCATCTTCACTGTAGGTAGCAATCAGGTTCTGATGAGGGTGATGTGCAATACCAATCACATCCTTCTCGTGCACCTGGAACATGTAAAGTACAGGGTTAGGGTGTACAGATCTGCAATAAATCACTCTGATGACGCTTCCAGAGCTGGGTGGAAAGGAAAGAGATCAAGGCCTGATATTCCAAATGGCATAGGAGAAAGATGGAGGAAGGTTTTCCAACTCACATCACATTGTGACATAATAAGAAATAAACTTTAGGCTGGGTGCAGTGGCTCATGTCTGTAATCCCAGTACTTTGGGAGGTGGAGGCAGGTGGATCACTTGAGATCAGGAGTTCAAGACCAGCCTGGCCAAGATGGTGAAACCCCGTCTCCACTAAAGATACAAAAAATTAGCCAGAAGTGGTGGCATGTGCCTGTAGTCCCAGTTACTTGGGAGGCTGAGGCAGGAGAATCACTTGACTCCAGGAGGCAGAGGTTGTAGTGAGCTGAGATCACACCACTGCATTCCAGCCCAGGTGACAGAGTGAGACTCCTTCTCAAAATAAAATAAAATAAAATAAAATAAAATAAAAAATAAATAAACTTGTTTAGTGTTAAGCCACTGAGATTTGGGGATCATCATAGCAGCTGACATTAATTTTACTTCTTGAATTTAACATGGAGCTAAATGTTTTAAAACAATGTTTTTTATACTGCGGGTCACATTGATAGTAGTCTGGAAAAGGCACATACTTCAGAGTTCAGAAAGACACAAGTCTTACCATATTTCTTTAGATGAACTTAGTAAGTAATACTCACTGTCAAAGTTCTCTCCAGTTTGCCAGTGACCGTACTGAAACAGTAGAGCACAAAGTCCTCCCCTACACAGTAGATCCATTCACCACGGGGAGAGAGGGCACAGCAAACAAAGTCCCCACCTTCTCTTTTACCAGAACTGAAGCTTCTGACAATCTAGATCACACCACACCCCAAGACAAAAACATCAGGATTAGTAGCAGCTCAACCATGTGCAGCCTTTTCAAGTGACATTTTTACGTTGTTATTTTGCACTTTGGTTTACTATCATTTGTAATTAGATCTCCAATCCTGTTCAGCATGTGCTAACTCCCCGTGCCTGGGAAATATTCAATAGATAAGTAATCTAAACTAAATGGCAGACAAAAATTTAGAATTCATACATCCCACATCACCAATCATGCCCTAAAGAGACATATTACCCTTAAGCAAATTCCATTGCCATACATAAAACAATTTTCTAAATCAATATACCAGTAGTTCTCAAAGCTTTCTGGATGTCTGCTCCCCAGTTTCCTCTAACAGAATGAGAAGCTTTCCCCATGCAGGATGATACTTTGTCTCTAAGACTTTGCTTGCTCTATTGATACAACATTAAAATCATCATAAACCAAGCTGAGAGAAACCAATCCGAAAAGTCTACATACTATATGCTTCCATTTCTATACCATTTTCCAAATGACAAAATTATAATAATGGAAAACAGATCAGTGATTGCCAAGGGTTAGGGCTTGGAATTAACTTGAAATTTAAAACATGATACCATTTACATTAGCAGCCCCAAAGTGAAAATACTTAGGTATAAATCTACCAAAATACATATAATATTTAAATGAGGAAAATTACAAAATTCTGATGAATGATATCAAACAACTAAACAGAGAGATATTCTATGTTCATGAATTGGAAGACTCAATATGGTAAAGACGTCAGTTCTCCTCAACTTAATCTATAGATTTCACACAATCCCAATCAAAATCCCAGCAAAGTATTTTGTGGATATTGACAACCCAATTCTAAAGCTTACACAAAGAGGCAAAAGACCCAGAATAGTGAACTCGATATTGAAAGAGAAGGACAAAGTTGGAGGGCTCACAATACCCAACTTCAAGATTTACACAAAGCTATAGTAACCCAGACAGTGTGGTATTGGTAAAAGAACAAACGGATCAATGGAACAGAATACAAAGCCCAGAAATGCACTCAACTGATTTTTGACAAAGAAGCAAAAGCAATGTAATAAAGAAAAGATAGTGTTTCCAACAAGATATGCCATAACTGGACACTTATATGCAAGAAAATGAATCTAGACACAATAAAATAAAGACCTTACAGTCTTCACAAAAATTAACTCAAAATGGATCACAGACCTAAATGTAAAACTCAAAATTGTATATAAAACTCTTACAGGATAACAAAAAAGAAAATCTAGATGATCTTGAGTTTGATGACTTTTTAGATACAATTCCAAATACATGATCCATGAAATAACTGATAAGCTAGATTTCATTAAAATTAAACACTTCTCCTCTGTAAAAGCCACTGTCGAGAAAATGAAGCCAGATGCAGTGGCTCATGCCTGTAATACCAGCACTTTGGGAGGCTAAGGCGGGAGGATCACTTGAGGCCAGGAGTTTCAGACCAGCCTCAGCAACATGGCAAGACCCCATTTCCACACACACATACACACAAAGTCGGGCATTGTGGCACATGCCTGTAGTCCCAGCCACTTAGAAGGCTGAGGCAGGAAGATTTCTTGAGCCCAGGAGCTCAAGGATGCAGTGAGCTATGACCATGCCACTGCACTCCAGCCTGGGCAATGGAGCAAGACTCTGCCTCAAAAAAAAAAAGGAAGAAAATGAAAAGACAAGCCATGGATGGGGAGAAAATATCTGTAAAAACTAGATTTGATAAAGAACTATTATCCGAAACATATAAAGAACTCTTAAAATTCAACAGCAAGAAAACAACCCAATTGAAAAATGAGTCAAATACCTGAAACAGACACCTCACCAGAAGTATACAGATGACAAATGAGCACACGAAAAGATTTCCACATTTCATTAGGGAAATGCAAATTAAAATGAGATACCACTACACACCTATTAGAATGGCCAACATCCAGAACACTGACCACACCCAGTGCTGGTGACGATGTGCAGTAACAGGAACTCTCATTCACCAAGGGTGAGAATACAGATACATCCATTTTGGAACAGTTTAATAGTTTCTTACAACTAAACATACTTTACCATACAGTCCAGTAATCACACTACTTAGCATTTACCCAAAGAAAGAGAAAACATATTAACACAAAAATCTGCACATGGATGTTTATAGCAGCTTTACTCATAATTGCCAAAACTTGGAAGCAAGATGTCCTTCAGTAGATGACTGGATAAATAAATGTTATTCAGCATTTAAAAAAAAAAAAAGCCGGGCATGGTGACTCACGCCTGTAATCCCAGCACTTTGGGAAGCCGAGGTGGGTGGATCATGAGGTCAGGAGTTCAAGACAAGCCTGGCCAAGATGGTGAAACCCCGTCTCTACTAAAAATACAAAAATTAGCAGGGCGCAGTGGCAGGTGCCTGTAATCCCAGCTACTCAGGAGGCTGAGGCAGGAGAATCGCTTGAACCTGGGGTCCAGAGGATGCAGTGAGCTGAGATTGCGCCACTGCACTCCAGCCTGGGGGAGAGGGTGAGACTCCATCTCAAAAAAAGTAAATAAAAAATAAGCTATCAAAGCATGAAAAAACAAGGAGAAAAATGCATATTATTAAAAGTCACAATGAAAAAGTTACATATTTTATGTTTCGGACTACATGACTTCCTAGAAAAGGCAAAACTATGGAGACAGAAAAAGATCAGTGGTTGCCAGAAGTTAGTGGGGAGGGAGGAAGGATAGAAAGGCCATAGAGAATTTCTTGGAAGTGAAACTACTCTGTACAATTCTCTAATGGTAGACACCTGCCATTATACAATTTGTCCAAACCTACAGAACATACACCACCAAGAATGAATCCTAATGTAAACTATAGCCATTGTGTGTTAATGATGTACCAAATGCACGTTCATAAGCTGTAACAAACATACCACTCTGGCACGAGATACTGATAGTGGGGAAGGCTGTTCCCATGGGAGGGACAGAGGAAATATGGGCACCCTCCGTATTTTCTGCTCAATTTTGCTGTTAACCTAAAACTGCTCTTAAAAGTCTGTTTTTTAAAAAACAACAAATTATGACAATGGAAAACTGATCAGTAGTTGCCAGGGGCTAGGGTTATGGAGAAGATGTAAGTATAAAGATGTAGCGTGAGAGTTTCTTTGGGAATGATAAAACATTTCTGTATCCTGGCCGGGCACGGTGGCTCACACCTGTAATCCCAGCACTTTCGGACGTGGAGGCAGGTGGATCACCTGAGATCAGGAGTTCGAGACCAGCCTGACCCACTTGGAGTGAACCCGTCTCTACTAGAAATCCTAGCTACTTGGGAGGCTGAGGCAGGAGAATCGCTTGAACCCGGGAGGCGGAGGTTGCAACGAGCCGAGATCACGCCATTGCACTCCAGTCTGGGCAACAAGAGCAAAACTTCATCTCAAAAACAAACAAACAAACAAAAAACCAGTTCTGTATCCTGATTGTAATGGTGGTTACATGACTCTATACATGTAATGAAACGTTACAGAACGATTAAATCCCTGCTTAAAAAAAAAAAAAAAATGCATGTTAAATCTTAGATTTAACCAAAACTGGTTAAATCTAAATAAGATCTGTAATAGAGTTAATAACTGTACCAATGTCAATTTCCTATATCTGATCATTGTATTATCATTATATAAGATGTTATCCTTGGAAGAATTTGAGAGAGGGAAACATGGAACTCTTCTGTACTACTTTTGCAGCTTCTATGTGAATCTAAAATTATTTTTTCGAAATAAAGTATTTTTAAAAGTCAAGCACAGAACTATGAAGTGTGCTCAGCAGATGTACTGGGCAGCTGTAGCTATTATGCAGTGGCCCAAAAGATACTGCAGACCAGCCATCTCAGCTATGGATTCTGAACTACTACTCCATCAGTTATAGAACTCAAAGAATGGAAAGACAGTACTATACACCAGCCCCTGGGTCTTCTCTATGGTCAGCAAGATCCCCACGTGTCCAGGCCAATAATCCAGTAGCACTACCATACATACCTAGGACTTGAGTCCTCAAACTTGATGCTTCTGACGCCCCCAGTGCTACCCTACAGTCCACAAAAGTGAGATTCCTTGAGAACCTTGAAGGTTTTCTGACTAAAAATACACTGAGGACACTGCTGCCTTTCTCCTATTAGTGTTCCATTTTAGAGCGTGGTAGCTAGGAGATGTCCTGAGTTGGTAATCCATACTACACTGTATCCCCCTAACTCAGACAAACATTGTTATCTTAAAAACTTCAGTGAGGTTCTGAAGGAGGCTTAAAGACAGATAGGAGCTTCATTTATCCAAAGGATGAAAATGCTTAATATACAAACACCCAGGGGAAAGGAGATCACTTTTGAAATACCGAAGAGATAGTTTACAGAGCTATAAATAAATCCAAAAAAGCTACTCTTGGCCACTTGTATTACTTTTCCCAGTCTTTTTACAGAGAAAGGAACCCAAATTTGGTTATTGGGAGGGTGGGCCTGGACCAGGATGTGCTGATTTGGGAATGGCCCACAGGTCCTGTGCAAGGGTACTTCTGAACACTCACCTGCCCCTGCATGTTCATGATGACCACTGTGTTTGATCTGTTGCACACCACAAAGTGCTCAGGGTTTTTAGGAAGTAGAATCACACTGTTGACGGTAATATCTGTCCCCGCGGTGCTGCCCAGGGATTTAAAGGTATTTGAACATTCTGTGGTCTTCATATTCCAGATCTACCACACAAAAATTTAAGTTACAAACCTTTTTTTAGATACAAAAAGTTCTAAAGTTTTAGGGTTTAAAACATTAACAGGTTACTAAAAAAGAGTAGAAATGACTCAGGGGAAAAAAGTTTCTTACTTGATTTTAGGTCCAATCAAATATCCAGCACTGCCATATACAGTTGTCCCTCAGTATCTATGGGTGAATTGGTTCCAGGATCCCCTTTAGATACCAAAATCCAAGGATACTCAAGTCCCATTTATAAAATGATGCAGTATTTGCATATAACCTATGCACATCCTCCTATATGCTTTAAATCATCTCTAGATTACTTATAATACCTAATACAATGCCCACACACCACTTCCTTTGTATGGATTCAATGTAGTACTTGGCATGGGGCAGATTTAAGTTTTGCTTTTTAGAACTTTGTGGAATTTTCTTTTTTCCCCCCAAATATTTTCAATTGGTCATTGGCTGAATCCATGTTCCAGATACAGAGGACCAACTGTACAGAGTAAGTATTCATCATGTATTTGTTGATGAATTGGCAAAAACAAAAGTCACAAACTAAAATTTAAAAACTTTTAAAAAACTACGATCTTTTCTAATACCTTTTTCCTTAGCCAATAGAGCTCTCTCTCTCTTTAAAATTAGTTGTTTGTCAACACTGCTACTGTCATAAACAACCAGAAAGCTACCCTTGTCTGGATATCAAAACCAAATAGGGGGTCAGGCATGGTGGCTCACGCCTGTAATTTCAGCACTTTGGGAAGCCAAGGCGTATGGATCACTTGAGGCCAGGAGTTCAAGACCAGCCTAGGCAATATAGTGGGATCTTATCTCTATTTAAAATAATTAAAATAAAATACAAACAAAACAAAAACAGGGGCTTTTTTTTTAAAATGAGATGAGATCTCGCTATTTTGCCCTATTGTCCCCGCTGGCGTTAAACTCCTGGGTTCAAGAGATTCTGTCACTTCAGCCTCCTGAGTATGGGACTACAGGCAGGTGCCACTGAGCTTGGTTCAAATAGAGGCTTTTTAGCTTGAGACTCTATCCTGAGATTTTGATGTGGTAGGTCTAGGGTGAGGCACAGGCATTTTTTTTAAAGCTACAAATGATTCCAATGTACAGTTTATACCGACAATGACTGAATAGAAGTCACAATGTTAGCACACACACATGAGGAACTTTGAAGTGGAAGCTACTCTTGGCCACTTGTATTACTTCTCCCAGTCTATCTTTTCACCTTGTCCTTCTGGGCTCTTATGAACTGAAAGGGTTAAATCAGGTAGCACAGAAATCTGAGATGTGCTTAGAGAAGGGATGGACCAAACATTAAATAGCATTGTCCAGATACCACTCAATTCACCAGGCACAAAGTCTCTAAGGCATGGACTCTGCTGTGTTTCCTCTGTGCCTTCCACGGAGCTTGGCACAAAGCAGATGTTGAATAAATACTCATAAACAGGAGAAAACAGTTGCCCTGGTGTCAATACCGTTATCGTCTGCCCTAATCTCCTCTGAAGCCCAGATGCTTAGAAGAAAACATGAACATTTCAGGAATTAAGAACGCTAAGGCTTCCAGTGTTTTTCATTCAAAAGGTCAGTGACATGCTTTGCCCCACTCACTGCAAAACTAAGGGGGAAAGACCACAAAATAAAGAAGCTTAGACAAGCCATCTACCAGTGGCATTTACAAGTTGTGAGGCCCATATGCATAGCATGAGAGCAAATCCCATGACTGAAGTACTAACAGCTTTGCGTGATTTCTCCACTCATCCCAAGGGAGCATACATCTCCTGCCTTCCGGTTTCCGGTTCAATTTCCAATCATGAACAGCATTTTCAGACGGTGGTCTGACATACATATGTACATACATACATATATACACACATACATTTATTGATTGAGACAGGTTGTTGCTCTCTTGCCCAAGCTGAAGTACAGTGGTGTGAAAATTGCTCAATGCAGCCTCAAACTCCTGGGTTCAAGTGATCCTTTCACCTGAGCCTCCTAAGTAGCTAGGACTACAGGTGTATGCCACCACACCTGACTGTCTGAATTTTAGATACTTAAATATGTATCTAAAATGTCTAGATATATGTGTTAAAATGTTTTGTTAAAATGTCTAGATCTTCTGCCACAAAGTACTCGCTCATATAAGGCAATTCAAAAAGATTAGGTCCAAAACGTAGAGTGTCTCGAAGATCTCTAATAATTTTCTATTTGGGTTTCTCATATCTTTTCTAGGAAATGAGATCCTCTCGAAAAATAACTAAATCTTTAAAGGTACTGAAGATCCATTACTTTCAGCAAATTACTTATTAAATAACTATCTAGGAGAAGGCTTAGTTTTACTCAACACTTCTCCTATTCCTCTATAAATGCTACTAGGAAAGCTCTAAATTTGGGGACCAGGAATGCAGCGAGGCTGTGCAACAAAAAAAGAGATCTATTTATTAGGCCACTGAGCCTTTTGTGAATTTGACTGTTAGCAGGTAGACCATACCTGTGGCAAAACAGATTTAACCACCGTGTGTATCTGTGAATGGGGGATGGCTTAACTTTAGGACTCTTCACCCTTCCTCTTTTCCTACATATGAGAAAGTTCGTTTGGATTGAAAAAGTTTGAGATTGGGGTCCCAAGGCCAATGGGAATTACCCACAGAATATTGTTGTTGTCTCAGACTCACCTCAATTATGGCTAAAATAGCCAGTAAAGAGGTTTACTACAGCACAATCATTCCCATTATCACCACTGAAAACTCCTCAAAGGACAAAGATGGGGTAGACATCCCAAAATAAACCGAAAGCAAATACTTAACCTTTACTGTGCCATCAGAGGATGCACTAATAATGTAATGTCCATCTTGTGTAAATGTTGCTTCGTTAACAAAGGAGGAATGGCCACGAAATTCCTTCAGTGTTTTCCCAGATTTTAAACCATGAATTCTACCAAATGAAAGTAAAAGAACAATAAATATTTAATATCTTATGGTTGTGACCAATGATTGAATGCATTTTAGATAAATTACAGAAGCTCATGTTATAACATTAAGAGGGCTATGTGATTGTGTACATGGTATAATTTTCATTATATCAAACAATCAAACAAAAGCTTTGCAAAGAAAGAGGCTGGAAGAAAACATGCCAATACCACCACAAGCTTCTGTTCAGGGACAGACCTCTAAAAAACAGGTTAACAGAAGACTGAGATCAGTGGGTCTCAGCTGAGTCCCAGTATAACAGACCCTCTAAAGTGATTATGATGCAGATAGGTCCATAGGACCATATTCTGAGAAACATGAATCACTGCTACCCCCTTTCAAATCTCTCCTCTGGGTAAAGACACAAATGGACAAAACAACAACACTGTGTGAGTTGTACTTTGGGGACAGAAGGTCTCACATACTTTCCCTCTCCGTATCACACCATCATAGTAAAAGCATAAGGAATCACTAGTACCTCCCTCCAGGGCCTCATTATATCAAACTCAAGTGAGAACACTTTTGGGATTTTTACTTACCTAATTGTCTGGTCAAAAGAAGCACTAAGGATCTGACTGCTATCCTTAGAGAAGCTTAGACAGGTGACACCCTTACTGTGTGCCCTCTCAAATCTCCTTAAACACTGTCCACTCTGAATCTTCCATACCTTTATTTGAAAAAGAAAGAATTTAAAAAAAACTTGTAAAGTGTCCTACTATAGCCCACAGAGCCAAGTAAGATGCAATGCTCACTAATGTACTGAAACAGCATTAAAAATGCATGCTAACAGCTGAATATGATGTGTCTGGTTCATGTAGTACAATAGTAACTGAATCCTTTGAAACTTAAAACTCTTTTCATGTAAATTAGTAAAACAAAAATATAGACTGTAAGTTCACTTAGCAGAGACCATTTCTACAATTTTTGTAGCCCAGGATGTATTTCTAGCATTAAATACAAACCACAACAAACTGACTATTAGATCATCCCCTTAAAAAAAAGGTCAGTGATTTTGATTTTTATACAGCAAGCCAGGATGGTACAATAGAAAGGGCTTAAGCAGATATGAACTAAAGTCCCAGATCTATCACTTACCAAGTATGCGACCTTAAACATGTTATTGGATCACCCAGGCAGAGTTATTATTAAGATTACACTAGAAAAAGTAAAGTGATTAGCATAAAGCTGATGCTCAATAATCAGTAGCTATTATTGTGCTGAATATCATATACAGGACACTACCCCATAGCAGAACATTCAAAATGTCTACACATGAGAGGCTGTGGCACTAATCCATACCTTGATTTTTCCATCTTGGGCCCCAGTTGCTAACATTTCTGTATCTCTGCTGAAACACATGCATAGGACAGCATCATCCATCATCATAAAGTTATCCTGGGCTTGGTACTTAAGATCCTAAAGAAACAATGGTTAGCAGTTATCAAAATAACACAAAAGTCTAGGCCCCAGTTCTCTACAAACTCACAAAAACCAGGGCAATGGATTGTACCTACTCTAAACCCCTAAAATAAACAGAAGTGCCATGCATACATGCTCCTAGTAACTAGTTCCTAGTGATATTGCTGGGGATAAATAATTTTATACAATTCAAATTAGTATTATTAAAAATACCAACATACTACTCTAGATCTTTTGCTTACTGATTTTTTCTAGGCAAAATTTATCTAGTTTCATATTTTACATATTTAATAAATCTGAATTTACCTATTTCTGTATGATGTGGGAAACTAAACTAATATTTTTTTCAAATCATCAGCTACGTTTCCTGAAACAGTTTACTAATCTATTTATTTGTGATGCTTCTTTTACTATCCATTATTTTTCAAATGGATTATCTTTCTTATTTTTTTCTAATTATAAAGTGAGATGGCTACCTGGTTTAAAAAATAAAAGCAAACTATACAGAAATATATAAAGTAAAAAGTAAGGCCGGGCGCAGTGGCTCAAGCCTGTAATCCCAGCACTTTGGGAGGCTGAGACGGGCAGATCACGAGGTCAGGAGATCGAGACCATCCTGGCTAACCCGGTGAAACCCCGTCTCTACTAAAAAATACAAAAAAAAACTAGCCGGGCGAGGTGGCGGGCGCCTGTAGTCCCAGCTACTCGGGAGGCTGAGGCAGGAGAATGGCGTAAACCCGGGAGGCGGAGCTTGCAGTGAGCTGAGATCCGGCCACTGCACTCCAGCCTGGGTGACAGAGCGAGACTCCATCTCAAAAAAAAATAAATAAAATAAAATAAAATAAAATAAAATAAAATAAAATAAAGTAGAAAGTAAAAATCACTCATAAATCCACTACCCATGGAGTAGAATTTGGCACTCTACGATAAAAATTACATTTATTTATTTTTGAGACAGAGTCTTGCTCCATCGTCCAGGCTGCAGTGCAGTGATGCGATCTCGGCTCACTGAAATCTCTGCCTCCTGGGTTTGAGCAATTCTCCCGCATCAGGCTCCCAAGTAGGATTACAGGTCCGCACCAAAACACCCAGCTAATTTTTATATTTTTAGTAGAGACAGGGTTTCACCATGTCAGCCAGGCTGGCCTCGAACTCCTGACCTCAAGTGACCTACCAACTTCAGCCTCCCAAAGTGCTGGGATTACAAGCATGAAACACTGCGCCCAGTCAAAAATTATATTTTAAATCAGTGAATAAAAGTAAGTAAATAGCTATTTGAGGAAAAAACTAAGTTGGATCTATACCAACTTTATCCTCCTAAACAAATCCTAGAAAGGTCAATAATTAAACATAAAATAAAAGATTAAAGTACTAGAAGAAACTGTAGGAGAAAAGATGAATAAATTTAATGATATAAAAAAAAATTTAAGTCTATAAAACAAAACAAGCAAAATCAAGACATAAAAGTCAAAATTTTAAAATATTTGTAATGTATATTATAAAATTTAATTTCCTTAAAATATAAAGAGCTCCTACAAATCAATAAAGAACAATCCAATAGAAAAACGAGCAAAAGATACTAACAGACTTCATAGTGTAAGAAATATTAGTGGCTTCAGTAAAATAAAAAAGAAATATTGGCGGCTTTTCACATATAAAAAGATGTTTAACTTCATTCATAAGAGAAATAGAATTAGTACTACAATTAGGTTAGATTGGAAATGATCTTAAATAAAATGGGTGGTTAAATACATCATGGTTCAATCCATGCAATGTAATATAATACACCAATAATCTCTAACATATGCTATAAAAAGCAGGAAGTGTAACAGGGTATGTAGTATGCTATCACCTGTATTTAAAAATTTTTGAAAAGGATACATAATAAATAACACACACACAGGATATTCCAGGAAAGTTACATAAGAAACTGGTAATCCTGGCTGGCCCAAGGAAGGTAACTGACTAGCTGAGGTACAAGTGTAGGAGCAAAATGCTACTTAAGTAACTTTTTCTGTTTTTTGAACCTTATATCAGTTGTACATATTACCCCTTGGAAAAAAAAAAAATTTTTTTTTGCACATGCCTGTAATCCTAGCTACTCCAGAGGCTTAGGCAGGAGAATCGCTTGAACCTGGGTGGCGGAAGTTGCAGTGAACCGAGATCGTGCCCCTGCACTCCAGCTTGGGCAACAAGAACGAAACTCTGTTTTTTTGTTTTTTTTCTGAGCCAGAGTTTCGCTCTTGTTGCCCAGGCTAGAGTGCAGTGGTACGATGTCGGCTCACTGCAACCTCCGCCTCCCGCGTTCAAGCGATTCTCCTGCCTCAGCCTCCCAAGTAGCTGGGATTACAGGCACCCACCACCACGCCCAACTAATTTTTTTTTTTGTATTTTTAATAGAGACGGGGTTTCACCATGTTGGCCAGGATCGTCTCAAACTCCTGACCTCAGTTGATCCACCCGCCTCAGCCTCCTCAAGTGCTGGGATTACAGGCCTGAGCCACTGTGCCCAGCCTGAAAAAAAATGTTTTACTTGTAAAAATAATAGATAATAAAACAATTATAGATAATAAAGGTCCTCTCCTGGTTAATAAAATTGGAATTTAATGAAAAATACCGTTTTTTTTTTTTTTGAGACAGCGTCACTGCCCAGGCTAGAATGCAGTGGCACAATCATGGCTCACTGCAGCCTCAAACTCCTGGGCTTGAGGGATCCTCCCACTTCAGCCTCCCAAGCAGCTAAAACTATAGGTGCACACAAGCATGCATGGTTAATTTAAAAAAAAAATTTTTTTTTTGTAGAGACACGGTCTCACTATGCTGCCCAGGATGGGTTGAACTCCTGGGTTCAACTAAGTGATCCTCCTGCCTCAGCCTCCTGAGTAGCTAGGACTACAGGTATGCACCACTGTCCCTAGCTTTAAATGAGTTTTTTAATTACAAAAGTAATACATGTTCATTACATTCAGATCCTTTTTCAACTAATCTGATTTAGAGTGAGGGCGTATGTAAGTAATTCAAAATCAGTAATTTTTTCACTAGGAAGGTTAACACATTTAAAATACTTTACCTTTCTGATTTTTCCAGTAGTAAAGTTCCATACTTCAATGAATCCATCAACAGACCCAGTGACCAAATACTGACCATCTGGAGAAAATCGAGCACACTCCACATGTGACTTCTGACCAAACTGTTTCAAATGAAACAATGAAACAGATGCATTTTTATCCAGTGGACTTAAAATAATTCCTATTTTAACCTTTTGAGAAACATTGCCCTAGCATAAAGTCATAGCTGGCCCATATTATAGAGTATTGGAGGGGTATTTCTGTACCTGGACGCAGGGAGCTGGGTGGATGTATTTTTCTCTGACTAGTTTTATGTCTAGGCACTAAGTTGAAGCTAGTTTTTGAATATGAGATTGATATTTCCTAAGAAAAGGACGAAAGCTATTTTAACATGGGACTTAGAACAAGTAATCCTGTTAGTTCAGACCATAATGTTTTGCAAGAATCAGCCACTGTTAGCATGACTTTCATACTCAATATGGCCTAACATGTTCCTGTTGTGTATCTCGGGGGGAATAACTCATTTTTTCAAAGTAAATGTATGTTTCCATACATTATTTTGTAAATATACTTTCTATCAGTGTTTCACAACCTTCATTTAATCAAGTGATAATGTGTAGCTGACCAAACTTAGAAGAACTAATTAAAATTAATATACTGTCTGATAAATGCATCCTAAGCATTTGCTAGTGAGGATGCTCCCGATAACAGATGAAAACTACAGAAAATTAGGTGGAAAGAACAGAGAAAAGCTTTAATGTGGATTTCACCTTAAATGCCAAAAAAGGAAAGTGTTTATAACAGAAAATCTTAGCCCAGCAGCATAATAATGATGGACTTCTATTTGTCTCAAGGTTTCAGGCAGAGTAAATAAAGGTGCTGCTCAAAAATATCTTTATCTACAAGTTAGAATATATAATCCAGAAAAGGCAAATCCAAAATGTTAAAGTCAAAGATTTGAGGAATATGAAGTATTTTAAAATCCAGGAATTCAGAGCACGAATCCAGAGAAACTATAATATAGAGATGCTAAAGTAGCAAATACGCTTGTAATTCTGGGAATTACCTAGAAAACTTTTTCCTAGAAAACTCTCAGTTAAAAAAAAAAAAAAAAAAAAAAAAAAAAAAAAAAAACCATAAGATGATAAAGTCACTTTCCTCAAACATCACATAAGCCCACTCTGTAATCCCTGACTGGCACTCTGCCTGACACATAGCAGGCACAACAAAAATGTTGAACAGGAGAAGTACATAGAAAGTTCACAGTCCCAGACTTAACCAAAAAAGAACTAACCATTCTTCCAAATGCAGGCTTCTTGGGAAGCAGTGCAAGGGCAGATGATGGGCTAGATGTCAAGCTAGATGTCCATCCATTAGATGACACATCTGAGGTGTACCACTCCCAGGCCACAGCAGTATCCCAGTGGACACCTGCAGCAACTTTGAATATTGTCAGAGCTGGAGAATGAGTTATCCTCCTCAAGTATCCAAGCCCCTGGCACAGGGCCTGGCTGAGCCCATGACAAGTCCTCAACAAATGATTACTGACTGGCTGAATGTCTTAGGATCCTACCTTAATATGCCTACTCAGTTGTGTAGGAAATTTTTCTTCTTCCACATCTTTGACAGCTGCTTTGCCTCGAAACAAATCTATGGTCATACCAGGAGGAAGCAATCCTTGATGCTGCTGCCACTTCAGTGCCTATGAGGAAAAAAAAAAAGTATAGCAATCTGTTTAGATGCTTTTAAGATCTGGCCATGACTGCTCAGAAACCAAGCCCGAAAGGATGAGGTTCAGAGTAAACTGTGAGCCATCTAGACCCCAACTATTTTTGGCCATCCAAACACAACATAATCCGTGCTCCTCTGTGTGTCCAAGAACATAGGCTGGTCTCAGGGTGGAAGGGGACTCTGAGAACCAAGTCTGTCATCCACCTATTTTCTTATAGGTGTGGCTCTTTTGTTATAAACAAAACCTGGAAAACAGAAATCTCCCACAGCACTAACACTCAAACACACCCACTACTAACATTTTATATACTACCTTCTAATATTTCCCCCCCTACATATGTTTCATTAACCTAGTTGTAATTATACCGTATGTAAAATTTTATTTTCTCTTGTTTTCACCTATCAATAGATCATACTAGTCACAGCTATCATTTTAATGGCTATAAAATACATCCCATCAAGTAGATGTCTCACAGTATTAGTGGACATTTACACTGCTTCCAATTTTTCAATCACCTAAATAATGCTGCAATGAACATCTTTGGACATATGGCTTTTTCTATTTTGGGGATATTCTCCTCTTATTTTGTATTCCTGGAAAATAAATTACTAAATCCAAAAAGAACAAGAATGGTTAAGGCTCTTGATATATTTGATATATAGTGCCAAACTCCTTTCCAAAAGGGCTGCTTTCCAAAAAAAGTTGCAGTTGCAATAATGTTCACAACTGCTTTATGAGGGGTGAAATAAATAATGAACTTTGGATGGTCCTAGGTTAAATCATTCACCAGCTATGTCATTTTGACTCCCAGTTTTGCCACCTGAAAAAGTCAGGAAAAAAAAGCCTAATTCGGGGGCCAGGGGTGGTGGCTCATGCCTGTAACCCCAACACTTTAGGAGGCCAAGGCGGGCAGTTCACCTGAGGTCAGGAGTTCCAGGTCAGCCTGGCCAACACTGTGAAACCCCATCTCTACTAAAAATACAAAATTTAGCTGGGTGTGGTGGCACATGCCTGTAATCCCAGCTACTTGGGAGACTGAAGCAGGAAAATTGCTTGAACCCGGGAGGCAGAGGCTGCAGTGAGCCAAGATAGTCCCACTGCACTCCCAGCCTGGGCAACAGAACGAGACTGTTTCTCCAAAAAAAAAAAAAAAGCCTAATTCGTAGAGGATAAGACAAAATAATATATGTGAATCCTGTATAATAAACACATGTTCACATAATAAGCACACAATCAATGTTTATTCCCCTTTCCTTTTGTTATACCAAGAAAAATCAATAATTTTTGGATATCACTTAAAACAGGGGTCCCCAACCACTGAACTGCAGACCAGTACCGGTCCATGGCCTATTAGGAACCCAGCTGTACAGCAGGAGGCGAGTAGCCAGCGAGTGAGAGCATTATAGTCTGAGCTCCACCTCCTGCCAGATCTGCACAGCATTAGATTCTCATAGGAGCATGAACTCTATTTTGAACTGCGCATGCGAGGGATCTAGGGTGCATACTTATTATGAGAATCTAATGCCTGACGATCTTAGGTGGGAGAGTTTCATCCTGAAACCCACCCCTCTGACACCCCCACCACCATCTGTGGAAAAACTGTCTTCCACAAAACCAGTCTCTGGTGCCAAAAAGGTTGGGAACTGCTGATTTAAAAATTTTAGCTACTTTAATAAGTAGAAATAGAATACCCTACTTTAGGCAGTTCTCTGATTGAGTTGAACTTTTCTCTGTATTAGATATATTTCCTCTTCTGTTAACTATTCATGGTATCTGCTCAGTTATCTATCATAGTCTTACTATTCTCACCAATTTGTGAACTTTAATGTGATAAAGGTATTTGTTGTTTATGTTTGCTATAAAGAATTATTTTACCAACTTTTCTTTTTAAAGAGAGGGGTTCTCACTCTGTCAGGCTGGAAGTGCAGTGGCATGATCACGACTCACTGCAGCCTCAAACTCCTGGGCTCAAGCAGTCCTTCTATCTCAGCCTTCCAAGTAGTGTGACTATGTCTATTTTTGGATTATAGCTTTATAGGTTTCTTTTCATCTTAAGTTCCATTCTCAAGTGATGAAATCTGTTGATCTTTTCCTTGGTGTTTAATCTCTAAGCTTGGGAAGACTATCAGGTTTGATAGATTATATAATCTCCAAGTGTTTTTCTATTTTCTTAAAATATCTAACTTTCTATCTGAAATTATGCTACACAAAATATGGGAGCAGGCTCTGATCTTACCTCTCCTCCGCAATTCTAAAGTCAGTGTCCCAACATCATATACTAAATATATTTTTCCTTTATTCCTAGGTTTTGTGGTATTCCCCATTGTCATCCATGGAATTATTATAAATAACAAGACTGGGTTTTTGCCTTGTTGTTGCAATGGTTGCAACAGATATTCCTGTGCCCACTACCAAAATGATGCAAACTATAGGTCTTTATTAAATGCAGTATTTCTAAGCCTAGTACGCTCTCAACATTCTTCCCTTCCAAAGTTTCTTTGCTAAATATATTTTTTCTTTTTTTTTAAATTGAGACAGAGTCTCACTCTGTCACCTAGGCTGGAATGCAGTGGTGCAATCTTGGCTCACTGCAAACTCCGCCTCCTGGGTTCAAGTGATTCTCGTGCCTCAGCCTCCCAAATAGCTGGGATTATAGGCGTGCGTCATGATGGCCGTCTAATTTTTCTATTTTTAGTACAGCCGAGGTTTCGCCATGTTGGCCAGGCTGGTCTCGAACTCCTGACCTCAGGTGATCCACCTGCCTCGGCCTCCCAAACCACTGAGATTACAGGCATGAACCACCGTGCACAGCCTGATAAATGTATTTTCAAGTTTATTATTCCAGATGAATGCCAAATTCCTTTGTAAAGTAGTTCTAATCCTACTGCAATCTTTATGATAATTGCTTTAAATCTGAGAACTGGTATTGAATGTCAGTCTTGTCCCAGAAAATCAATGTTTCACCATTTACTCAAGTATTCTATTGTAAGTTTTGAAGGATTTTTTTTTTTTTTTGCCTTTTTAAAAATGGAAATCATCTATTTCCCAGATAATGCTAGGTTTTATATTATATATTTCTGCTATAAACAGAACACTTTTCCACTGAATTTTCTAACTAGCTGCTGCTGATAAACAGGAGTGCAATCAAATTGTATATTTTGTATCTAGCAACTTTCCAAACTTTAAAATTCTAAGATTATTATAGTTGAAATATTTTTCTAAATATATTAATTTATTTCCAAAATTCCTATCTTATTTATGTTTATGTTTTCCTGCAATCACCAGAGAGAATTTGTGTCTCCTTGGACCCCTCTCCAATCAATCTGTACTCTCTTCTGGCCTGTAACAGTTTCTAATCATTTCCATATTCAAAAGAAAAAAAAAAAACAAACCTTGTCTGGCCCTGTGTTCTTTTTGAGCTTCTGTTGTCCTCTTCCCTCCCCACCACCCTCATCTCCTTCCCTTAACCACCAAGGTTCAAGAGCCATCTACATTCGCTACCTTCACTTCTCAGTTAAATTCACTCCTTATCTTACTGCAATATCGCTCTGTCCCCACCTTTCCACTGGCAGTGCATCTCAGATATCCCAACAGCCAAACCAGACTCCTTTCTGACCCTCATCATGTTTTCTGTTGCTGTTGATCTTAATGAACACTCTTCAAACTCTCTCTTGGCTGCTCTAAACCCATTCTCTCGAGGTTCCTTTTTATCTCTCTGGCTGTTCTTTTCTCTGTTTGCTCTGTTGACTTTAAGTGTTCCCTGTGGTTTCCTTCTCAAATTTTTACTTCTTCTTTTTTTTTTTTTTTTTTTTTTTTGAGACAGAGTTTTGTTCTTGTCCCCCAGGCTGGAGTGCAATGGTGCGATCTCAGCTCACTGCAACCTGTACCTCCCAAGTTCAAGCAATTCTCCTGCATCAGCCTCCAGAATAGTTGGGATTACAGGCGCAAGCCACCACACCTAGCTAATATTTTTGTATTTTTAGTAGAGACAGGGTTTCACCATGTTGGCCAGACTGGTCTCGAACTCCTGACCTCAGTTGATCCGCCCACCTCAGCTTCCCAAAGTACTGGAATTACAGGCGTGAACCACCACACCTGGCCAAATTTTTACTATTCTTATTCTACGTGCTTTCCCTAGGTAATTACATTTACAGCTTCAACTACTACTATAATTTCCAAATCTATAATTTTAGCCAAAATCTCTAGGTTAAGTCCAGATTCACAGATCCAAGTGCCTATACTACAAGTTTCCAATTGTATGTCCCACAGGACTTTAGCACATCTAAAAATGGATCATTTCTCCTATCTAGTTTCTACCCCCAGCCCCCAACAAATCTGCCCTTCTTATATTTTCTACCAAGTCACTCAAACCAGAAACTAAAAGGAAACGAAACCTAGAACAAAAACCTCACTTGCTCTTCACATATAACCAATTAAATGTAGAACACATGAGTTTATTTCCACTCTTTGTAAAAAATCTACTAAAGTGATGGTAATTAAGGAATAAAAAAGATACATGCCCCAAAAGACAAAGAGAATGGGAGAACAGCAAGAAAAAAACGTTAGTTAAATTTTAGGAGGTGAAAAGTGAATGGACTTGTGGGAACCAAGAAGAACAGAGAAAACTGAAACCTAATTGTACAAGGTGAAGAAGTGGAAGCCACATGAAGCAAGTCAAACTACCTTGCAAAACTCCAAAAAGGCTTAGGAACTGGAAGAATCACATACGCCACAGGGCTGAAAACAGGGGCAATATTAAAGTCTGTATAAGGAGCATTTAGCTACCACGACTTCTACCAACCCTGTGCAACTACCTCACCTTAGCCTCAAGAGAAATCAGGTAATGTACATTCTAGAAAGGTTGAGGTCCTGGGCTCTGGAAATCTCAGTAGAGTTGAGGACAAGGTGGAGGTGAGAAGCCACAATGAAAACTGGGGGGTTCAGTGTACACTGGTATGCTGAACAGTGAGATTTCTCTATCCTCCACTCCTACTTGCATCCTCTCAGCTCTGGTTCTCAAGATACGGTTTAGGCAGGAACTACTCTCCAGGCAGCAACTATTCTCCAAGCAGGAACTACTCTCTGGAAAAGCTGACCAGTCCAAGAGAATATTTCTGCAGAGAATGACAAATGAGGATCCCCATCCTATCATCCCAGGCTGAACTCTATCAGTTCTCAAACTCCTCTTTCCAACCACCCAACCGGACATATAATTCTGTTATTTAATGTTTCACTCTTAAATATAAACCATAGCAGAGATCTCTAAGTATTTGAGGAAAACTTCCACATATGGTCACCAAAACAAACAGGGAAGGAGAGAACTCAGAGAAAAAGAAAAAATAGGAACAATATGGGGCAGGGAAGAAAATAAAACTTTAAACATTTAGAGAGAAAGATATACAGTATTACAGACACAAGTAAAATCTCAAAAATTTATTCCTACACTTCCTTTCTCAGGAAGTTACTGGACTCAGTACTCCCACAAAATGAGGGTCGAGGCTGGACTCAGTGGCTCACACCTGTAATCCCAGTACTTAGGAAGGCAGAGGCAGGATAGCCTGGGCAACACAGCAAGGCCCTGTTCTTCATTTAATTAAAGACAAAAAACAAAAAACAAAACAAAACAAAAACGCCGGGCGCAGTGGCTCACACCTGTATTCCCAGAACTTTGGGAGGCCGACGCGGGCGGATCATGAGGTCAAGAGATCGAGACCATCCTGGCCAACATGATGAAACACTGTCTCTACTAAAAATACAAAACTTAGCTGGGCGTGGTGGTGGGTGCCTGTGGTCCCAGCTACTTAGGAGGCTGAGGGAGGAGAATTGCTTGAACCTAGGAGGCGGAGGTTGCAGTGAGCCGAGATCGTGCCACTGCACTCCAGTCTGGTGACAGAGTAAGACCCCGTCTCAAAAAAAAAAAAAAAAAAAAAAGAGGTCTAACTATGAAAGAAAGAAAAATGATGAATCTATAAATAAGATCTACTAAAAAAAAGAGGCCCAAAATTCCCAGTATGAAGATGAGAGAAGTCCTGGTACAGTAACTGTGCAGCAATACAAGAGAACCAGTCCTGATGAGAACAAAAAGAGAAGGGCCTCAGGAAAGGTATCAGCAAGGGGAAAAAAAAGGACTTTTGAGGGTTCTACCAGAAATACTCAGGCTGGACTAGCAGAAGTGCATAGAAAACTAGGCAAAAGAAAAAATAAAGCAATAATTATTGCAAATCATAAAAATTTATGTAAGAAACTACATGTAATTATTTTTTAGCTGTGAACAATATTTATATAAAAATAACTATGTAAACACTAAATACAGATCGAACCAGAAGTTGTGATACAACCCTACTGAAAATCCGGAAGAAGAAGTGTGTATTGAGGAGAGTGGGTATGAGACAAATCATTTTTCAGTGAAGATAGTTGCTAGTGACTAAAAAAAAAAAAAAAAATCAGGTAATAACAGTATAAACATGGTATTCAGCTATGGAGGTAATAGGAAAGTTAAGAACCAGACGTGGAGAAGGGAAGCACATGGGACTGTTTTTCACTGTAAGCCCTGAAGTACTACTTAAACGATGCACAGCTATTAGTTTGATTAAAAAATTAAAAAGCAGCTTACTTTTAAATCTCAGAATCACTGCAGGCCTACAACAAATAGTTTTTTGATCTTTTTCTAAATGCAGATTTAGTGCAAAAAGGTTATTAACATCCCTATTAATCACTTGTGCCCTTTGTTATTTATAAAATATCTATTACTCTAGGTAGCTTTATAATAATGACAATGCTGGCAACACTATTAGTAATTTTTTAAAAAATCATCACCAGCAGCTACCATTTACTATTTACAAGGTGCCAGGAAATGTATAAAGTGTTTATGAACATTATTTCTCTTAATCCTTACTCATCAATACTATGATGAGTAAATGGGATCAGAAAAGTAAAGTAATTTGCCAAGACTATATAGCTGGTAAATGAGAAAGCCTGGATTCTAACCGGGGTGGGCATTTGTTCCGGTTTTTCCAGGACAGTTACTGTTTGCATTTGGTGTTCTGGCATAGTGATCAATAGTACTCTCAACACTATCCCAGACAGGATGATAAATTCCATGGTAACCCAAATTCTAACTGACTCCAGAGCTTGTTATTAACCACTAATCTATATTGCCTCTCCCAGGAAAGAAGGAGAGTGGAACAGCACAGTTATTGGTATAAGCAACTCTGTAGGTAGTCACCAATTCTTAAGGTGTACGATTTCTTCAGCTAAGACATAGTTTATACAAAGGAAATTAGGAAATTGTACCAGTTCACTTTTTAAATTTATTTTTATTTTTGGAGACAGGGTCTCACTCTATTATTGCCCAAGCTGGAGTACAATGGCATGATCATAGCTCACTGTCATCTCAACCTTCTGGGCTCCAGTGATCCTCCCACCTCAGCCTCCGAAGTAATTGAGACCACAGGCACACACCACCATACCCTGCTAATTTTTTTACTTTTTGTAGACAGGGTCTCACAATGTTGCTTAGGCTGGTCTCCAACTTCTAGGCTCAAGTGTTTCTCCTGCCTCAGCCTCCCAAAGTGCAAGGATGACAGGTGTGAGCCACCACGCCTGGCCTCTAAAGGAATTGAATTACCTGTCCCAGCAATGCCATGAGACGAGATGGAGGCACCACACTGACTTCACCAGCTAAGGCCTGGGCAATTGCTGCTCTTCTCTTTTCTTTGCTACTTCCATCTGGGTATGCCTGAAAAAGGAGAGGATGTAGCATCATTTCCCAGAAGCAACAAGATATGAGTGTGCTTACTTAAAACAAACAAGCAAAAGCATACACAGAGGAAAATGTGAAAAGAAATTACCCAGTTAAAGAGGGGATTAAACTAATTTAGTTTTTGAAAATGACTTCCCAATTCTGTCCACTTGCATTTCAAAAGTATGAGTTGGGAGAAAACTGAGGTCAGCCAATCCACACTATTATTATTTTTCACTGAGTTTCTGGCCAAAGGACACACTGCTATTTTTCTGAAAAGAGTCCAAGTAAACCACATTAAACCGAGTTGTTTTTCCAGTTTTTCAAAAATTTGCAGAACCAAGAATTCTTTTATATTCTTTAGTAATTTCTTAAATGGCTCCCAGCACAGAAGTGCTTCACCACCTCTAAGTTAAATCCCATCCTGGTGATCTAAACTCCTTTCCTTTATCCTCATTTTAAGTTTACTTTGACATTCCATTATCCAGTGCCTATTAAGTTTTTATTCCTCCTGAGAAAATACTTGCAAACTAGTAACCAGAATACGGCCGGGCAGGGTGGCTCATGCCTGTAATCCCAGCACTTTGGGGGACTGAGGCGGGCAGATCACCTGAGGTCAGGAGTTCGTGACTAGCCTGGCCAAGATGGTGAAACCTCGTCTCCACTAAATAAAAATAGAAAAACTAGCCGGGCCATAGTGGTGGGTGCCTGTAATCTCTGCTACTTGGGGGGCTGAGGCAGGAGAATTCCTGGAACCCAGGAGGTAGAGGTTGCATTGAGCTAAGATCGTGCCATTGTACTCTACCCGGGGCAACAACAGTAAGACTCCATCTCAGAAAAATAAATAAATAAATAACCAGAACACAAGGCCAAGTGTGGTGGCTCATGACTGTCATCCCAGCACTTTGGGAGGCCGAGGCGGGTGGATCGCTTGAGGCCAAGAGTTCGAGACCAACCTCGCCAACATGGCGAAATCCTATCTCTACTGAAAATTCAAAAATTAGCTGAGTGTGGTGGCACACGCCAGTAATCCCAGCTACTTGGTGGCTGAGGCATGAGAATTACTTGAACCCAGAAAGTAGAGGCTGCAGTAAGCCAAGATCATGCCACTGGACTCCAGCCTGGGTAACAGAGCTCTGTCCAAAAAAAAAAAAAAAAAAAAAAACCCCAGAATATATAAGGAGCTCAAACAACTCTATAGGAAAAAAATCTGATAATCCAATGTTAAAAATGGGTGAAAGATCTGAAAAGACATTTCTCAAAAAAAAAAAAAAAGACATACACAAGGCAAACAGGTTTATTTAAAGGTGCTCAACACAACTGATCATTAGAGAAATGCAAATCAAACTATAATGAGATATCATCTCACTCCAGTTAAAATGGCTTTTGTACAAAAAGGCAGGAAAGAACAAATGCTGGTGAGTAAGTGGAGAAAAAGGAACCCTCATACACTATTAGTGGGAAAGTAAATTAGTACAACTAGTATGGAGAATAGTTTGGAGATTCCTCAAAAAACTAAACATGGAGGTACCATATGATCCAGCAATCCCACTGCTAGGTACACACCCAAAAGGAAATCAGTATATCAAAGAGATATCTGCACTCCCATGTTTATTACATCAGTATTCACAATAGCCAAGATTTGGAAGCAACCATTAATAGATAAATAAAGAAAATGTGGTACATGTACACAATGGAGTACCACTAGCCATATAAAAGAATGAGATCCTGTCATTTGCAACAACATGGATATAACTAGAGCTCATTATGGTAAGTGAAATAAGCCAGGCACAGAAAGACAAACTTTGCATGTTCTCATTTATTTGCAGGAACTAAAAATTAAAACATGGAGATACAGATATATGGTTATCAGAGGCTGGGAAGGGTGGAGGTGGCGGGGTAAGAAGGAAAGTGGGATGGTTAATAGATACAAAAAATATAAAGAATAGCCGGGTGCGGTGGCTCACACCTGTAATCCCAGCACTTTGGGAGGCCGAGGCGGGCGGATCACGAGGTCAGGAGATCGAGACCATCCTGGCTAACACAGTGAAACCCTGTCTCTACTAAAAATACAAAAAAAAATTAGCCAGGTGTGGTGGCAGGCACCTGTAGTCCCAGCTACTCGGGAGGCTGAGGTGGGAGAATGGCGTGAACCCGGGAGGCAGAGCTTGCAGTGAGCCGAGACTGCGCCACTGCACTCCAGCCTGGGTGACAGAGCGAGACTCCATCTCCAAAAAGAAAAAAAAAAAAAAGAATAAATAAGAAACAGCATTTGATAGCACAACAGGGTGACTATAGTCAATAATAATTATACATTTTAAAATAACTGAAAGAATTGAATCCTTTGTAACATAAAGGATAAATGCTTGAGGTGATGGATACTCCATTTACCCTCATTATGCACTGCATGCCTATATCAAAATATCTCATGTACCCTATAAATATATATACTTACTATGTACTCCCCCCAAAATTTTTTTAATCCTTTTTCCTCCTATTTTGACAAACCTCTAGTGAAAGGCTGGGGGGGTGGGCAGGAAGAATGAAACTATACAGATAATAAGGTTTTGGAAGAATAAAAGACTATCTATCATCATGCTCTACCAGTAAGCATAATCAGCTAAGAAGCAAAAGCACAAGCTTCTAGGGACTAAAAAGGCTAGAATGAAACTGCATTTGTTAGGGGCAAGACACACAAATGATCAGTGAACATACCAGCAGTCAGGCAGCACTTCAGGGAGGGCTAATGTGGAAATGACATCAGAATAAAATTTTCTGTACCAACCAACACACAATCCTCTAAAATGAGGTGTGTAGAAGACTCTCAAATAATCAGAAAACTGAATAAAATTATTCTTTTTTTAACACATGCAAATTTCAACCAACATATATAAACAGAGAAGCACCATTCTCAAAAATTAAATCAAAATCACAAAAAGTATCCAATAAAACGATTAAAAAAAAAGATGTTATTATATTTCCAAAGTTGACAAAAAGTTCCTTTACATTACCACAGTCATACCTCACGAGGATCAAAGTAAGACCTGGCCAAAAGGTTCTCTAGATGAATATATCGCTCTGGCTGTGTTTGTTTTAACATGATCATGGGATCCGTCTGTCTCAAAAGTGACCTGGCAGCACCCAATTCACGGAGCTCTATCAATTCCAGAACAACCTGAACAATTTAAAAAAAAAAAAAAAAAAAAACAGATGTTTCAACACATTCTCTTATTAATATTTTTCAGTAAAATATCTAACACAGATATGGCCTGTCAAAGTGATTTCCAATGCCAGGAAGTGCCCCTTTCCCTTTTCACTAGCAATTTCAGGTGGACAACTGAAGTAATTATAAATAGTAACTTCGGCCGGGCTTGGTGGCTCTTATCCTAGCACTTTGGGAGTGGTTCAAGATGAGTGGATCACTTGAGGTCAGTTCAAAACCAGTCTGGCCAACGTGGTGAAACCCACTCTCTACTAAAAATACAAAAAAATTAGCTGGGTGTGGTGGTATGCGCCTGTAATCCCAGCTACTTGGGAGGCTGAGGCAGGAGAATTGCTTGAACCCGAGAGGCAGAGGTTGCAGTGAGCCAAGCTCACGCTACTGCACTCTGTCTCAAAAAATTAATAATTTTAATCCTTCAAACTCTATCCATTTTTATCTACCAATCTCCCCTCCTCTCAAGCTTCTTGCTCAGAATGTAGATGCCAAAGAAAGCTAAAAATGGGAATATCCCCATCGGCTCTAGAGAAACCTTTCTCCAGTTACCAAAATTTTCTTTGGGAATTATTGAACTCATATGGATTATAAAGAAACAAACTGCCCAGACACGGCAGTTCACACCTGTGATCCCAGCATTTGGGAGACCAAGGCAGGTGGATCACTGAGGTCAGGAGTTGGAGACCAGCCTGGCCAATGTGGTGAAACCCTGTCTCTACTAAATACAAAAATTAGCCGGGTGTGGCGGTGCACGCCTGTAATCCCAGCTACTCAGGAGGCTGAGGCAGAGGAATCACTTGAACCCGGGAGATGGAGGCTGCAGTGAGCAGAAGTCGCACCACTGCACTACAGCCTGGGCAACAGAGTGAGACTCCATCTCAAAAAAAAAAAAAAAACCCCCCGAAAACAAAAACAAAAAACCAATTTCCCTACTTTTACTTCAAATTACAATCTTATTTCCAAAAAGCCTACTCTCTGTTTTATAATCACAAATTTGTCTGATCTTTGTCCTAGGTTCTTGACTTGGAGCTTCTTGAAATTTAACCAGTGATAGGGGTATCTTTGTTACTCCTGGGCCCCTTGAATCACACCTGGGTTTGTGCAAAGGAAATGGCTCAGGATAGGTAGGAGCTAGTTACCAGAAAGACTAACTATGTGATTAGAAAGTTGAGGCTCTCTTACGCCTATAATCCCAGCTCTTTGAAGGTCAAGGCTGGCGAACTGCTTGAGCCCAGGAGTTTGAGACCACCCTGGGTATTATGGTGAGATCCTGTCTCTACAAAAAAATGCAAAAATCAGGCAGGCGTGGTGGTGCGTGCCTGTGTTCCTAGCTACACAGGAGGCTGAGGCAGGAGGATTGATTCCGGAAATGGAGGATGCAGCAAGCTGTGATCTTGCCACAGCACTCCAGAGTGGGTAACAGAACAAGACCTAGTCTCAAAAAGAGGAATTTTAATTTGGGAAATCTTGGATTTTCCGAGAAGGGAGAAAAAATACCATGTCAAGCCTTGCCACTGTAAGTTTTATGGGCTGATGCAGCCCTACTGTGCTTGAAGGAACGCTCGCTGACGCTTTTTCGTCAGAGAGCTGGCCCACAGCAAACCAACCCACGGAGATCAGCATCTCCACCACTCTCACCTGTTCATAGAGGTCAATGAGGGTTTTGTCTGGCAATTTCAGAGACTGGATAGCCTGCAACACAGTATCCCAATGGCCACTGTTAATGTCAGCCACAAAACTCTCAATGCTGTCCACAGTATTCAGAGACACAGTAGTCTCCTCCTGCAAGGTGGCTAACGCCCGATGTAAACTGTTCTCCTTCAAGTACTGCATGATAAGGCGGATCACACTGAAAGAAAACAAATCATTCAGCTCAGGGATTCTCACTCACCAGAGGTCAAAAACAAAGCCTACCAAGCTCCTACTCAATCATCTTCCTTTATCATTTCTTTATCATGTGAGTAAAATTTTCCAAAATCACACAATCTAAATTACAAGAGGACCCCCCCAACCATAGAGACACTGGGATTCAAGGAAGGGAAATCATTTGCCTAATGTCTCAGTCAGCTAATAAGGGAGTTGGTATCAAGGTGACTATCTTATTTCCTAATTCAGAGCGTAGTTTCCTATTCATTCCTATAATTATATTGTAGCACACTTCACTGAATTACTTTAAATGACTACACTAGTCATTTATACAAAATAATCTAAATGAGGCTAGGCATGCTGGCTCATGACTGTAATCTCAGTACTTTGGGAGGCTGAGGCAGAGAGATTGCTGGAAACCAGGAGTTTGAGACCAGATCAGGCAGCTGTGAGATTCCATCTCTACAACTTTCTTTAATTAGCCAAACATGGTAGCACGTGCCTGTAGTCCCAGCTACTTGGGATGTTGATGTGGGAGGATCCCTTGAGCCCAGGAGTTCAAGACCAGCATGAGCAACATAAGGAGACCCCTTCTCTACCAAAAAAAAAAAAAAAAAAAAAAAAAAATTAGCTAGGTATGATAGTGTGTGCTTGTGGTCCCAGCTATTTGGGAAGCTAGGGTGGGAGGATCGCTTGTATCCGTAAGGTTGAGGCTGCAGTGAGCCGTGATCATGCCACTGCACTCTAGCCTGGGAAAAAGAGCAAGACCCTGTCTCAAAAAATAAATAAAATAAAGCCTATGAGGTAAGTTTACTTCCCAATTTACAGATGAGAATTTGATCAGATAATAGAGATAGTAAGTGGAAAAATCAGGACTCAAACCGGCAGTGTGGCTCTTGAGCATATATTCCTGAGAAGAAAGCAAACACCCTCTTCTTTTTTTTTTTTTTTTTTTTTGTTGAGAAAGGGTCTCACGCCCATTCACTCAGGCTGGAAAGAATGGTGGCGGGATCATGGCTCACTGCAGCCTCGACTTCCTGGGATCAAGTGATCCTCTCACCTCAGCCTCCCGAGTAGCTGAGACCACAGGCACGCACCACCACGCTGGCTAATTGTTGTATTTGTAGAAACGTGGTTTTGCCATGCTGACCTTGCTGTCTCAAACTCCTGTGCTCAAGTGATCCACCCGCCTCAGCTTCCCAAAGTGTTGGGATTAAAGGTGTGAGCGCCACCGCAGCTGGCCCCTCTTCTTAAAAACAACTATAAAAGAGAACTGATTGCTGCTACTGTAAGTAGTCTTTTTCTCTCATGGACCCTTTATGAGGTATGCAGGTCTCCAGACTTAGACCCCTGTTATTCTGGTATGATACTATCTTCCTTAGCACATTTCCATTGACTTCCATTTTACACTCCCAAAATAAGTCATCTCTCTCCTCAAACACCTCACATTTGACACAGACAAAATCAAATTCCCTACCTTCAAACACGAATGAATGCATAATGAGTTAAAAGCTTTGAAGACAGTCTGGGATTTGAATCAAAGTTATGTGACCTTGGACAAGTTGGTTAACATCATTTCAGTATTTGCCGAATGTATAAACCTCCCTTCCTCCTACGAAGTCTCCAAAAGCCCGGCGTGGTGGTTCATGCCTGTAATGCCAGCACTTTGGGAGGCCGAGGCGGGCGGATCACGTGAGGTCGGATCACCTGAGGTCGGGAGTTCGAGACCAGTCTGACCAACATGGAGAAACTCCGTCTCTACTAAAAATACAAAATTAGCCAGGCGTGGTGGCACATGCCTGTAATTCCAGCTACTAGGGAGGCTGAGGCAGGAGAATCGCTTGAACCCGGGAGGCAGAGATTGCAGTGAGCCGAGATCGCGCCATTGCACTCCAGCCTGGGAAACAAGAGCGAAACTCCATCTCAAAATAAAAAAAGTCAAGTCTCCAAAAAAGGTCCTCTCCCTCCCTTACACTCAGAACACAACAGTTATGTCTGTTAATTTAATTATTATTAAGTATTGGCAAGGACAGGTGGAGGATGGAGTTCTGGAAAAGCACACTAAAGTCTTCTTTAGTCACTACTTCTCATTCCCTATTCCTTGAAAATTTTTCTTTCTAGCCCAGTCTCCAGAGTCTGCCTCTCCTTCGCGGTTACAGAGAGCTCACAGACCAAAATTCAGTGCCAGATCGGGCCTGGGACTTGTTCATTCATTCCAAAAGCAATTAACTCTTCCTCTAAGGTACGCAAGACACTGAGACCACAAGGAAAAGGAGCTCCTAGGCACCGACAAAGCTAGTTTGGGGTGAGGTTATCAAACAGTGACAACAATGAGTGATAAATGCTAGGCAGAGGAAAGCAAAGGGGCCGTATGGGCACAGAGACAACAAATCACACTGCATAAGCTCGACAGGGAGAGAAGCAAGGCTTAAGAGACCTATCACCGTGTGCAGATTCAATTAGACTGGAGTCCAGAGTGGATCCTTAATTTGGTCAATCACAGCGCGCCAGCAGTCGGCCAAGGACAGAACTCTGGTCTGCAAGGTGTGTTTTCCCCACCCCATGCCACCTCCCTCGAAGCTTTGGGCTTCTCGTCTGAGAGCTGCTACTTTCCTGTGGGCCCACCTCCGAGATAGCCAGATCCAAGATGCTTCTTTGGAGGCAAGGAAATGGCCCTCCATTCCCTAGCCTCTCGGATGCCTTCCCCCGAGTATCGTCCGCCCCACACCCTTAACCTCTGGGCCCCCGGCACGGCGGGAACATCTCCACCGCAGGACTCACTCCGAAGATTCGATTTCGATCGACATAGCTGTATTTCTCCGAGAGCAGGCCCCACTTCTTCTTCAAGGCCGGTCGCGCAACACACCAACGACACCTCCGGCGGACGCCTAACGTCACTTCCGCTTCGGTCGGCAACTGGCGCCCGCCCTGGAGATAGAGTGAACAAAAAGAAGGCGAGGTGCGCGTAGGGGCGGGGCCCTCAGGGGCTGTCAGAGGCGGAGTTTATGCCTCTGCCCCAGAGAAATAAGCTCCAGGAGGAAGACTGTTTAAAAGTAGGCCAGGGTAGCTCAAGCCTGTAATCCCAGCACTTTGGGAGGCCGAGACGGGCGGATTACGAGGTCAGCAGATCGAGACCATCCTGGCTAACACAGTGAAACCCCGTCTCTACTAAAAAAATACAAAAAACTAGCCGGGCGAGGTGGCGGCGCCTGTAGTCCCAGCTACTCGGGAGGCTGAGGCAGGAGAATGGCGTAAATCAGAGAGGCGGAGCTTGCAGTGAGCTGAGATTCGGCCACTGCACTCCAGCCTGGGCGACAGAACGAGACTCCGTCTCAAAAAAAAAAAAAAAAAAAAAAAAAAAAGTAGGCCAGGGCCGGGCGCGGTGGCTCAAGCTTGTAATCCCAACACTTTGGAAGGCCGAGGCAGGCGATCACCTGAGGTCGGGAGTTCGAGACCAGCCTGACCAACATGGAGAAACCCCGTCTCTACTAAAAATACAAACTTAGCCGGGCGTAGTGGCGCATGGCTGCAATCCCTACTCGGGAGGCTGAGGCAGGAGAATCGCTTGAACCCAGGAGGCGGAGGTTGCAGTAAGCCGAGATCGCGCCATTGCACTCCAGCCTAGAAAACAAGAACTCAACAACGTCTCAAAAAAAAAAAAAAAAAAAGCTCTGGGTGTCATACAGCTCACAAATGCGCTGAAAAAGAAAAGCGCTGGGGTGGAGCGCAGTGGCTCACGTCTGTACTCCCAGCGCGCGCTTTGGGAGGAAGGCCGAGGCAGGGTGGATTACTTGAGGTCAGGAGTTCGAGACCAGCCAGGGCAACATGGTGAAACCCTGTCTCTACTAAAAATACAAAAAATTAGCCAGGCGTGGTGGCGGGGGCGCCTGTAATCTCAGCTACTCGGGAGGCTGTGGCAGGAGAATCGTTTCAACTCAAGAGGTGAAGGTTGCAGTGAGCCGAGATCACACCATTGCACTCCAGCCTGGGCGAGGAGAACAAAACTCCGTCTCGAAAGAAGAAAAGAAAAGTAGTGGTGATCAGATTCTAGTAAGAAAAGCAAAAAAAAAAAAAAAAAAAAAAAAAAGGAAAGAAAAAGCACTGGTTTGGAAAGGTCGCCCTTTTTTTTTTTTTTTTTTTTTTTTTTTTGAGATGGAATCTAAATCTCGCACAGTCGCCCGGGCTGGAGAGCACAACAGTGGTGCAATCTCAGCTCACTGCAATCTCTGCCTCCCGGGTTCAGGATATTCTCTTGCCTCAGCCTCCAGAGTACCTGGGATTACAGGCTTCTTGCCACCATGCCTGGCTCATTTTTTGTATTTTTAGTAGAGATGGGGTTTCACTATGTTGGTCAGGCTGTTCTCGAACTCCTGACCTCGTGATCCGCCCGCCTTGGCCTCCCAAAGTGCTGGGATTACAGGTGTGAGTCACTGTGCCCGGCCAATGTTGCTTTCATTTGATGTAGTTAGTTGATTCGATTTCAGATAAGGCTGAATACGCAATACCTGATTGGGATATTAATACATTCGAAACCAATATAACACTAGCCAAAATTTATAGGAAGAGTTACTTGAGGGTTTTGGTTGGTTGGTTGGTTTTGCGTTTTTTGGAATCAAGGACTCGCTTTGTTGCCCAGGCTGGAGTGCAGTGGCTCAATCATGGCACACTGCAGTCTCAACCCCTCCGGCTCAAGCAATCCTCCCACCTCAGCCACCCAAAGTGCTGGGATTACAGGCATAAACCACCACTCCCCGTCACGGGACTTTAGGTCAAACACATTATTACGTTTGTAGTGACAAATGAAATGAGAGATATCAGTGAACTTCATACATAAAACCTATTTTTAAATATTTTATTACCATTGTATATAAATTGTAAAAATTATTTGCAGCACAGTCGTAATAAATCTGGCCAGGCGCGGTGGCTCATGCCTGTAATCCTAGCACTTTGGGAGGCCGAGGAGGGTGGATCACCTGAGTTCAGGAGTTGGAGACCAGCCTGGCCAACATGATGAAACCCCATCTCTACTAAAAATACAAAAATTTGCTGGGCAGATTGGTGCGCGCCTGTAATCCCAGCTACTCGGGAGGCTGAGGCAGGAGAATCCCTTGAACCTGGGAGGTAAGAGGTTGCAGTGAGGCGAGATTGAACCACTGCACTCCACCCTGGGTGATCGAGTGAGACTCCGACTCAAAAAATAATAAATAAATAAATAAATAAAATCTATGTTCTGAAATTACACATTGAAATGATGTATTTGGAGATTTCCTGATGGCTTTCAGTCTTATCTGGTTCTGTCCCTAAAGGTCTGCCACACAACTTGTCCAAAGCCTCTTAAATACTGCTTGTTTTTTCAAATCATCCTCTATTTCCCATCAATTCTTGAAGGACATGGTCTCCAAGGTCTCAGATGTTTTAGAGTCTCCATGCTTGCCTTGACATGTGGTGAGATATCAAGATGGGTTATATGATTTATGAGAACTCCTTCACTATTCTATCCCATGACACCACAAATTTATTATAACCTCTTCCTTGAAAAGAAGACCTAGCTCATCACAGCAATAGTATATGTCCTCATTTTCTCTACCTAGTACATGTCATGTTACTCTTTCTTAAATTCAAGTTACTTCTGTATTTTGTTGACACAAATAAATCTCTATGATTACTTAACATCAGGTTTTATTCTAATATCCATCACACCTCTGCCTTCATTTTGAATGGAATGGCTTCTCTTCTTATGGCTCCTATTACATCCAAGCTTGTTCATTATTTATAGATGTGAACATCTTATTGCTTAATTATATCTTTTGTAGTAACACCCTAGGATTTCGATATTGAAATACATATTACTGTATTTTATAACTAAGTTATATTTATTTTTCCTATATATTTAGCATTATATTGATTTTTTTTATTATTGCTGGCATTGCAAACCCTCCTCATTCATGTTTATTCTGTAATAAGAAAGTGGAATATGACATTTTTGTTACCATGTATAATGAAATTACAATCTTTACCTAGTTGGGGAGGGTTTTTTTCCTTCCCTGCACTGGTTGCTTATGTAAGTCTTCTATATTCCAACAATCTATCCATTTCCATGCTTTTCCCATACGCAAAAGTATAGTTTTTGTCACCTTGCTGATCTCTTGTTCACAAGTTGATAAATTTTGCCAATTCCTAAAGATCAATTTGCATAGGAAATTTTGTTTTTAACATTAGACAAATGAGGTCTCTCACATCTCTCCATCCATATATAAAGAAAGAAACAAGTAGGCACACACATAGACAACTTCTAAACTCTAAACCAGGCAGTTGTATTTACCAAGAATCTTTCTACCGCATACTCAGAGGCTGGATCACAACCTCCTAGACCAAATTTCTAGTGAACAAAAGTAACCCAGAGGGAAATCCAGTCTCCAGATCCACCCCGCTTTCCGGTAAATGGGCCCCCTCCTGTGAGTGCACGTATCAGCAATCTATCTCTTGAATCCAGCAGAGGGCAGGACAGTCACAGAAAAACTACCATTGTAAACCTGGCCTCCAAATGTCTAACTGGTTAAGGAAAAGAGATGGAGGGGAGAGAGATTCTTGGTCCTGTGGGTAAAGGAAGTATTGTAGAAGGGAAAGTCAATATTTGAGTGCCAAAATGGGGCAAAAGGTTGGTTTTATTTTCTATTAAACTAGACCAGTTTCATCTAACATGATATAATAAGGCAAACAGAGAAAAAAAATCACATAATTCTATGTGCTCTTTGCAGGACATGAATTTTAAGTTATGAGAGTTAAATGAGTTAATACATACAAAACACTTACAACAGTGCCTGGCATGTAGTGAGCACCAAGTAAGAGTTTGTTTTTGTTGTTGTTGTTGTTGTTGTTGTAGAGACAGCGTCTTGCTATGTTGCCCACACTGGTCTTGAACTTCTGGCCTCAAGCCATCCTCCTTCCTCGGCTTCCCAAAGTGCTGGGATTATAGGTGTGAGCCATCGTACCTGGCCTATTATTATACATTAAGATGTCAAAGCCCTTCTATTATTTACGTTTCTTACTACAATAAGAAAATAAACACTATAAGTCAAAATAAAGTCTAAAACTGGTCCGTTTTGGAGTGAGGAACTCCTCTCTTTAGTGTGATACTGCTCTCACAGATGGGCTTGTACCCTGCTCATGCTCCACCAGCTGGTAGCTGGCTGGTCTCCAGTAGTCCACTATGTCTTGACCCCTGAAATCTCTGTCCAT
This sequence comes from Chlorocebus sabaeus, assembly GCF_047675955.1. NCBI lineage: Eukaryota > Metazoa > Chordata > Mammalia > Primates > Cercopithecidae > Chlorocebus > Chlorocebus sabaeus. Next base: position 62,064,695 of record NC_132915.1, read on the forward strand.
GTCTCACTGGCCAGTTCAGCCTCTGTGACACAAACCTGCGATGGTGTGTGTAGCCAGCATCTCCTTTATTTGCACAGAAAGGGTTTCTCCCTCAAGGCTGGGGCTCAAATGGGAGGCCTATTTCCCACATCATGACTTGTTAGCACTTGTGGTTCCAGAGGCTTCCCTTAGCACACCTTTGATCTGGGATCTGTACAAACAGAATCCAAACAGGGCCAGGCCACAAGAGCACCAGCAGCTACCTGTACTTTCCACAGAGGGAAAGTACTTTCCCACTGTTGTCCTTTTTTTAAAATGGCATCTCTCATCTCCCTACTCAGACTGCCTTTCTACTTTCCAGGGACTCTGGGGCACAGAATAAGTCCTTAACTTGTATGCCTGGGATACTTGATCTTTCTTTCACAAGACAGAGGGGAGGATTCCAGCCTCCTTCCCCATTTTATCCCTACCCTTAGAGCCATCTGGGATTCTCCATACTCTAATTGCAATGGACGATTTTGGGGGTGTCTGGCAAGCTCACAGTTCCCCTTTCTTCCTTCCTATCATGTATAGTGGGAAGAGAAGTACTTTGATAAAATGTGGCTGTCCGCGACCCCACCCTGTGTCACTAGAGATACACACACAGGAACAGGTAAGAAATACACATATAGGCATGTGCACATACACAGGTAAGAAATGCATATACAGAAACACGTAAAATAATGTGACAGACATGGAATCTTTGACACACACAAAGACAAACACACACCCACAATCCTGTGGCTTAAGGAAGTAAGATTTTCCCCCGGGTATTGTTTTTCTTGTTGACTCTGGTCACTGTGGTGCCCACGTGGCATATCCACAGTTCTTAGAAAAAGAACAGAAACACGAAGCCTCTCCCAAGTTAGAAACAAAGGCCCTGGCACAGCCCAGCCCTGGCTCACCAGTCCAGGATGTCTGTCCTACCTTCGTCTCCCTGGAACTGTAGTTCTGGCTCAAATGGTGCCCGGGGGGATCTCAGCCAAAAAGAACAGAGCCTGCCCAGGCACTGAGTGTCACTGGGCCAGCTGGCCCAGACCAAACATTCAAGCTCTGATGCTCAGAGCCCCCACCGTCTGCAACCCAAGCATCTCTTTCCCAAACAGGCCAGCCTTACCTCATGTAGCAGCCTGCTGTGGGGTAAGGGCGAAACCAAGGGTGAGGAGGGTGAGGTTGGAGAGATAGGTTAGAAAATGGGGTTGGGGGACAAGAGGTATAACTAAGTAGGAGGGTGACATGTTTAAGTTTCCACATTTGAGTGCCCAACACCTAGAATAGTGCCTGACCCACAATAAATGTGAATGGCTCTGGTAGCTTCATGAAAAAGGGGCTGGAAACTGATGGCCCTGATGGCAGGAAGCTCAGTCAGGAGCATCTGATCAGATAAGAGTTGGGTAGGGGCTTGCTCTAGGGCTGAGGATGAGGTAGGAGTGAAAAGAGAAAAAAAATGGAAGTGATTGTGGATGTGATAAGAAAGGCTGGTTAGGCCAGGCGCAGTGGTTCCTGCCTGTAATCCCAGCACTTTGGGAGGCCGAGGAGGGTGGATCACATGAGGTCAGGAGTTCGAGACCAGCCTGGCCAACATGGTGAAACCCCATCTCTACTAATAATACAAAAATCAGCCGGGTGTGGTGGCAGGCACTTGAAATCCCAGCTACTCAGGAGGCTGAGGCAGAAGAATCTCTTGAACCTGGGAGGCAGAGGTTGCAGCAAGCCAAGATCGTGCCACTGCACTCCAGCCTGGGCGACGGTGAAAAAAAAGGCTGGTTAGAGCTGAAACACTGGGCTCTGACTCATGCCAATTAAAACAGTACTCAGGCAGACATAGAAAGCCAGCTTGTTAATTTACTGTGAAAAATATACCTGTCATAAGGATGGGAAATATATGCATCAGCATAGGCGTTCCCACCAGCATACAAACATGCTCTGGCCTCCCTCACTCTTACAATTCTTCCTTGACCTATATTATATCTCTTCATATTCTACCTCATTTCTTTGCTTTCCTTCATAGCCAAACTTCTAGAAAGAGTTGCCCCCAAAATGCTATTTCTACTCCCTTAACCTGTTCACGCCCACCCTATTCCAATATGACTTTCATCTCTACTATTCCACGAAGTCTTCTCATGTCAAAGTCACTGATGATTTTTCTGTTGCCAAATCCAACAGGCTTACCTAGGTCTTCACCTAGAGAATATTGAGACTCAGCAGGTTAGAGTTTCAGTTCTTGAAATTTGGTCCAGCCCCCTCATGAGGACAACTGGAAAATATAAAACAAATCTGCTTATAGGCATAGAAGAGAAGATAAATTGGTGTTTGGGATTACTTTTTCCCTAGAGAATATTTGTCCATGCTCAAATGAATGACCAGAGGAAGATGCCTTTTTTAAACAGGAGGACAGTTATTGAAGTTAGGGCTAGCCAAAATAAGAAGCCCTGGCCGGGCATGGTGGCTCAGTTCTGTAATCCCAGAACTTTGGGAGGCCAAGGTGGGCGGATCACCGGAGGTCAGGAGTTTGACACCAGCCTGGCCAACATGGTGAAACCCCATCTCTACTAAAAAAATACAAAATTAGTTAGGAGTCGTAGCGGGCGCCTGTAATCCCAACTACTCAGGGGGCTGAGGCAGGAGAATCACTTGAACCTGGGAGACGGAGGTTGTAGTGAGCTGAGATTGCACTGTTGCACTCCAGCCTGGGCTACAAGAGCAAAACTCCATCTCAAAAAAAAAAAAAAAGAGGCAGCCCTAATGAACCTCCCCGAGGTGAGATATGGAACAGCTGAACCTTGGAAAAAGGGTGAGTTACAGGTGGACAGACCCTAATTGGAATCAGCTTCAAATCATCTCAATCCCTGCAACTGGAATAAGGTAATTCTGCAATGCCAGTCACTCCAAAGAGCCTGGCAGAAGCAAATTTAAAGCCTTTCTGGAGGAAGACATCACAGGCCTCAACTTATTGCTATAAGCAATTTTTGGCATTGTATTTTGCAAATACAATTTATGGCTCATGAAGAGATAATACACCTTGAATGAAAACCAGCAAAACCAGTAGACGATAGAAATAACTCCACAGGGGCTCCAAATGTTGGCATGATAACAAACCAACTTTAAAATAACTATGTTTACCATGTTCAAAGGCACAGTAGAGAATTTCAGTAGAGGACTGGGAATAATAAAAAAGGATCTAAATGGAAATTCAAGAACTAAAAACACATGCATGTTTTGTTTTATTCTGCCCCACTTTATTTTATTTTATTTATTTGGGGAATTGCACTTTTTTTCAAATTGAAGGTTTGTGGCAACCCTGCCTGGAACAATCTATCAAGGCCATTTTTCTGATAACATGTGCTTACTTTGTGTCTTTATCTCACAAAGTGAGAGCCTTTTTCAGCAATGTTTTTCTTCTTCTTCTTCTCCCCCTTCTCCTACTTCTTCTCCTTCTCCCTCTCTCCCTCTTCTCCTCCTCCTTCTCCTTCTTCTTCTTTTTAGAGACAGGGTCTCGCTCTGTCACCCAGGCTGGAGTGCAGTGGCACAATCATAGCTCACTGCAGCGTCAAACTCCTGGGCTCAAGCAGTCCTCCCACTTCAGCCTCCTGAGTAGCTGGCACTATAGGCATGAGTCACCTCGTGGCTGCAATAAAATGTTTTAAAATCAAGGCATGTACATTGGTTTTTAGACATAATGCTATTGCACACTGAATGACTCTAGTGCAAACAAAAACTATAACATACACTCAGAAACCAGAAAATGTGTCTGACTCACTTTATTGCAATATTCACTTCATCGTGGTGGTCTTGAACTGAACCCACATCTCTCCAAGGTATACCTGTACAATCATCAATAATGAGTAATTATGGATAGGTTTACCAGTTGATCTGACAAACTAAAGAGAGAATTTATGAATTAGAAAATAAGTCAGAAAAAAAAAACAGAAATAAGTGCAGAGAGACAAAAGTATGGAAAACACAGAAGAGAGGAAATGATTCATAAACAGTGTGATGAGAAGTTCTAACACACATGTAATTCAAGTTCCAGTAAGACAGAAGAGAGATATAATGGGGTAGAAGAAAATCCTGAAGGATTAATGGCTGAAGACTTTCCAAAATAGAAGAAAGATATCAAATCACAGATTCACGAAATCCTAGAAAGCCAGGCAGAATAAATAAAAAGAAGTCTGCACCCGGACACATCATAGTACCTTGGACACATAGTCTACATGGGACGCATCAAAACTGGTGACAAAGAGAAAATCTTGAAAGCAGTCAAAGGAATAAAGATGCATTATCGTCCAAAAAAAAAACCCAACGATTTAATCAATGACTTCTGTTCAGAAATAATGAAAACCAGCAGACAATGGAATTACATATTTAAGGTACTGAAAGAAAATAACTGCCAAATTCGAATTCTACATTCAGCAAAAATACCCTTCAAGAAGAAAGGTAAGATTCTCATTCAAAAAAAACTATAAATAAAAGATGAGAAAAAATCGGAGGATTTTGAATTCTGACTGAATATTTGATATTAAGTAATTTAATTTATTTTAAATTATCATTTTTTTAAAATGAGTACTTATCTTTTAGTGATAGACACTAAAGAATTTACAGATGAATTTTTTTTTTTTTTTTTTTTTTTTGAGACAGACTTTTGCTCTTGTTGCCCAGGCTGTAGCGCAGTGGCACAATCTTGGCTCATTGCAATCTCTGCCTCTCAGGTTGAAGCGATTCTCCTACCTCAGCCTCCCAAAGTGGCTGGATTACAGGTGACCCCCTACAACACCCAGCTAATTTTTTTGTATTTTTAGTTGAGACGGGATTTCACCATTTTGGCCAGGCTAGTCTTGAACTCCTGACTTCAGGCGATCCACCCACTTTGGCCTCCCAAAGTGCTGGGATTACAGGCATAAGCCACCATGCCCGGCCTACAGATGAAATACTATGATGCCAGGGACTTTCTTTAAAATAATCTGGAACTAGGTTGGGACTGTGTGGTGGGAAACAGATTGAATAGGTGATGATAATCATTGAAGTTAAATAATGGATACACAGGTTCATTATACTAGTCTCTCTACTTTTGCATTTGTTTGAAGTTTTCCATTCTAAAAGTTTCTCAAAAAGAATGAAAGTAAAATAAAGACATTTTCAGACAAATGAAAATGAGAAAATCTGTCACTGGTTGAGCCATACTAAAAAAAGTTCTTCAGGTCAAAGGAAAATGATGCCACATAGAAGCTTGCAAATGCAGATAAGAATGAAAAACAACGAAGATGGTAATATGTTTATAAACCTGAATTGATGCTGGCTGTATAAAGCAATAATAATAACATGAGGTTGAAAATGAAATTAAAATGTGTAACAGCAATGACATGAAAGTCAAGACAGTAAATGGAGTAAGTGTTCCAAGGTTCTTGCATTATCTTGGAAGAAGATAAATTCCTATTAGACTTGAATAAGTCAAGGGTGGATATAGTAATCCCTGTAGTATTACTAAAAGAACAGTGAAAGAGTGCATAATTTCCAAGCCAGTAGAGAAAAAATGTAGAAAAGTTGAAAATATATTATGAATTCAAAAGAAGGCAAGAAAGGAGAGAAAAGGGAATATAGAGCACATAAAGACTGCTCTTTCAGCATACAAACGTGATCTGGTTTCTCTCTCAAAATTCTTCCTCGGTCTATATTTCTCTTCGTACTCTACCTCATTTCTCTGCTTTCCTTCACAGCCAAACTTCTAGAAAGAGTTGCCCCCAAAATGCTATTTCTACTCCCTCAATCTGTTCACTCCCACCCTTTTCCAATATGACTTTCATCTCTACCATTCCACAAAGTCTTCTCATGTCAAAGCCACTAATGATGACTGAGGAGACAAATAGAAAGCACTTAGTGCCGGGCGCAGTGGCTCACGCCTGTAATCCCAGCACTTTGAAAGGCCGAGGCAGGTAGATCACAAGGTCAGGAGCTCAAGACCAGCCTAGCCAACATGATGAAACTCCATCTCTACTAAAAATACAAAAATTAGCCGGGCGTGGTGGCATGCGCCTGTAATCCCAGCTACCTTGGGAGGCTGAGGCCAGAGAATAGCTTGAACCTGGGAGGCAGAGGTTGCAGTGAGCCAAGATCACGCCACTGCACTCCAGCCTGGCTCAACAGAGCAAGACTCTGTCGAAAGGAAGGAAGGAAGGAAGGAAAGAAGGAAGGAAGGAAGGAAGGAAGGAAGGAAGGAAGGAAGGAAGGAAGGAAGGAAGGAAGGAAGGGAGGGAGGGAGGGAGGGAGGGAGGGAGGGAGGGAGAGAACGAACTTAATAAAATTATAGATTCAGACTGAAATATACCAATAGTTACAATGAATATAAATGCAAAAGAAATTCTCCAGTTAAAACACAAGGATTAGTGGACAGGATTTAAAAAACAAACAACATGCTATTTACCAGAGACAGAGGTAAGGCATAAGGAGACAGAAAAGATGAAAGTAAGAGGACTGAGAAATATAAAATTGGAAGACTCTAAAAGAAAGCTGATATAGCTATATTATATATATATATCTCTCTCTCATAAAAGTTTGGTTTCCTCCTTCCTTTTAAAGTATATAATTCAATTTTTTTTTAGTATGTTCACAATATTATGCAGCCATCACCACTATATAATTCCTAGAAAAAATTTACTTTAAGGCAAAAATTCTTTTTTTTGAGACCGAGTCTCACTCTGTTGCCTAGGCTGCAGAGCAGTGTCGTGATCTCGGCTCACTGCAACCTCTGCCTCCCAGGTTCAAGCAATTCCCCTGCCTCAGCCTTCCGAGTACCTGGGATTGCAGGTGTGCACCATCATTGCCTGGCTAATTTTTGTAGTTTTAATAGAGACGGGGTTTCACCACATTGGCCAGGCTGGTCTCCTGACCTCAGGTGATCCGCCAGCCTCTGTCTCCCAAAGTGCTAGGATTACAGCCGAGAGCCACTGCGCCCAGTCAAAAAGTCTTAAACCCAGAAGATACAACAATCCTAAATTGCTAAATCTCTAATAACATAGTCTCAAAGCACAAGACGTAAGAATTGATAGAGCTACAAAGACAAATAGAAAAAGCTACAAGCCTAGTGGGAAATTTTCAACAAGCAAAGAGTATAGAAGATTTGATTTCAAAATTCATTAAGGTAGGGCCGGGCATGGTGGCTCACGCCTGTAATTCCAGCACTTTGGGAGGCCGAGGTGGGCGGATCACGAGGTCAGGAGTTCAAGACTATCCTGGCCAACACGGTGAAATCCCGTCTCTACTAGAAATACAAAAAATTAGCCGGGCGTGGTGGCGGGCACCTGTAGTCCCAGCTACTCGGGAGGCTGAGGCAGGAGAATGGCGTGAACCCAGGAGGCGGAGCTTGTGGTGAGCTGAGACTGTGCCACTGCACTCCAGCCTGGGCAACAGAGCAAGACTTCTCAAAAAAAAAATAAAAATATTTGAACAATACAGTTAACAACTTTAACCTAACAGACATACACAGAACACTGTCCCCTAAAATTCTGACTACAGTAGTCCCCTTCTTATCCACAGTACCCTTTTCCATGGTTTCATTAATCCATGGTCAACTGCAATGTGAAAATAGGTGAGCATAGTACAATAAGATATTTGGAGAGAGACACTTTTAGTAGAGACTGGGTTTCACCATGTTGGCCAGGCTGGTCTGGAACTCCTGACCTCAAGTGATCCACTCACCTTCGCCTCCTAAAGTGCTGCGATTACAGGCCTGGGCTACCATTCCCAGCCTTTCTGTTGTTGTTTTTAGACAGGGTCTTCTCATTCTGTCACCCGGGCTGGAGTACAGTCGTGTGATCATGGCTCATTGCAGCCTTAAATTCCTCGGCTCAAATGATCCTCCTGCCTTGGCCTCCCAAAGTGCTGGGATAATAGACATAAGCCAGTGTGCTTGGCCACAAAACTTTTTTCTTTGAACATAATTATGACATTGAAATAAAGAAAAAGACTTTTTCAGAGATGTGAAAATCTAAGGAGGATTATGAGTAAGGAAAATTACCTACTAATTTCACTCATGAACATAGATGTAAAACTCCTGAATAGTAGATTAGCCAACCAAATCTTGCTATACATAAAAAGGTCACTACATAATGAGTAAATTGTTTCTATTCTAGGAATGCAAGTTTGGCTTTACACTTGAAAACCAATCCAAGAAATTTACTCCATTAAAAGAATAAGGGAGAAAAATCATATGATCATTTTAATAGATGCCAAAAAGCATTTAATAAAATTCAACATCCATTCATGATTAAAACAAAACAATACAAAACAAAAAAACTTATCTCTTACTAAACAAGGAATAGAAGGGAATTTTCTTAGTATGATGAAGGTCTACATAAAACTATATCAAATATTCTTAACTATATCAAATACCATTCTTAATGGTGAAACTTTAGTTTTCCTTTAGAGACCTAGACTTAGAATAAATGAAAATACCTCTACTACTTCCATTCAACATTGCAATGAAAGTCCTAGACAGCACAGGAAAGTAAGAAATAAAAGCTTTGAGACTGGAAAGGAAGAAACTTTTTTTTTTTTTTTTTTTATTTTGAGATGGAGTCTTGCTCTATTACCCAGGCTGGAGTGCAGTGGCGCGATCTCTGCTCACCACAAATTCTGCCTCTCAGGTTCAAGCGATTCTCCTGCCTCAGCCTCCCAAGTAGCTGGGATTACAGGCACACGCCACCATGCCCGGCTAATTTTTGTATTTTTAGTAGAGATGGGGTTTCGCCATGTTGCCCAGACTGGTCCCAAACTCCTGAGCTCAAGCGATCTATTCACCTTGGCCTCCCAAAGTGCTGGGATTACAGGTGTGAGCCACCGTGCCCTGCCAGAAGAAACATCATTTAAAGATGACAGGAAATCTTTGTAGAAGATACTTAGAAAATCCAAATGAATGTGGAGAAAATTATTAGAATTAATCATTAAGGTTACTGAATACAAGGTCAATATATGAAAATCGTGCTTACATATATGAGCAACAAAAGAAAAATGTATTTCAAAAGGCTATCATTTATTTAAAAATAGTAAAACTAGACTGGGCACAATGGCTCACGGCTGTAATCCCAGCACTTTTGGAAGTTAAGGCAGGTGGATGACTTGAGCCCAGGAGTTCGAGACCAACCTGAGCAACATGGTGAAAGCCTGTCTCCACAGAAAATAGAAAAAAATAGCCAGGTGTGGTTCCATGCACCTGTAGTTCCAGCTACTCAGGAGGCTGAGGTGAGAGAATCACTTGAGCCTGGGAGGCGGAGGTTGCGGTGAGCCGAGATCATGCCGCTGTACTCCCCACTGGATGACAGAGCAAGATCCTGTCTCAAAAAATAAAAAAATAGTAAAAATATATACAATACCTAGGAAAAAATAATAAAAATGTGTAAGATCCCTGTGAAGAAATGAAAGAAGACCTAAACCAAAAGAGGATTCTATCTTGGTTATAGGTTGAAGGCTCAATGTTTTAAAGATATCAGGTCTCTTATAGTGATCCATAGACTCACTGGCATTTCAATCAATATCTCAAAAAGTTGGGTGATTGTGGTGGGGTTTTTTGGTGGCTCTTGACAGGCTAATTGTAAAGTTCATATGGAAATGCAAGAACCAAGACACTCAATAAAAAAAGAACAACATTCATTAAAAAGGTGTACTAATGAATACAATGTGGTAGCGAGACAACGATAGATAAATGAATCCATGAACTAGAATACAGTCCAGCGACAGACCCTCACAGGAAAGGACACTTGCTTTATGACCAAGGTGGCATTGTAGTACAGTGGGGAAAGGACAACAGCTTTCAATAAATAGTACTGGGTTAATTGTGGATGTCCACAAAAAAGCAATCTGCCTACAGTTCCCCAGTGGCTATGTGGTGAAGCTGTCTTTATTTTTTATTTTTATTTTTTTGTTTGTCTTGAGACAGAGTCCACGCCCGGCTAATTTTTATATTTTTAGTACAGACATGGTTTCAACATGTTGACCAGGCTGGTCTCGAACTCCTGACCTCAGGTGATCTGCCCGCCTCAACCTCCCAAAATGCTGGAATTATAGGCATGAGCCATCATGCCCGGCCTGAAGCCAAGACTTTAAACCCAAATGTAACTGGCTCTAAAGTCCATACTCTTTACATTCAGCCAATCACCATGTCACCTCCCAAAGATGTCGTTAGCAACAAGCCTCCCAAGTTATGGAGGTGTTTTGTGACCCAGAAAATGCTGTGAATACCTGTGGAGGAGATAATTACTGCCTTCCAGGTTAGTAGGGTCTCCTTGGCCCATAGCCCTAAAACTCCTACTGGGTCCCCCTCCTCTCTGGTAAAGTACAGCGGGCACCTGACCACCAAGTCCCCTTGAAAAAGAGTGGCCCTCTGGTTGACTCTGGGAAGGGGGACTTCAGCAGGGGGCTGGCCTTACAGCCAAAGTACTCAGGACTGAATACCCCCAGGGCGCTGTGATAGGCTGATGCTCTGAGGTTCCCTTGGGGTCAGCCTCAGGCCAGGTTTGAGAGGAAACCAGAGCCAGGTCACCAGAGACCCTTGCAACACATTTTGTGTTTTACTTTTTAAGCTGAACTTTGTGTTTTTGTGGCTTTGGTCTGGGGTAGAGGCCAGCTGAAGAAGGAAAAGCAGTAAAGCCTTCCAGGAAAACATGCAGCTGAGGCCTAGTTCCCTTTGGCCTCTTGGCCATGCCCTGGGGGATCCCTGGGAACTAGCAGGGGCTGCCCGTCCTTCCTCACTTCTCTAGTTTCCTGGATTGACAAAGTAGACCTTTGTTTCTGGCTTTGAGGCCTTGAGGGAGGATGGGAGTTCTGTCTTAGCACCCTAGCAGTGACTGTACTCAGGCTGAAGAGTTTTCTTAGAAATACAAAATGGCAGCTTTGAAAGGCCCTCGCAGACTCCTGACCCATGTCCAGATGGGGACTAGAGAGATGATCTTGTTACAGGAAAGGGATCCCAATCCAGACCCCAAGAAAGGGTTCTTGGATCTCGTGCAAGAAGAAATTTGGGGCAAGTCCATGGAGTAAAGTGAAAGCAAGTTTATTAAGACAGCAAAAGAATAAAAGAATGGCTACTCCACTGGCAGAACAGGGTGTGGGCTGCTTGACTGAGTATTATAGTTATTTCTTGATTATATGCTAAACAAGAGGTGAATTATTCATGAGTTTTCTGGGAAAGGGGTGGGGATTTCCCTCAGAACTGAAGGTTCCTCCCCTTTTTAGACCATATAGGGTAACTTCCAGACATTGCCATGGCATTTTTAAACTGTCATGGCACTGATGGGAATGGGAGTGTCTTTTAGCATGCTAACACGTTATAATTAGCGTATAGTGAGCGGAGAGGACACCAGAGGTCACTTTCATTGCCATCTTGGTTTTGGTAGGTTTTGGTGGCTTCTTTACAGCATCCTGTTTTATCAGCAGGGTCTTTGTGACCTGTATCTTTTTTTTTTTTTTTTTTTTTTTTTTTTTTTTTTTTTTTTTTTTTTGAGATGGAGTTTCACTCTTGTTGTCCAGGCTGGAGTGCAGTGGCGCGATCTCGGCTCATTGCAACCTCTGCCTCCCAGGTTCAAGTGATTCTCCTGTCTCAGCCTCCCGAGTAGCTGGGATTACAGGCACCCACCACCACGCCTGGCTGATTTTTGTATTTTTAGTAGAGATGGCATTTCACCATGTTGGCCAGACTGGTCACAAACTCTTGATCTCTGGTGATCCGCCTGCCTTGGCCTCCCAAAGTGCTGGGATTACAGGTGTGAGCCACTGCGCCTGGCCTGTGATCTGTATCCTATGCCAACCTTCAGTCTCATCCTGTGACTAAGAATGCCTAACCTCCTGGGAATGCAGCCCAGTAGGTTTCAGCCTTATTTCACCCAGCCCCAGTTCAAGATGGAGTCACTGTGGTTCAAACTCCTTTGACACTCTGACCTTGGTCATCCAGGAGTCAACCCTAGACTCCCAGTACAGCACTTTCTCAGTTCCCTCAACTAATTGTACTCCCCCAAATTGAGGCATTTCCAGCAGTATGCTAGGATGTGTACTGACCTCAGGATTGGAGAGAGGCCAGGGAAAGGCCTGGCAGGCCTTGTCTCCCACAAATAAAACCCTTGGAACAGTCTCCTGGAGGTTGTGGGCAGTGAACCTGCATGATAGGGTAGACCCAAGACAGGAAGAGTGCCCATAGACCCTGGGAGCCAGCAGGGCCAAGATCTGCCAGCCAGACTCACAGAGGCCACCAAGCCCAGCGCCCCTGAGACACACACAGCGTCTGAGTCAGACACAGAGCATTCCAAGCTGGTAGGAATGGCCCAAGCTGACATCTGAGATGTCTTGCTCAATAGACAAATTGTTCATGGGGGAGATTTCTCCTGTCCTCAGCATGCAATTCTTCTCTCCCTGTTCCATAGTCTCATTGTCACTAGGTCAGCATCTATCCAGAGCAAACCACATGAAACACAAATCATTGAGGCTTGGAGCTGATGAAGTTAAACCCAACAGCCTGCTTTTTAGCACTCCTGATTCAGCTTGTCATCAAAACAAACCACAGCCCCTGGCTTCGCTTAGGAAAATGCCTTTGACTGAGAACTTACAGGGGGTCTTGGAACAGTGTGGCAATTGCCCTCCTTTGGGAAAACGGTGTACAGTCAGGGAGGAAAGTTGCCCAGAAGAGAAAGGGAGAACTGAGCAGGCATCTAGGCCTTATTGGGGAATCCTAGGTCTCCACCTGGCCTTCTGGGTCCCCACAGTCTTGAGACAGACACTGTGCTGAGCCCTCCTGAGCACCAGGTGTTGGCCCAGGCAGGGCAGGTCCAGGAGGATTAGGAAGCTGTGTTGCCCATGAAGCAGGAACTGGTTGTTGCCGCCCAGAGTGATGCTTCAGAGGCAGAAAGTCCCGTGTCTTCAGGTCCACTTGCATCCCCAGCCCCCAGGAGCCTCCCTCCCTCTTCCCCACGCCTCAGGCCTCCTTGAATCCTCATGGATTATTTGAATGTTAACCATTCCTGTACATCTCCCAGACGGTGCTGACACTGACGCCTCTGGTATACGGAACTGCCGTTGTCAAGTTTACTAGGCTCCTAAGTCCTCTAAAACAGTAAAGGGAAAACAAAACAAAACACAATCTCATCCCAAAGGTGCTCTTGGCTCCAACCCTGGATCCCGGTTGTACTTCTCTTAGCAGTGCTGCTGAGGCCACAACTTCCGTGGCTGGGGCAAGACACCTCACAGCCTCCATCCCCCTGCTTCCACACTGTGTGGATGAGGACCTGGGTCATGGTCCAGTGGCCAGAGCCCTGGCCTGGGACTCAGAAGGTCCATGTCAGACCCAAATTCTGTGTGACCTTGTGCAAGTCATGTGAGCTCCCTGAGCCTGAGTTTCCCATGCTGGGATGATGGTAAGGAGCAACACACGGTATGTGGGAAAGCACCAAGTGTGCTCATGGAGGGTGAACACGGGGGAGGGGTTCACGAGTCCCCCTGCGCCCTCCCTGCCCCACAGGCCCACCTTGGAGGAGAGTGGGAACTAAGAGCTGGGCTTTCTCCTGTGCTTCTGTCATTAGGGGAGACCAAAGTCACTGCGGCCACTGCAACGGGACACAGGGAGCGCTCCAAAGGCCCCGGCGACGTTTGATTGTCCAGCATTCCACATCTGTCCCGGAAATGAGTTTCCAACAGCTCCAGGCTCAGGTCTGTGTCAAAATCCAGATGTCAGGGCCTCCCTCTGCAACAGGGCTCCTAGATTCTGGAGTCAAAGATCTACTAGAAAAGGGGTCCCCCTCATGTCCTCCTGGGCTCCCCAGAGGGCTATGATCAGGCACCAGAGGAGAATCTCGCCCCTCCGGAGCCAGGACAGTGTTCCTCTCCTACTCCATTCTTTCTATTCTTTAGTGTCTTGAGGCATGACAGTTCAATTGCACTCACAAAAGAGTGGCAAGAAATGTTGTAACTATTTTTCTGAACTGAGAGAATTGCCAGAAGCTCCCCCAGCCTGTCTTGAGCTCCTCTTCTGCCTTCTCAGACCTTCCTACAGCCATGCCATATCCCACCACCTGTGAACAGGGTTCAGGCCTCCACCATTCCCCCAGGGGAGGAACCCTGCATCACCCTTCCAAGGCTGGGGGACTTGTGGGGAATGCAACTCCTCCCAGAGGACAACCCAGCATGCCCTCTGAACACGGCCAACTCTCTGAACAAAGGCCTCAGCCCGGGGTGGGGGGGCGAGGATCCTCAGAACAGGGGCCTGGCCCCAGGCTCTGTAGAGAAGGAAAATCATCGTCAATTTTTGCTCATGCATCTGCTCCCACAAACAATTACAGAGTAATTTCTGCACTAAATTATTCATACATTTCCCTGCCTCATATGGAAAGACCATTCTGTAGTTTCCTTTGTTTCCTTAGGCCTCTTTCCAATCGATAAATATAGATCCACTTCATCATTCTCAATGGTTGCATAGTACTTGATTGTTTGGATGTACTTCGTTTTACTTAGCACAGTCCCCTGTTGATGGTGGCTTCTCATTTTCCAGGGCTACAAGCAGCAGCAGGGCAAACATTGACGCACATACATCTTGGGGTGTTACTTTGTTTTCTTAGGATGAATTCCTAGAAGCTGACTTGTGAGGTCAAAATATAGGTCCACTTTTAAGATTTATTTCTCTATAGTCCACTCCCAGAATGGGTGTGGTAGTATCCTCGCCAGTACCAAGTCCTTGCCAGTGTCTCGCCTGAGTGTCCTGCCCACCCTCCAATCCAGGGTCTAACACGGAGCTCAGGCTTTCCTTCCTGACACCAGGGGACCCTCCTCTCCCTCTAGACATAACCTACCTAGCTGACTCCATTTTCACCCCCAGGGATAATCCAGCTCCCAGCTTCTCACTTCTTCCTCTAAAAAGCCTCCAGCTCAGCGCCTAGTTTCCACCAACAGTCAGTGGGAACCAAGTGGGCACCCTGGGAGTAAGGGGCTCCTTGCTCTCAGTCCTGAGATCTTGACTGAGTCCAGGCTTCAACTTCTGCACCTAAGCCCCACCTGGCAAAAGGACAGTGGTACCTATGTCATAGCTTTGCCACAGCCTGGACTCCTTAGGGGAGGACAGCATTTGTTTTGAGAGCAGGTAGCTGCTGAAAAGCCAGTCACTGGGGGCAGGGTCCCCAGCCGGATTCAGCAACTAGGCTGAGTCCCTAGGACTGGCCAATCGTCCTCAGGAGGCACAGCTCACATGGCCAGCATGTCTCATGCTCAAATCTCCAGGAGGATGCCGGGACTAACCACCATGCTCTGCCACCTCCAGAGAGGAAGAGACCAGGCGAAGCCCTCACCCCAGGGAGCCTTCTTATTTTCTCATACTGTGGGAAAAAACGCATAACATAAAATGTGTCATTTTACCTTTTTTTTTTCTTTTTCTTTTGAGACAGTCTCACTCTGTTGCCCAGGCTGGAGTGCAGTGGCGTGCTAAGTAAATGAACTGCAACTTCCACCTCTTGGGTTCAAGCAATTCTCCTGCCTCAGCCTCCCGAGTGCCTGGGATTAAAGGCATGGGCCACCACACCCAGCTGATTTTTGTATTTTTAGTAGAGACGGGGTTTCACCATGTTGGCCAGGCTGGTCTCAAACTCCTGACCTCAAGAGATCTGCCAACCTTGGCCTCCCAAAGTGCTGGGATTACTGGCGTGAGTTACTGTGCCCAGCCTCTACATTTTAACCTTTTTTTTTTTTTCAAATGGCCCAATCTTGGCTAACCACAACCTCCGCCTTCCAGGTTCAAGCGATTCTCCTGCCTCAGCCTCCCGAGTAGCTGGGATTACAGGCATGCACCACCATGCCTGGCTAATTTTGTATTTTTAGTAGAGACAGGGTTTCTCCATGTTGATCAGGCTGATCTCGAACTCCCAACCTCAAGTGATCCGCCCACCTCAGCCTCCCAAAGTGCTAGGATTACATACAGACGTGAGCCACCATGCCGGCTCATTTTAGCCATTTTTAAATGGGAACAGGTAGCAACTGAAAAGCCAGTTACTGGGGGCAGAGTGCCAATGTAAAGTTCTGTGGCATTAAGTACATTTATATTGTTGCACTACCACCACCCATTTCCAGAACGTTTTCGTCTTCCTCAACTAAAACTCTGTACTCATTAAACAATAACTCCCCATTCCCCCTCTGTCCCCCTGCCCCTGACAACCAACATTCTGCCTTCTGTCTCTGTGAATTTGACTATTTTAGCTAACTCGTCTAAGTGCAATCATACGATATTTGTCCTTTTGTGACTGACTTATTTCAGTTAGCATAATATCTTCAAGGTTCATCTGAGTTTTAGTACATGTCAGAATTTCCTTCCCTTTTAAGGCTGACTGATATTCCACTGTATGTATATACCACCTTTTGTTTATTCATCCATCAAAGGACTCGTGGGTTGTTTTCTTTTGTCTACTATGAATCATAGTGCTGAATAGTATCTGTTCAGGTTCCTGTTTTTATTTCTTTTGGGTATATCGATAAAAATGGACTTGTTGGATTCTATGGTAATTCCATGTTTAATTTTTGGAGGAATTTCCATACCATTTTCCATAGGGGTTGCACCATTTGACATTCCTACCAGCAATGCATGAGTATTCCAATTTCTTCTTTTTTTCTTTCACCCTGAATCAACAATGGCTAACATTCCAATTTCTGCATATCTCTGCCAACACTTATTTTGTGTTTCTGGTTTTTAAAATAATAACCATCCAAATCTGTGTACCTCTTTGTGGTTTTTATTTGCATTTCCACTGGGAGCCTTCTTAAGGTCAGGAAATCCTAGATCCCTTTGTCAAAGGACAGATGGCCCAGCTGAAAGGAGCCTGGGTAGGGAGGTGGCTCCTATGCTCCTCTTAACCCTATCTCTTACTCCTGGGAGCTGAGCAGAGGCACAGCCGCCCCATTCGCATCCCTGTGCTTCTCCCTCAGGCCCCGGGTACTCTTGACCCTGCTGAGCTTGGTAGGGGATGATCAGGAAGCCTGAGTTTTGGAAGGTTAGGGAAGAGCAGGTGAGAGGGAGGATGGAGACAAAGAAGCACTTCTGAGGGACAGCAATGGAGCGTGGATGGCATTGGGCAGAAGAGGGAGATGTCTCCAACGCCATGCCAGCCCTCCCTCACCAGGTAGAACTTGAACAGCTTACGCCGTGATGCTCCAGGAAGCCCTGGGAGGGAGCAAGGGAGAGAGGAGAGCAGGAAGGGGTGATTCTGCTGTTTTTACAAATGATGACCCAGAAATAAATGGATGTCCCTCAAGAAGAAAGAGAAGGTTAGTCTCAGGGCAAGAGGAAAAGTCAACCCCAGGGCACTTCCTACTGGAGGAAGGGCAGAACTATGGGGAGACCAAGGGTGGATTCTGAGAGCAAGTCATAAAACAAAAGAGCAAACAGAGACACAGAGAGGGGAACCAACTTGCCCAGAGTCACACAGTAAGTGGGGAGTCAGAGACAGCCAGACATAATGGTCATTGTATGGCTTCCTCCTGGCTCCCTGCCTGGTGACCTGGCACTCATTCTCCCCAAATACACCGTGACATCATTGTGCCCTGTCTCTATTCTTGGTGACCCTGGCACACATCTCGCTGCAGGGCAAATGTCCTTGGGGTGCCACGTTCCTCTGGTTTCCGGTCTATTGACTCTATCACTCCTAACAGCCTCCTCTGCACCCGGGGTTCCTCTGCCTCACACCCTGGGTACAGGTCATGAAGCCCAGACAAAGGCAGTAACCACGTTCCCTGCCCGGGGACACTGCCAAAGACAGAAATGAGGCTTGCCTGCCACGACCGGCTCAGCCAGACAAACCTCATTTCCTTTCTGACATGGTAAGAAGTTCCAGCTTTAAGAAGAAACCAGCCCCTAGGAATGTCTGAAATCCCACCTCCTGGAAGAAACAAGGAGCCTGGATATGTGGCAGGAACTTGGTAACCTTCAGAATGTGGTCAATGTGATCATCCTCATCCCCTCCCCTCTCCTCCCACCACCCCCACGCTGCTGGCCTCGGTCGAGAGCAGCAAACATGTCTCGCCCAGGGAGGTGCCACTCATTCACCCCCAGAGGCAGCCGCCTCCTTGGGCCCCTTGGCTCTGCCTCCAAAGAACAGCTGTAGGCCAGTGACTTGGCACCTGGGCCACATTCTCCCATGGAAAAGAGGTGGTATGTGGGGGGTCTGGTGATTACTCTCATGATTACAGGGCTCTGCTTGGCTCAGACTTGGTTCTTCTGGGCCCTGTGTGAGACTAGAAACAAAGCATTTCTTGAGGAAATGGCTGAGCCCAGGAGCCTGTCCTTGGCCCCCTTTCTCCTACCTCCCTCCCTGGTCCCTTGGAGCCCATGGGGAGGGGGTTCCACCTCTCTTCCTCTCCAAGGCTGCCATCCTAAACACCTTCACTCAGGTGGGACATGGAAGGGTGGGGGAAACACTGTTGGTGAAGTCCTGGGTGTCTCCAGAATAGGAACAGTCACTCGCCCTGAGGTTTACTCACCCGGCTGCCCCATAGTAAAGTTCGACATGTGCCCTAAAAGAGGAAAAGGGAAGATTCCCCAGCACCTGAGTGTGTGCATATGTATATCTGTGCAATATGTACATGGCAGTCTGCATGTGTATGTCAACACATGTGCCCACATGCATTTTAAACAATTAAACAAGCATAACACTTGTCATACTTATCATGAGCCAGGCATGTTCTAAGTGCTTATAAGTATGGTATTAACTCATTTAATCTTCATAACAGCGCTATGAAATAGGTTCTGTTATAACTCCCATTACACAGAACAAGAAACTGAGGCAGGATTGCTTAGGCCCAGGAGTTTGAATCCAGCCTGGGCAACATCGTGAGACCCCGTCTCTAAAAACAAACAAATAATAGAAAAACTAGGGGCCAGGTGCAGTGGCTCACACCTGCAATCCCAGCACTTCGGGAGACTGAAGGAAGAGGGTTGCTTGAGACCGGGAGTTTGAGACCAGCCTGGCCAACATATTGAAACTGTGTCTCTTAAAAAAAAAAAAAAAATCTGAAAGGCATTTTGTGAGAAACTGAAGCACAGAGAGGCCAAGTCATTTGCTCATGGTCACAGAATAAGAGGCAGTGGCAGGATTTGAATGCAATCCAGGTATTCTGACCTCTCATAGGCACATGTCAGATGTGTTATGCATGTTAGTGTGCAGGCATGTGTGGAGGCGTGCGTCCGGGTGCAGGCATGCGTCCGGGTGGAGGCGTGCGTCCGGGTGCAGGCATGTGTCCGGGTGGAGGCGTGCGTCTGGGTGGAGGCGTGCGTCTGGGTGGAGGTGTGCGTCCGGGTGGATGCGTGTGTGTGGAGTTGTGCATCTGGGTGGATGCGTGTGTGTGGATGCATGCGTCTGGGTGGATGCGTGTGTCTGTGTGGATGTGTGTGTGTGGATGCGTGCGTCTGTGTGGAGGTGTGCGTCTGTGTGGATGTGTGCATCCAGGTGGATGCATGTGTGTGGATGCGTGCATCTAGGTGGATGCGTGCGTCTGTGTGGAGGTGTGTGTCTGGGTGGATGCGTGCATCTGGGTGGAGGTGTGCGTCTGGCTGGATGCGTGTGTCTGGGTGGATGCGTGCGTCTGGGTGGAGGTGTGAGTCTGGGTGGATGCGTGTGTCTGGGTGGATGCGTGTATCTGTGTGGAGGTGTGTGTCTGGGAGGATGTGTGTGTGTGGATGCATGCATCTGGGTGGATGCGTGTATGTGGATGCGTGCATCTGCGTGGAGGTGTGCATCTGTGTGGATGCATGCGTCTGGGTGGATGCGTGCGTCTGGGTGGATGCATGTGTGTGGAGGTGTGCGTCTGGGTGGATGCGTGCGTCTGGGTGGATGTGTGCATCTGTGTGGAGGTGTGCATCTGGGTGGATGCCTGTGTCTGTGTGGATGCGTGTGCGTGGATGCATGCATCTGGGTGGAGGTGTGCATCTGGGTGGATGCGTGTATTTGGGTGGAGGTGTGCATCTGGGTGGATGCGTGCATCTGGGTGGAGGTGTGCGTCTGGCTGGATGCGTGTGTCTGGGTGGATGCGTGCGTCTGGGTGGAGGTGTGAGTCTGGGTGGATGCGTGTGTCTGGGTGGATGCGTGTATCTGTGTGGAGGTGTGTGTCTGGGAGGATGTGTGTGTGTGGATGCATGCGTCTGGGTGGATGCGTGTATGTGGACACGTGCATCTGCGTGGAGGTGTGCATCTGTGTGGATGCGTGCGTCTGGGTGGATGCGTGCGTCTGGGTGGATGCATGTGTGTAGAGGCGTGCGTCTGGGTGGATGTGTGCATCTGTGTGGAGGTGTGCATCTGGGTGGATGCCTGTGTCTGTGTGGATGCGTGTGCGTGGATGCGTGCATCTGGGTGGATGCGTGCATCTGGGTGGAGGTGTGCATCTGGGTGGATGCGTGTATTTGGGTGGAGGTGTGCATCTGGGTGGATGCGTGCATCTGGGTGGATGCGTGCATCTGGGTGGAGGTGTGCATCTGGGTGGATGCGTGTGTCTGTGTGGAGATGTGCATCTGAGTGGATGCGTGTGTGTGGATGCGTGCATCTGGGTGGATGCGTGTGTCTGTGTGGAGGTGTGCATCTGGGTGGATGCGTGTGTGTGGAGGTGTGCGTCTGGGTGAATGCATGCATCTGGGTGGATGTGTGTCTGTGTGGAGGTGTGCGTCTAGGTGGATGCGTGTGTCTGTGTGGATGCGTGTGTGTGGATGTGTGCGTGTATGTGGATGCATGTGTGTGGATGCGTGTGTCTGGATGCATGCATCTGGGTGGATGCGTGTGTGTGGAGGTGTGCGTCTGGGTGGATGCGTGCGTCTGTGTGGAGGTGTGCGTCTGGGTGGATGCGTGTGTCTGTGTGGATGCGTGTGTCTGTGTGGAGGTGTGTAGCCGGGTGGAAGCATGCGTCTGGGTGGATGTGTCTGGGTGGATGCGTGCATCCGGGTGGATGCCGTGTGTGTGGATGCGTGTGTCTGGAGGTGTGTAGCCGGGTGGAAGCGTGCGTCTGGGTGGATGCGTCTGGGTTGATGCGTGCATCTGGGTGGATGCGTGTGTGTGGATGCGTGCGTCCGGGTGGAGGCGTGTGTCCGGGTGGAGGCAAGTGTCTGTGTGGGTGCGTGTGTCTGTGTGGATATGTGTCTTGGTGAAGCGGAGCACACAGTGAAAGATTAAGTTCACCCTTTGACTGGTGTGCTCCACTTCACCCAGACCTTACAGCTTGCAAAGTCCTGTGTGGCACTGTGATATAATAAAATCTATATATTTGGCCTCTGCCCTGGGTTCCTGATACAGAGCCTCTAAAACTAATAATTTCCTGAGCAATAGGGGTGCTAGGAGAATCATTTGTTCTAATATTTGGTGTTTGACCCTGGTTCCTGATGGAGCTTCTAATCCCTTGGAATGTCCCGGGTGACAGGAACATCTTTTGTTCTAATGAAATGATTCTCTGTGAGCTCCTGGATGGGGACTGGTCACCAGAAAGACCAAGCCATGATGAGAAGCTTGGCACTTTCAGCCCCTCTCCCATCCTTCAGGAAGGGGAGAGGGGCTGAAGGTTGAGCTGACTGACAATGGCCGAAGATGTAATCTATCAGGCCTATGTGATGAAGCTTCTATAAAAACCAGGACAGGGTCAAATGAGCTTCCAGATAGCTGAACACGTGGAGGTGTCTGGAGGGTGGAGCCCCTGGAGAGGGCATGGAAGCTTCTCTCCCCTTCCCCCATGCCTTGCCCTATGCATCTCTCCATCCGGTTCTTCATTGGTATCCTTTCTAACGTCACTTATAATAAGTCCAGTAAACGTTAAGTGTTAGACTGAGTTTTAATTAAACACTAAGTTCTAATTAAGCTGTCCTAGCAAATTAAACCCAAGAAGAGGCTCATGGGAACCCCAATTTATAGCTGGTTGGTCAGAAGTATAGGTCACAACTATAGCTGGGTGAGTGGTATAAGCCTGCAGCCCAACTACTTCTACTTGGTAAGTTATGGCGGGAGGATCGCGTGAGCCCGAGTTTGAGGCCAGGCTGGGTGACACAGCAAGGCCCTGTATCCAAAAAACATTTTTTAAAAGTGTAGGTCACAATCAACTACTTGTGACTGGCATCTGCAGTGGAGGCAGTCTTGTGAGACTGAGCCAACCTGTGTGATGTGACGCTATCTCCAGGCAGACAGTATCAGAATTGAGTTAAATTGTAGGACACCCAGCTAGCGTCCACTGGAAAACTGCTTGTTGGTGGGGAGAAATCCCCACATATCTGGGGGCAGAAGTGAAGTGTTGTGAGTGGTGGTGTGTGAGAAGGAAAAAAAAAACAGTTTTTTTTTTGTTTGACATGAATAGATGGAGACAGCCAGATGGCCCTGGAGTGGCTAGAAGAGGCTGCCCTTCCTGCTCCTGTTTCCCAGCTGATGTCCCACATTCACAGCTTTGTCCTGGCAAGGCCTGCAGCTCCCTCACCCTGGAGGGCAGGGGTGGCTCTCCTGCACACTGGTTTCCTGTGGCCCCCTTCTTCAGGAGTGCTGATTCAATCCAACCAGCCTGACCCAGGGCCACCAAGGAGGAGGCATCTGGGGCATTTACTATCTCAAGCACCTGGGTAACAACTAAGACCCTTTAAAGCTTCTGGTTACATTTCCTGAGACTGACAAGAAACTTCATTTTGGATAATTCCCTTCAAGTTACACTGTGAGCACCTGGTGCAAATGGCCCTGAGATCTACATCTGAACGATCCTGGTATCTGCTGAAAATAGCAGAATGTGGCCTGAGAACTGCTAGGGGAAAAAAATTCTACTTTGAAATGGCACTAGCTAATGTAGTGAGTACTTGTGAGGCATCAGTCATTGTTTTAGAAATATCGTCACTTTTAAGCCTCAAAAAAGTTCCTATGTGTTGTTATTCCCATTTTACAGATAAGAGAATGAAGTTCAGATGGGGAAATGTCTGATTCCAGGGAGCATGTGTATTTGTGTGGGTCACAGGCCGGGGAAAGACCCTGACCCCACCCCATCCCACAGCCATGACACCCCTTACACCTGGCAAAGAGAAACCACCTGCAGTTACAAAGATAGGGTCATTTATTCACGTTATATTATTGAATTTTAAAGGCAAAAATACAGTTCTGTTTTGAACGCCAAGGTCAGACACAGCCCCCTTCACAATGGTAAATACACACATTTGCATACACAGGAAATCAAAATACACAGCACAACAGGTTTCTGGGACATGAAAGCCACCATCCTGGCTATGCGGAGCCCCTGCCACCAGCCTGGCAGTCAGCAGAGACCCTGTCCGGGCTGAGGGCCAGCACAGCATCTCCTTTACCCTCCTGTGCCACCTCTGCCCTCTCTGATCTTTCCCAAAGGCCAGTTCACACAGGGTCACCAGCAATAGCATGCACAGAAACAGAGAAGGGCGCAGTACACGACAACTTCATGGTCATAACTCCCAGGAGAAGGAAATGCTCCCTGAACCCCCAGCCCTGGAATCCCCAGTAAGGAAACAGGACCCGCGGCATCTCACAGACCAGGCAAACGTGTAGGCCTCACTGGGCCCTGGCTGTGCCTTGGGCCCATGTGGGCCCATGGGAGCACTACGTCAGCAAATGGGGGGAGCAGTATTTCCCTTGGTTCTGAGAACGAACCACATACTTGACTACTTGACATAAATGAGAAGGTAACAAAAAAAAAAAGAAAAGGTAGATTTGGTTTTAAGAGTAAAGTAACACAGAAGTTACCACTCAGGGCATTTGTTTGCTTTCTTTTAAGGCACTTTGGAAAAGTCAGGATCTGTGGGCAGAAAGAGAGGCCTTCATTCTTTGTATTTCCCAAAACTCCCTCTCAGTGCAGTCATTTCTAGTTTTAATAACATCCTTGGTATAGAGTGGGGAACTGACAGAGAAATACTTTTTGCATAGTCCAACTGCTTCTGCAATGGAAAATAATTTTTAACCGATACAAAGCTTCTGGAAAAAGAACCAAGTTAGCATCTGAGATGTTCAAAGCAGTAAAGGCACAGATAAGACTGGGGCCAGGCACCAGCACAGCCTCCACACTGAGGGCTGGTACCCAGGAGGGCAGTGGTTTGGGGTCTGCCACGAGCACAAGGCTCAACCCTGGGATTAGGCAGCTGAATCTTGGGAACTGAGCCCAGGCTGGACCTGGCAAAGGCGCTCAGTGGTAGGAAGTGTCTGCGCCATCTCATCCCAGGTCGCTCAATAGCTCCCAGCAGAGGTGGGTTTGTGACAGACAGCCCCGTGGGTGGGAGCCTCAACTGGGGTGGGAGCACCTGCTGAAAACCTGAGGTGGAACAGGAGGCTTTACGCACCAAAGTTCTTGGGAGGGCATCAGGGTGTGGGTTCGGCTGAACTTCTTTCTAGATCACTAATTAAAAGGCACATTCATGCTGGGAAATGGATAGTCTGTTTGACCCTGAGTGCCACAGTCAAGTTTTAGGGGACAGGCAAGAGGCAAAGGAACAAAAAAGGGAGAGAAAGGAAGGAATGAGAAAGGCAGGGGAAAAGAGGAAGGAGGAAGAAGGAGAACTGGTAACATAGGGTGGGCCAGAGAGTGTGGCTAGCAGAGCCTCTGAGGGAGGTGGCCCCCACCAAACAGAGGCTCCCTCCGCCTGGGGAGTATAAAGGGCTGGTAAACAACCTGACTGCTGTTATTTACAACCCCCCAGCCTAGGGGCCTGAGGGTCAGTCTAAGGAGGCTGAGGCTCCCTCCGCCCTGCCCACCTGGGGAGGGTTGGGGAAGTGGGGAGCTGCACAGTAGGGGCAGAGGCTCCTGTCTGCCAGGTATCCGCCCTGAGCTCTGGCGGGATAATGCTGACCGCGAGGCCTTGCCTGCCAAGGGGCCAGAGGGTGATTTCGCTCTTGAGAAGACCTGGCCTGCCAGCTAAATCATAGGCCTATTTGTGGCCACTACAGCATATATTTATTTATTTTTCCCTAAAAAATGCTCAATCCCCTCCCCATATTTAAAACACTACAATAAAAATACATAGGAAATTCAAGTTTACATAGCATGCCAAGAAAAATAAATGTCATGACTTAACATTAAACAGCTATGCAAATTTGGATCAACACAAAATCAAGCTAGATCATAATTAGAACTCGATCTGTTCTTTCTTTAAAATACTACAAACTGCTATTAAAAAAAAAAGAACAAAAAAACTTTACATTCAGAAATCAGACAATCTGGAGATCGGTCACTGAATGTGAGAACACCCAAGGCTTTTGCTCTGATGCTAGAGTTGCCTTGGAATCCACACATTAGTAGGACAAAAGGTCCAAGGCTCAAGTTTTAAAATTCTTTTGCTAAGAAAAGACATATGCACAGTGATTGTAATAGTTGCATACCACTGAAAGAAGTGGGTGAGGGGAGGACGTAACATTAAGAATGGTTGAAATTTTGTGTTTTTCTGTTAGATTACAACTACCAAAAATATCACACCAATTCAATTTTAGCAGCACTCTCCAAATTTTCACGAAGTAATAAGAACCATAATTTAAAGAAAAATTCTAACCTATTTCACAACAATTTAGCAGTTCTATCACCGGGAATGTATTCCACGGCCACCAAATTTTGGGATGTGTACAGTTCTGACTCTGGGGTGACACTGCGAACACACCAAGAAACCCCCAAAGGCACAAACATCTTGCAGAGCTAAGAAGTCACAAGCCGAGCCAAGTTGGGGGCAAAATGTCCCACTCGTCCTGGTCATCTGGAAAGCCATCTGAATGATGAGCGAAGGGGACTTATCACTCAGACTGGTAAAAATGAGAGGGACCAGCCCAGCAGATTGGCAGAGACACACAGCAAAGGTCCCTGGCTAATTTCAGGTCTCTTATCCGTGTACTGAAACGCTAGCTCGGTGTCCCGATGTCCACTGTGATTTGGGTATACAATGGGTATCTCTGTACGTCCAGCACCTGGTAGGTGAGTGAGTTCAAACCATCGGAGAGCATTGTCTCCTTTGTGTGTGCAATTCGGTCAAACCTACAAGGAAAAGAGCACAAGGAGATTGTCTTAAAACAAAAATCTTAAGAAGAAACCATTACACGTACTTCCTCCTCCCTCTCCACTGTAACCTGACCACCTCAATTTCCCTCTAGGCCCAGAGCCCTCTGCAGAGCCTCAGACCTGCAGCCTACCTCATCCTAAAGGGGAAAGGAGTATGAATAAACACAGAACGCACCTCTGAGGATTGGGTTCATTTTTCTTGTCTCTTGAGTGGCGGATCATGCGACACCTCCCGACCACAGCATTTGGGCGAGATATAGACATGCCTCTAAAAACTAATCTGCAAAGAGTAAGGGGAAAGTCATTATCACAGAGCTGCCATACACTTGGCCTGACAGCCCTGGCTGCAAGACTGTTGCTCCATCCACCATCATCCTTGCTGTTCTCACTCAGCCACAACCCAGCATCATGCCAGAACCCAGCCCAGCATGACCCTGGTTAAAACTCACATTCCTACTCCATGGCCTTTTACAACTGGTTCTGCAGTTTGTGGTGTTGACTATCATGTGCCAGACACTGGCGGCGTCTGCCCCACAGAACATACAGGGTGAATGCCTCAAACATAGGGCCTTCAGGACAGGATGGAGGTGAGAAGAGGAAGATGAGGTTGGCGACACAGAGGAAGAAGCACAGAGTTTGTAAACTCTGCCGGAGCAAGCCTAGGCAGAGTCCAGTTGAGGACGAACAGGTGTCTGCCAGAGCATTTTGGGCAGCCAGGATGACACAGGCAAAGGCATGGAAGTGAGAGCAAGCCTAGCGCCCTCAGGGAGCAATATAAGGAGCAATGTAAGCTCCTAGGTGACAAGGGTCTGGGGTAGGATGTGGCAGGTGATGGGCTGAAAAGGGCAAGGCTAAATCACAGAGGTCTTCTCAGAGCATCCCACAAACAGTTGCCAGTATCTGAAAGGGGCCTAATATACAATATTTCCAAAATGTTTTTAGTCATGGGGAAGTCTCTCTGGAAAGTAGTATAAGAATGGAGGGCTTCCGAACATGTGGGAAAAGGCAGAAAAAAACTAATGGAGGGCTGAGAACAAGATTACAGGCAGCCGGAACAGGGTGGAGGATTCTGTGTTGGTCCAAGGAAAAGGAATGAGGACTAAAATGAAAGCCTGGAGAGCAGGAACAGCAAAGTTAGTTAAGGGGCAGAACTGGTTGATTTCAGACCACTTAAACATTCCTGGCCTTGCCTGGCACACAGTAAGTAGGTGCATAATAAGTGTTAGGTCCTTTATCTTTCAAGAAAGTTGCTCCATACACCACCCATCCTTCTAGTGCCACCACCTTAGCATGGGACTAGATGCCTGTGGACGCTCCCTTCCTCCCCCCAGCTGTTCTGACCATCAGCCCTGTGGTATCCTGTCAGCCCTGCACACTGTCATATCGGTCCAGACCGTCTGCCCAGGAGTGCCTCCGTGGAAGCAGGTTTGCTTCTGTCTGGACCCTATGTCCAGGTTTTCAGTGTCCTAGGCCTGCCTGGCACAGTGCTCTGTATGCAGCAGAGATTCAATATGCACACACTTAATACCCCATCTACATACTCTAAAACTGGAGTTTTCTTCAAGGTTTATATTGAAGATGTGGGTCTCTATTAAGTTTGCACACAATGATAACTTGAATGACTTGGGTGTTGCTCTGACAGACACTTTCTGTTAACTGGTACTCCAATTCAGAAAGGCTGCACCAAGGTATATTCTGATATTAAACTCAGTAATGAGTTCAGACTGGCTCCTGGAGGGAGAAGGTGCTCATCGGTGGCTGGTGGGGTTGAAGCCTCTACGGCCAGAGGACTGAGCAGAATGTTCTTTCAAATGCTACTGATAGATGTTTTTTAACACTGTAAATGACAACCCACATCATAAAGATTTATCAGCTTAAAATTCTGTCCCAGGATGTGGATTATACTACAGTATCGCTTTTGTATATGTGAAAAATACTCCAAAATAAAAATATAACACAAAGCTTCTGTGAAGACAGTTAGGATTCTGCTCAAGGAAACTTGTTTCACAGTGAAAGGGGACCACAATGAGATAAGGGATTTTTACAAAGGACATTTGTTTACTCCTTGAGTATAAAACAGCATGTGGCAAGTCAAAGTAAACTTGCCCCGTCACTTGGTTCCCATTTGACATTTTTCCAGGCTGATACAAAAATCTCAGAAACTCATTTTCCTACAGATCCCGTTTAGCACCTACAAGACCTGTAGGAAGCCACACCTAAGAATGTGGGCTGAGTGGGGGTGCATCCCATCTGAGGGTCAGTCCTTGCGGAACAACCAAGCATTGATTCAAAAACTGGAAGTGAAGGATGACAGAGGAGAAAGATATCTAAGTTATGACCATTACCTGTTAAAAATGTCATCATCTTCTCCTCCCCAGCCCCAATAATTATTAGGAAATCCATTGATGGTGAGAAACTGTTGTTTACTTAGAGCAGAGACACCTCCAAAATACTGAACATAAGGTAGGCTGGAGGAAAAACATACACACAGAAGAAGCAGTGGTTAGTTAAGTTCTGACATCCCCAAAATAAAGCTTGCTAAGAACATAAACACTTTTAAAGTTATTCTTTTTGCTTCTGGTTTTTTTTTTTTTTTTTTTTTTTTTGAGATGGTCTAGCTCTGTCGCCAGACTAGAGTGCAGGGACGCGATCTAGGCTCACTTCAACTTCCACCTTCTGGGTTCATCAAGTAATTCTCCTGCCTCAGCCTCCCGAGGAGCTGGGACTACAGGTGCCCACCACCACGCCCAGCTAATTTTTGTATTTTGAGTAGAGACGGGGTTTCACCATGTTGGCCAGGACGGTCTTGATCTCTTAAACTCATGATCCGCCTGCCTTGGCCTCCCAAGTGCTGAGATTACAGTTGTGAGACACCAAGCCGGGTCTTTATTTTATTTTTTTTGAGAGAGAGTGTCTCGCTCTGTAGCCCAGGCTGGCGTGCAATGCCTTGATCTCGGCTCACCGTAACCTCCGCCTCCCAGGTTTTCAAGCGATTCTCCTGTCTCAGCCTCCCAAGTAGCTGGGACTACAGGCATGTGCCACCACGCCTGGCTAATTTTTGTATTTTTAGTAGAGATGGGGTTTCACCATATTGGTCAGGCTGGTCTCCAACTCCTGACCTCAGGTGATCCACCCACCTTAGCCTCCCAAAGCGCTGGGATCACAGGCAGGAGTCACCACGCCCAGCCTCTCTAGAGTTTTTTGGTGGTGGGTGGGGTGGGAGGGAGCAGTTACGAGGGTTTTGTCTGTTTTGCTTTTGTATCAGGGCTCAGATGACCTTATATTAGACACGGATATCAAAAAGTATGATCTTCCTCTTTCCACAACACAGTGCTGTTTCTGTGGTTATGTAGAAAGTCAGTCAGTGACAAAGGCAGGCCTAAGCCCAGTTCTTCCTGAGTGGCTCAGGCATCTGCTTCCCCTGTGCTCTGTTCCTGCACATGAAGTCCTTATCCGGGAGCTCCTGGAATCTGAGATTGTTTTAGAGCCTCCCTGTACCCACCCAGTCACGGCCCCCCTTCCACACCCATCCTATCGACCAATCTAGCTGTCATGCTTGTGAAGGCATACTGACTAGAACACCGACCCTAACAGTTGAGGCAGTGTTTCCGGAAATTTGCTAAAATAAAAATTCTTTGAAACTTTGGACTTTATCCTGATTTGGCAAAATGTATAATGATGAACGTACGTTTTACCATATTTTCAAGTAGTAGAGCATCTGGGCTCTCATCCTTCCAAAACTTTTTGTATTTTAATATTTCAGTGGTTATGAATTGTGAACTCCTAAGGGATACAAAGTCAGCACTGATGAGAAATGTCAAGAATCAGGACGTGCCCCAAAGCCTTCCTGTGGGTTCTCTAAAGGCTGTGGTTTTATGTGACTCTGAGTGCAGCTCCAAACCACACCCAGCTCTTTCTGGAATCCAAAAAGACCAAACCCATCACATAAATCAAGGAAAACTCTAACTCAGACTTTGAGGAGGAAGTCAGCCAAACCATATAGAACATATGAAAATAAAGATGCAATTATTATTTTCAAATATATTCAGGAATTCTGACTGCAAGGATCATCAAGCAAAGGTCCCCAGGGAGTCTGCTTTAATGAACCTATTCATAATTAGGTGTCATCACTTAGGTGCCGAGTCATCCACCTTTGGCACACCTCGTACTACTGTCCACATTATTAATGTGAGGGTTTGAACCAGAGGTGGCCAGGCCAGTAAGGTTTTTTGATAATCAGTGCTTTTATAGAAATGGCTTCTTAGCTATTTCAAGGGGAAGTACATGCCAAGCTGACATGATTTGGTTTCGCTGTCTCTGCTGCTTTCTCTTCCCTATCTGCCCCAGGCTCAAACCTGCCAGGCTCCTTGTGAAACAAACATGGTGCTGTGGCAAAGAATTAGGGCATCACGGGCCCCTTCGTGGTTCACCATCATGCTTCAAGGGAGGAATCAAGAGGGGTCAGGGTATAAATCTGTGTGTTTCAAGAGAAGAAGAGACACACACAGAGAGGGAGGAAGGGTGGAAGCAGGGATGGAAGGGTATAGAAGGACTTCTGAAGAGCCTAAAAGTAAGGTTACATTCAAATTTTCCTCCCTTTAAGAATAAGACAACAAGTTAGGAACTTTGATCTGGGAGAAAGATTTCATACATTCCTATATTCCCATCACAGCTCTCACGTTCCCAGCAAGGGAGGACAGGAAGAAATGATGAGAATAAAATGAGTCTGACAGAAAGCTGTTGCATCTCAGTAGGTGCAGTAGTTCATGCCTGTCATCTCAGCACTTTGGGAGGTCAAGGCAGGAGGACTGCTTGAGCCCCCAGGAGTTCAAGACCAGCCTGGGTAACAGTGAGACATCTCTTAAAAAAAAAAAAAATTTTTTTTTTTAGAGTGAGAGGATCACTTGAGCCAGGGAGCTTATGGCTATAGTGAGCCATGATCATGCCACTGCACTCCAGCCTGGGTGACAAGCAAGACTCTGTCTCAAAAAAATAAAAGAAAAGAAAAAGAAAAAAAGTTGTATCTAAATAAAGGGTCTGCTGTCTACATGGGCCAACCACACTGTACTAGTCAGTCTAAACCAGGGGTACCCAACATAGAGGGTACCTGCAGCACAGCTCCTGGATCTTCAAATTCACTTAAAGCAAGGAAGGCAAGGGTTATGTTATTCAACTGATTAGGTTTTGTTTGTTTGTTTGTTTGTTTCCTGAGACGGAGTCTCGTTCTGTTGCCCAGGTTGGAGTGCAATGGCGTGATCTCGGCTCACTGCAACCTCTGCCTCCCGGGTTCAAGCAACTCTCCTGCCTCAGCTTCCCAAGTAGTTGGGATTACAGGCACCTGCCATCACACCCGGCTAATTTTTGTATTTTTAGTAGAGACAGGATGTCACCATGCTGGCCATGCTGGTCTCGAACTCCCAACCTCAGGTGATCTGCCTGCCTTGGCCTCCCAAAGTGCTGGGATTACAGGAGTGAGCCACTGCGCCCGGCCACTGACAGGCAATTTTTCTTTTTTTTGAGACGGAGTCTCACTCTGTCACCCAGACTGGAGTGCAGTGGCGCGATTTCGGCTCACTGCAAGCTCCGCCTCCCGGGTTCAGGCCATTCTCCTGCCTCAGCCTCCCGAGTAGCTGGGACTACAGGCACCTGCAACCACGCCTGGCTAATTTTTTGTATTTTTAGTAGAGATGGGGTTTCACCGTGTTAGCCAGGATGGTCTCGATCTCCTGACCTCGTGATCCGCCCGCCTCGGCCTCCCAAAGTGCTGGGATTACAGGCGTGAGTCACTGTGCCCAGCACTAACAGGTAATTTATAACACTTTTATGTTAATATAAACACGGAGTTAGGAAACAATATGCAAGTTTATTTATATATTTATTTTTAAGACGAAACAATGGACTATAAAGCCATTTTCCACCAATGACAATATGTTTTGGATAATACCCTAGTCAGGCATCTGGGCTGGCCTCTTCACTAACGGCATTTTGGTAGAAAAATTTGGGCTTTGTATTTAAGCAGAAGTTTGTGCCCTGCTGGAAAACAGAATCACGTTCCTTCTTAAAGGGCCAAGGGCAGGAGCAGTTCACACCTATAATCCCAATGCTTTGGGAGACTGAGGTGGGAGGATCACTTGAGCCCAGCCTAGTCAACATAGCCAGACTTCATCTCTACTAAAAATAAAAAATTAGCTGGACATGCTGGCTCCAACTCAAGGGGCTGAGGCTGCCATGACTGTGTCACTGCACTTTAGCCTGGGTGACAGAGCAAGACCATGTCTTGAAAACAAAACAGGCCAAGGAACATCTGCTGAGGTATACAAGCTAAATAATTCAGCGGGGAAAAACTATTCCAATTTGCTTTCCAAAACTTGTGGGGCAACAGAAAGAAAAAAGCAAGAAAATACAGTATCTGTTTGGAGCCTAAAGATGAGAGCCCCTCCCAGATGCTAAAAACTGTTCTTAGGCCAGGCATGGTGCCACATGCCTGTAATCCAGCACTTCGAGAGGCCGAGGCAGATGGTTTGTTTGAGCTCAGGAGTTTGAGACCAGACTGGGCGATATAGCAAAACCCCGTCTCTATAAAATATACAAAAATTAGCTGGGCATGGTGGCACATGTCTATAGTCCCAGCTACTCGGGAGGCTGAGGTGAGAGGATGGCTTGAACCCTGGGGGCAGAGGTTGCAGTGAGCCAAGATCACGCCACTGCACTCCAGCCTGGGTGACAGAGCCAGATCCTGTCTCAAAAAAAAAAAAAAAAAAAAGAGAGAAAACTTGTTCTTGTCTGGATATGCAGAGACTATAGGCATCTCTGGTCTCCTCTTTCCATCTCAACTAATATAAAACACCCATTTCTCAGAGGAGGCATTCTGCTCCAGAGCTTACAGAGGCCACTCCTGGGCTGCCAGGACTGCATTTCCTAGTCAACACATGACAGAGAAACATGGTTACCACAGACTCCGACTCAGAATTTCTTACCTGAATCCAAACTTATCCATTGCAACGGAAATGTGCCGTGGCTGTGAAAAACACCTGTAGGCATTATGGTCATTCATTGGAATGAGGTCCACATCACTAAACACAAAGCAGGTGTAGTCATAGTCCTTCAAGGCTTCTCGAAAGCCAACATTGAGGAGCTTAGCACGATTGAACATAGTGTCTCCGGCCTGGTGCAGAAATAAAAATAGTGTTATCAAATGCCTTAAAGCCTTTGGGCCAAACACTCACAGGGACTGGTGACTTATCCACTATACATGTCACTAGTAAACCCTTGGGCCTCACTTTTCTGCCCTCACTCTACAATCAACACAGAGTACCAAAACCTCTGCGTCAGCAATTCCCCTCTAGGAATCTATCCTGCAGAAGGACTTGCGTGTGTGTGAATGACTATGAACAACATTGTCACTGTGGAAGGTTCCTCACAACAAAAGACTGCAAAAAACAGAATTAGTAGGGAACTGGTTCAATAAGCCATAGTACATCCACACAATGGAATGGAACTGTTAAAAAGAGGCAGCTCTAAAAGAAAGGTGAAAAAGGTATTTAAACACATACATCATTTATTTATATACACTATAAATAAACTCCAGGACAGGTATCCAGGAAACTGGTGACATTAGTTGGGTACCCATGGGACTTTTCAATTCTACCTTCCTTATATGGTTGACTGAGGTTTGATGACCACATTGTGTGCCTTCCATCTACCCGTCAAGCACAAACCTAGGTACCTGAGAAATACAGCAAACCCAACTCAACCTCTGTCCTCACAGTGCTCACCAGGGAGTGTAGGAGGCCATCCCATACACACCAGGATAGAAGCAAGGTGCGCAAGACAGAAGACGGACACCTGCTTCAGGGTGCCAACCACGAGGTCCCCAGGCACCAAGTGTGCTGGTGCAAAGGGATTGCATATTTTTATTTTTTATTTTTGAGACGGAGTCTTGCTTTGTTGCTGAGGTTGGAGTATAGTGATATGATCTTGGTTCACTGCAACCTCTGCCTCCAGGATTCAAGCAATTCTCCTGCCTTAGCCTCCTGAGCAGCTAGGATTACAGGCAAGTGCCACCACGTCCAGCTAATTTTTTTTTTCTTTAATTTTCAGTAGAGATGGGGTATCACGTTGGCCAGGCTGGTTTCAAACTCCTGACCTCAAGTGATCTGCCCACCTCGGCCTCCCAAAGTGCTGGGATTACACTGTATGTTTTATTTGTTTTCTTTCAGTAAGAATGTAAGCTCAATGAAGGCTGGGATGTTTTGGTTTTTTTATTCGCCCAGTTCCTTGAATACTGCTTCTCACACAATAAGAGCTCAGTAAATAGTTGCTGGTTGGCTGAATGAATGAATGAATGAATGGGGTTCAACATACAATGGTAGATGGTAATCCCTTCTGGGAAGCTCAACCAAAGAGCCCTGTGAGGGGTCACCACAGGGATCACATTGTGGGGTAAAGTTGGGAATCTGGTCTTATCAACTCCCATGGCCCCAGGTTAGTAAGGACAGACCCAGCACTGACATTGCCACCCCTCACTCTCAGCAATTCACAAAGCCGCCTGCACACACGCTGTCATCCTAAGGGAATCCTCACAACACAAACATGAGGAAACGAACCAAGGCCCGATACTTTGGAATTATTCAATGCTCTTTCCCATCTCTTGGGATCAACACAATCAGAGCCCTCTACTTTGGGGAAAAAGTGTGTCATAGGGGCTTCTGACTGGTACACAATCTCAAAAGTGAGATGCTCAAAGTCTTCTCTCCATGCCCTCAAAAGATGACCTGGGCTGGGTGTGATGGCTCACACCTGTAATCCTAACACTTGAGAGGCCAAGGTGGGCAGATCACTTGAGTTCAGGAGTTCGAGATCAGCCTGAGCAACGTGGTGAGACTCTGTCTCTACAAAAAATTACAAAAATTAGCCAGGCATGGTGGTGCACACCTGTAGTCCCTAGTACTCTGGAGGCTGAGGTAGGAGGCTCACCTGATCCCGGGGAAGTTGAGGTTGCAGTGAGCCATGACAGCACCACTGCACTCCAGCCTGGGCGGCAGAGTGAGACCCCCATCACACACACACACAAAACAAAACAAACAAAAAACCAAGACTTGGAAACTGGCACTCCACAAGGTTGCCTGTGTGCGTACAGAATGCACAGATGTGCCACAGCCACCCAGCCTCAGGTGGGGAACTCAGGGAAGCAAACTACTTAGAGAAAGAGAGGCACCAGGAAGAGAATCAAGGAAACATTTCACACACAAGAGCTCCTTTTTTAAAGCCCCTGACAAAGTTTTCTAGCCCCGCATGGTGAGTGAAAAAGGAGCCCAAAGGCACACTGTGTTCTTTGGCTGTCCCACAGGCTGAGTTGATTTGGAATTCTGCGTTCAGCTAATTCTGTGTAAGTCATGGGTTCAAAGAAATTCAAAGTTTGGGCTGGGCATGGTGGCTCCCGCCTGTAACCCCAGCACTTGGGGAGGCTGAGGCGGGCGGATCACTTGAGGTCAGGAGTTCAAGACCAGTCTGGCCAACATGGTGAAACCCCACCTCTACTAAAAATACAAATAATTGTTGGGCACAGTGGCTCACGTCTGTAATCCCAGCACTTTGGGAGACCAAGGCAGTGGATCACCTCAGGTCAGGAGTTTGAGACCAGCCTGGCCAACATGGCAAAACCCCATTTCTACTAAAAATACAAAAATTAGCTGGGCGTGGTGGTGGGCGCCTCTAATCCCAGCTACTTGGGAGGCTGAGGCAGGAGAATCACTTGAACCTGGGAGGCGGAGGTTGCAGTGAGCCGAGATTGCACCATTGCACTCCAGCCTGGGCAACAGAGTGAGACGCTGTCTCAAAAAAAAAAAAAAGTTCAAAGTTTAGAAATTGCATATGAAAATTATGAAGTTGTTGGAATTATTATAATAGAGTATGAATATTCACTGGTGGGGATACCGTACACAAGGCATGGATAAGTGTTTCAAATGGCATTTCATTTAATCATCTTGACAATCTTATAACAACCCTAACCCCAACCCAGACTTACACTGTCAAACACGATTCAGCCCCATTGAGCACTTTCCAACAAGCAAAGGGAGGTATACCAATAGAGCCTTTCTACATCTGTGCACTAGGCCCCCAGGGCTGGCTGCCCAGCTCAGGATAAGGCTCCCTTCTCTTGGTACACTCCCCAATAACTGGGGCAGAGCGCTCTTTGAGGCCAGGTCTCTACCATAGGACTGGGCCTACTGGCCTTGGCAGTTTGATCTAAGCGGGGGCCTAACTGAGACTGAACTAAGCATTTTTCCTCTCCCAGGAACGGGAATTTTGGAACCATGAATGAGCACCTCTAGAGCCAAGGCCCATGAGCAATGGCACCCTGGAGGAGAAGCCCAAGAAGCAGACCTGGTTCCAGCCCCTTTCACTGCGGGGGGTGCCTCGGCCCTTTCAGCGCGGTGAGATGCCCCAGTGTCCGGCCCAGACTTAAAACTGGTCAGGCAGTTTTCCAGAGTAACCTGAACTACATATCCCTCCCTTTCTCCCTCCTCCCAGCCTGGCCTCATCTGTGGGATGCAGCAAGACAGAAGGGCCTGGTGCACTTTAGCAGGTGCTCTCACCTATTGGGGGCTGTGGGAATACCAAGCCAGCAGAACAGTGGAGGAGGAAAGTGTCCTCCCCAGGAATGACAGAAAAGTCAAGCATTTTCTAGGCTTCTTTGGGTGAAATGCTGTAACACTGGGGCACACACCTTCTTTGATAAGAAAGACAGGCCCTGGCAAGCTCACCAAGCCCCACCACTCGCAGGAGGTGGGAAGATGCCCAGCCTCACTCCTGCCCGCCTCACTGAGCACAGTCGTCTGGTGCATCTGCCACTCCATTTGCTCAAGTAAACATCGATCAAGCACCAAATACACCACGGTGACAGACACATGCATTTTTAATCCTGGGAATGCTGGCTTCTTTACTTATTAGCTATGTGACTTGGGACATATCACACCTCCAGGCCTCAGTTTCCTCTTTTGTGTCATGGGGACAGCATGTGCATTGTATTAAATGAGACAATGTTGGTAGACAATGCTGTCTACCAACATAAGATTAGGTCCACCCTTTAAAAGCTGGGTTTTTCAGAATTAAGAAGACCCAGCCCGAGGAGGCTGAGGTTGCAGTGAGCCATGACAGCACCACCACACTCCATCGTGGGTGACAGAGTGAGACCCCATCTCAAAAATGGGGCCTGTGGCTGCCCCACTGCCTGGCAACAAATGTCGGCTACTATCATTATTACAGGAAGAGGCTTTCCCATCCGTCTTGAACAGTCAGACCATTCCAAATGTCTCTTAGCTATCCTACCTGGAGACTATGCCTTCTGTAGTGTTTGCTTCAAAATTCCTCCCAAATCCTGCTTCTCTGATGAAGGGGAAATTACTAAAAACATTTAAGGTTCAAAGGAATTAGCCTGTGGCTTATATGAATAGAGTTTCTCACAGCAGAAGAGAGTCAGGGGGACCTCTGGAGGCCTGTGAAATGCGTAGGAAGTCACACTTGGTGAAGAGGAGCCAGCATGCTGGGTGCAGGTGTCCCTTTGAAAGACCCAGCTTTTAAAGGGCGGGCCTAATCTTATGTTGGTAGACAAGAGTTACAGTTATCCCTTCCTTCTAGGTCAACTGGCTGCTTTTAAAGGGAGAAGACAGGCCCCCTAAAGAAAGGCCAGAAAACATATAAAATCTCCAAATGGTTGAGCAGAGACTGATACAGGACAGGGACTGGAGACAGCAGACAGAAGACACTCCAGAGACATAGACTCTGGAGGCGGTGGTGGGAGAGAAGGCAACTGTAGGAGTAGAGAAAAGCATGCATGGTGAGAGCATTTGTAAAGGCTGTTAAGGAAAAGAGAACAGTCAAGGAACTAGAAGAAATTCCGAATGAGTGAAGCCAGAATGAGACACGAAGGCAGACATGAGCCAAATCACAGAGGCCAGGGAGGAGGGTTAGGTGCTTGTTAAGATACTTAAGCTTTATCTTTACTTAGGTCACAGGGAGCCTTAAACCATGGTTTGTATGTCAAGGAGGGATCTGTGCCCCAATCCAACTGAAGGCGAGGAGACCAGTTACAAAGCTGTTGTATGATTCCTGTGAGGCAACAACCCTGGGTAAGTAGATAGTGCCTCCCCCAAGGGCTAAAGGCAGGGGCTCCACTTCCACTTCCCCTTCCACGCCTCACCTGCTCCCTGTGTACGTACACTACACTTGCAAGCAGCCTTTGTAGGGGCAGGGCAAGGTTCAGGACAGGTGCTAGAATCTGGTCTAATCCCCAAGAAAATCCTAACTGTGGTTAAGGAAGGCAAGTGTGGCCTTTCCCTGATTGCAACAGGGGACAGATGACCAACTACAGAAAGTCACGGGCCCCTCTTGTCCAAGTCCCAACAGTTTCTGGAAGAACTGTTCTGTCCAATCACCCTGCCTTCCTTGGATGTCAGGTCCATGTGTGTACATCAGCAGACACATCCCTTGTCCATAACAGCTGAGGGATCAACTGCACCCAGCCTCTCCTGCACCAAAAGACACAGCAGCAATGTGGTTGGAACCATCAACCCAAAGCCAAGACTCAGAATGAGTCAGAATTTCTACATGATAAGAGAGACACTGTTGCTCCCATACACATGCCCTGGCTCTTCACAGAGACACACCCCTCTCCGCCATGCAAGAATATAGCACTAAGCTCTCAACATGACAGATCCAACAGATCCGGGGGCAGGTCTGCAACCAGTGGCAATGTTTGCTGAAACACCCTCTGTACGCTTTTCTGTGCCCACTGAGACAGTAAGAGGAAGGAACTAGGCCGAGTGGGTTGCATGAAACAGTGACAGATCAGCGGCAGCAGAAGCTCTGACTGGGCATTCCTACAGGCCTAAGTGTGGATCCTGGAACAGTGGACAGCCTGGGAGGTGATCCCCAGAGAATTACTGGAAAGAGCCTGGGATTATACAAATGCTGAGTTTGTGGAGGGCTAATAATATCTACTCACCCATGAGTTCACAGTAGTTGGGCTCTAGTTTTGCTTTTGTTGTTGTTGGTTTTTTGCAGGGGATACAGGATCTCGCTATGTTGCCCAGGCTGGCCTTGAGCTCCTGGGCTCCAGCAATCTTCTCACCTCAGCCTCTAGAGAAGCTGGGACTGTCAGCACATGCCACCATGCCCGGCTGGGCTCTAGTTGTTAACCATAACAATATGGTAGCTCAGAGTTCTCAACAAAACTTGGATCTGAGATTTAAACTCTTCACCCCAGTAAGTGAGAGAAATGGGCCTTCGAGGGTTAGGGACCAGGCTATGGGAGTGGTTCTCAGTCAACCAAAGTCACCACTCTCAAGAGTGAGCATACCCTTGGCCCCTGCCACACAGGAACACAGACTGGACTGAGGCTATAAAGTTGCTTTCAGAGAGAACTGAGCTCCTTGAAGAGCCCAACAGGGATTCTGGGTGAAGTGAGCACAAAGGAGACTTTCTTTTTTTAAAAGGAGTCTCGCTCTGTCACCCAGGCTGCAGTGCAGTGGCGCGATCTCGGCTCACTGCAAGCTCCGCCTCCCGGGTTCACACCATTCTCCTGCCTCAGCCCCGCGAGGAGCTGGGATTTTCAAGCGCCCACCACCACGTCCGACTAACCTTTTGTATTTTTAGTAGAGACAGGGTTTCACCATGTTAGCCAGGATGGTCTTGATCTCCTGATCTTGTGATCCACCCACCTCGGCCTCCCAAAGTACTGGGACTACAGGTGTGAGTCACCGTGCCCGGCCAGAGGAGACAGTTTTACACCAAGCTCCAAGAAGCCAGCACAGGATGCCTGCCTCTCCCAGGGCCTGACACACTGAAAACTGGAGACATGGCTTTCCGCAGATACATCAAGACAGTGGTGCTAAGCACGTTCAGGATGTTTAAGACACAAGTTGAAGAAAAATACTTAAGAAAAGCTTCTCTTTCAGAAAGCAATTTGGCCATCTGTATTAAAACTATAAAAATGTGTAAACCATATCTGAACCCATAATCCCACATCTGAAAATCTAGCCTGGGAAAATGATCCTAAATGTGGAACAAACCAACACAGAACAAACTTCAGACTCCAAGATGTTCATTATGGTATTATTTACGCTCATGGAAAATTGGACATTATCTAAAGGACTTCTAAGAGAAAAGACAAGTTAATTATGATGGAATTCTATGATCAACTACTATGAAGGTATGGAAAGTGATGATGATGAAGATGATGAAATAACATGGGAAGATGCTGATGATAAAGAATTTAAGGAAAAAGCAGGATACAAAAGTTTATACACACACAGCATGAGCTCAACTGTAGTTTAATTTAAAAGAAGTTAAACTCTCAGACCCTGTACGACAGGCTGGCTTCCAGTAACCTCGGCATTTCCAAGAGAGCCTATAGAGGCCCTGGTCTTGCCTAGGAGACCCCAGGGCCTGAGGATGACACACTCATGGGATTATTTACATAGCCTCCCCCTGACCAGTAGGGCCCTGGCTCTGGGTTGATTTGAGGACATGTGAACATTACCAGGGACTGGTGGTGGCAGCGGTGGTGGCAGCAGCAGTGGCAGCGGTAGTTAGGTCAGCATTCCTTTCTCTCTCTCTCTCTAGGAGGCGGAGAGTACGGAAGAGAAGGTAGGTGGAGCATAAGAAGCAGATCAGAGAGGAACTCCTCCTTCCACTTGTGTTTTTACAAACAGGATTAACAAGTAAAGGCAAAAGGCCCCTGCTAGAAGGAAAACAAAAAAGAAGAAAAAGAGAAAAGGGTGGATGCAAGGGAGAGAGGTGAGGAAAAGAGAAGCAAACGTCAAAGCTGCAAAGGAAAAGGGGCCCATTCTGATGACCAGTGTTCCAATGCAAAAGCAAATTCCTAATAAGCTGTCACTCCTTGTCACAGAGTCATGGGTGAGCAGAAAAAATGGTGTTTCCCAGAACAATATCCATGGAAGCAATTCACCAGCAAATCGAGTTCCCAGGAGAAGAGAGAGACACACATACTAGGTGGGGCACATAGCAAAGGGACAACACTCAAACAGTGATGGCACAGAGACACTCCCTGGCCTTCCCACTCCCACTCCTCACCCCTGGCAGGCTCCAAAGGGTCCAAGTGCCAGAAGGAAGGGGAGGCTGCAGGACAGGACCAACTCTACCCCACTCCTCCCGAGCCCCGTTCCCACACACATCAATCTGCGCACTGACAGCTCAGGTAGAAAATGGAAGGCAGGGATGGGGGGATGGTAGAGATGATCAAGATAGAAACCAAACCAATGGGGCCATAAGCCCAGGCAGCTGTCCTCACTAATGGGACAGACCCAGGGGTCTGCTTCTCCCCAGTTGATCTTGACCTTGTATAGGAATCAGCTGCTTGGACCAGTGACAGAGACAACTGCTGAGGTAGGGTGACAGATGCTCTTACTCACTGAGGGTACAAAGGACTATCTCCAAATCCATCCTCAACCAGCCTGGAACTATCACCCCATCATCCTAAAACAGTGCATAGAAGAAAAGGAAACAGGAGAAAACTTCAAAGCCAGACAGAGTCCTCCGGGCAGCTGGCTGAGCCCCCACTCCATTTCTCCACAGCCTTTCAGGCAGGCTCCGGCTCTGCTTCCGAGCCATCACCTTTGGAGCCTTCCCTCCGCAGGCACAATCAGAAGACCATTTGCCTCACTAGGGCGGGGGCGGGGGCGGGGGCGGGGGGGCGGGTGTGTGTGTCAAAATTCAAAGTGAGACCCTAAAGGTGCTGAGTCCAAAGACCCTAAAGGAGTTTTGTGACCATTAACAATCACAAGGCTAAGGTATTAATAGGTTTTCTGCATTTTTCCTGATAAGGGAGGTCACCCCAAGGACTGTCACAGGCAGCCTGTGCTCTGGTCAGCATTGAGCCGGAAGCTTCAGGGGAGAAGTTTAAGGGAGGGGCCCTGCAAATTCCCAAGGGTGATGACCTGGCCCCACTGGGAACGGAGG
Source organism: Chlorocebus sabaeus (assembly GCF_047675955.1). NCBI lineage: Eukaryota > Metazoa > Chordata > Mammalia > Primates > Cercopithecidae > Chlorocebus > Chlorocebus sabaeus. The sequence goes on from NC_132915.1 coordinate 62,106,704, forward strand.
CTTCACTTCCAAGAGGCACAGATCTAGGTAGAAGACCAGGAGTAGGGCTCCTGAGACTAGGTATAAACAAAGAGGCAGGAATCCCAGGAAAAAGCCCCGTGCTCCACTCACTGACTACATCTGTACTGACTATGCACCAGCTATGTGGTCAGGGAGAAAGAAGGGAGGCAGACATGAGGGACTGGGAGTCTGGGGGCTGGGTTGAGGCTGGAACTTAGATAATCATCCATTTCCAGAAAGTTCTGAACAGCCTGGGAGCAGCAGGGAGGGAGAAGTCAGCTCTATTCCAGGGACTCCACAGAGCTAATGAGGTTGGGGAGGGAAGCTTAAAAGATGGCCAGAGACACACCAGGAACAGAAGGGACAGCATAAGCAAAGGCACAAGGAGGGGAGAAGAGAGGTATCTGGCTGGAGAGGGGGAGTCCAGTGAAGTGGAGAGGAGGAAGAAGTGGCTGGAGGTAGGTCGGGGTCTCAGAGGCTAAGCTTGGGCCTTCCGACCATTTAGACCCTTGCCTGTGGGTAGTCATGAAATGCTAACATGTTTAAAAGAGTAAGTAACATGGTCAGAACTAGAAAAATCCTGGGCAGCTGAGGAAGAACAGAAGTGCCAGAAGATACGCAATCAGAATTGGAGAGACCAGTTCCGTGTACTGGCTGTGGGGCAAAGGGCTGCCATGGTTGTGACAAACACACCTGGCCAGCTGTGCCTGCATTCCTTACTCATTTTGTAATTTTTATGATGGGCAACCCACAAACATCCTGCATTCCTTAATTTAAGGCTAGTGCTGCCAGGTGGCGAACTGCCCTCCCTTCACCTTGAGTGGCTTTACAGTCTCATTTCCGGGTTCGAGTATTAGGAAATGCAGTATACATCCCTGTTTGCTATGATATCTTCTCCTCCTCCTTCTTTTCTCGCTGCCGTTGAAGTTGGAATGCTGTATCTTGACATCCACATCTCAGAGTACAAGGAGCCAAATAGTATTTTCCCATGCTGGTGAGCTAAGGTCAGGGATGGGAGGAGAGGCCTTGAGGACAAAGAGAAACTCTTGCTCTTCTCTATCTCAACCAGGAAAGCCTCTCTCCACTCATTCCTTCAATATCCTTATTTTGAGATATAAGTTATTACGGTAATTACAGAGGCATAAGCCAAATGGGAGGGGTTAACAGCTTACTAAAGACAGAGTATGAGTCATAACAACTTGTGAAAGTTCATGCCTGTGTGTGGAGCCAGATAAGTGGCCCCACTCTGAAGAGGCCTACAGGCCCAGGATGGCCTCTGAGTCCTCTGAGATTCTGCCACCTGGCTCATTCCACTATCTGTTATCCTCTGACTCCAAGGAGTCCAAACCAATAGAAGGAAGGGTCCTGATGCCGGCCCTGAGTGGGGGTGCAGCAGGAGGTGGTGGGAGTCATGAAGAACTCACCACCACAGAAGCAAGCAGAGGAAACAGGCAGGACGAATGGAGAGTGCAGAGGCAGGAGTGGACCCTCCCAGTAACGGCTGGTATTTACTGAAGGTTTACCATGAGAAGAATGCCTCACAGCCCTCCCCACCAAGGAGGAAACTGAGGCCTGCAGAGCTTAAGTAGCCTGCCTGAGGTCACTGACTGGAAAATGGCAGTGCCAGGGCTGAACCCAGGCAGTCTGAGCACACAACACACTCTTGGCCCTGGATACTGGACTGTGAGCAACACTGAGGGCACCCTGGCCATGAGGAGCATCACTGATGCCCTGAGAAGGCACTAACCTGGAATCAGATGCTGGGGTTTGAGCCGCAGCCCTGCTGTTGTCTATGAGACTTTCAGAGCCTGTCCCTCTCTGAGACTGTTTTCTCACCTGTGACATGGAGCAGAAGTTTCTACATTGTCTGGCCTCAGGGGTCTGGGCAAATCCTAGAAGAGACTGAATGGGAAGCTAAGGAAGTGGAAATGGGACATGGCCCCTACTTCAAGTAGAATGAAACCCTTGTGACCTGCTATAAGCGGAAGGTTGTGTAGCATTTCAATGGGCAGAAAGAAATTCGATACTGAAAAGCCTACTTGGGAACCCCTGTACTAAATGTCTTAGAAGCCACTGCTATTTTGAGCATTCTTTCTGTCTAATCTTAAATGGTGTGTGTGTGAGTGTGTGTGCATATGTATGTGTGCGTGTGTGTGTGTGTGTGTGTGAATGAAGAGTCAAAATGACAGCAGGGTGTCTGGGCCAGGGAGCAGCTGAGAGGCTATAAAGAGGGCTAACAGCCCATAAGGTTTATTTGCTCAACAAACAGGGCAGAAAGGTCAAAACCAGGTGCTACAAGATCCCTTTCTTCTTCTAGAATATAACCATAAAACGGAGAACACAGGCAGTTCCTAATTTGTAGACAGGATGTGCTCCAAATGTTTCTCCTTCCACCTCTTTTTTTTCAGGGCTCAGGTTTCCCATTACCATTTTATTATTTATTAGGTAATATTCTTTACTGGAAAGGTAGGGCAAAGTTTAAGCATTTCTTGACTTAGTCATCTGGACTCTGATCATATTTTCCCAAAATGATCAATTAGGGTGAGATTGGAGCAGATGATAAGAGAGTAGCTGGGGAAGTGGGAGAAAAAGAGGAAAAGATTCTCCTAAGGTAGAAAGTTAACCCTTGGAGGAGAAGGAAAGGATGAAGAGAAAAAAAAAGTATGAGGAAAAGAAAAGAAAAAGAAAAGATGATAGTGACAAGATAAGAAAAAAGGAGGTATATATGTTTGAAAAACCAAAACTAAAATATTCCTGATGCTAAGTTGTGAAGTGGAAAGAGGAGGGAGGATGGGCAGTTCCTAGTGTTCCAGGGAAAGCAGAGAGGCAGTTGGGAGGAGACGCTAACTTAGGCCCGCTTTCCCCAAAGTGTGACTCACAAAACACTCATCACTTGAGACAGTTCTTGGAAAAGTTTTCTAGTCAGGCAAGCTCAGGAAACACTTCTGGGGTTACAGTGTACACCAGGGTACTGAAGGCTCTGCAGAAATGAGACCTGCTTTACATGGTTCAACCCAGCAATCCTCAAGCGTATTTGGCTCCATTTGGGGAAGCATACTTTTAGAGGAGCACTCTCTTAGATGGTGTCCAGTGTTAGCCAGCACAGCTGTGCCACCAGTCTGAGCTGGCTTGGTTAGTTGTTCCGTCTACTTGGATTGAGGAGGGCAGGAGCATGTAGCTGGTAGAGGACATTCAGAAATCTACTGTGTTGAGCCTGAGGAGTATGTAAATTGTATCACAGGAATTTAAGCTGGTGGCCAGATTTTACTGGTCCAATATTTGTTTTGACTTCAAAATAGGGAAGTCTCACATTCACCTAAACTGCAACATATCTAGATGCAGCATCCCACGCTCCAGTCTTCATTGAAAACAGCTACCTCAGTTCAAAAATTCAGCATCATCACTAACTCTCTTTTACCCTCTTTACCCAAGTATGTATTTTATTTATTTATATATATATATATATATTTTGAAACAGAGTCAGTCTCACTCTGTTGCCCAGGCTGGAGTGCAGTGGCACGATCTCGGTTCACTGCAACCTCTGCCTCCTGGGTTCAAGAGATTCTCCTGCCTCAGCCTCCCGAGTAGTTGAGATTACAGCCGCCCACCACTACGTCCAGCTAATTTTTGTATTTTTAGTAGAGAAGGGGTTTCGCCATGTTGGCCAGGCTGGTCTCAAACTCCTGACTTCAAGTGATCTGCCGGCCTTGGCCTCCCAAAGTGCTGGGATTACAGGCATGAGCCACTGCGCCTAGGCCCAAACATATATTTTAACCTACCTATATGGCACCCAGACCACAGCTGTCTGCCTTCTACTCAGGCAGATTTGTGGGATGCTGTCAGATGCCCTGCTGGATAAGATATGACAGCACTGTATCCACAATACATCCCTCATCTACTGGCATAGCAACTGTCAAGAGAGAGAAACGAGATGCAGCTGGCATGGCTTGTTATTAGTCATCCCTGCTGTCTCCTGGTGATGGTGGCCGCCTCTTCCAGGTGCTCGCTGCCACTGCTTTAGTAATAGGCTCCTGAATCTTGCCGTCACTGGTATGTGTTCACTGGCATCAGACAAATGTTTCTCCATCACAGGGCTTTTCTTAAATGAATACTTGTTGGGTTACAGTGACCTGCACTTTGCAGGACATTTACCTATTCTCTCTTGCATTCTCCAATATTCTTTCAAGGTGACCCATAACTGCGTGGCTGACTTGCTTGCAGGTGTTCATAGGCCCCCGGTCTGTACCTCACTTGGTCAAATAATTCAAACAGCCTCAAGGGGTTTGCCCAACACCTGCTGTCCTGCTTCAGTTTCCTTATAACAGGGCTTGTTCTGCTCTCTCCTGCCTCACAGGCTTAGCTCTGACACCTGGCCTCAGAGCTTCTGGTGCTTTCCTACCTCAGCGGGCATCTCGATTTCCAGGAACATGCAAGGCTCCTTTCTGCCTTGAGGTCCCTGCTCACTGGCCCTAGCTGAGAAGCCCATCTCCCTGCAGACTTTAGAACCTAGTTTATATCCTGGTCCTTCCAAGCCATTGCTCTCTCTCCTTCCTCTGAGCTTCCAAAGCATTTGGCAGTCACCATCCAATTACAGGCTATTTGGGACTGTTAACAAATCATTCCCTGGGAGGGTCCCACTTGCCAGAAGCGGGTTGGAGGCTTCGGGACAGGGCAGGACCAAGACCTTACACTTCTTCAGAATCTCCCTGCAGTGAGTGATGCGGCACAGTGCCACAGCAGTCCTCAAGGGCTTCCCCTGGGGTCCCAGGGAAGGTGCACAGAGTCCCTTGACTTTGATGGAAGCAGTAAACTGCCAACAATCCTCCTACGTAAAGCAGAGTTTATCTCAAAATGAAATGGACATTGGGCTTTGTAGAAATGGGCATACTCAGACTCTTCAAATGAATTTCAATGAAATTGGGTGCCTAGATAAGTTGGATGTGTCATTGCACCTAGGAGGTTACAGTCTAAAGACATGAATTTTAGGGATAATCTTGAAATATCAAAGTTATACTCTTGGAAAAATAATGCTCCTCAAATACACTGAAAAATTCACTTCAATAAAGATGCCTCTTAGATCAATCTGATCCTCCATGCCATCGTGATGAAAGCTGACCTATCCTTAGCATTACTTTCCTAAGCAGGGCTAAAGTCCAACATATATGGATCAGATGAGCAGTGAGAAACTTTTTCTCAGACTCGGCCCAGTCCACATGACTCTCAGATGGCCCACGAATCAGACTTCTCCAGATATTTCACCAGGGGCTGGCATGCAGGCATGCGACCTGAACCAAGGGCACTGTCTCCAGGTGCCCCAGGAGACACAGTCTGACTGACTGGATAAACTTTGAAGTTACCTAAAAGTCTGATATCTAAATGATGGTTTTATTTTTAAAAGGAAAATACACAGCTACACAAACCCAGGGAATAATCAGTGTTTACTTTGGAATAATTAGGGTTGTCTTTTTTCCCAATTTTGCTAGAAGGCTACTTCCAGAAAACAAAAACAGAACAATGAAAACACACCAGCATTTCCCGTGGCTAACAGAGTTGACAGCAATAGGCAAGCACACTGTTTGGCGTTTAGCTCATCTGCACTGGTGGTGGTTGGGGGACTGGCTCCTCGCTGTAAGTGCCAGGTGTCTGTGAAATCACTCCCCTTCCCCTGCCCTCATTACACACACATCTGATACGCAGCTGCACGCACACACACCCTCTCTCGTTCCACCTTCCCCGGCCTCACCTGGTTGATAACATAGATGCCGTAGTCCAGCTGCTGGCGCTGCAGGATGGGGTGCAAGTAATACAGCCAGTACTTGAGGTGCTCCTGCCGGTTGCGGAATGGAATGATGATGGCCACCTTGTGAGGAGAGACGCAGTCCCTGGGGGTGTAGCGGCCACCCATCTTCACATTTGGGTTCTGCTTCGCCACGAGCTCCAGGTCCACAGGCATGTTAAACTCAATCAGCATGGGGCCCACTAGAGAGGTGGAGGGAGGGAGAAGTTAGCAGGCCACAGGACTTGCCACTGCTCCACAGGCTGCATCAGACGGCCAGGCTGCAGCTGCAGAGGAAAAGTCTCCTCCTGGGAGGCAACGTGGCCACGGAGAGGGCCCTCTTGCCCAGCATCAGGCACCACATCCAGCACTAGGTGACCAACCATCCCCAGAAACCCCCTTCAGTGTGGGGCAAACCTAGATGGTTGGTCAATCTGTGAAGCACTCGCCTGCCCAGAACCCTCCCCGCTCCGACTCCACTGTAAAATGGAAATAATTTCTACCCAGAGTTCCTGATAGGCTGTTGTAGAAATCAGTGATCATGGATGAGAAGGCAGTTTCTCAAAACCCCTGAGATTAAGACTTAGCTCTGCCACCTCCCAGCTGCGTGGTCTTGAACAAATGACTGACATCATCTCTCTGATTCTAGCCTAAGAATGGAGAAGGATGTATGTGTGTGTGTGTGTGCACGCACATGTGCACACATGTACGTTGGAGACATCAGTGTGGAGGGAGTTAGCTTCAAAGTGGAAGGTAGCAGGAGTGGCATGAGTGACCATGTCTCAGGAAGGGACTCGATGGAAGGTGAACCAAGCTCTGGGAGGGATGGAGGCAAACAGATCCCAGAGGAGACTGAGGGAAAATAAAAGAAATAGCTGGAAAGAACACAGAAGAATGCTTAGTAACAGAGGGGATAAAGCAACAAAGAGGAAGAAGAAGTAACAAAGAGGGAGGGCTGACTCCCAAGTTTCTGGCCTAGAAGAACATGGATGCAGATGAGGGAAGTAAGTTAGTATGAGAGTGCTTGCCTCCGAAGAAAACTGGATGAGGTGCAGATTGTGGATTGTGAGGTAATGGCAGGTGGGAAGAGGGACGAGGAAAAGGTCACATACAAGGTATGTGGTACGCATGGCACAGTCCAGGCAACACAGGGAACCAAAGCTTTGCTGAGAGTCAAGAGCCAACACTTGAACCCAGGCTCCCCACACTCTCTGCAGACTAGACCTCCTCAAAACGAGTTCCAGAAAACATTAGACGCAGCAAGATGCTTAATGGAAAAACACGTCCTGTGGTCAAATAAGAAAGGGAACGCTGCATTTTAAATCCTGCTTCTGCAAAGTCACGACACACACCAAAGGCTCTGAGAAGTTGTGCAGTCAAAAAAAACCCCTCCGTTATATTTAACCCACCATTTCCCAAACTTATTTGGCTACAGAACCATTTTTCCAGGGAACACACTTTGGGAACTGTTACTCTAGTGTAACCGGCTTCACCTGTGAAGCAAATGAGCCACAAGAACAAAGGAAGGAACCCAGAGAACAGGTAGGAATACCAACCAGAAGCACAGATCAAAACCTGAAACCCGCCCAGGGCCAGTGAGCAGGCCTCAGCCTGCCCTGTTTATCAATAATGTGTGGCTCTCCGAGCACCCCCTACTCCCGGAATCACTCACCCTTCTGAATTGAACAGGCTGAGAAAAAAAGCTGTGGGCCTGGTTCCTCTCACCAGATAGCTGCCTCTTCCATCCCCTTCCCCAGTACACAACTCACATCTTCCCTCCCTCCACAGCTGACCCAGGTCCACCATCACAGGACCTGTTCCCATTAGTCCGTTTTCTTCTGAGATACAGCCCTGACCATGTTACTTTCCCACTAAAACCTCCAATGGCTCTAAGGCTGTGTGACCCTGCACAAGGGAAGGCCAAGGCCCACAGCTGAGCAATAGGCCCTTCAATGTCAGCTCTGTCTGTCTCCCTCCCCATCCCTTAAGCCATGCCTATCCACACTTTTCTCTTTGCCAGAAATGCTCTTCCCCCTCTCCTCTAACCAGCAAACTTTTGCATTGAGAGGCCTCAACCAAGCTTGGTCCTTTTACTCTCTGTGCTATCACAGAGCTCAGGCAGCAGACCCTCTGGGGCAGGGAATAAGATCCTCAGGGCTCCCTCTATGAAGCCCTGCTCCCTCTCTCTGGCCATGCACCTACCTCCTGGAGGGACAGGGGCCTTGAAGCTCAGTCCCCTGTAAGACTGCCTGCTGAGCCAGCTCCCACCTCCCAGGGTGCCCTGAAGTGAGCAGGCATTGTGCTCTTCAGAGAAGACCAGGACTCAGCCAGCGATCACCCTGGACAGGTTTTTCCCAAACCTATCACCAGAATTGCTTGAGGAAGTTAGTACAAATACAGAATCTCAGGCCCTTCCCTTAGAGAGTCTGTGGATTTTGGGAAAGACCTAAATGGCTACCTAACAAGGAGTCCAGATGATTCTCACTGGGCAAGCTGGGTAGTAGGGCTCTGATGGGCCATGTGATGGGCATCTCTGATGTCAAGCTTTAGAGCTTTCGGGCAAAGAGGGCCCTCGGGGATTCTCACCATTCACACCCTTCCCCACAAGGTCGGCCAGGCCTGGGCTGCCCAACACCCAACCCTGGGCAAAGCCCCCTGGGGGGTCCTGCTGCACAGTGAACTTGTGAAAAACATGAAGAAAAGATCTGTCACAGGGCTCTTTTCACTTCAGAGGGCCCCCACAACATCTACAGCCCCCACCCCACCTTTGGTTCTGAGGATGCTGCTAAACATAACCCCATTTTGGGGAACCCAAGAAGCACCTGGGCTGTCACCCTGCCAACTTACTTATATCTTCTGAAACCCACCCAAGAAACAGGAATTCACACGTGGCCTGCCTCGCTTCCGCGGGACAGACACCTGCAGGCTGGAAAGTGTCCTGGTGTTGCCCCATCATGCGTTTCAGAAAGGTGGTCCTGAAGTCAAGAGCCCCGGACAGGAGAAGAGATGCCTGGGCCCTGGTCCAGCTCCACCAGTGACTTTCCAGATGATCTTTGGTATCCTGAGAGTGGAGAGTACAGCCACTCTCAGGGTACTGGTTTCCTCATTTGTAAACTGCAGGGATTGGACTGGATGATCTCTAAGGTCTCAGAACGCCCTGAGGTGCCCAGTGACCCTTGGTAAACCAGGAGGAGTGCAGGTATCCAAAGCGAGACCTTTAGACAAATCCTTGCTCTCACCTTCCCTACCCTCAGCATGAATGTCCAGGCAGACAGGAGACGTAAGTGTCCCGCACAGGAGAGGTAGAAAGAAGCCTTGATCACCAAGCGTCACACTTACCTATGCCTCCTCTTACTTCAATTCCCAGGCTTTCTCAGCCTCTTTCTTGGATGTCCATCTTTGCCCCTTCTCTTCTCACTCTCCCTACACCCAGGTATTTAGTTTAAGCACATGACAGTTCCCAAACCTCTGTTTCCATCTCATGTCTCTCTCCTGACCTCACAGCCAATAGAACATGGCTAGCCATATGCCATGGGCACCTTAAACTCAACCTGCCCCAAATGGACTCTCATGCAACCCCATCACCATCGCCACCTACAGCCAGACCTGCTTCTCCTCAGGATTCCCTCAGCAACTGACACCACCATCTCCCCAGGGCAGAAGCTGCTACCCTGGTGGTCCATCTTCTATTCTTCCTCCTCTCTCCCCAACCCCAACACACACACTAACACTCTCACCCTCGCATACACACACACGCCCACTCACTCCCATGCCGGGGGTGTCCACAGCATGCTGACAATCCACAGAAGCTGATCGAGTACCAAGCCAGAGAGTCTTTACTCTGAAATGTCAGTTAAATGCAAATTTGCCCTGTGATATGTGTCAAGACCACTTTCAATTTGTTTCAATTGACACTTTCTGGGTACCTACTGTGTGCCAGTCCAAGGAGGACTGGGTTGAGGTAGGGAGGGAGGATGAACAAGACAAATCCTGCCTTCCAGGAGCTCCCTGCTGAGTGTGTGGCAGAACCTAAATAAAAATTACCCTGGTTTAAGGATGGTCAAGGAGCTTACTCCTCCAATGGCTCTGTGCAGAGCTTTATCACTGAACAGCCTCTTCTCGCTCTCCTGCTCCCTTCTGAACTCACTGTGCCTCTTGCATAACCCCCATCGTGCTTCCAACACATTGAGACACCTTGACTCCCAATTCTGCCCTTCTTGCCCAATCTGGTAAGTTTTTCTCCACCTTTTCTCTCTGAAGCCTCTACAATTCTAAGGATCTTACAGCTTACACCTCTGAGACAACAGACAGCAGCCCCAGACCTGGAATTGAATGACTAATTGGGTCGAGTGCCAGCCAGGAGGCCCTCTGAGTGAACTGCACACCTCCTGCCACACTGCAGGGGCCATGGTCTGCTACACACCTGGCTCTGTCCCAGTGAGAAACTCCAGAGAGCTGAGACTCCAGGAGGGCAATGACTACCTCTGTTCAGAATCATGCAGACCTGCGACCAGGTTTCAGAGCCACTGCCTGGGGTCGCAAGGAGAGGCTCTGGGAGGAGGCAGAGTGCTGAGGACTTCATGACAGTCCTCAGGATGAGCCAAGGCGCCCTTGCTGTGTGGCGCATGGCGTGTGCTACCACAGGCTCTCAGCCCCGCTGGGCTGGCTTGTGTGTTTTCTTGGCTCTGGAAGCTGGGAGGCAGGGTTACGTAAGCAGATGAGCAGATGTAAGCTGTCCTCGGCTCCCCCAGCTCAAGCCCCGCCACGTGGGCCTCTCGGCTGGGAGTCCAGGTCATGGCCTTGCATGTAAGTCGCTCAATAACTTCAATGTGTGAGCTCAACTCAGACCAATTCCACCGCTCCCCTGCCTGGTACAGCAAACCCAAACACAAATATGCCCCTCCATCAAAGGCCCTGCTAATCTAAGCCAACACCAGCACAGACTCCTGACTGGTTTTCATGCTGGCTGAAGCACTAGTTCAATCCTTTAGCCTCAGCAAAACAGGCTGAAACATCTAGTCACTGCTTGTCAACTGATTGGCCAGTGGGTGGAAAGAAGCATTGGCCTGATGCTTTATTGTGACAATGTTTCACTAGCCCAGGAAAGAAATCATAAAAGTAAAGACCATGTAGGTGTTTTTTCATTAAACTAAAGGTAATAATGTATAGGAATGCCCTTTCTTCCAAGATTAAGTGCTTCTTACTCTTTGAATATTAAAATGTCCTTTCTCTTATGAAATCATCATGGTAGATTTTCATACTGGACTGATTTTTTAAATTTAATTTTTAAAAAATCCTTCTTTGGCAGCCATGGGGTCAGGACTCTAAGTTTCTTTTGAAAATTTCCTGGACAGGAAATTCAAGTATTCAGGAAACATTTGGGAACACGTGGAACTAGGCAGTGCCTAGAGCTCTGTGGTTCTGAAAGCTGGGATGTTGGAATTTCCTCCTGGGTCTCAGACCTGACAGTACACTGCACAGTCCCTCTTCACAAGCCAGCTCCCCCACCAGTGCTGCTCCACAGGCTCACGTGGGTGGGCCGCTTCTCTCTGTACCAATCTTCCAAAGGCCAGGTGCGCACCGCAAGCTGAGCCAGGCATTACCACCAAATTCCCCAGCTTCAGAAAAGATTTGCTTGCAGCATTCTCGTGAAATCACGGTGCCCCTTGAGGCCCCTTGGGCTAGAAATGAGAAGCACCATTTACTGTACGTGGCTCACCCGTCATTCTGGGAAGAGTGCAAGCTCTCTAAGTCTCCAAGGGCTTCAGTATCACCAAATCTAACAGCTGCCTGGCCTTAGTTCAAACATCACCTCCCCTAGGAAGCCTTCCCAGACCTCTCAAGGTTCGTTCTTAAGCACTTCACCCACATCCCCTAAGCATTCACAGCACCACATTCATTCATATTCAAACATGTACCCAGTTAGTATGTATCATGTGCCAGGTGATACAGGGCATGCGGGGCTGGGAGTGGGGGAGCAGGCAGGCGGCCGGGTGAGCAAGTAAAGAAGAGGTCTTTGAGGCTGGGTGTGGTGGCTCACGTTTGTAATCCCAGCACTTTAGGAGGCCGAGACAGGCAGGTCACCTTGAGATCAGGGGTTGGAGATCAGCCTGGCCAACATGGTAAAATCCTATCTCTACTAAACCCCATCTCTACTAAAAATACAAAAATTAACCGGGTGTGGTGTAGCCGTAATCTCAGCTACTTGGGAGGCTGAGGCAGGAGAATCTCTTGAACCTGGGAGGTGACGGCTACAGTGAGCCGAAATCACACCATTGCACTCCAGCCTGGGCGACAGAGCAAGACTGTGTCTCAACAACAACAAAAAAAGGTCTTTGCCCCCAGCAGTCAAGGAGACCAGCAAAGCCAACAGTACTGGGTGAGTGTGACAGGTAACAAACAACAAGCTAAAACTAGCACAGAAGAAGGGGAATTGGCCGGGCGCGGTGGCTCAAGCCTGTAATCCCAGCACTTTGGGAGGCCGAGACGGGCGGATCACGAGGTCAGGAGATCGAGACCATCCTGGTTAACACGGCGAAACCCCGTCTCTACTAAAAAAATACAAAAATCTAGCCGGGCGTGGTGGCGGCGCCTGTAGTCCCAGCTACTCGGGAGGCTGAGGCAGGAGAATGGCGTGAACCCGGGAGGCAGAGCTTGCAGTGAGCTGAGATCCGGCCACTGCACTCCAGCCTGGGCGACAGAGCGAGACTCCGTCTCAAGGAAAAAAAAAAAAAAAAAAAAAAAGAAGGGGAATCAACCAGGGGTCAGGGAAGAGAGTCAAGGAAAGCTTTGCAAAGAAGCAGCCTCCATCAGGGCCCCTAGTCCTCTTGGGAGGATTCATCACGGAGCTGTGTCCACTTGGCTGCCATGCACATGGGAGTACATCAACAAATCCTAGTTGTGTGGGTGACACGCAGCTATCCTCTCCGCTTCTCTGCTACCAGCACAAGTAACAAAGGTTTCCATAAACCTACAAGAAAACTTGACAGAAGAGCAGGGGATGGAGAGTCACCAGAAGGGACTCTCGATTCTCATGTGAAGCATTTCTCACTGAGTTTCAAAATCTAACTCATGAAGGTTTCGAAGGTGCAGGAAATGATTTCTTTTTTTTTTTTTCTTCTTTTTGAGACGGAGTCTCACTCTGTCGCCAGGCTAGAATGCGGTGGCGCAATCTCGGCTCACTGCAACCTCTGCCTCCCGGGTTCAAGCGATTCTCCTGCCACAGCCTCCCGAGTAGCTGGGACTACAGGCATGCACCACCACGCCCAGCTAATTTTTGTATTTTTAGTAGAGACGGGGTTTCACCATGTTGGCCAGGATGGTCTCGATCTCTTGACCTCATGATCCACCTGCCTTGGCCTCCCACAGTGCTGGGATTACTGGCACGAGCCACTGTGCTCGGCTGATTTGTTTCTTAAATCAGATGTTTGTAGTATTTTTCTTTACACATTAGGTTATATCTTTAAACTTGAACAATAAATATTTTAAAATATGACCCACAGATGGGAAAGGTGACCCCCTCCTTAGTCCCATTCCTAATAAGGAAGTATCTTCCAAAATAAGGATGTCAAAACATACAATTCAGTGACTAGAAAACAGAATTAGTTTATTCTTAATGCTGACATGATATCTCTTGGGTACACCACACACAAACACAAGTTCAACACCCCCAACACCCACTGTTCTTTCCACCAACTCACCATCCAAGCCACTATTAGGTCCCAGGGAAAGAAACCCTTTTTCTTCCTTTTTTTTTTTTTTTTTTTTTTTAAGAGACAGTGTCTCGCTCTGTCACCCAGACCGGAGTGCAACGGCATGATTATCGAACTCCTGGGCTCAAGCAATCCTCTCACCTCAGCCTCCCGTGGGACTACAGCACGTGCCACCACACCCAGCTAAGTGAGAAACGCTTTTTCAACAGGAAACAGAACACATCTGTGGTCTCAGTACCCTGCATTTGGGAACAGAGAGAAAAACAAAGAATTTGCTGTAAAAAAAAATAGTCCAGGTGCGGTGGCTCACACCTGTAATCCCAGCATTTTGGGAGGCTGAGGTGGGCAGATCACCTGAGGTCAGGAGTTCGAGACCAGCCTGGACAATATGGTGAAACCAAGTCTCTATTAAAAATACAAAAGTTAGCCGGGCGTGGTGGCACTTGCCTGTAATCCCAGCTACCTGGGAGGCTGAGGCAGGAGAATCGCTGGAACCTGGGAGGTGGAGGCTGCAGTGAGCTGAGATCACACCTCTGCACTCCAGCCTGGGCAACAAAGCAAGACTCCGTCTCAAAAAGAAAAAAATAATAAAAAATAAAAAAAAATTAAAGGAGACTGCCAGACAAGGTCCACACAGCACAGCGTAGGTGGCCAAGTGGGAAGCTGGACCAACTGGGCACAGTGGGGCCAGCTGCTCATCCATTCATCTGTGCTCAGGAACAGTCCTGCCACATGCCTGAACTGCCACACTTGGTAGTTCTTCTAAAACATGACTTAAAAGTGACCTCGTCAGCAATGAACCACTGACTGACCTCAGTGGAACTGCCATTTCTCATGCTTTGCTCTCTCCCTCATTAAAGCCCCACTCAACCTTCAAAGGCCAAGCACTCAAGCTTGCTTTCAAATGGTGGTAGGTTCCCGTCTATTGCAGGGGCTTTCACACTGTGGAGTGCAGGAAGAAACATCTGCAGAAGTATGTGAATTTGCAGATTCTTGGGTCCTACTCACCAGATTGATTTGATAAGCCTGGGGGCAGGGGCCCAGGAATCTGCATTTTAAGAAGCACTCTAGGTAACTGTAATTTTGATGCAATTCCCTGGACTACATTTTGAGAAACACTGGTTTACAGGTTCACTTATTAACTACCACTTCCTTCCCACTCCCATGAAGCTATTTAAGAATGAGGTCAAGAAAAACAATATACACTCAGGAACTACTGTGTATTTTCCTCTCTGACAATGTGTAACATGTTTTGCTTTCAGCTTTTGCAAACGGTCAAATACAGTAACTATGTTGGGACCCATGGTTTGAATATCTTTTTTTTTGAAACTGGGTCTTGTTCAGTAACCCAGGCTGGATTGCAGTAGTACCAGCTCATTGCAGCCTCAAACTGCTGGGCCCAGGCGATCTCCTGGGCTGTGGTCTCAGCCTCCTGAGTAGCTGGATCACAGGCACGAGCCACACAGCTCAGCTAATTTTTAAATTTTTTGTAGAGATAAGGTCTCACTTGAGATGTTGCCAGGCAAGTCTCAAGCTCCTGGTCTCAAGAGATTTTCCTGTCTTGGTCTCCCAAAGTGTTGGGATTACAGGCACGAGCCACCGTGCCTGGCTCAACATCTATCTTTTCACTCTTCCTGTTAATTTTCTAAGTTCCATTTTCTCTTTATTTATTTATTTTTGAGGAGTAGTCTCACTCTGTCACCCAGGCTGGAGCACAGTGGTGTAATCTCGGCTCACTGCAACCTCCGCCTCCCACGTTTCAAGCGATTCTCCTGCCTCAGCCTCCCGAGTAGGTGAGACTACAGGCACATGCCACCACACCTGGCTAATTTTTTGTATTTTTACCAGAGCCGGGGTTTCACCATGTTGGCCAGGATGGTCTTGATCTCCTGACCTCATGATCCACCCACCTTAGCCTCCCAAAGTGCTGGGATTACAGGCATGAGCCACCTTGCCCAGCCCATTTTCTCTTTTTCTGAGTTTAAATTTATATTGGTCCTTTTTATGGTATGTGTTCTTATAAGCCACCTCAAAAACTTTGGGAAAGAGGTAAAGCAACAATTTTTTGAAGTTCAAACCAAATGTCATCCCCTCTTCAAAGCTTTCCCCAGTCCCCTCTTGGGACCAATCAGTCCCCATTCCATAGGCCTGCAAAATCCTTCACAAACCTTGGCTGCAGCCCTGCAGTGATAAGGTACCAGTTGACCTGCCTGCTTCCTCCCTTAGACATCTTGAGGGCAGGAGTTGTGTCCCATTCCTTTCTATGCTGGGACAATTCCTGGCAGCAAGAGCAGCAATCGTGTGTTGAGCCACACTGCACCTGTTCAACTAAGAAATGAGAAGCTGAGCTCACAGAGCTGGGAGCCATCTTGCCTTTGATGCTTTAGAATCTAAGATTTTAGTCCTAAATTACAGTTAAGATCAAGGTGGGGCAAAAACACTGTCATTTCTGCCAGACGAGGTCTTCACAGCAAGCCTAGGTGGCCAAGTGGAAAGCTGGACCAACTGGGCAAAGTGGTGCCAGTTGCTCATCCATTCATCTGTGCTCAGAAACAGTCTGCCACATGAGGCCTTTTGTTTCCAGGTTTAGCACCTGATTCATGAGCTACAGCCACCACCCCCCCCATCAATTTTAAAATAAGTTTTCTCCAGGCTCTAGGCCTAGAATCTGACACTTTGTGGCAATGGATGGCCTAACCTCCTAATAAAACGGGCGGATCACGAGGTCAGGAGATCGAGACCATCCTGGCTAACACGGTGAAACCCCGTCTCTACTAAAAATACAAAAAACTAGTCGGGCGAGGTGGCGGGCGCCTGTAGTCCCAGCTACTCCAGAGGCTGAGGCAGGAGAATGGCGAGAACCCGGGAGGCGGAGCTTGCAGTGAGCTGAGATCCGGCCACTGCACTCCAGTCCGGGCTACAGAGCAAGACTCCGTCTCAAAAAAAAAAAAAAAAAAAAAAAAATGTTGCATTTTTTTGGCTAAGCCTCACATAGCCACAGCAAACAGGTTCTTCACCAAATGTCACTATTTCCTTGAGAGAATAACCCTAAAGCTCAAAGTCTTACATGGGTCACAAAATCACCAGAAAAACCTCAGGTGGTCACTCAGCCCAGGACGCTGTCACCAAGGGTATCAAGGCCTAAATCTAAGGAAACAGGGCCATGATCAGATTCTGCCACCTCGAAGGGCCAGGATCCACCTTGAACCAGACCCTAGAGAATCCTGGCAGACCAGGCCAAAGGAGCCTTGGGAATTATGTGTTGGCCCCACGGTTACACAGGAAAGAAACTGAAGGCCCGAGAGGAAGACAGACTTCCTCAAGAACACTCTTGGATTGGCAAAAAAGCTGTCCTCGCTTCTCCTTGAATAATCTTCCAGGGTTCTGATATTCCTGGACCCACACAGTGGACAGCAAATCACAGCACATGTGACTTTACTGTCCCTGCACTGTACCCATGGGGATTCTGTCTCAGCATCTTTCCCAATTTAGGGGCCTGGGAGGCCTCCAACTGATGAAGGTGACATAAAAGTGAATCTTACTTGACATCACTGATCTAAACCATTCTCAAGCATTACTTCTGTACCATATGTGGTCACAGATCCCCAAGTCTGTAGGGCATTAGAAGCAAGGAGAGGGCATGGGAAAACCTCTGGGAGACCCCAGAACAGGCAGCATGACAGTTCCACTTCTGTCCAGTGGGGAAGCCACGGATTGCAAAGCCTTGGGGTCAAGAAAGAGTGACTGGGGGTCACAAGCTTTTGAAGTCCAGTAAACAGGCTCCTAAGTGTCTGGTCTCCAGAGGAAAAAGTCCCAAGAGGAATTTCTGCTTTCTTTGGTCCTCACTCAAAGGCAGATTCCTCCTTCTCACTACTTCCGCTGGAATTTCTGGAAACTGTGGAAACTGTGCCTGCCCACAGATATCACTACCAGGAAAAGGCTCTGAGGCCTACTTGCCTGCAAACCCCATATTAGCCCCAGGAAGATCTTGCTGTGTATCTGTCCTTTTAGAACTACAGCACTTCCAGCAGGGGTAATTTCAGCTTCTCAGAAAGGATTAGAATAGTATAGTATAGGCATCTGGCATTTTATTTTAAGACTTTCACCTCCAGGCTGGGGCAGCCACCTGCCTCCTCTGGGCTCTCCTCTCCACCTGGAGCCAGTCACTGATAAGTAGCCCGGGGGCTGCCACTGGAGAACTCCAGAGTCACACTTACCACTACTCCCTCCAGGGTCCCATGCCTCACTGCCAACTCAGGATGCTGGTGAGGATGCTTTGCTTTGCACCTCCTTAGGCCATTTGTTAGAAGAGATTTAGACATTTGACACACAGTCTACAGGAACTAAATGCAATTTTTTCTTTTTTGAGACAGAGTCTCGCTCTGTAGCTCAGACTGGAGTGCAGTGGTGTAATCTCAGCTCACTGCAACCTCTACCTCCTGGGTTCAAGCGATTCTCTTGCCTCAGCCTACTGAGTAGCTGGGAACATGGGTGCGTGCCACCACATCCAGCTAATTTTTGTATTTTTAGTAAAGATGGGGTTTCACCATGTTGGCCAGGCTCGTCTTGAACTCCTGACCTCAGGTGATCCACCCGCCTCAGCCTCCCAAAGTGCTGGGATTACAGGCGAGAGCCCCCGCATCTGGCCCCCAAATGCAATTTTCAAGGGAAGGCAACACAGTAGGAAGGAATCACAGGCTAGGTTTCGAATCACTCCTCCACCTCTGAAGAGCTATAGGCAAGTTTTATAACCTCTCTAAACTTCGTTGGTGACAGCATAGTTCCTAACACACAATAGGCCTATGACATACATTTGCTGAATAAATATAAGAATAATATTTGTATGTAGACCTCATACTCTAAGAGGAAGACAAGTCATTCTTTTTTCTCCCCCCCAAGATGGAGTCTGTCACCCAGTCTGGAGTGCAATGGTGCCATCCCAGCTCACTGCAACCTCCCTTTCAGGTTCAAGTGATTCTCCCGCCTCAGCCTCCCAAGTAGCTGGAATTACAGGCACCCGCCATCATGCCCAGCTAATTTTTGTATTTTCATAAAGACGGGGTTTTACCATGTTGGCCAGGCTGGTCTTGAACTCCTGACCTCAGATGATCTGCCCACCTTGGCCTCCCAAAATGCTGCGATTACAGGCGTGAGCCCCCATGCCCAGCCAAGTCATTCTTAATAGACAGAATTCAGTAGAGGATAACGTGTCATAAAAAGAGACTGTTTGCTGAGGAGGGTCGGCAGAGTTCAACTATACCAGCATACCTAACATATGGAAGAACAAGGGGCATTAACATAGTTACAGAAAAAGAAGAGTGCTGGTGAGAGATTGCACAAAACAATGGGGAAAATAGTTTTATGTTCCAACAAAATACAGCATGAGCAAAGTGAACATATATATAATAGATGCAGAAGGCTGAGGTGGAAAGATTGCTTGAGGCCAGGAGTTCAAGATTGACCTAAGCAACATATTAAGATTCCCATCTCTAAAAAATAAAATAAAATTAGCCAAGTCTGGTGATGCACACCTGTAGTCCCAACTACTCAGGAGGCTGAGGTGGGAGGATCACTTAAGCCCAGGATTGTGAGGCCACAATAAGTCATGATCACACCACAGCACTCCAGTCTGGGTGACAGAACAAAACCCCAACTCTTTAAAAGAATTGTAAATAAATAAGTAAATAACAGATTCAGAAGATACCTGCAATGTCTGAGACCAGGAAGGGATTAATATCCAGGATGTATAAGGAATTCCTGCATATCTTCAAGAAAAATATAAGAACTCCAGTGAAAAACAGGCAAAGGATTATAATGAATAAGCAATTTACCTAAGCGGAATCCCAAAGACCATCAAGCATACGAAGAAATGCTCCAGTTCATTAGTAATCAGAGAAAAGCAAGTTAAAACAAAGAGTTATCCTAGCACATCTATTAGTTTGGCAAAAAATAGGAAGCTGGTTAATGCTGATTATTTACGGAGACACAGAGCCTGTTATGCTCTGCTGGTGGAAATGTAAACTGGGGCAGCCATTCTAGAGCTGTGTCTGGCACCCCTGAATCAACATAAACATGCTCACGGGTTGCCCACAAAGGAAATGTCTAAGGATGTTCCTCACAGCAATATTTGCGAAAGTAATGCTGGAGGCAGTCCAGGAGTCCCTCATTACAGAAGGGAAAAAGAAACACTGGGATGGATGACAATCATGAGGTATTATTCAGCAGTTAGAATCAACATGCTGGACATATACACGGCAACGTGGATGGACCTTAAAAACAAAGGTGCACACTTGGCACCCAGTTCTTGTTTTCTAATTATGATTCTCTACTAAAAGGAACTAGAGCTCATTGGAGAAGTAACTGACTCTAGGACTGAGTTGGGGAAAGAATAAGAGGACCATGGAACTTCTTGCTGTGCCTGAAAGTAAAAAAAAAAAAAAAAAAAAAAAAAAAAAAAAAAAGCTCAAAGAATAATAGTGTATGTCAAAAGAAAACAGGAACCAGGAACCTCTAAAGAGGAATCCCAAGGACCGTCCCCCTGAAGGGGACCTTATTGGCTAAATCTGGGATAGTCTGAACATCAGAATACATAATGATAGTAAAGGATTATGATTTAATGAAGAATCCATAGGTCTGCATTAATATATGAATTAATTAATAGGGGAGAAGGGTAAGCTCTTCCTTACAGAAGAATGCCAATTAACAAACATAGAAGGAATAATGGAATCAGAAAACCATCAACTACCATAATAACTGATTCAAGCAAGAATCATTTTAGATGCTAAAACCCAGTGGATATCAAGAAAACAATGAAAGGTAAGAAAAAAAATTTTTTTTAAAGTGGATGAAAGTTTGAGGAATAACAGGATATTTACATAATCTCAAAGTATATGCCCATAAGATACTTTTTAAAGTTTTTTATTTATTTATTTACTTTTTTTTTTTTTTGAGACAGTCTCACTCTGTCACCCAGGCTAGAGTGCAGTGGCACCATCTCAGCTCACTGCAATCTCTGCCTCCCAGGCTCAAGCAAGTCTTGTGCCTCAGCCTCCTGAGTTGTGCACCACCACGTCAGGCTGATTTTTTGGATTTTTTATAGCGATGGCGTTTCACCATGTTATATTGGCCAGGATGGTTTCGAACTTCTGACCTCAAGCAATTCACCCACTTCAGCCTCCTAAAGTGCTGGGATTACAGACATGAGCCACTAGGCCAGGCCAGATAGTTTTAATTTAAAATGGTAAAATAGTAACTATAACGGAGTAAAGGCAAATGCCACTATAATGAAATGCTCAACGTTCACACTGCCAATAAGGAACAAACTGACAGTGTGTGTCTCTAGATCTGGTTACAGTGAGAAGAACTCAGCATCATTTCAGTGGTGTTCCTGTCAAAAGTGAATAACCTGAATCTGATCATGAGGAAACATCAGACAGATCTAAATTGAGAGACCTTCTACAAAATAACTGGCCTGTACTCTTCAACAATATCACTGTCATGAGATCCAAAGGACTTGGGAATTATTCCAGATTACAAGACACTAAGAGACATGACAACTGAATACAATACATGGTTTTCTTCTACAATAAAGGTTATTATTGGGGCACCTGACAAAGTCTTCCTAAGGCCTGTAGTAGAAATGTTTCAATGTTGATTTCCTGATTGTTTATTACACTACGTTTATATATATATTTTAAATTATCTTGTTAGGAAATATATACTGAATATTTAAGGGTAAAAGGATATATATATATGACATCTATATATATCTATCTATAATCATATTAATATCTACCTATCTACAGGTAGATATACACACACACAGAGAGAGTGAGAGAGAGAGAGAGAGAAGGAAAAAGTAAATATAGCAAAATGTTAACATTTAGGGACTCCAGAGGATATCCAGGAACTCTTTGTATTAGTCTAACAATTTTTCTGTAAGTCTGAAGTTACGTCAAACTTTAAAAAAAAACAAAAAACAAAAACAACCGGATGAAAAACATACAATCAAAATGAGCTATAAAATGCCATTTACATGTATTTTAAAAATGTATATATACTGTGTGACTCCATTTATGTGACATCTTCAAAAAGACAAAACAATAGTAATGAAGATTAGATCAGTGGTTGCCTGGGATTAAGAGTGGGAGGAGAATGTGACTACATGAGGGATTCTTTTGGGGTGATGGAACTGTTCTGTATCCTGATTGTGGTGGTGGATACACAAAAATATATATGAGTTAAAATTTACAGACTATATGCCAAAAGGTCAATTTTATTGTAGCTTAATCTAAAAAAAATTTTTTTTTAAGAAGACATCTATATATAAAGCAGTGGCTTCCATTTTGGCAAGAGGAAAAACAGATACACAAACTATAAATATATTAGAATAGTTGCCTATGATATACCTGGGAAATAGAAGTGGGAATAAGGACAAAATAAAACAAATACATAAGGCAAGAGAGTCCATGAGTAGACCCCAATGATGATTATCGGCCATGAAAGGAAGCTTGATGGCTGGATGGAAAGGAAGAAAGAAGGAAATAAGTAAGGGAGAGATGGCAGATGGAGCTGGATATGTCCTTCCAGGGCTGTACAAAGGAGGGGGGAACCCAACCCCTAGTCCAGACAAAGGTCCCTAAAGCAGGTATACAGTATTGTGGGGATGCATTCATCAACCAGACAGCCTGAACTATCTAATGTTAAATTCACTTCCCTGCTCTGACTGCTGACTCACCAGCTGTTAGCTTATCCTGTGGCTTCCCTTGTAGTGCTGCCTTCAGCCAGAGAATTCTAAGCTACTCAACAACAGTTCTAATCTTCCCAGTAAAGCAGCAATTTTGCATTCCAGCATGTAAGTAAGTCTCCTGGGAGTTTTATTACTGAGTCAGCTGCCCCTCTAATCAGTTTTGGAGCCCTGACAGATTTTCTGGAGCTGCAGTGCTGATTAGGAGTACATCCTCCTCTCTCCAGCTAGAACCAGACCTTGGGCTGTGGAGGGCCCACTGCCCCTATGGGCCATCTGGGCACTCAGCCAGCCATGTACTCCTAGCAATACCTCTCTGGTGTCAGGACTACTTTAAATGTAGCCAGCTCCAATTTCCTTCTCTAAGGAGTGGGGATAATTATGCCTTCCTTTCAGATGTAAGTGAGATAATACATATACATACTTATTGCAGTGCTTGGCACTAATAGATGTTCAATAAATGTTACTTTCCCTTCTCCCAACTCCTCAGAACTTCAAAGCTTACAAATTACTACAGCTGCATCAGCACACATGGCTAAATTTTCACATTTCTACTCTTAGCCACTAGAATCAGTGACAGGTTTGGAGGAAAAGTCTGGGACCTTAAAGGGTCCCTGGAGTATTACATAAAGCTTCTTGCAGCATGAGAGTTGAACAGAAATTCTGTTCATCTTTTGCTGTCGAAGCCCAGTTGGTGGCTTTTAAAGAACGAACTTAGAAGAAAACTTAGGAGAAAAATTTTATTTTGGGATGGTGAAGACCTGCTTAAGTATGAAAGCAACCTGAAGTCATAAAGGAAAACATAGATTTAAACACATAAAAATTCAAAACTTCTGGCCGAGCGTGATGGCTCACGCCTGTAACCCCAGCACTTTGGGAGGATCATTTGAAGTCAGGAGTTTAAGACCAGCTTGACCTACATAGTGAAACTCCGTCTCTACTAAAATACAAAATTAGTCAGGCGTGGTGGCAGGTGCCTGTAAACACAGCTTCTCAGGAGGCTGAGGCAGGAGAATCACTCAAACCCAGGAGGCAGAGCTTGCAGTGAGCCGAGATTTCACCACTGCACTCCAGCCTGGGTGATAGAGCAAGACTCCCTCTCCAAAAAATAAAATAAAATAAAATAAAATAAAATAAAATAAAATAAAAACTTCTATATAGCTAAAGATATCAGAAATAAAGAAGAGTGACAGACCATATTTACAAATGATGTATAATAAAAAAGTAAAATCCACAATATAAAAAGCTACTGCAAACATATTTTTAAAACTAATAGAAAAATGGGTTAAAAGAAAAAGGGTGAAAAAAAAGGGGGACAAAAAAAGGGTTAAAAAAAGAAAAAAAAAAAGTCAGCTGGGCACAGTGGCTCATACCTGTATTCCCAGCACTTTGGGAGGCTGAGGCAGGTGAATCACTTGAGGCCAGTTTGAAACCAGCCTGGCCAACATGGCGAAACCCCATCTCTACTAAAAATACAAATATTAGCCAGGTGGTGGCACACACCTGTAGTCCCAGCTACTTGGGAGGCTGAGGTGTGAGAATCGCTTGAATCTGGGAGGCGGCTGTTGCAGTGAGCCAAGATCAGACGACTGCACTCTAGCCTGGGCGACAGAGTGAGGCTCCGTTTAAAAAAGAAAAGAAAATGTATTCACATAAGAAATACAAATGGCCAAGCCAGGCATGGTGGCTCATGCCTGTAGTCCTAGCTACTCAGGAGGCTGAGGTGAGAAGATCATTTGAGTCCAGGAGTTCGAGTCCAGCCTGGGCAACATGGCAAAGACTCCCATTTTGAAAGAAAGAAGGAAAAAAGAAAGCCAGCCAATAAACACATGAAAACTTGCTTAACTTCATCAGTAATCAGAGAAACATATTGAAACAAGATACCATGTCTGAATACGATACTGGCAAATATATAAAGGTTAGTAACATCCAGGGCTGGTATGAGTGTGAGGAATAAGCACTCTTATACACTGCTAATGAGAAAAAGCCAGAGGGCAAACTGACAGTATCTATCAAAATGTTTAAAGTGCATGATCTTTAAATCTCAAATCAATAACCTAACCTTCTACCTTAAGACACCAGAAAAAGCAAACTTAACCAAAAGCAAGCAGAATGATAGAATTAATAAAGATTAGAGAAGTTAATGAAGCAGAAAAATTAGAACAAAGGGAACAAATAATGAACTCAAAGTTGGTCCTTTGAAAAGATCGATAAAAATGACAAGCTTTTGGCTAGACTAAGAAAAAAAGAAAATAATCAGTAATGAAAAGGGGACTATCCCTACACCAACTTTAACAGAAATAAAAAGGATCATAAGGAATCACTATGACATGTATGCCAACAAATTAGATGACTTAGATGAAGCAGACAAACTCCTTGGAAGACACAAACTATCAAAACTGACTTAAGAAAAAATAGAAGGTCTTCATAGACCTATAAGAAGAAACTGAATTAGGAATCAAAAAGTTTCCCATAAAGAAAAGAGCAGGCCCAGATGGCTTTACTGGTGAACTCTACCAGATATTTAAAGAATTAATAAAAACCCACCACAAACTCTCTCAAAATACAAAAGAGGAAGGAACACTTCCCTACTCATTTTTTGAGGTAGTATTACCCTGATACCAAAACCAGACAAAGATCTCACAAGGAAAGAAAACTAACAGACCTTTTCTGACAGTGGTAAACAACTATGAGAGAAGAAAGGGAAGGGGAGGGAAGGGTAGGGGAGGGGAAGGAAAAGAGAGGGAGGGAGGGAAGGAGGGAGGGAGGCAGGCAGGCAGGCAGGCAGGCAGGCAGGCAGGAAGGCAGGCAGGCAGGCAGGCAGGAAGGAAGGCAGGCAGGCAGGCAGGCAGGCAGGCAGGCAGGCAAGAAGGAAGGAAGGCAGGCAGGCAGGCAGGCACCACAGACCACTATCTGTTATGAACAGAAATCAACAAAATACTAGCAAACTCAATTCAGCAACAAATAAGAAGAATTACACACCATGACCAAGTGGGATTTATCCCAGGTATGCAAGATTAATATCTGAAAAATCAATGTATAATATACCATATCAAAAGAATAAATGACACAAAACACACAATCATCTCAAAAGACACAGAAAAGTATTTGACAAAACCCATTATCTTTTCATGATAAAAATACTCAGCCAAACCAGGAATAGAAAGGAACTTCCTCAACCCGATAAAGGGCACCTAGGAAAAACCCACTGCTAACATCATTCTTAATAGTCAAAGACTAGATATTTTCCCCCTAAGAAGACAAGTATGTTGTCTCTCAGCGTATCTATTTAACACTGTACTAGAGGTTCTAATGGGGCATTTAGGAAGAAAAAGAGCTGCTGTGAGAGTTCATGAAAACAATGCATCTGAAGTATTTTTCCCATGGTTGGCAAGTAATAAGTGCTGAACAAGCACTATCTTTTGTAGGGTGATGTAGCTGGTTGTTGATGGAGCCTAGAACCCTGCATCTACAGTGACTCCCGCTGATTACTTTTTCACACTGACCAACTTATCTATTCATCTTGACTTCTGATTTCCTGTTTAGAGACTAGAATTGTTGGAAGGTCTAAAGCAAGCGTGTCCAACCCATGGCCCATGGGCCATATGCGGCCAGGATGGCTTTGAATGCAGCTCAACACAAACTCGTGAACTCTCTTGAAATCTTGAGAATTTTTTTTAAGCTCATTGGCTATCATTAGTGTATTTCACATGTGGCCCAAGACAATTCTTCTTCCAATGTGGCCTAGGGAAGCCAAAAGATTGGACACCCCTGGGTCTTAAGTTTAGGTGGTGTGGATTTCTCCAGTAAGACAAATCCTGGCTCTTAGGGCCCACTGACAGCCACCCCAGCATTACATAGCTGACCCTAATGGAGGCACTCAATGGTCCTACCACAAAGCCATTTAGCGATGCTGAGCAGGAGTACATGGCTACGTCAGAACTCCAGGCAGGAAGAGACTCCGGAGAGCATCCAAGTCAATCCTTCATCTCATTTTATACATGGGCAAACTGAGGCCCAGAGAGAAGACATGTTTTCTCTCGGATTATTCAATAGGTTGGAAAGAGAGCTGGACTTTAGGGTCTGGCATCCTGGATTCCAACACCAGCCCGGAGGGAGAATAAAGTAGGTTATCTACAGGCTTGTGCTTTAGTTTTTCTACCAACACACCAGGCACACAAGACTGAGCCCGCCTACATCCATCATTTTGTTTTAATGACATATTTTCTCACCTAAGACTCAATCAAACATCTAATGCTCCCTCTTCAGCTCCTCTTGCTAATCATTCAGCTGTCTATAGTTTATGATGGCCTCTTGCCCAGGATACTAATGAACAACGTCCACCTGAAGGGAAGAATGTGAGCAGCCATAAAATCCCAGCGTAAATGACACAGGGAAACACACACTCCAAGTTTCCAGTGCTGTGGATTCAACAAGATAGCCGCCTTCTCCTTGTGGCCTGGGGTACTTGTTTTGGGCTATACTCTGTCCCTAAGTTGTGGTCACAGCCTCACGCCTCTCCTTCTTCTTTCTCTTGACTCTGCCCCAAGGCAGATGAAAAATGTGCATTTGGACGAATTTTACTATGTGGCCTAAGGGTGCTGACTGCATGCCTTTTGTGCCCAACAGGATGAGTTAGCACTGATCAAAAGACATTCAGAGTACTGATATTACCATATAACTAATCTCATTCACTCCTCTTACCAACTCCTTGAGGTAAGAAATTATCTCCCTCATTTTAAGTAGTAAGAAAATCTTGCCCTATAGGTCTCTAGGAACAATATACTACTAGCAGCTCTGACTTAATTCAGTGGGCCCAGAGTGCCATATTAAGTCACAACTGACTGCTGCAGAATGCAGTCAAAGGAGAGGACACATGACATAGCTATAAGGTGAAGGGGGTGCCTGTCACAAGTTGAATATGCCCCATCTGCTGGATCTGTAAACTTCTTTTTTTGAGGGGGCAGCCGGGGCGGGGGCTGGGGGGGGCGGTGGGGGAGACAGAGTCTCACTATGTCACCAGGCTAGAGTGCAGTGGCCTGATCTCGGCTCACTGCAACCTCCACCTCCCGGCTTCAAGCCATTCTTCCACCTCAATCCCGAGTAGCTGGGATTCAGGTGTGTGCCACCACACCTGGCTAATTTTTGTATTTTTAGTAGAGACGAGGTTTCACCATATTGGCCAGGCTGGTCTCGAACTCCTTGCCTCAGGTGATCCACCCGCCTTGGCCTCCCAAAATGCTGGGAGGACAGGTGTGAGCCACTGTGCCCGGTCAGGATCTGTAAACTTTTAGTCACGGAAATCACTAACTCTAAAATCATTCCATCATTTATGCAATTCAGTGGGCTTCTGAATCTACAAGAGTCTACAAAAGAGGCAAGTACATGGGAGATGACCACAAGGACAGAACTGGCAATTCATATTTGCAGACTTCGGGCTATTGTAACAACTTATTTTTATCCAACATAATTTAAAAGCCTTTCTTCATTAGGGCCCTGTTTCTTGATCCCATACACCAGGGCTATCACATAGAAGTTCATCCACATGAGTTAAATGATCAGGCGCCCAGGCTAGCCCAACAGAATATAACAGTTTCTATGGACGGCTACCTGCAGTGTTTCCAAAAACCGATCCACAAACTTTTTGATCAACACCATTATTTTTAAGTCAGGTTTTTAAAGCCAGAGCCTGCCTGCCCCATGCTATAGGTTTAGTGCCACATATCAAGGAAGAAGGAAAGAATGATCTTACTTTCAGGTGGGGTGTTGAAAGAGCCACAGTAAGGCTCCTTTTGTGGACACAGAGTGAATTCAACAGGAACTGCCCTGAGGCAATCACTTACAGGAAAACTCTAATGTCCAGAAAGGCCACATGGTATCCAGCATAGGGAACTACAGACACACACACACACACACACACACACACACACACACAGGCTGGAAGTGTCAGTGTGAGGCTCCAGCTAGATCCAACTCGCCCTTAGAATCCACATACTTCAAAAGCCAGGAATTTCCAATTTAGAACCTGTGAATGATTCCAAACCTCTTGGAAAGCAATGCGGCAATGTGAATCGGTATTGTTAAGATGACCATATCCTCTGGCCTAGAAATTCTTCTCCAGGAATTTATCCCAGGAAAGTAATTCAACTGAAGCAAAGAGCTATGCACTACAAAAATGTTCATCTCTAGATTATCTACAGTAGTGAAACCTGGAATAGTGTATACTAATGGAATATCTATAAGGATACTAGACAGCAAGAAAAGATAATTAGGATAATTAAGAACATAACATTTTATAAGATAATGTTGGATAAAAATGGTTGCATGCAAACAGTTTCACTCTACAACTGCATTGGAATATATGCACTGGAATATGTATGCGTTTGAAAAGTAATAGCAAGTTCTGTTACAGGAATGGGAGCATGTTCTGTTACAATGGTAAGTAGAATTTTTTTTTAACATTTAACATGGTAACATTGTATTTTCAACTAAAAAAAAAAAAGGTCCTATAAAGCAAAAGCCAAAATCTTCACAAATAAGTATTATACTACCAATAATAAATAACATATATTCACAACTTATTCTGTGTTAGGCACTGCTTTAAGCCCTTTCGTGGCTACTACCTATGAGGTGGATACTGTTATTGCCATTTTACAAGTGAGAACACCGAGGCACAGAGAGGATAACAACTTTCTTAAATACCATAGCATGATAGAAAGAAACATTCCTTGTGCCATTTCTATGGGTCATCCACCTGCTAAAATTTTTATGTCTGCTTAGACAGACATGAAATCCTTAGCAGAAGCCTCATGGGTAGTGAGCTTCAAAAGGAATTTCAGAGGCCTTTCATGTTGCAGATACAACCAGGTTTTCCCCTCACTCGCCAAACTGGAATCTAGGAGGTAGAGAAAGACAGAAGCTAAAGACCAGCAGGCCCAGCCCACTCAAATTTCAGAAAGACAACAGAGACCAAAGGAGTTAGGATTTGCCTAAAATGATGTAATGAATTAGAAAAATGAAGACCAGAGCTCGGAATCCTCACTCCAGCCGCCTTCAAGGCTTGCTCCTACCCTCTGCAGACCACAAAATTCCTCTCTGCAGCTCTCTTCCCTTTCAACTGCCTCCCTTTGATCCCTCAGTCCAGCTACCCTCAGACTTCCTCTGTCCAGAACAGTCGCAACTGCACCTTCTCTTTCTTTCATCATCTTCAGCTCACTCTGCCTCCACTTCCTTTCCTCTCCTGCCCTGCTGGGTAACGGTATGCAACTTTTGGAATTTCAGCTATAGTGTTCTTCCCATATGACAGCAACGAGAGGAAATTGCAGGTTTCTTTTAGCAGTAGACCCCTGCCCTTCCAATAAGGGAGACTGTTCAAACATACTGAGAGACAGAGATGCTAAAATCAGTGTCTGGAAGAGAAGTCCTTCATTCTGACTCTGGCCCTGGCCCACACCACCCATTTGGCTCCCTGTACCTCCTCAGTACCCTCAAAGCACCCAGGCTTGCTCCCTCTGACCACACCATATTGCCAGAGTCTGTCTACTACTACTAAGGGACTGCCCAAGAGTGGGGGCCTTTCTTGTTCATGTCTATCTCTCGCACTTCACATAGTGTAGTTACCAATAAAAGTTTGCTGAATGAGGAAATGAGTCCCTATTCATTCTCTTCCTGAGGGGTCTCTCCTGACTTTAGTGTGAAGACTCAATTCTACCTATTCTTGGGCAGGCAGAGACTCTGCCCAGAGTACTCCTCTAAATGTCAGGCGCTACCCAACACCTCAATGCCACGTCCCCACACTCCCATAACACAAATACCAGCTTCCCTAAGACACAGCCTTAACTCCACATCCTTTCCCTTTTTTTTTTTTTTTTGTTGTTGTAGTTGATTTTTTTTCAAACTGGCAGTGTCCTGCAACACCAATGATAGCTCTGCGGTTTCAGGATGTCAAAGTCAAAGGCCATTATGCAAAACAGGAAGAAACTTTGAAAGAAAAAAACTTAAGGCATTTTTAGAATATACCCTGTCATGGGGCCAAGCAATGATTGAATCTCCTGCCAGAGACCCTCCCCATGACCTCTAGGCCCCCGTGGTGGGGCAGGAAGGAGCCTGACCTCATACCATATCCGTCACACTGCTGACATAATCCTGCCCCTTCCCTCAGTGCAACCTCGCCCTTCTACTCCAGGCTCTGTGCCAAATGACCCCGGCAGGCAAAACTGCTCCTCAGAGAGAATTTAGCTCCAGTGAGGACATTCTAAAGGGAGTAACTTCAAAGTATACTCCTTGGGAATAGCCTGGCACATTGGCCTGGGGCTTTATTGATCTAACCCACCTGAACCAGCCCCAACTGACACTCAGGCTCTGCCTCTCCCTAAGAGAGCTTCTCCCTAAGAGAATTCCTAGAAACCTGAAGTTGCTCACTATGGTCCCTCCCTAGATCTCAGGACCACCTGGAGGTGGGAGAGCTGTGTGCTGTATGTTTCAGAATCTGATTTGCAAGCTTGCTCCCACCTTCCTGTGCGTCACATCTCAATGATGTCAATAGCACTGGTTTAGCTAGCTGTTGTTCACCCACCACCACAGCCCCAGAGCCATAGTCGTCCACAGAAGTCCAGCACAGGGACTTGGCTGCTAAGGAAACAAATAGAGAAGTTACTGAGAAAGTATCACCCCCACCGATTCTGTTCACAGCAGATTTCTGCTAAGCCAGATCCTAAGAGCCTATCCTGCAGCCTGGCCCTTTGCCCCTGCCCCCAGGCACTTCCTGGACCTAGTTTCTTTTTTAATCAGAATTCTAGACACATCATTCAGCAATAAGCGATACTCATCTGCCAGCACTAAGCAAATCTGGAATTTCCAGTGAGTCTATCCTTTTGTAAGACTGGCTTGAAAACCTAGCCCTTCTCAAAAAACTTCAACACTTTTTTTCCTTTTTTAGAAAGCTCTCCTACAGAAACAATCCAAAAAGTACATAAAGCTTTCTGCACAAGCATCATCACTACATCACTAAGAAAAAGCAAAAACTATATATGTGTGTGTTCGGCAATGGTTGAATGATTTTTTTTTAAGTTATACCATATTCAGGTAACAGAATATGATACTGCCTTTGTGATTTTTAAAGGTATAGGGTCAAGTCTGTGACAGAATCTTAAGTGAAAAATGCTGAACACCAGGTTATCTACATGAATCTATTTCAATCTATCTGTCCATCTATAAAGAAAACAGCTATAACACTGGATGTGGTGACTGACACCTATAATCCCAGTGCTTTGAGAGGCCAAGGCAGGTGAATCACTTGAGCTCAGGAGTTTGAGACCAGCCTAGGCAACATGGCAAAACCCCATCTCTACAAAAAAATACAAAAATTAGTCAGGCATGGTGGTATGGTATGCACCTGTGGTCCCAGCAACTAGGGAGACTGAAGTGGGAGAATCGCTTAGCCCGAGAGGTCGAGGCTGCAGTGAGCTGTGATCACTGCACTCCAGCCTGGGTGACAGAGCAAAAACCCTGTCTCAAAAAGAAAAAAAAAAAAAAAAAAAGATATTAGCTATATTCTTAAACATGAAAAAGACTAGTAGAAAATATGCCAGTATGTTTCTTTTGGGTGATAGGAATTTGGGTGTGCTTTTATGTCTCTTTCAACTTTTCAAATTATTTTCAATGAGCCTGCATTACTTTTTACTTTTAAAAAGAAGGAAGAGATTATCCCCCCTCAAAAGGCAAAGACCCATACCCCTATCCCCAACATCCCTGCGAGGCAAGCTGTTCTCTCTCTCTCTCCCCCCCTGGGCTTTGTGAGGGGCTCTGGAGAAGCAGCAGGTGGGGGGAGTGGATAGAGAAGCAGCTACATAACACACCCAGACCAGACTTTAAAATCACTGCCAAAGAATTCAGCAACAGCCAATTATATAGCCCCTAGCCTTCATTTGTGTAGGGAAGGGGCGGGCTGAGGTTGAGCTACAAAGTGGAACCTGAAACACTGAGAGTGTGACTCACCCCTCCGTCTTCTAAGGACAAATCCCTTTAGGCCACATTCACCCAGAACCAGCTCCCCACTGAACCCTGTCCCCCACCCCCAAGCCCCACTCTCCAACCTGGAAGTCTCTGACTTACAGAACAATGTCCTGAGATCACTCC
This sequence comes from Chlorocebus sabaeus, assembly GCF_047675955.1. Lineage (NCBI taxonomy): Eukaryota > Metazoa > Chordata > Mammalia > Primates > Cercopithecidae > Chlorocebus > Chlorocebus sabaeus. The sequence goes on from NC_132915.1 coordinate 62,139,075, forward strand.
TTGAGCTAGTGACCGCCTCACCTCACCCTGCAGTGGCCCAGTCAACACAGAGGCCCCTACAACTCAGGTCTCAGGTCTCTACAGTCTCAGTCACAGTCTGGCTCCCAGGAACCCTCACCAAGTTTAGGGACAGGAGTGGACCCTGTGAGTCTAATCCCATGCCTTGTTAATTCCCCTAGGAGCCAGGCTCTGGCTGGTTGGCCTTACAGTGACCTCACTGCCCAGGGACCATACCAGTCTATACCAAAGCCAAATGTAAAATTGTCACCGTGCCAGGCCCTCAAAGGATTTAAGCTTCAAGGGCAGACCATTTGTCCTAAGAACTGGATTGCTGCTCCACTGGATAAGAAAAACTGGAATTTCCAGGTAGATGTGGGTTCAAGCAGAATTCCAGTCTCTGCTTCTTCACAGTAAGAGCAGAGAACAAAGAGTAAGAAACAAGGTACAGGAGGCACTGGGTAAACAGATAGCGGGGAAATCAGCAGGTATAACTATTGAATAACCTCTTTCACAAACACACACACATAGCCCAGCTGAGTGCAAAGGGGATGAGCCTGCCGGCCCTGTTCCCTAAGTCTGGATGGTCCCTAGGGTGGAATCTGTGGAAGGCTCAGACTGCCTTGCCATTAACTGCCCCATCATTCCCAACCCATAAATTAACTTAGTCCCAGCCTCGAAATCCCTACCCTGCTGCTACCCAAAGACCATAATACCCAGTGATATCTCATTATAATCATTATAAAGCAGCAAGTTAAAGATTACCCAGCAGAGCTAATGCATAGCTTCAGAAATTAGAGGGAAATTTTCACAAAACCAAATAAAACCAGGGCTGGAGAATTTTGATATGAACTTGGAGTTTCTGAAAGAAGAAAGGAAGAAATGAAGGAGGGAGGGGAGTGATAGGGAAAGGGATAAACACACACTTTGGTTCCCTTACATGACATCAGCACTGTTTAATTATGCTTTCCCTGCCTAAATTAAGAGTTCCTGAAGAGGAGGCATTTTGTTTTCTTCTTTGTAGCTCTAGTGCCCAGCATAATACAGGAACATTGCTGGAACTGAAGGAATGAAGTTATCAGATGCCTTAGCCATCATGAACATCCATACAAAACCACCATACAAGACCTTCAGAGGGACCCAGAGACACACCTTGCAGGGATCTTCCTCTGAAACTCTAGGGCATATCAGGTCACCTCTGAACCTGTGCACTAGCCAACTACTGAATAGTAACCTCCAGGAAGAGCACTAGAGAATCCCACCATGGGATGCTACAGTTCTAAGAAGCTGCAGTTTGAGACCAATCCCACATTTGGCTCTTGTTCCCCATTCCCCAAGGAGTTTCCACTTGGGCCATCAGAGGCTCCACTGCAGGTGGAGGAGGCTCCTTGTGTTTGCTCGAAGTCTGGAATGAATTACAGCAGCCAGGGATCACTTTTATCGCCATAGGCTGTGTCTAAGAAAGCGACCAAGTTTTACCATGAAAGCAAACCAGATAGTCATGGAGGGTATTTCTCAATCTCAGACTGTTAGACAAGGAATGTCTGTGTGTATGTCAATACATTATTTTCCACGAAAAAAAACAACAGGACAAAACTGGCTTACAAGACTAGTTATCTAAGCCTAAAGCTTCAACCCCCAGGAAGACGCTCCACCCTAAGCCGGAAGGTGATGAGGTTCCAAGGCTCATCCCCAAAGGGGCGAGAGAGAGTCCTTTCCCAAGCCTCAAAGTACACTCTGTCCTGGGCAGCCTGCTTGTGTCCACATGTGTGCGTATGAGGGAGGTGGAAATGTGCTGGTAGAGAAACACCTTAGAGCCCAGCAAAGACCAGCTAGGGCACAAACCCTGGCAGAGGCTCAGCGACAGCCCCCATAAAAGCCAGGGAAACTGGCTCACGGGCAAGTGCTCCTCAGGTGCCCTGGCTACCTGTAGCTGCTGTTTGCTGGTCCAAGTGCCCATCTCTAGATCAGAGTCTTCCCTTTTGAACAAATGAAGAGGATCTCCTCAAAGCATAGGTGGGCAAGAGCGGCCTCTGAGGCTTAAGCAGTCTAACACTCACTCCCCTGCCCCCTGAGGGGACTGCACTATCCATCCCAGGCCCCAGCTGAGCCTCCAGGCCAGCCATGCCTCTCTCACTAGTTCAGCCTCAGGTACTGCCCACCTCCCGCATCACCCAACTCATCTCCGGACTGGCCATGCCATAGCTGGTCAAGTCCCATTGAGCGGCTGCCCAATCTGAGTAGAGATAAACATGACGGGGGAAGAAACCCAAGGCCACTGTTCCTCCCATCTCAGCAGGCAAACACCCAGGTGGCCAGAAAAGAAGGCCTTGCTGCAGGGTTATAAGTAGATGCTGCATGGCCCCCCTGAGGACCTGAGACAGTGTTAGGAAAGGATAGCATAGCACCTGCAGGCCTAAACTGCCTGGGAGAATTCCCTGGAGAAAGCTGCAGAATCCTCAGGAAAGGCCCACCTTCCCACTGCATCACTCACTCCTACAAGCCTCACATTAGCCCACAGCAGGGTGCCCGGTGTGAGGGCAGGGGATACTATGGCTCCAAACCTGCAGCCTGCCCCAGGTCACACTAACCCAAGTCTATCTGAAGACTATTCCAAAGCCTTGACAGCTCCAACAGCAACCCATCAGCAGTCCAATCCGGTGCCTTATGTCCTCCAGGGTAGGGCCTGCCCATAACCCACACCTGTCAGCCGAAAGGAATCTCAGCATCTGGCCCAGACCCCTGGACACCAGAAAGTAAAGCCAAGTCGGGGAAAGGAACTGCAAGTAGTGAAAAGGCCACAGCTCTAAACCCCACGGATGCTTTCTCCCACCAACCTCAAAACCACCCGCAAGGGCTTTGGCTGACACCTGCCCATGAACAGATGGGCTCAACTCCCCCCACCAACAACTCCCAAGGAGACTTTCAGCTTTCTCAAGGCCTCGTAGCCAGGAACCTCCACTCTGAGAACTGTACCTAACCATCCAAACCTACAGGCCCTATTAAAATGAAGAGAAGACCTCTCGACCCCCATTTCTGGGGCTGCCTCAGCAGCAGCCTAAACGTCATGGTCCCTTGCATGTCACACGAAAGCAGCCAAACTAGAGAAGGCACTCTCTCCTCGTCCTCCAAAATGTTCTCTCAGGAGGTCCTTTCAACTAGGCAAATACAGTCCATTTAGAAACACCAGTAACTGGTGACAAGCCGATCACTAGCAACACCATTACAAAACAAAACTAAGCAGAGCTATGGTCACCACCTTGTCTCTTACGCTTCTGAGAGGAAGATGTGATACTCAAATACCAATCTAATCAACTCTGCAGTACTTTTCTTTAATTTGCTAATTATTTTTTCTTTCTGTGCAATATCCAGGCAACAACCAAAAACAAAAGCAAAAAACCTGGCCTTTTTCTGGCCTGGAGACTCGGTCTCTCTCCCACTTCACTCTGCTCTTCAAAGCCATTTCCGTGGAAGTCTGAAAAAATGGAATTTTACAAAGGTCCTAAGCAAATATTATTACTATATTATTATTACGCGGTGCATTGAGTGCCCGTACTTTTTTTTTTTTTTTTTTTTTTTGAGACAGAGTCTTGCTTTGTCGCCCAGGCTGGAGTATACTGGCACCATCTTGACTCACTGCAACCTCTGCCTCCCAGGTTCAAGCAATTCTCCTGCCTCGGCCTCCTGAGTAGCTGGGACTACAGGTGTGCGCCACTACCCCCAGCTAACTTTTTTGTATTTTTGTAGAGATGGTGTTTCATCATATTGGCCAGGCTGGTCTTGAACTCCTAACCTCAAGTGATCCACTCCCCTCAGCCTCCCAAAGTGCTAGGATTACAGGCATCAGCCACCGTGCCCGGCCTGAGTGCCTGTATTTAATGTACACAATCTCATTTAGTCTTAAAAATAACCCTGTAAGAGGCCGGGCGCGGTGGCTCAAGCCTGTAATCCCAGCACTTTGGGAGGCCGAGACGGGCGGATCACGAGGTCAGGAGATCGAGACCATCCTGGCTAACACAGTGAAACCCCATCTCTACTAAAAAATACAAAAAACTAGCCGGGCGAGGTGGCGGGCGCCTGTAGTCCCAGCTACTCGGGAGGCTGAGGCAGGAGAATGGCGTAAACCCGGGAGGCAGAGCTTGCAGTGAGCTGAGATCTGGCCACTGCACTCCAGTCCGGGCTACAGAGCAAGACTCCGTCTCAAAAAAAAAAAAAAAAAAAAAAACCCTGTAAGGTAATCATTGACAATCACATTTTACACATGAGGAAGAGATTTTGAGAAACTTGATAGCATGCCTCAAGTCAGACACTTAGCAGCAAGGCAGAGTCCATTTCATTTTATGGGACTAGTCTGCTTCCCAGAATCATCATCAAATGCAAAGGAATTTAATTATCTGCTTAAAAAAACACGCCCCCATCATTACCACAGTTCATGTCTGACCGATTCCAAGATGTCCTTCCCAAACTTGATATGAACACATTGACGTAATTATTGGCGAAATTGAGCAAGAGTATGTAGTAGCCAGGGCTCTGTGGGAAAGTGACAGAAAACTCCTGTCGACAGGATGTCATCCTGCCTCCCAGGGCCCCTCACTCACAACAATTCTCTAAAACCTAGCATTAGAAATGAGAGAGGACCTGTGTGGTAACCCTGGAAGCAACCTGTGGATGCCTTGGGCCTGTGGGCCTGTAGGTTACAGGTCAAAGAGAAGTCTGGACTAGGCTCAGCCTCCTGCTATGAGGAATGCAAACCCACCTACTCAAGCTATCTGCCTAAGCTGAAACGCAGGCTAGAGGTCAGAGTTCAGATCATCTGGGCAAGATAATTGAGACTCAGGCTGCTGCCGGAAGTACCAGAAATGGGCAACGTGGTGTTGACTGGTTATATTTTAGCCCTCTAGCCCCTGGGGCACACAAGCTCTCTGCCCTTGGGAGAGATTCCTGCTCACCTAGGTTTTGGGTACCCATACTGGGAGGAGGCTAGAGGGAAGGGCCCTCGGTGACGATCCACACAGAGGAAGAAATGAACACACAGTGACAATTTACTGAGGGCTTACCCTCATCAATTAAGCCCTTATTTACATTGTTCACATAATCTTCCAAAACAACTCCTTGAAAGGGTGACCATTTATTATCCCAGAAGAGAAACCTGAGGTTCATAGAGAAGTCACTTGGCACAAACGATCAGGAGAAAACCCCACTCTCAGGAGAGTGGCTCTATGGCAAGACACGTGAACCGAGAGGTCAGTCTCCTTCCCCACCGGGAGCCTCACGTCAGTCTCCAAGAGGGAGTGGATTACTCGAGGTCCCTACCAGAGTTTTTAGTGCAAGGCTGCTCCAAGCCCTAAACAGATCCAAACTCCAAAACTTCCTGAGCCTCGGGCCAGAGCAGGGAAGTCTCCAAGGCCTTCTCTGGTTCTGGGGCTAGAGGGGCCTCGGGACTTCCCTGGGCGGTCCTGGCCCCAAGCCGCCTACATGACTCCCCAGGGACCCACTTCCCAACCCTTCTCTCCCATCGAGTCCCGAGCCTCTGGGATTTAAAACTCTAATCCAGAACAGGGAGGCTGGCTGTCGTAGAAGAGCCAGCCTGAGGGAATGTCTGGGGGATCCTGTTGGGGAAATCCGGGGGAGTCTCAATCCTCGCACTGGCGCCGACCCGAGTCCTTACCGAGCAGCGGGGACTCCTCAGGGCAGGCGGGCAGCGGCAGCGAGGTGGTCTGGGGCACTGGGACCGAGGTCAAGTTGCTCGCGGGGCCGGGGCCAGAAGCCGCGACTGGACTGGAGTCGCCAGCCGGGAGCGGCTGGGAGGAGGCGCCTAGAGGAGGCGGCGGCCGGGCCCCTCTGGTCCCCAGTTCCCCGGAGGGCTGCCCGATGGCGGCGGCACCGATCGAGCCGCCCTGCAGCGATGTGGAGACTCCGACCAGCTGGGGCAGGCGGCTCAGGTCGCGGCCAGCCAGGTAGTAAACTAGGGTGACGCCAAGGTGCAGAGCGCAGACGGCCACGAGCAGGCGGCAGGCCCGCTGCAGCGACGCGCCAGGCATCGCGGCGCTGCCGCCCAGGAGCGGCTCCCGAAACCTCATCTTCCCGCCGCCGCTTTAAGAAGCGTGTGGGCTACAGGAGGGGAGGCGACCCGCCCGCGGGCCGCCCGCCAGGCGCTGCCCCACAGCGGCGACCGGGGGAGGGCCCGGAGGGAGGGCGGGCAAGCACGGCGCCAGGGGGCGAGCGGCTGAGAGCTGAGACTCCTCCGGCCGGCCCGACCTGGGAGCGGCGAGAGGGCGCCCGAGGCGCGGGCGGGGAGGGGCGGGGCCCCGGCGGAGGCGGGGGCGGGGCCGGGCGCGGGGTTTTCGGGACGAGGGCGGGAAGGCGGGGCAGCCCGTGGCGGGACGGGCGCGCTGGGCGGGGCCTCTGGAGGGTGGGCAGCGGGCGGGGCGGCCTCGCTGGGTACCCGGAGTCTGACTCGAGCTCCGACGTTTGGCCGCGCACCGCCCTCTTCCTCCTGAGCCTTTGCGGCGGAGCTTCGGTCGCGTTGAGCCGCGCCTTCTCTTCCTCCTCCACGCTGCCCTTAACAGGCCGCGCCACTTCCTGGGGTGTGAAGGACTCGGGTGCGAGCCTGGGCCTGCAGCGCGGCGGCGGAGAGAACGGAGAGGACAGCTGGCGGGTGGTTGTGTGGGGTGGTTGGGGCCGCGGCGGCGTTCCGGCCAGTGGGCATTGGTGGGCAAGGAAGAGAGGCAGAAAAAGGTTACCCAGGAAACGGGCTTCGACGTCGGGCGAGAGGTGGCACGTTCGAAACCCCCTCCCTAACTCAGCCCGGCTGGACCCCGCTGCTTAACGAGGGGTCGTGCGGCAAAGAAAGTGGACAGGTTGCCACTTCTGTGCCTCCCCATCAGGGAACCTGGGCTATAAGGGGTTCGCAGACCAGACCAGCTTGGTTCCAGGTGTGTGTGTGGTGGGAGCCCTGTATACTTTGAGGAAGCCTCTAACTCCCAGGCCAGCGTGCAGGAGAGCAGCCGGCGTTACAGTCTACACTGGGCTACACACGGTCCCATGAAGTAGGAGTTCTCCCCATGTCATAGAGTGGGGCCCCGGAAGATGAAGAAACTTGCCTAAGAGCCCACAGCTGGCAAGAGGCAGAATTGTGGCTCCAAAACCCGAATTTTTCCACAGGTTTACCCTTTGTTGATTTGCAAGTAAGGGCTGAAGGCTGTGTGGGTCAGAGACTTAAGCACTGAAGCCCCTTGACCTCGATTTGACCCAGAGGCCTCAGACCCTGAGTGAGCAGACTCCTCACCCAGGAGAAAGACTCATGGAGGTGCTGTCAGTAATGTGGATAGGGAAGCTGTGGGCTCTGGCAGCCAACCAGCAGGGAATAACAGTAGCTACCTTATTTTGAGAGTTTACTATGTGCTAGTACTATCCGCCATGAAGTAGGTGGTGTTGTGGTGTCCATTTCACAGATGAGAAAATGAAGGCATATGAGTTGACACTACGGTTGTGATCATACAGAATCAACTTTCCTCACTTGACTTCCTGGACACCAGATCTTTCTGATCTTCCTCACTTCACTGGCCATTTCTGTCTCCTCTCTGGAGTTCTTCCCCAGTTGTTGAAGGCCCTGGCCATAGTCCATGATGTTCTTTTGTGTCTACACTCCCTCGGAGTGATTTATAATATCCATATGCTGATCACTGATCTGTCTCCAGCCCAAATCTCTTCCCTGACCTCCAAATTCAACTGCTTATTTTACTGGCATCTCAAACACAATACATCTTGCCCCCAGCAACCTACTCCTTACACTCCTTACGCTCCACTCCCGTTCTTACCTCCTTCAGAGAGTGATACTCTTGTTCATTCAGTTCCCCAGAATCTAAAAGGTGTCCTTGATGTGCTTCTCTTACTCTCAAATGCCATTTGCAAGCCCTCAGCCAGCCTTGTCTGTGCTACCTTCAAAACATCAAAATTCACCAACTCTGATGTAACCATCCTCAATCAAGCCACCATCATCTTGCCCTGGATTATATAGCAGATACTAATTGGTCACCCTGCTTCCACCGCCTCCATTCCTCTTCCCTAGTCTGTTTTCCACAGAGCATCCAGGAAATCTTTGTAAGCATAAATCAGATCATGCCATTTGTTCAGAACCAAATCCATAGAAGCCCTGTTCAATCTGGTTCCTATCTCCCTCCCCACCCACATCTATCACTACCATGCTGGACCTGCCTTAGCCACACTAGCCTGAGAGCTATTCCTTGAACTTGCCATATTTCTTCCTGCCTCAAGGCCTTTGTACTTGCTATTCACTTTGCCTGAAACACTTGTCCCCAATATTTCATTCAATTCAGGTCTCTTAAATGTCACCTTATGACAGAGACCTTTTAGACTACCTTATGCAGAATGGCCTCCTGCCTGAATCTGCTTAACCTGCTTGTTTTGTTTTTTTGTTTGTTTTGAGACGAAGTCTTGCTCTTGTCCCTCAGGCTGGAGTGCAATGGTGCAATCTTGGCTTACTGAAACCTCTGCCTCCCAGATTCAAGCAATTCTCCTGCCTCAGCCTCCCGAGTAGCTGGGATTACAGGCACCTGCCATCATGCCGGGCTAATCTTTTGTATTTTTAGTAGAGATGGGGTTTCATCGTTGGCCAGGCTGGTCTCGAACTCCTGACCTCAGGTGATCTGCCCGCCTCGGACTCCCAAAGTGCTGGGATTACAGGTTTGAGCCACCGTGCCCAGCCTTAACCTGCTTGATTTTTTTCAGAGTGGGTATCAACTACCCAACATTATGCATTTCTTTTCTGTTGTCTTGCCTCCCTCATTAGAAGATCAGCTTCATGAGAACGGGAAATTTCTGTCTTGTTCACTACTGTATCTTCAGCCCCTAAAACTGAGCCTGGCACGTACTTGGTGCTGAATCGATATTCTTTTGGGTTTTTTTCTTTGTTTGTTTTTTGAGGCAGAGTCTCACTCTGTCGCCCAGGCTGGAGTGCAGTGATGTGATCTCAGCTTACTGTAAGCTCCGCCTCCCAGGTTCAAGCCGTTCTCCTGCCTCAGCCTCCCAAGTAGCTGGGACTACAGGCGCCTGCCACCATGCCCGGCTAATTTTTTTTTATTTTTAGTAAAGATGGGGTTTCACCGTGTTAGCCAGGATGGTCTCGATCTCCTGATCTCGTGATCCACCCGCCTCAGCCTCCCAAAGTGCTGGGATTACAGTTGTGAGCCACCACATCTGGCTGATATTTGTTAAAATACTTTTTAAATACCATGATCATCTTGATGTGGGAAGGGGAGAAGGGAAAAAATATTGCTAACTTAGTTCAGAACATAAAGTGGAGTTCTCCAAGGAGTTGGTAAAGGTGAAGCTGACCCCAGCACCCTGTATTTAGGGGTAAAGTCGGCCTGGCCCATGAGTGAGGGTGGGTCAGATTAGTTCCACAACTGAAAATTAAGTGCAAGGGGAAATGGGGATATCTTCCACTGGTATAGATGATGGCTAGGAAATAGGACTGCAAGGGGTATTAGGAATCACAGACCTGTCCCAGGACACTCTGTGGCCAGAAATCGAGGAAAAGGAACAACACTTGCTGGTTGCCTATCCCTCAGGAACTTGCAGAGTCCATTGAGGCCCGAGCACTAGTCTCAGCAGCCCCTGATCCACAGGCAACTAGAATTAGTAAATTACAAATAATACAGATGGCCCAGAAACCTTTGGGACAACATTGTCTAGCAGTCCAGACATGAACTGGTGCTGGTGAGACAGACCCAGACAACCTTCCTCCCCACTGTCTCCAGCTCTTTTCCACTCTCGACTTCGTCAGGTGAAAAATTAATCCCATCCAGTGAGACAAATGGAGGAGGAAGTTGCAGTGCTGATTGGCCAAAAGCTGGCAAGGGGGCTTGGCTGTTGGCCCATCCATGTGCTCATCTGCCCAGAATCACCAGCTCCCTGCCTCTCCCTGCAGCTGGCCTTCCTCTGCCCTCCCCTGGCGCCCTCTTCTGCACCTGTCAGGTTACATTTCTGTTTTTACCCTCATGGATCAGAAGGGCATCAAATAGTGCCTGGCACATAGTAGACAGTTATTTCAGTCATCTATTGCAGTGTAACACCTACCCCAAAACTTAGTGTTTTAAAACAACACTTTCGGCCGGGCGCGGTGGCTCACGCCTGTAATCCCAGCACTTTGGGAGGCCGAGACGGGCGGATCACGAGGTCAGGAGATCGAGACCATCCTGGCTAACACGGTGAAACCCCATCTTTACTGAAAATACAAAAATTAGCTGGGCGCAGTGGCGGGTGCCTGTAGTCCCAGCTACTTGGGAGGCTGAGGCAGGAGAATGGCGTGAACCCAGGAGGCGGAGCTTGCAGTGAGTGGAGATCAGGCCACTGCACTCTAGCCTGGGTGACAGAGCGAGACTCCGTCTCAAAAAAAAAAAAAAAAAAAAAAAAAAAAACACTTTCTTGCAGTTTTGCAGTTGACTGGGCAGCTTTGGTTCACATGGTGTCAGCTGAGGCACTGGTACAGTTGGAAGTTCCAAAATGGCTTCACTCATGTGCGTGGTAGTTGTTGCTGGCTGGGGGCTGGAAGCTCAGAATGGGTTGGGTCATGGGGCTTTCTTTCTCCACTTGGACCTCTCCACAAAGGACTCTCCATGTGGCTGCGTGGGTTTCCTCACAAACTAGAGGAAGCATTCCAAAAAGGAGCATGTCAAAAACACAGAAGATGCAGATCCCTTAAAGCCCAGCCTTAGCATCACTTCTAGGGCATTCTTTTGCTTAAAACAAGTTTATAGGGCAGTCCAGATTCAAGGGGAGTAAAACTGGCTCTGCCTCTTGTTTTTTCTTTTTTTTAGATTAGATCTTCATTTGTCAACCAGCCTGTAGTACAGTGGTGTGATCATAGCTCACTGTAACCTCAAACTCCTGGGCTCAAGTGATTCTCCTGCCTCAGCCTCCCGAGTATCTGGGACTACAGGGATGCGCCTCCATGTCAAGCTAATTTTTAAATTTTTAGTAGAGATGCGGTGTTGCGATATTGCTCAGGCTAGTCTCGAACTCCTGAGCTCACACAGTCCTCCTGCTTTGGCCTCCCAAAGTGCTGAGATTACCAGCATGAGCCATTTCACCTGACCAACTCCATCTCTTGATGGGAGGAGGGGCAAAGAATTGTCAGGCACCTTTAATCCACAGTAGTTTGCCCAATGGCCACAAATTAGGTAGATTCTTCCCACAGGTAAAATACATTAGTGTCTTCCTAAGATCCCCCCAAAGGTTCAACTAATTAAGACTTCAGGTCCAAAGTATTATCTAAATCAAATCCAGGTGTTACTGACCAAAGAGCAAAAGCACTCACTCACTGCCCACTGTTCTAGAAACCAATACTGTGACACCAGGTTTTTGAGAAAAGAAAAGCTTTGTATTGCAGGTAGGCCAACAGGGAGATAGAAGAGTCCAGCTGAAATCTCCTTGTGGTGACTTTAGGTCTCCCTGGGCTGTCTCAAGTCTCCCTGGGCTGGCTTTAAGGTAGTGTTTTTATCAGAAAAATTTTTGGGGGTGGATTCTGAGATTAATAAGTAACTGGTGGAAGGAAAGGGGAGGTCTGGAAAGTCCTCAGGCATGCACAATTATTTCTTCATGCCTCTTCATGAGTCACATGTGCAATTCGGGGGGATTTAGAATGTAACATGTGGTGGAAATTTGTGACACCAGAAAGCTCTTTCTGTGCAAGAGCCCAGTTGCCCTATTGGTTCCAACTAATTTCAGCCAGTTCTTTTATCTCAAGCAGAGGGAGTTTTGGCATTTCAGCACATTGATTCTTTTCTTATCTGCCATCCTGCAAACTCAGGAATTTCTGTTAGTCATTGGTTTCTTTAACTCTTTGGGACACAGTTTCACAGGTATGTTCCTCAGGTTCAGGGACGGGAGGTATGGATAGCCGGGTGCAGTGGCTCACGCCTGTAATCCCAGCACTTTGGGAGGATGAGGTGGGAGGACCACTTGAGCCCAAGAGTTTGAGACCAGCCTGGGTAACATCTCTAAAAAATAAAGATAAGGCCGGGCGCGGTGGCTCACGCCTGTAATCCCAGCACTTTGGGAGGCCGAGGCAGGCAGATCATGAGGTCAGGAGATCGAGACCATCCTGGCTAACACGGTGAAACCCCGTCTCTACTAAAAATACAAAAAATTAGCCAGGCATGGTGGTGGGCGCCTGTAGTCCCAGCTACTCGGGAGACTGAGGCAGGAGAATGGCGTAAACCCCGGAGGCAGAGCTTGCAGTGAGCCGAGATCATGCCACTGCACTCCAACCTGGGCGACAGAGCGAGACTCTGTCTTAAAAAAAAAAAAAAAAGATAAAAGAGGGACCCGTGGATTATAAAGACAAATTACCTTATTCCTTTTTTTCTCTCTCTCTCCCTTTTCCTGAGAAATTTAGTTAAAAAGTCACTAGGTAGGGTTGAGCAACATAAGAGTCCAAACAGCATAGACAGGGTGTCAAAGCCCAACCAGGATAGGGAGCGGTAAGGGGGTGGCGGGGAGGATAATAGCCCAGCAAAGAGAGTCAAAGCTCAGGAGAGTAAAAAGGTCCTCAGGACCTGAGCATGGTAGGAAGTCTCCTGTGAAGGGCAACTGAGTACAGGGTGTTGAAGCCAAGACGTGATGAAGGGAGTGTTGAACACAGGAACACTGATTAAAAAGTAAGTATATGGCCGGGCATGGTGGCTCACACCTGTAAACCCAGCACTTTGGGAGTCCAAGGCAGACAGATCACCTGAGGTCAGGAGTTAGAAACCAGCCTGGCCAACGTGGTGAAACTCCATCTCTACCAAAAATACAAAAAGTAGCTGGCCTGGGTGGTACATGCCTGTAATCCACAGCTGCTTGGGAGGCTGAGGCAGAAGAATCACTTGAACCTGGGAGGCAGAGGTTGCAGTGAGCCGAGATTGTGCCATCGCACTCCAGCCTAGTCTACAGAATGAGACTCCATCTCAAAAAAAAAAAAAAAAAAAAAAAAAGTAACTATATATAGATGAGAGTTACCCAAGTTTCTGACAGTCAGAGGAGTTACAAATATAGACAGGGAAAAAACTAAACTGAATCCCTTGATACATTATTTAAAGTTGAGAAATTTGTGTGAATTCATGATTTTTGATATAGTGAAAAATGATGAAATAAGAATGGTGTGTGTGTGTGTGTGTGTATTGTCTGGGAGCAGAAATTTCCCAAGGCCATGAGCACATCTAGCAGCCAAGTCTTGGTTTCTAAACACCATTCTCTAATAAAAGGACTTAGGTATTCTTGGAGAAAAGGCTGATTGCTGATTCTAGGGATTGGCTAGGAATATTACAAGATGAACTTGGAAAGTCTTGTATCAGAAAGTGGGGAAGAACTCAAAGAATGATAAGATTATGTCAAAAAGACACAGAAATCAGTTTGAAGGGGCTCCTATTGGCCAAATATAGAAAAATTTGATCATGAAAATAAATATTGATAGATACAATTTATTACCAGTTGAACAAAGTAAACCATGAGTCCATAGTGATATAAATAAATGGAATTTGATGAGTAACAATATATTTACCTAATTTCAAATACTGCCTTAAGAAATACTAATAATTTTAATGGGAAACATTAGAAAAATCCAAATTGTGAGACATTCTAGGAAACAACCATCCTGAAATCTTCCAGAATGTCAAGGTCATGATAGTCAAAGATTGAGAAAATGTTCTCATCACAATTGAAGGAAAATAAAGAGAAATAACAACTAACTATCCTTTTCTTGGGGTTACACTACTGTCCAAAGAGCATGTAGTGAGGGCAGTACTGCCAATGTCTACACAACACACCTGCATCAACTAGAGCTTTGCTTTAGCTTGGTGCAATTTTTGGAAAAATGAAAAACTGAAGGAAAAAAACTAAATGCAACATGTGATTCTAAAGTGGATCCTTCTATTATAAAGAATATTCTCTGGGCATGGTGGCTCACATATGTAATCCTAGCACTTTGAGAGGCCGAGGCAGGCAGATCACCTGAGGTTAGGGGTTCAAGACCAGCCTGGCCAACATGGCGAAACACCATCTCTACTAAAAATACAAAAATTAGCCAGGCGTGGTGGCACATGCCTGTAATCCTAGCTACTCAGGAGGCTGAGGCAGGATAATCACTTGAACCTGGGAGGTGGAGGTTGCAGTGAGCCGAGATCGTGCCACTGCCCTCCAGCCTGGGTGACAGAGTGTGACTCCGTCTCAAAACAAAACAAAACAAAACAAACAAACAAAAATATATATATATATGTATATTATTGGGGGCCAGGAGCAGTGGCTCATGCCTGTAATCCCAACACTTTGGGAGGCCAAGACAGATGGACCACTTGAGGCTAGGAGTTCAAGACCAGCCTGACCAATGTGGTGAAACCCCATCTCTAGTAAAAATACAAAAATTAGCTGGGTGTGGTGGTGTGCACCTGTAATCCCAGCTACTTGGGAAGCTGAGGCAGGAGAATCACTTGAACCTGGGAGGCGGAGGTTGCAGTGAGCCAAGATCATGCCACTGCACTCCAGCCTGGGTGACAGAGCAAGACTCTGTCTAAAAAAAAAAAAAAAATTATAATCTTATGGACCCATAATCCTATATGCTGTCCATTGTTGACTGAAATGTTGTGTGGCACATGATGGCATTTGAGAGTAAATTTCTCATGTATATAATTAGAGTCCTAGTGTGGTTCATAACTCATGCCTATAATCCCAGCTCTTTGGGAGGCCAAGGCAGGAAGATCGCTTGAGGCCAGAAGTTTGAAACTAGCCTGGGTAACATAGCAAGACCCCTGTCTCTACGAAAATTTTTAAAAATTATCTAGACATGGTGGTGCATACCTGTAGTCCTAGCTACTCGGAAGGCTGAGGCAGGGAGATCATTTGAGCCCAGGAGTTTGAAGTTATAGTAAGCTATGATCAAGCCACTGTACTCCAGCCTGGATGACAGTAAGACCCTGTCACTAAAAAATAAAAATTAAGTTAAAAAAAGAATATTATTGGGATGACCAGTGATACTGGGATGGGGACTAAGGATAAAATGATAATAATGTAGCCATGTTAACTTCCTGTTTTGATGATTATATTGTGGTTACACTGGAAATATACACAAAAGGGTTTTGGAGTAATAGGGCATCATATCAGAAATTTACTCACAAGTACCATCATGTGCCAAATAACACTTCAGTCAACAGTGGACAGCATATAGGATGATGGGTCCATAAGATGATAATAAAGCTGCCCTGTACAGGTATACTATTTTTTATATTTTACACTGTATTATTACTGTACCTTTTCTAGGTTTAGATATGTTTAGTTATACACTTACCATTGTGTTACAGTTGCCTACAGTGTTCAGTACAGTAACAAGCTGTGCAGGTTTGTAGCCTAGGAGCAATAGGCCGTACCATATAACCTAGATGTATAGTGGGCTGTACTATCTAGATTTAGGCTCACTCTATGATGTTTGCACAATAACAAAATTGACTAATGACACATTTCTCAGAAAAAAATCCTTATGATTAAGCTGTATATGACTGTAGTCTAAAAAAATTATTTGTACTAAACTTGCAACTTCTCCTTAAGTGACTTTTTCCCCACACATCTAACATATAATGGAAATACAAGGACAAGAAAACCACAACAGACACTCCCATTTAGAATAGGAGATTAATAAGAGGCACATAGCAGTCATTAGCAAATCTGAGAACTAACCATGCACTTGTCACCAACTCCACCTGCTCCAGGGGCAGGGAATGTGATTCTCTGTGGCTCTTATCTCTACCCTTCCTTTGAGTCATTCCTCCTTTTCCAAAAGAAATAGGCTTTGTTCACAGTCGTTAACTTGTTCAAGATGCTTCACTGGGTACCCAGTGTGCTCTTTTCATGTTGAACTATTGTCTGTTTTAGCTCAAGCCACTACTGCTTACACTGGTACAATTCTTGTAGGGGAAAAAACTGGACTTTCCATGAATTTTATTTTTAATCAAACCATACCCCCAAATCTCGAGATAAGCCCTTCCCTCCTTTAGGCTGTGAATTACAGTGCTGTGGACCAAACCTTTAAGACTCTTAGAAGCACTTTAGTCTACATGAGAGGTTTAGAAGGCACTGTTTTAAGTCTTTCTGAGATCTCAACAGTCTTACAACCATAAAAAAGAACAAAATTATGTCCTTTGCAGCAATATGGATGCAGCTGGAGGCCATTATCCTAAGCAAATTAATGCAGGAACAGAAAACCAAATACCACATGTTCTCACCGATAAGTGGGAGCTAAACATTGAGTACACACGACACAAAGGTGGGAACAATAGACTCTGGGGACTCCAACAGAGGTGGGGGGACAAGAGTTGAAAAACTACCTATCGGGTACTACCTACTGGGTGATAGGATCAATAGAAGCCCAAACCTCAGCATCATGCAATATACTCATATAACAAACCTGAACCTGTACCCCTGAATCTAAATTTCTTTTTAAATTGCTACCCATATATTAGTATATGTCAATAATATACTAATAGAGTACAAAAAATAACTAATATAACATTTGAGAAACAACAACAAAAGTCTTACAGCCACATCCTTGACCTTAAGTCCCCATTTTACAGGGAAGGTCTTGGAATTAATATTTCCTCAGGTTTTAATTTACTTTGAGCATTTTTTTTTTTCTGGCTGTAGATAATGCCCTGGACCCTCTATAGTTTCTCAAAATTTTGCTTGAAACAAAATAGTTTCTTCTTCCTGTACTTCTTCACAGGCAGCTAAAAGGAGTAAGTTGGCATTTTGAACATTTTGCCTAGAAATCTCCATACCAAGGCGGCAAGTTCAATTCTTTTATCCGCGTTACTACGTTACCACTATGTCACTTAGGTCCTGAATAACCTCCCAACAACTTCCTCACTGTGCTGTCATCCTCCTTCCTACACTTCAGGATTCTGAAGCTTCCTGATTCCAAAGTCAATGTTATATGTTTTAGTTTTTTGTTATGGAAGCTACCCACTTCTGGGTGTTAATTTGTTTTAATTATCTATTGCAGGGGTTGGGAAACTAGTTTGCATGGCCAAACCTACCCCACCATCTGTTTTGGTAAGTGAAAATGCATTAGAACTCAGCCATGTTCTTTTGTTTGTGTATTTTCTATGGTTGTTTTCATACTGTGATGGCAAAGTTTAGTAGCAACAGAGATCATCTGGCCTGCAAAACCTAAAATATTGACTATCTGATCTTTTACGGAAAGTTTGCCAATGCCTGATTTATTGCTATGCAAAACAAAACAAAAAAAAACCTACTCAAAATGAATCTCTTAAAACAACAATTTATTATTTCTTACAATTACGTGTGTTACCCATTAACCCAATGGTTTTCTGCTTCACAGAGTGTTGGCTGGGGTGGTAGAAAGTCTGGAGGTACAAATGACCTCACGCACATGGCTGAAAGTTGGTGCTAGTTGCCAACTGGAAGCTCAGCTGGAACTGTTAGCCAGGTGTCTCACTTCTCCTCCTCCAGGTCTGCCCCCACAGAGTTGGTTGGGTCTCTTCACAGCTTTGCAGCTGGGTTCTCAGAAGGAGCATTCTGAATGCATAGGAGAGAACAGAATACTTTGTTGTTGTTGTTGTTTTGAGACAGGATCCCACTCTGTTGCCCAGGCTGGAGTGCAGTGGTGTGTGATCTCGGCTCACTGCAACCTCCACCTCTTGGGCTCAGATGATCCTCCTAACTCAGCCTCCTGACTAGTTGCTACTACAGGTGTGCGCCACCCTGCCCAGCTAATTTTTGTATTTTTAGTAGATATGGGGTTTTGCCATGTTGCCCAGGCTGGTCTCAAACTCCTGGGGTCAAGTTTTCTACCCACCTCGGCCTCCTAACGTGCTGGGATTGCGGGCGTGAGCCATTGTGCCTGGCCGAGAAGATCTCTTCAGGCCAAGCCTCAGAAGTTATACAGTGATACATAGCTACATTCTATTGGTCTGCATAAGTCACAGCACCAACCTAGGTTCAAGGGGAGAGGAAATAGACTCCACATATTGATAAGAGATGTAGGAAAGAATTTGTGGCCGTTTTTAATCCGTCACAACACAAATAAACTGCCTGTCAGGATAGTATTACCATCTATATTTTGTTCTGAGTGCTCAACTATACTTGTTCTCATGACCCGAAGTGGATCTGCTTCCTCCTCTCACCCCTTTATCCCAGCCTGTACAAAGGTACCATAGCACTGGGCCCAGGCCCTGCTCAGTGACTTTGGTCATCCATTTCCAGCAACATCTATACCTAACATATGTATCGAGACTGTAGACAGGATACATCTACAGTCTGTTGGGATGGGTTATTTGCCTCAAGTGCTGCTTTCTCAGATCCTAGAAAGGCCAACAGAAGCCTGGTAACTGCCTTCAATTGCTGTATCTTAAAAATGTTGGAATATCCCATAACTAATTGCTAATTAGTTATTGCCATAATAATGCTGCTTAGCAAATAACCACCAAATTGAAGTGCTGTACAATAATAAAGCATGTATTTCTCTCTCAGGTGTCCATGGATTGGCTGGGACAGCTCTGATTAAGGATGTAGTAGCTCTGTAGGTTGGCTAGGTTAGTCTATGCCATGTGTCTCTATATCTTCTGTGATGCCCACCAAGGGCATGTTTTTCACATGGCACAAGATGGGTGAGCAAAATGCCCCAATATTTCATAAGGCCTGTGGTTGGAGTGGTCACTTCCACCCACATTCTATCAGCCAAAACAAGTTGGCCAACCCAACATTATCATCTTCTGCCTCTAGTGGGAGAAATTTCAAAGTTACATGGCAAAGGGACTGGATATAGGGAGTGGTAAAGAATTAGGAATAATGCAACCCTCCATGACTTTTTCTTTTTCTGGAGCTAGAATGGTGGTTGGGAATTGTGCTCCAGAACAATTCACAATTTGTAGTATCTCTGGTCTCTTTTCCTCCAGTTTCCTGCTGTTCCCAACCTGCACTATGGACTTCATCAGATTTCAGCATTAGAGAGAATATGGAAGGACATCAACCTAACTTCATCCAGTGAGGATTTCCACACACCATACACTCTCTGAGAGTTCTCCTGGCTTTGTGTGCACACCTCCAGTGACAGGGAGCTTGCTATGTCATGAGGCAGCCTGCTCCCTTGTGGCTATCACTGACCCAACTATTAAGCCTTCTTATACAGACAGTCCCTGACTTGCCATTAGACTTACGACTTTTTGACTTTACAGTGGTGAAAAAGCAATATGCATTCAGTAGAAACTGTATTTCAAATTTTGAATTTTGATCTTTTCCCAGGCTAGCAACATATGAAGGCCAACCTTTTGTTTTTAAAATAGGCTTTGTGTTAGATGCTTTTGCCCAACTATAGGTTAATGTAAAGGTTCTGAGAATATTTAAGGAAGGCTAGGCTAAACTGTGATCTTTGGGAGCTTAGACATGTTAAGTGCATTTTCAACTTACAATATTTTCAACTTACGATGAGTTTATTGGGATGAAGCCCATTGTAAATAAAGGAACATCTGCATTAAGCTAAAATTCATGTCTATAACTTCGTCAGTAATATCAAGTCTGTTCCTCAGAGCCAGAGAATAAACTGAATCATTTTCCACGTGATGGTCTTTCTGCTGTTTAAAGAGATCAGCCATGTACCTTCTCCCAAGCTGAAGACAACTCCTCACCAGGCTACCTATCAATTCTACCTTTTTTTTTAAAGAGATGGGGTCTCACTATGTTGCCCAGCCTGGTCTTGAACTCCGAGCTCAAGTGATCCTCCCACCTCAGCCTTCTGAGTAGCTGGGATTATAGGCACACACCACCATGCCCAGCTCCATTTCCATTGTTCTTCATGCTTCCTTGTTGAGTTCCTTCCCTATCCTGATTATTATTCTTTGATTGGGCTTTGACTCCCTGGGCATTTAGTAGGGTCCATAACTGAATGCAGCATTCCAGCCAGGGTCTAAGCAACAGAATAGAGCAGGACCATCATCTCCGTAATGTCAAATATCATACTTTCATCAGTGTCTTCTGAGACAATGGTTTTGACTATGAAAACAGTCAGTTATAACACTGCTCTGCCATGGCCACCACTGCCCATGATTATTTAACACCACTGCTACAGGACCGTTCATGCTGCTGCTGCCTCCATGAATAATTTCTACACCACTCCTGCCTCTTAGAATCGCTCCTCAGAATTCAGAGTCTTCAGTGGGAATGACTGAGCCAATTCACATGCTTGAGCCCTAGCTGCCAGGTAGGGGAGGAATGAATCTTCCCCTTTCTGCCTCCATGGTGGGAGCTAGGGCATTGCAGCCCTCCAGTACTACATACACTGGAAAATTCTTCCTAAATAAGATGGGGGATTTCATGCTGAGTGGACAAGTATAATGGCAAAGGTTCGCTCCAGTCATTTTAAAAAGTTCAATTTCCCTTTAATTGTACTATTATCCAACCCATATTTTCCTCTTTAGTCACAGGAATAATATGCCACAGATTGTAAAAGGCCGGCTCAGTTTGCCAACAGACTATCAAATGCAGCTCTGTGATCTGGCAGTTTAGGGACCTGTTAAAAAAGGAAATATGATAGTCTTTGCTCTGGCTTGTTCTGAGAAATCTCCACTTCCTTTACATCTTTAAAAGTCTATTCTTGGCCAGGCACAATGACTCACGCCTATAATCCCAGCACTTCAAGAGGCCGAGGCAGGAGGATTGCTTGAGCCCAGGAGTTCAAGATCAGCCTGGGCAACATAGTGAGACTTTGTCTCTATTAAAAATAAAAAAATTAGCCAGGCTTGGTGGTGGTATGTGTCTGTAGTCGCAACTAGTCATGAGGCTGAGGTGAGAGGATTGCCTAAGCCCAGGAGGTTGAGGTGGCAGTGAGATGTGATTGCACCACTGCATTCCAGCCTGGGGGGCAACAGAACAAGACCCTGTCTTACACATTACACACACACACACACACACACACACACACTATTCTTAGATAAGAGTGTAGTTTGCAGAATCAACTTCTTCCTGTAATGGACAGGTATTGATTTTGTCTGCTTCCTCCTTAACATTACTCCTTCTGTTAGAGATTCCCACTCTTCCCCATGTGATTAGAAGAGGCTAACTATGGGGTCGCTATGGCCTAGGTGACTTATATCTGGCCAATCAGAACACTATACCCTTCTGGCCACAATTGATTGGTTCAGGGATCAACATATGGCCCAAGAAGGACTAATGAGCAATGTCCCTTCTTCTCCCAGGACTTCTGCTGCAAATGTTGAGTAAAAGACTTTTCCTTTCATCTGGAATGGCCAGTCTGGAGTTAGCAAGGGTGCTATATTAGTTTCCAAGGACTCCTCTAACAAATTGTTACAGACTTCGTGGCTTAAAACAACAGAAATTGATTCTCTTACAGTTCTGGAGGCTAAAAGTCCAAAATATCAAGGTGTCAGCAGGGACATGTTTCTTCTTCCTTTTCTTTTCTTTTCTTTTCTTTTTTTTTTTTTTTGAGATAGGGTCTCACTCTGTCACCCTTCCTAGTAACTGGTATCACAGGCATATGCACCATGCCCAGCTAATTTTTTAAAAAAATGTTTGTAGAGACGAGGTCTTACTCCGTTGCCCAGGCTGGACATGCTCCTTCTGAAAGCTCTAAGGAAGAATTATTTCTTGCCTCTTCTAGCTTCTGGTGGCTCGCAGCCATCCTTGACATTCCTTGGCTTGTAATGGCATCATTCTAATCTCTGCCTCCATCTTCACATGGCCTTCTCTCTGCCTATGATTTTCTCCTGTTGATGTGTCCTCTCCTCTTATAAGTAAACCAATCACTAGACTTAGGGCTCACCCTAATCCAGTATGACCCCATCTTGACTTAACTAATTGCATCTGCAAAGACTATTTCCAAATAAGCTCAATTCTGAGGTTTCGGATAGAAATGAATTTTGGAGGTACGCTATCTGTCTCATTACAGCCATTATGTGGAAAGAGCCTGTCTGAGAATTAAGCCAACAAGGAAGCTAGAGGGTTGCACCCTGGTGTGCTGTATCAGACTCCCCCTGGGCTGACCAGTTATGTGACCTGGTGAATTACTCCTCCCTTTTTCCCCCCATAAGCTGATTTGAAGTGACAGAAAGAAACTGATTACCACTCCTTTTGCAAAATTAGAAAAGCATTTACACATGACTAATGTTCCAAACTTCTCCCCACTGTATTCATCCTCCAAAAGTCTCTGACAAGGATTGAGCAATTTCATTTGGAAATTCTCTTAGTGCCTTAGATTTACTTCATTTGGCTAGGAAACTAACTTATTTTGAGAAGCGAGATGATCTCTTACAATGTCTTCAACCATTCCTTTCTTATAATTTTTATTGTGGAAAATTTTAAAAATATACAAAAATAGAGAAAATAGTGTAAGTCTCCAAGTTCCCATCACCTCACTTCAAAAAAATCAATATTTAGCCATGTTTATTTCATCTATAGCCCCAACTTCCCTCCACCTCCTGCAGGATTAGTTTAAAGCAAAATTCAGATAACATGTACAGTAGTACCTGCTTATCTGTTGCTTTCTGATGTCTCAGTTACTGGAGGTTAACCGTGGCCTAAAATATTAAATGGAAAATTTCAGAAATAAAAAATTCATAAGTTTTAAATTGCACACTGCTCTGAATAGTGTGATGAAATATTGCCCCATTCCTTGCCATCCTACCCAGGACATGAATCATCCCTTTTTCCAGCTTATCCATACTGTGTACCTTTCCTGCTTATTAGATAGTTACCCATTAGTAGCTATCTGTTTTGGTTATCAAACAGATAACCAAATTTTGGTTATCAAATAAAAAAACATAGGATGTATGTAGGGTTCAATACAATCTGCAGTTTCCAGCATCCACTGGGGGTCTGAGAACACATACCCAAGGATAAGGGTGGACTCTTGTAATTAATTTACCCTCTTCAACCACCATCCTCAGCTTAAAATTCGCTCATAACTGCATTTGATAAGCTCTGTTGCCTGCAAGACAAAGCCAGGTACTTTACACATAGGAAGTGGACAATTGAGGTTTGCTAAGTAGAGTCCTTGCTCTCAGAATTTTCAATCTAATAAGAGAGAAAAGACAAGAACCTCCTCCAGGTGCTCACCAAACTTTAATGTGAATCACCTGGGGAGCAGTTAAAATGCAGATTCTGCTCAAGTAGGTAGGAACTGCATTCTGGAGTTCCAACAAGCTTTTGGGCAATACCAGTGATGCTGATCCATGGATCACACTTTGAGCTGCAAGGCCCTAAACCATCATGCAAAGGAGATAATGATTGAGTGCTGTATAAGGTAGAGATAATGGGCCATACTGTTTAAGACCTGGCTTGTTAAGTAGCTTACCACAGTTATCCAAATTAATTTTTTAAATATTCCAGAGTGAGACTAACATCGAGCCAACCACCAGGGAGCCACAAAAGAAATTTTATAAACTCTGGGAAGAGAAGGCACAGTTACCTACCAGCTCAGGAAACATATATGACAGACAGCGAACATGTCTAGCCAACTCAGGGCGACTCCTTTCTCCACAAACTTGCCCCTCTTTAGGAAGGGTCCTGTGTAGCCATGTCAGTACTGCTTGCTCCCAGCCCCCAGCCACAGCTGTCTGAGCCAGGGGTGAGCATCTGACCCAAGTTGGTCTAATCAGATGATTTCTCCTGAGAATTTAGATTTGAGATTCTGGAAAGCTAGTTGGCCCTGGGTGTGGCTGGAATTGAGATGATGTAAACATTCCACCTTCTGCCAATGCACAGAGAAGCAAAGAAAGCTGAGAGAACGAAACAGACCACAGAAAGAGAAGTGGACATAGAAATGAAAGAGAAATGCCCACGTTCCTAAGGCTTCCTTGCCCCCATTCTGGTCTTTCCTGAAGCCTATCAGCATTTCTTCCCATGGTTTCTGTGCCTTAGAACTCAATCCCCTTATATTAAAAATCTTCCAAGTGTTGCACCAGTGAGTTTCAGATCTTCAAAAGCAAAGAGACTGGCTGGGCGCAGTGACTCACGCCTGTAATCCCAGCACTTTGGGAAACTGAGGTGGGCAGGTCACTTGAGGTAAGGAGTTCGAGACCAGCCTGGCTAACATGGTGAAACCCCGTCTCTACTAAAAGTACAGAAATTGGCCGGGGGCGGTGGTGGGCACCTGTAGTCCCAGCTACTCAGGAAGCTGAGGCATGAAGATCGCTTTAACCTGGGAGGTGGAGGTTGCGGTGAGCCGAGATTGGGCCACTGCACTCTCCAGCCTGGGCGACAGAGTGAAACTCTTTGTCTCCAACAAACAAACAAAAAGGAAAGAAACTGAGAAATAAACACAGTTCTACAAGCAGGACGAAGTCAGAGAGGAAGAGAAGGGTAAGAGCCTAGAAATGCAGGTCAGTGTGGGTCCCCCAGGTGGGTAGGTAGGAGGCAGGCTATTCCTGATAGGAATGAAGTTTCAGGAACCAGCAAAGAAATTTCCTTTCTGCAGGCAGAGTGGAAGCCACCTGGTTCATGCTCCCTGCCTGTCTGGAGAGCCTTACCTGGGAATTCCCCTCAGCCTTCCTGTTTGTGTGGGATCAGCCATGCCAGAATGAACCTTGTTCCAGTCAAGCTCTGGGGCCCTGGTAGCCCTGCTTTCCTGCCACCTGTAGTCACAGCCTGGCCCTCCCAAGTGACTTGGGGAGCTGTTCCCAGCTGGCTGCCACTCTGCCATTTCCCTAATCAGCATGCCACTCCCCAGGTCCCCAGCCTGGGGATGTGTGGCTTGGCTGAGCTGCAGGTGGGTCCTGAAGTCCATGGCGATGATCTGTGCCTGGTCCTTTTGTTCCAGGTAGACGACCAACTTGTCCTGCCTTTTCCAGGACCATCCCAGTTTTAAAACAAAAAGTCCCAAATCCCAAGAACCCTCTCAGTTCTGGGGAAACTGGTAGGGTTAGTCACTCTAATTATAGAGACCCCAGGTCCTCAGTGGAAACTGCCTGAGCATTGTGCCCTGAAGATAGCATCCCAACCCTGAGGACCCCAGACCTCCAAACCCTACCCTCTTAAGGATTCCCACACAACCAGATATTCCTGAAACCCCCATATCTCTCCATAGGCCTGTGTGCAATATGAGTCAGATTAGATTCTGAAGCCTCCCAGTCTTGAACTGGGTGACCTGGGCATGTTGTCTAACTTCACAGTGTCTTATCTGGAAAGTAATACCAAAATAGCACATGTGCCTCATGGGATCATGGGAGTATTGCCTGGGAATTCCCCTTGGCTTCCTGATTGTATTAGGACCAGCCATATGCCAGAAGGCACCTTGTTCCCATCAAGCTCTGGGGCCACAGAGTCCCTGCCAGCTGAGGCTATAGTCTGGCCCTATAGAAAGTTTTATTCTCTCAGCTTTAATTTTTAAAATATTCTGACCATATAAAAGTCAGCAGTTACTTTCACACCCTTACCCTAATCTAGTCATTGCCTCCTCCTTCCCATGGCCCACCTCCCACTCTGTTGGGTACATGTCAGAGCACCAGTGGTATGGCCCAGTTTCTGCACAGGCAGTGGGAGGACCCAGGCTGCCTGCAGAGGCTTCACCTAGTCCTTCCTCTCTCTGGCCGTAGACCAGGGCCTGACTTCTGTAATCTCCAGGCTGAATCCCTGCAGGGGAAAGCTCATGGAGCTAGTTTGAAGGGCCTAGCAGGAAAGGGGCTGTCAAAGGACTTCAGTTACTTGGCCAGCCCTCTGATATGAGCAGAGGACCCTGTGTCTCTGGTCCCCATGTTCTTACACTTGTCAGCAAGAAGTTCCAGGCCAGGAGGGACTGTCCCCTAAGAACCCTGCAAATACGGAAGAGGCATGAGCACGTTTTGTGCATACACAGTGGGGGCAGCTGATGGAGTCCTTGCAGCCAGCTCTCCCACCTGACAATTGTCACATGGGGGTGAGGGCTGTCTGCTCACAAAGGCAACCTGGCCCACATAGATTTCTTAATCGCTGTTCACCACAGAGAAGTGTATACACTAATGTGGGCATTGTATGTCCCAATGACAGCAAATCCCAAAGCCCCGGTGCTGGGTTTCAGGCCCTCTACGGAGAAAACCCCAGGAGTGCATGGAAGTCTCACCACCTCTTCTGCACCAGCCACACTGAGTTGGCTCTCAAAGGCCTCTTGTGACTGTACTTTCTCTCATCTTTCCCCACTTTGATAAACGTCCTGGGATTAGCCCTTCTGTGTTCATTAGATGCGCAATTTGTGTCTGTCTGAAAAGCTACGTCTGAATACTATTTGGCATGAACTGAAGAAATGTGATCTGCTGCGTTCCCCTCTAGCCAACTCTCTGGAGCTAGCCCGCCTCCTGCCAGCAGGGCCTACAGCTCTTCAGCGGGGTCTGGCAGCCTCACACATTTGCTGAGGGGAGTGGTTGCACGCAGGAAGGTGGAGGAGGTGCCTGGGGTGGGACCAGGAACCCAGAGAAACAGAGGCAAAGCACCTTAGCAAATTGGCCAATAGATCTAGAGCCCCTGTAATAATTTAGGGACATCACAGATGCCTGTAGTGGGCCCCAAACCCTAGGGACAGGAAAAGCAGGTCCCCCACGCAGCTCAGGAGCCTGAGTGGTTACCTGAGCCCAGTGTCCTGGGTATAAACTGCAGCAGAGGTGATTCGAGAGAGTCCAGGGGGTAGCATTCCAGATCCCAGGTCTGGGAGGGATTAGTGTTGAGCTCTTGAGATGTGTGTGTTTCTGTGTGATGAAATAGGAGAGAATGGGTAGTAGGGTTGGGGAGGGCGGTAGAATAAGCTATACTGAGGCTATTCAAATGTTTCCTGACTCCATCAGCACAGGTCCTGGAATTGGGAAGCCAGAGCTTGCAGCTATGGCAATCAAGGGCCCAGTTAAAATATGCTGAGGAGCGTAGGGGAAGAGAGAATTTAGTTGGTATGGATGTGGGTGTGTCAACAACTTTCCCTAGCCCATATTCTCCAACCCAAGCCTTCTGCTGTGACCCCCTCAGCACTCTCCCTGCTCTTCTCTTAGGGCCACATCACTTCTCCTTGTATCTCTTCACTCATGTCTTCATCTTCTCTCCACCTCATCCCGACCCTTCCCAAGTCAGGGATCCCAAGGCAGGACACCAACCTTTTGTTCCTGAGAGTGAGCACTGAACTGGCCACCAATGAGGCATCAATAATGGTTTCCTGAATAAAGGAATAAATGAGAGAGGCTGGGAATTCAAACTTCAGTGGACACAGGTTCACAAGAAGATGGCAAATGACAGATTAGACAGAGGTAACAATGCAGGAGATCAGCTCAGGAGTGAAAACACCATCCTCAGAGTGCACTGGGCAAAGGAGTAGGTAAAGCCAGCTCATGACAGGAACTCGGGCATTTCAGCAGCCAGAATCTATCTGATGAATGGCAAACGGTGTTTCACATTGTTCCAAATAGTCAGCAAACAGCTTTTGAATCCCTACTTTGTACCATACTCCATAGGATGCCATCTGTTTCCACAAACAGAAGAAAAATATGTGCACTCCTAAAAAGGTAGGAGCAATCTGTGCTCTAACAGAGGTATACAGAGAGGGTTATACAGATTCAGAAAGGAAGAAGTTAATTTCACTTGGAGAAGCAAGGAGGGTTCCCGGGGATGGGGGTGATGTTAGACCTGAACCTGGAACAAGGTCTGCAAATGCATCCCAAGTGTGCTGTTTCCCCTACACACACACACAATCTGTGTGTCTATGGTGGATTTTTGCAAACTGATCCTTTTACTTTTTACTCTTTAGACTTGTGAGTGAGGTTTGTGAATGGAGAACAGTGGATGGTGTGGCTGAGAAAATAGGTTGAAGCAAACCTGGATTAGGATTTTGTCAGGCTAAAGAATGTGGGCTCAGGCCTGCAGAGGGAGAGGGACTTGCATAGCTGTGTTCAGGAAGACATTCTGGCAGCAGCGCACAGGGAGGGCTGGGGTGGAAGGCAGGCAGACCAGTCAGACATCTGTCCCAGGCAACAAGTGACGAGGCCTCCTCGGAGCTCCTGCCACACTTGGCTGAAACATCTGTTCAACACTCATCCCACTGTCTCTCTTGGAGCTGCCTTTTGACAGACAGCATGACAGCCCCACAAGCCTGCGGGTTCCCCACACACCAAAAGACAGCAGGAACTGTTTGTGGCCCCAGGCCTGACATGGTTCTTGGCAGGTGCTCATTATATATTTGTGGAGTTACTGAATAGGGCAGTGAAAAAAGCACAAGAGGCATACGGAGAAGGGCACCGATTTCCGGGATAACATCCTGTTTAGCAAGCGCAGTTCCCGAGGCCTGGGCATTGACACAGCTGTCTTTTGGTGTGTGTGGAGAAGTAGAGGCATGTGCAGGCAGCTCAGGCGGAGCAGGAGCCACAGCTCCCTCCAGTTGGAGTGGGAACTACTGTCATTCTATGTGTGTGTGTGTGCCTGTGTATGTGTGTCTCAGAGACGGGCTTGGACAAAGTGTTTGGCTCTTCAGAGAGACCTGGACAGACAGATGGGAGACTTCGTGACTTACTATCCTAAGATGTCTTAAGAGGTATATTAAAACTCTCCTTTTTTTTTTTTTTTTTTTTTTTTATGAGACAGGGGGTCTCACTATGTTGCCCAGGCTGGATTCGAACTGCTGGGCTAAAGCGATCCTCCCACTTCAGCCTCCCAAGCAGCTGGGGTTCAGGCACATGCCATTGCACCCAGCAAAAGCTCTTTTTTGGTTGCAAATGAGTAGAAACTCAACACAAGCAAGCTTAGGGAAATTTGGATATTTATTGGCTGGCCCATAGGATGCATTTGCGGGTAGCTGGAACCAGCAATTTCAACAATGCCAGACTCTAGCATCTGCTTGTCTCTCCACCCATTAGCCTCATTCTTGCAGCCTGGCTTCCTCAAGGCTGGAAACACGGCAGCCAGTAGCCTGGGTCTCACATTTGAGAACTTCCTCACCCAAGAGGCACCAAAAGCTTCCTTTCTCAAGTCCCAATGTCAAAAGTCCCAGGAAAGGACTCTGGTTGACTCTCCTTGTGTCAGGGACCTGCCCTTGGCCTAGGACTAAGAACAGTAGATAAAGAAGCAGGGTCATGTAAGAAGGAAGTATCTTCCACCAAAACCTCATTATTGGGGTGGGGAAAGGAGCATTTTCCAAAGGCCTCTGTCCTTTACTTATGTTAATTTGCAAAACTCCAATGGGTATTACCATTGTAATCTTTATTATCCTTGAGAATTATTACCTCAGAAAACCAAGGCACAGAGAAGGTTAAGCAACTGCCATAGATCACCCAATTAGTAAATGACTAGAACTTTTTTTTTTTTTTGAGATGGAGTCTTGCTCTGTCACCCAGGCTGGAGTGCAATGGTGCAATCTCGGCTTACTGCAACCTCTGTCTCCCGGATTCAAGCCATTCTCCTGACTCAGCCTCCGAAGTAGCTGGGATTACAGACATGCGCCACCACACCCAGCTAACTTTTGTATTTTTAGTAGAGTCGGGGTTTCATCATGTTGGTTAGGCTGGTCTTGAACTCCTGACCTCAGGTGTTCCACCTGCCTTGGCCTCCCAAAGTGCTGGGATTACAGGCGTGAGCCATCGCGCCTGGCCAAATGGCTAGGGTTTGATAAATGGCTAGCTAACAAATGGTTAGGCATTGATGGAGGTCGGAGTTGAATTCATTCAATTGAGCTTCCCCTATATCTTCCTGTTGTGTTATAGTGCCTATTCACTATGGGAGGGGAAAAAAGCAAGGTGCAGGGATGTGAGGAAGGGACAAAGATAATTCTCCTAGAAAAATACAAGGACTGGACTGAGGAGCCTGTGGGAAGTGATTGATTCAGTGTCACCAGGGGAATCAGGAATAAGAAACCCCACCACCCATCAATCTCATTGGAGAGATCTGAAAAGGGAAATTTCTTGCAAACTTCATCCTTCTTCCATCTTAACTTACTTAAAGTAAAATTTGATGAAGCCAAGAAAAGCAAATAAAAGAACAATGAGGTCCCATTTTCACCTATAAAAATTTAAGCAGGAATATAATAGTCGTGCTGGCAGGGGTGGGGAAATGGCTTGCTTCTAAATGGCTGGTGACAAGATAAAGTGGTCCAACATGTGAAAAACTATTTGATCATGAGGGTTAAGAGCTACAAAAACTTTCTTTACCTTTGACCCAGTAATCTTACTTTTTAGAAACAACTCCTGGAGTCACAAAATAAAATGCAATTAGTGTCGCATGCAAGAGATACATCTAAAACAGTGTTCCTCAGATAGAGCGAAAGTAAAAGGACAGGAAAAAATAGAAAACAAAAATAAATGCTGTACATGCAAATACATGCAGCAAGAAAACAGAGGTTACTGCCAGGCGCGGTGGCTCACACCTGTAATCCCAGTACTTTGGGAGGCCAAGGCGGGCAGATCACCTGAGGTCGGGAATTCAAGACCAGCCTGGCCAACATGGAGAAACCCCATCTCTACTAAAAATACAAAATTAGCTGGGTGTTGTGGCGCACGCCTATAATCCCAGCTACTTGGGAGGCTGAGGCAGGAGAATCGCTTGAACCCGGGAGGTGGAGGTTGCAGTGAGCCGAGATTGCACCATTGCACTCCAGCCTGGGCAACAAGAGTGAAACTCTGTCTCAGAAAAAAAAAGAAAAAGAAAACAGAGCTTACAATGTTAATATCAGACATGGCTGAATTCACCAAAAAAAAAGAAAAATCAGAAAACAAGACACAGAAGAACACCTTGTAATGATAAAAGCTGAAAGCTATGATGTAGATGTTATGCATTTTTATGCATAAAATAATATAGCATCAGAATTCATAAAGCAAAAAATGGGAAATACATGGAGAAATAGATATATAATAATAGAAGGAAATTTTAATTCATTTCTCTTAGCACATGACTCATCAGTAAACCATACAGTAAGTAAGGCTATAGATGACTTGATTTGTTAATTAATAAGGTAGATTGAATTAAAATATATTAAACTTCAAGGTCAGGCTTGGTGGCTCTGGCCTGTAACCCCAGCACTTTGGGAGGCTGAGGTGGGTGGATTGCTTGAGCCCAGGAGTTTGAGACCAGCCTGGGAAACATGGTGAAACCCTGTTCTACAAAAAAATACAAAAATTAGCTGGGCATGGTGGCACCACTGTGCCGTGACACCCTCAGGGGGTCTACATGGGCAGCAGCAACTCCATATCCTTTGGTGTGTTTTTCCTCCTGCACCTGGCAGATGGCACCCTTCATGCCTGATAACTTAATCAACTAATTCATTAATCCGTGACAGACCTGTCAACAATTACAAAAATAGCTCTAGAGAAACATGCAAAAATGCAGTGAGGGCCCAGGAAGAGGAGCATCTAATCCTCACTGGCTTGGAGCTGGACTTTGAGTGAGTAGGAAAATGACTTGGGGCTGAAGAAAGAAAAAGGAGTTTAGAGTAGAGCTTGAGGCTCCTGCAGCTTCTTGTAAGGCTGAACCACTATTTCCCCCAAGGCCATGCCCAGTGGCTGGAACACAGCAACTATGAACCTCCTCTAGAAGGTTCTCTGCAAATCCTCCTCTCTGCCTCAGCCTTCCCAGCCTTAAATCATTGGTCAGAGCGTTTTCCCTAAGGAGCACTGAGATTTGCCAGAGTCCTAGAGTGAGCAGTAATGGAGCAGAAATTAGGAGCCAAATGAGTTATAGTCCTAGCTTTTCTATTCTTAACTCCTGGGCTTTTATGGAGCTCTTAGGGTTGAGCTGCATTTTAAAAGCCCACACATGGAACACATGGTGGGTATAAGTGACTCACCATTAGAAAAAATTAAGTTAGGGCCCCAAGTCATGGCTGACACTAGAATAAATTCCAGATGGCTTAAAGATTTGAATGTAAAACATGAAATTGTAAAAATAGTAAAATAAGAAGATAGGTGAATATTTATAATTTTGGAAGGGAGGGAGAGTACAGAAGATCATTTTAAGTTTAACACCAAAGGCAGATAAGAAAGAAAAGATTGACAGCAGTGCAAAAAAAGTCCTGCACCAGAAGGCTATTTCAAAAGTGCAAAAATAAAAGTAGAAATAGAGTTAAGAAAGAACTGTACCCTAATGTTAGAGTTATTGGATACAAAGAAAAGAGGGACTTGGGCTACTTATTGGGGTGGTTAATTGAGCAACCGTATCTAGAGTATTTGTGTCAACTATCCCCTTACTTCTGACACTTGCACTAATCAGCCAGCTGCAGTGGGGATTTTCTCCACACCAAGCCAGCGAATGCCCCAGTAAGAAACTGGATATGCTCAAAGACACGACGGGTTCTCTTCTTCCCGACATACATCCCCCATGTATTTGTCCAATCAACACATTCTTCTTCCCACAAAGTTACTTTCTTTTTTTTTTCCTTTTTCTTTTTCTAGTTAGAGACAGTATCTCACTATGTTGTCCAGGTTGGTCTCAAACTGCTGAGCTCAAGTGATCCTCCTGTCTCAGCTTCCTTAGTAGCTGAGATTTTGAGCACGCTACTGGCCCAGAACCTCCCACAAAATTATGACATTCAGGCTCAGGAAACAGAACAGATGAGAACAGGAATGCACTAGATTCATACAGTGACTCATACCTGTAATCCCAGCATTATTGTAATCCCTCATAGCTGTAATTCCAGCACTTTGGGAGGCTAAGATAGGAGGGCCACTTAAGCCTAGGATGTCGAGGCTGCAGTGAGCCATGATTATGTCACTGCACTCCAGCCTGGGTAACAGAGTAAGACCCTGTCTCAAAATAATAATAATAATAATAATAATAATGCACAATTTAAAAATGAGCAAACAGATTGGGCACGGTGGCTACCACTTGTAATTCCAGTACTTTAGGAAGCCGAGGTGGGCGGACCACAAGGTCAAGAGATCGAGACCATCCTGGCTAACATAGTGAAACCCTGTCTCTACTAAAAAAAAAAAAAAATTAGCCGGGCTTGGTGGCATGCACCTGTAGTCCCAGCTACTCAGGAGGCTGAGGCAGCAGAAATGCTTGAACTCGGGAGGCAGAGGTTGCAGTGAGCCAAGATCGCACCACTGCACTCCAGCCTGGCAACAAAGCGTTACTCCGTCTCAAAAACAAAAACAAAAGCAAAAAACACAAATATCTAGAGTTACTAAGTGATTGGGTAAAATTAACACTGTGAAACAGAGCCATCAAAATCCATCTGTAGGCCGGGTGCAGTGGCTCACACTTGTAATCCCAGCACTTTGGGAAGCCAAGGTGGGAGGATCGCTTGAGCTCAGGAGTTTGCAACTAGCCTGGGCAACATAGGGAGATCCCATTTTTACAATTCTTTTTTTTTTTTTTAATTAGCCAGGTGTGGTGGCACACACCTCTAGTCTCAGCTATTCAGGAGGCTGAAGTAGAAGGGTCACTTGATCTCAGGAGTTTGAGACTGCAGTGAGCCACAGTCTCACCACTGCACTCTAGTCTGGGCGACAGAGTAAGACCCTGTCTCAAAAATGAAAAATTAAAAATCCACTGTGGGAAACCAGAATATGCCATCCCAAAACATGCCACTTTGATGTAAGGATTATTTTGAGTTGAAGGCACTTGAGAAGATTTACAAAGATAAAGACCCGCTGTATCAGGAAAGACAAAAGTTAACCACCAGAGACAACTTTAGAGCTTAACAACCTGGAGATGGCACCAAAGGAATCTACATAGCAAGCTCTACTGAATAGCCTGTAACTGCCATTTATTTGCTGTTCCACAATTTGCTGCCCTTAGAAATTCAATGTCCTTGTCCCTTGTCTTGCCACTTCTCTAAAAATTACGGTTCTTTGCTGAAGATGCTATATGAGCTGGAATTCCAAGCCATCTCTTTGAGGCCTATTCATTCCCTGGGTATTTCCCATGTGTATGTGAAATATACATGCTAATACACTCATTTGTTTTTCTCTTGTTAATCTGTCTTTTGTTATAGGGGTTCATTCCAACTAAGAATTTATAAGAGTTGCTGAAAAAATTAATTTTAGTTCCCTACACTGCCATCTGAAAAATAAACACCTAAGAATGAGAATTAATGAGTACTTACAGAGCAAGGCTTTAGATTAAGCATAGTTAATATCTTGACAAGATATGTGAAAAGATATTTCATTTACTAAAAGGAATTAAGCCAGGCATGGTAGCTCAAACCTATCATCCTAGCACTTTGGGAGGCCAAGGTAGGAGGATTGCTTGAGTCTGGGAGTTTGAGACCAGCCTGGGCAACATAGCAAGACTCTATCTCTACAAAAAATTTAAAAATTATCTGGGTGTGGTGGTGTGTGCCTGTAGTTCCAACTAGTCAGGAGGCTGAGGTAGAAGGATCACTGGAGCCCAGGAGTTTGAGGTTGCAGTGAGCTCTGATCTTGCCACTGCACTTCAGCCTAGGTCACAGTGCGAGATCCTGTCTCAAAATAAATTAAAAAATAGAATGAACTAAATATTGATTTAGAATTCAGTCTCCCAAATAAAAATTCAAAGGGCTTAATAACAAAATAGATACAACTGAAGAGTGAAAAATAGAGTTGAAAGATCAAGCAGCTAGGAAATTCAGGAGACTAAAAAACAGCCAGGTGTGGTGGCTCACGCCTGTAATCCCAACACTTTGGGAGTCTGAGGCGGGCGGATCACCTGAGGCCGGAAGTTCAAGACCAGCCTGGCCAACATGGCAAAACTGTCTCACTAAAAATTAAAATTAGCGAGGCATGGTGGTGGTACATTCCTGTAACCCCAGCTACTTGGGAGGCTGAGGCATGAGAATTGCTTGAACCGGGGAGGCGGAGGTTGCAGTGAGCCAAGATTGCACCACTACACTCCAGCCTATCTCAAAAAAAAAAAAAAAAAGAGAAATTCTCATAAAATGTAGTTCGAAAGAACAGAGGTGAGAAGTATAAAAGAAAAATTAGGAAGTATGGAGGATGAATTCAGAAGTTCTATCATACTATTTAACAGGAATTCCAGCATAACAAAACAGAGGAAATGTAGGGGAAAAAAATAAAGAAATAAATAATGAAATATTTTCTGGAGGTGAAAAAACACAAAAGCTTTCACATTGAAAGGACCCCCTGAAGACCAAGAAGAATAAACAAAACAAAACAAAAAAGACCTACACCCAGATTAACTATGATTAAATTTCAGAATACCAAACATGAAGGGAATACCAAGCAACTTTGTTTTATTCCCTTACATTTGTAAGTGAATTTTTCTAGGAAGAGGATTCACAACAATTACTCAATTCTCAAGTAAGTAACCAAAAGGAAAGTTTCAGAACCACTGCCCTCCCTGAAGCTCCGCCAGCCGCCGCCATGAGTAGCTTTGGAGCTGGCAAAACCAAAGAAGTTATCTTCAGTGTGGATGATGGCTCCGTGAAAATGTTCCTGAGGGGCCGCCCTGTGCCCATGCTGATCCCACATGAGCTGGCACCCACCTATAGCCTGGACACACGCTCGGAGCTGCCTTCTTGCTGGCTCAAGCTGGACTGGGTCTATGGCTACCGTGGCCGAGACTGCCGGGCCAACCTTTATTTGCTGCCCACCGGGGAGATAGTATACTTTGTGGCCTCCGTGGCTGTGCTATACAGCGTGGAGGAGCAGAGGCAGCGACACTACCTGGAACACAACGATGACATCAAATGCTTGGCCATCCACCCGGATATGGTCACCATCGCCACGGGACAGGTAGCAGGCACCACTAAGGAAGGGAAGCCGCTGCCACCCCACGTGCGCATCTGGGACTCAGTTTCCCTCTCCACCTTACACGTGCTGGGCTTGGGGGTGTTTGACGGAGCCGTGTGCTGTGTGGGCTTCTCCAAATCTAATGAGGGCAACCTGCTGTGCGCAGCAGACCAATCCAATGATCACATGCTCTTGGTGTGGGACTGGGCCAAGGAGACCAAGGTGGTGGATGTTAAGTGCTCCAACGAGGCTGTATTGGTGGCCACCTTCCACCCCACGGACCCCACTGTGCTTATCACCTGCGGGAAAGCTCACATCTACTTCGGGACCTTGGAGGGGGGCAGCTTGAGCAAGCGGCAAGGCCTCTTTGAGAAACATGAGAAATCGAAGTATGTGCTGTGTGTGACCTTTTTGGAAGGTGGCGACGTGGTCACGGGGGACTCTGGGGGTAACCTCTATGTTTGGGGCAAAGGTGGGAACCGTATCACACAGACGGTGCTGGGCGCCCATGACGGTGGCGTGTTTGGGCTCTGCGCCCTGCGGGACGGGACGCTGGTGTCCGGAGGGGGCCGTGATCGGCGGGTGGTCCTCTGGGGTTCTGACTACAGCAAGCTGCAGGAAGTGGAGGTCCCCAAGGACTTTGGCCCTGTGCGCACTGTGGCAGAGCGCCACGGAGACACACTGTACGTGGGGACCACCGGAATTCCATCCTGCAGGGCTCCGTGCACACGGGCTTCTCGCTGCTGGTTCAGGGCCATGTGGAAGAGCTGTGGGGCCTGGCCACACACCCCAGTCAGGCCCAGTTTGTGACCTGCGGGCAGGATAAGCTGGTGCATCTGTGGAGCTCAGAGTCCCACCAGCCCCTGTGGAGCAGGATCATCGAGGACCCTGCCCGCTCAACCGGCTTCCACCCCAGTGGCTCTGTCCTGGCTGTGGGTACAGTGACTGGCAGATGGCTGCTGCTGGACACGGAGACCCATGACCTGGTGGCTATCCACACAGACGGCAATGAACAGATCTCAGTGGTCAAATTCTCCCCGGACGGGGCATACCTGGCCATGGGCTCCCACGACAACTTGGTTTATGTGTACATGGTGGACCAGGGTGGCCGCAAGGTCAGCCGCCTGGGCAAGTGCTCGGGCCATTCCAGTTTTATCACCCACCTGGATTGGGCCCAGGACAGCAGCTGCTTTGTCACCCACTCTGGGGACTACGAGATTCTGTACTGGGACCCGGCTACCTGTAAGCAGATCACCAGTGCAGATGCTGTGAGGAACGTGGAATGGGCCACAGCTACTTGTGTCCTGGGGTTTGGGGTGTTTGGGATCTGGTCCGAGGGGGCGGATGGCACTGATATCAACACTGTGGCCTGCTCCCATGATGGGAAGTTGCTGGCTTCAGCTGATGACTTTGGCAAAGTTCACCTGTTTAGCTACCCGTGCTGTCAGCCTCGAGCCGTCAGCCACAAGTACGGTGGACACAGCAGCCACGTGACAAATGTAGCCTTCTTGTGGGATGACAGCATGGCCCTGACCACGGGGGGCAAGGACACCCGTGTGCTACAGTGGTGGGTGGTCTGATGAGGCCAGGGAAGAGTCAGGTGTCAGGGCAGGAATTCTATTTTCAGGAGATGTCTATTGCCGAGTAGAGTAATATATACCCAGAGTATGTCTACAGCAGAGGGGTTTATGGGGGCGGGAGGGTAGACTGACAGAAGTCTCTATTTATCTGGGTGGGATGAGGGAATCACATTGCTTTGGGGATCCACTGGTGTTTGGTTTGGGGTGTTTTTTAAGTTTTTTCTTTTATATCATCCAGAAATAAAGACACGTGCACTATGGTGAAAAAAAAAAAAAAAAAGGACCACTGCCCTCTATGAAGTCAGCTTCTCCAAGAAGGTTATCTGGAAAGAAGCTTAACCCCTAAGTGAGACCTTCCCCCAAAGGTTGCAAAGGTTACTCCACACATCTAGTTCTGTTTACTCATTTTTTTTCTTCACACCTGAAGAAGGAAAGTTTAGCCACACTCAAAACCTTACTGTCCTTACTTCAGACAACACATTATTACACTTTCTTCTTTGTGGGAAAAACATGTGCAAAGATTTTCCCTCAGAAATGTGCCTGTTTTTAAAAGTCTCTAAAACTCAAGAGTGCTAGCATTTGCTACTCTGAAGATCTAGCCAGGAAAATGGGGGCAAAGGGAGGGCCATGAAAGCCCACTGTGTCCTTTTAGTGTTGGGGACCTGAAGACATGGGCCTGATCAGTGTACAAGGCCAGGACTAGGAGGCTGGAAACTTGGGTTAGAGCCCTGGCTCCACTACTTCCAACTGTGTCATCCAGGCCAATCCCTTTTACTATTTCCTTGTCAGTGAAATAGGAACATACTTGTTCTGTCTCTGAGAATAGTTCTGGGGCTAAGATGGTAAAACAATGAAGACACTCTCTGAGACCTCAAGTTCTAAACCAATGGTCACTTAGGCAAGTGCCTTCCAGAGCCAGATAGCTAATGCAACTTTGTGAATTGGCCACATTAGAAAATGGTGGGGATCCACAAGTGATTTATGATATGGTTTGGCTGTGTCCCCACCCAAATCTTGTCTTATACTTCCCATATGTGGAGGGAGGGAGGTAATTGGATCATGGGGAGCAGTTTCCCCCATGCTGTTCTCATGATAATGAGTGAGTTCTCATGAGATCTGATGGTTTTCTAAGCTTCTGGCATTTCCCCTGCTTGCACTTCTCTCTCCTGCCACTATGTGAAGAAGGTCCTTGCTTCCCCTTCACCTTCTGCCACGATTGTAAGTTTCCTGAGGCCTCCTCAGCCATGTGGAACTGTAAGTCAATTACACCTCTTTCCTTTATAAACTACTCAGTCTCGGGTATTTATTTATGGCAGTGTGAGAACGGACTACTACAATTCATTGTTGGACATGCCGAATCTAAGGTGCATACAGGGAAATATGGTATTTCTAAAGTATGCTCTAGGAACCTTAGTTCCAGGAGACATTAATATCCCAGGAAAAAAGGTGGGGGACTGTTGAGGGTTGTTCAGGTTCCCTAGAAAACAAAGCCTGGGGCAATGATTATATGCTGATGCTTTAAATGAAGGCACAAATCCAGAGCCTCAAGAGTGATGTAAAAGGAAGGGCTGGGAAATGATGCAAGATGCTTGGAGGAGCCAGAGGCTCCTGACAGCAGCTGGCTAGCCACAGAACGCCAGAGTTGGCTGCAGTGGCAACAGTTAAGGAAATGCAAAAGGCTAGGATCTAGGACTTAGGCAGGCTAAAAGAACCTATGAAAACACATAGAATGTGTCCAACATAAATGTCAAACAAGATTAAGAAACTCTAGGTACTACATGCCCCCTCTTAGAAATCTGCAATGCAGGCCGGGCGCGGTGGCTCAAGCCTGTAATCCCAGCACTTTGGGAGGCCGAGACGGGCGGATCATGAGGTCAGGAGATCAAGACCATCCTGGCTAACCCGGTGAAACCCCGTCTCTACTAAAAAGTACAAAAAATCTAGCCGGGCGAGGTGGCGGGCGCCTGTAGTCCCAGCTACTCGGGAGGCTGAGGCAGGAGAATGGCGTGAACCCGGGAGGCGGAGCTTGCAGTGAGCTGAGATCCGGCCACTGCACTCCAGCCTGGGCAACAGAGCAAAACTCCGCCTCAAAAAAAAAAAAAAAAAAAAGAAATCTGCAATGCATATTAGCACATTAACAGTTCTAGAAGTATCTCAACAAGGAAACCAATTTCATTCTATTTAATCCAGCATATCCCAAGCTTATTTGACCGCAGAACCTTTCTTTCATGCACTGCTCATCTGTAGAACTCAGTTCTGGTCAGCTATGAATACTGGAATTTGGGGCTCAGGAAAGAGGACAGATTGTAGATATGAATTTGAGATTAATAGTGATTAAAACCAGGAGAATAAAGGAGATCATCCTGGAAGAGTTTCTAGAATGATCCTAAGCTTGAGTCCTGGCATACATCAATATTTAAGGGACGAACATGGGAAGAAGATCCCTGAAGAGAGAAAAGGGAGAAACCATTGTAGAATTAGGAGAATCAGAAACCATCACTCGGTAGTAATGATGGTTAATTTTAGGTGTCAACTTGACTGGATTAAAAAATTCCTAGAAATCTGGTAAAGCATTATTTTGGGATGTGTAAGTGTGTGAGTCTGAGTGAATTCGGTGGAGAAGATCCACCCTTAATGTGGGCGGGCAGCATTCAATCTGCTGAGAACCCAGAGAACAAAAACAGAGAAAAGGTGAATGTGTTCATCTATCTGCTGGAACTGGGGTACACTGTTCCTCTCCTCTCCTTGGACAACAACTCGGGGGCTCCCCGACCTTTTGATTCCAGGACTTACACCAGAGGCCCCTGGGTTCTCAGGTCTGTGGCCTTAGACTAAGAATTATGCTTTCAGCTTGCCTGGTTCTGAGGCCTCACCAGCTTCCCCAGTTCTCCAGCTCACAGACAACCTGTGGCAGGACTTCTCAGCCTCCATAATCATATGAGACAATCCCCCTAATGACTCTCCTCTCGTATGTCAATGTAAACTAAAAATAAAATCCTAACCCCCCCAGCCCACTGAACAGATCCCCTCTTGGCCAAGGGGACACCAGAAAAACCTTAAAAATGGAGTTCCCGGTCATGACAGGATAGGTCAAACAGGCCTCATTATAACCCCCCCTCTTTTGCAATGTAGATAGAACAACTGATCCGCATTAATATCAAAATTGAGACCATAAGGCTCACAGAATGGACTCTTTGTAGGAATAAGAGACCTGACAGGTCACCCTGACCCAGTGTATTGTGTCTTGCTCTTGCAGCCCGACTCTGGCATAGCATCCCATGATGGTTAGCAGACTTCTTAACTAATGTATGTTAAAATTAAACCTAAACATTCCTTCATGCTGACTCCAAGATTTTAAACAAAGCCTTACTCCTTTACCCAAATGCAAATTAAAGAATCTCTCAATCTACTTACGACCTGCAAGCCCCCACTTCAAGATGTCCCACCCTTTTGGGCCAAACCAAAGTATAATCTCCATGTATTGATTTATGACTTCGCCTGTAACTTCTGCTTCCCTGAAATGTATAAAACAGAGTTGCATTCTGAATGCCTTGGGAGCACTTACTCGAGGCTCTGGGTTGGTGTTTTCCCCAGGCTGCAGTCACTCATACTGGCTCAAAATAAACCTCTTTAAAATATATTATATATTACAGAGGTTTTTTTTTCCCATTGACAGTTTCTCTCTATAGATACAGATATAGATACAGTAGACATTGATATATATTGATTCTGTCTCTCTGGAGAACACTGACTAATACAATAGTTAAAGCAGAAAGGAATTTATGACCAGGTATATGTGAGCACAGGACACCCCAGGCTTGAGTTACTAAGAAATCCATCTTCCCAATCAGGCATTACCCTAGAGCTTGTTAGAGATGTAAAATCTTATATGTCATGGCAGATCTACTGAATCAAAATTTGCATTTTATCTAGATTTTTCAGGCCATTCATTCATATGAACATTAAAGTTTGAAAAGTTCTGGCCAGGCGTGGTGGCTCAAGCCTGTAATCCCAGCACTTTGGGAGGCCGAGACGGGCGGATCACGAGGTCAGGAGATCAAGACCATCCTGGCTAACACGGTGAAACCCCGTCTCTACTAAAAAAAAATACAAAAATCTAGCCGGGCGAGGTAGCGGGCGCCTGTAGTCCCAGCTACTCGGGAGGCTGAGGCAGGAGAATGGCCGGAACCCGGAAGGCGGAGCTTGCAGTGAGCTGAGATCCGGCCACTGCACTCCAGCCTGGGCGACAGAGCGAGACTCCGTCTCAAAAAAAAAAAAAAAAAAAAAAAAAAAGTTCTGGCTTACAATATTACTAGAGGGCTGGAGGAGTAGACTTAAAATGGAGCTTCCAGAAATAATTGCAAACCCTCAGAATCATCACGGGTCTGCCATCACTGATCATGAAAGAACCTGCCACCACTCCTGCCACAGGAAGCTACTGGGCCAGAAACCAGTACTGGTTGGGGACTACAAAATCAATCCGCCACAATCCACATCAGCAAAACTAATGCCCTACCTGCATCTTCTCTCTCCACTTAGTTTCAGATTCAAGTCACACGCAAGTTTATAGAATGACAATTCCTAAAGCTCATTTGGAATGCCAGCTGCAACGGAGTCTAGGAAGTGTTGCATCCCAGCGCTAATGCACTGGAAGGAGATGGGAAGGGATGTTATGTGAACCGGTCCATAGAATCCACCATTGGTGGTGTTGTGGAAGCTCTAACATGGGCCTCTTGTTATCCCTCCATATCTGTTCTCCCCCTCATTCATGGTAATCCAATTTTTAGCTAAATAAGGACTACATTTCCCAGCCTCTCTGCAGATAGATATGACCATGTGACTGAGTTTGGGTCAATAATATAAAAGTGGAGGCCGGGCACAGTGGCTCATGCCTGTAATCCCAGCACTTTGGGAGGCCGAGGCAGGTGGATCACAAGGTCAGGAGATCAAGACCATCCTGGCTAACACGGTGAAACCCCGTCTCTACTAAAAATACAAAAAATTAGCCGGGTGTGGTGGTGGGCGCCTGTAGTCCCAGCTACTTGGGAGGCTGAGGCAGGAGAATGGCATGAACCCGGGAGGCACAGCTTGCAGTGAGTCAAGATGGTGCCACTGCACTCCAGCCTGGGTGACAGAGCCAGACTCCGTCTAAAAAAATAAATAAATAAAGGGGAAATGTCCCAGCACTTTGGGAGGCCAAGGTGGGTGGATCATGAGGTCAGGAGCTCGAGACCTGGCTAACACAGTGAAACCCTGTCTCTACTAAAAATACAAAAAAATTAACCAGACGTGGTAGCACGTGTTTGTAATTCCAGCTACCTGGGAGGCTGAGGCAGGAGAATGGCGTGAACCTGAGAGGCAGAGGTTGCAGTGAGCTGAGATCACACCACTACACTCCAGCCTGGGCGACAGAGTGAGACTCTGACTCAAAAAAAAAAAAAGGGCGGGGGGAAATGTCACATAGCAGCTTCTAGAATTCTTTGAGAGAAAGTAGGAGCATGTCTTTTACATTCGTCTTTTATCCTCCCTCCATTGTGCTGTTTGGAGCATGAGATGGAACCATCTTAGACTAGGAAGTTGAGGGCTACACCCTAGGAGCTGGCAGAGATTTGAGTTAGAAAGAACCTGAGGCTAGGTACAATGGCTCACATCTGTAATCCCAACATTTTAGGAGATGAAGGTGGGTGAATCGCTTGAGTCCAAGAGTTCGAGACCAGACTAGGCAACATGGCAAAATCCCATCTCTACTAGAAATAAAAAAAAAAAAAAATTAGTCGGGCATGCTGGCACATGCCTATAGTCCCAAATACTTGGGAGGCTGAGGCGGGATCGCTTGAGCCCAAGAGGTCAAGGCTGCAGGGAGCCATGATCACACCACTGCACTCCAGCCTGAGCAACAGAGTTAGACTTTGTCTCCAAAAAAAAAATAAGAGTATAATTAACAGGCAATAGCTGATAGAAAAAGTAAAGGCTGAGAAGTGGCCCCTGGATTTGGCCCCAAACTGTTGATGACATTAGCAAGAGCAGTTTCAGTGGAAGGGGCAGGGCAGAAGCTAGACTAGAGAGTGCTGGGGGAACGAGAATCAAAAAAGTAGAGGGAGCAAGTACTGTCAACCATTTTGAGCAGCATGACATGGTGGCCAGGAGACAGTGAAGGCTGTGGGCTCCATGGAGGGTTTTCCTGGCTTTTCTCTACTTTTAGGACCAGGGCAGACAGAGCAAGGGTGGCCTGGGATATCCAACGTCATTCAGTGTTGCAGCCCATCTGGTGGCCTTGGCCTTCATAATCCTGGAAATGCTGATGCTGTCTCAGAAACAAGGGGAGAGTGGGAACCTGAAATAGAAAACACGTCTGAAGAAAAGGAGGCTGGAGGATGATTTAGGCTCAGTCAGAGTAGATGCTGTTAAGTCCTTCCCTTTGGGCTGCTCCACACTGGGGCGCCTCTGGGCATCCTTCAGCGAGAGGCCCCTACCATCCCCTACCTCCCTGCCTCTGGTGCTGCTGTGGCTTCATCCCAGGCCTGGAACCAACATGCCCAACAGCCTCAGCACATCTGCATAGCCGACGTCAAAGCAGACCACAGTTTGTCCTCTGGGGAGGAAAGGGAACCACAGTATGTGTATTGGTTTCTCTTGTATCCTGAAAGCTCTTTCGCCCTTTTCTGCGCTCAGTCCCCTGGCTAGCTTTCCTGGTGTGCCTCTGGGATTCTTCCCCTTGGCACCTCCTCAACCACGCCCTGCGATCCCAGGCTTATCCATTTCTTGTCACCCTGTGCTCAGCCGGGACCCCCTCCCTGCCTTTTCACATCCCTTGCATTACTCCCTGAACACATTAGTCACTTACGTCCTCTCCTTCTTTAACTTTCTTTCCTCTCAAATGATAAAACCACCTTCCCAATCAAAGATTTATTGTGCAGGGAAGCTTGCCCAGCTCTCCACGGTAGTGAGATTAGACAAAGGCGAATCACATGGGGGAAACTGGAGAAGGCAATGGTCCAGATTTACACCAGAGCTGTGGGGAGCAGAACCAGCAGTCAATCACAGAGGATCCTCCCTGAGTGGCTGACCCTTTATGGGGACACAAAGTGTCCATTTATCTCCTATCTTGGGAGGAAGCCCTCACCAGGGCCTGGCACTTGCCAGTCTGCCAATTGCTGGGATGGATCTCAGGTTTTATTAGCCCCTCAATGGTCTCAGGTATCCAGGGAGAAAGTGAGGGTCCCAGGTCTGAGCCCAAGTAGGGGTTGCTCTCGCCTTGGCAGCTCCCCCTCTCCAGGATGTGCTCTTGCTACTCTGGAATATGGCAGCCTCTACAAGGAATACTGGGCTTA
Organism: Chlorocebus sabaeus; assembly: GCF_047675955.1. NCBI lineage: Eukaryota > Metazoa > Chordata > Mammalia > Primates > Cercopithecidae > Chlorocebus > Chlorocebus sabaeus. The sequence continues at coordinate 62,183,670 of NC_132915.1, forward strand.
CAACATGGAAAGTGTCTCAAAAAACTTGTAAACATCCCTCAGAAACCTCTCCTGCTCCCCACTCCTGGGCCCTATCAAAACCCAGCTTCCAGCATTTTAAATAAAAATATAGCAGCCACAGAAAGCCTTCAGGATTGATAAGAGTTGAGCTGAGCAGATTCAAATAGCAGTAGGTCTGGTACCCTACAATGGTCTTGTCCTCCTCTGACCAGTATGTCCTGGATGAGGAGGAAGAATTCAGCAAAAGGAGCAAACTTCCCTCAAGGTGCTTAGGAAAAAAATACATACTCTGGACACTGAAAAGCTTGGGGCCAATCCTATCCCTGCCACTGCTGACTTTGGGTTCTTTTTTTTGAGACAGGGTCTCATCATGTTGCCCAGGCGGGTGTCATGAACTCATGGGCTCAGGTGATCCTCCCGCCTCAGCCTCCTGTGTGGCTGGGACTATCGGCATGAGCCCACTGTACCTGACTCCTCTGGGTACATTTTTAACGTCTTTGAGTTTCCACTTTCTCAATTGTAAAATAAGACTTATAATTCCTTTTACATAAAATTGTAAAAAATTAAATGAAATTATGCATGCACAGTTTCTGACTTTTATTAAGTTACTAACCTGCTTGAAGGTAAAGTTTCTGAGTAACTTCTTATTTCCCATTTCAGAAATTCTCTCCTCTCTACTTTCGGCTTACCTTTCTCTTCTCTTATTATTTTCTTCCCCAGCACCTGGAAGGTCTCTTAGGTCCCTGCTACTCAAAGGTTCAGGGCAAGCAGTATCACTTAGGACCTTTTTGGAAATGCAGAATCTCAGGCCCTGCCCCAGATCCTCTTTGAATCTGAATCTGCATTTGAATAAGATTCCCAAGTTTTTCTCTGTGCATACTGAACTTTGAGACATGCTTATACTAGATCATCCCTTGCTTCTTTAATTTACAACATCAAATAGCACTGGTTTCAATAATTCACACCAGGAAACAGGAGTTTCCCCCCAGTAAATTGCATACTACTTACTAATATCTCCTTAATTATGACACTGGAGTAACAATAAATCATAACATTAATGAAAATAATAGCACAGTGTAACATGTGTTTAATGCTTTTGGTATTTACAACATGCTTTTATATCAACATAGTCTATCTGATTCTAGAATATGGAATGGTTATCAATCAGTGAATGAATGAATGAATGAATGACTTGGGGCTATTTGGTGGAGAGAAACTGGAATACAAGAGAGTTTTGAGGTTATATCAATGAATAATTTTGCTCAGCTGCTAGTAAGAGAGATCCAAGTTAACCGTGGCCTAACTAAGACAGGGTCTTAGTTTTCTCCTAGGAAAGGCTAGGCTGGTATGGGGACTGTATCTACAAGGTCTCTAGATTAGAATTATTTTGTCTTCTGCTCTGCTATCCGTGGCACATGACTTTACTCCTTAAGATCACCTCATGGATAAAAGATGACTGCTAGGGCCTTGCCCATTAAGTCCATGTCCCAGGGAGGGTGAAGGAAGAATGATGGGAGTAAAGATGAAGTGGTACTTGCTACCTGAGTTAGCCTCTTTTGTACAGATTTCTCAAAACGCCACCCAATCACTTCCCCTGACTTCTCACTAGCCATCCCAATCTGCAAGGAAAATGTAGTCTTAGCTAAGACTAGGCACATTGCTGCCCCCGATATAGGAGTAAGGAAGGTGGGATGTGGCTATTAGGAAGAAAGCTAGCATTCTTCCTATGGCATGACTGACAGAAGCATGAATGAAAGGGAGGTATTGATATACAAATCATGTTCAGTGTGCCAAGGCCTTTCTGGAAGTGTTTTATATTTCTCCTTATGTAATAGCTCAACAAGGAATAGAAGAGTCAGGACAGGATGGAGTGGTCTTTGCCAGGCTGCTTCTGGGGAAAAGGAAAGCGTCTTTCACCAATGTATTAACTGAGGGCCCAAAGTGGGGTGAAGTGAGAAACCAGGACCCTCAGCTGGCCCAACTCAGCTGAAGTATTGCTCTCTCTTCAAAGGACGCTGGTTTCATGATAGAGTTATCATCACTCATGCTCTTCTTCCTAGATGGGATGCTCCCCTCACTCTACCTCTGAATTCCCAGCTCCTTCTACCCAACTCCCACTCAGTCCTTCAGTTCTTAGCTTATATGTTCTTTTTTTTTTTTTTTTTTGAGACGGGGTCTTGCTGTGTCACTCAGGCTGGAGTGCAGTGGCTTGATCTCTGCTCACTGCAAGCTCCGCCTCCCGGGTTCATGCCATTCTCCTGCCTCAGCCTCCCAAGTAGCTGGGACTACAGGTGCCCACCACCATGCCCGGCTAATTTTTTGTATTTTTAGTAGAGATGGGGTTTCTCTATGTTAGCCAGGATGGTCTCGATCTCCTGACCTCATGATCCGCGCACTTCGGCCTCCCAAAGTTCTGGGATTACAGGCATGAGCCACCATGCCTGGCCAAAGCTCATATGTTCTCATAACCTTGTTACATGTTCTCATAAACCCGGAATTTGGTAGGGTGTGGTGGCTTATGCCTGTAATCCCAGCACTTTGAGAGGCTGAGGGAGGAGGATTGCTTGAGCCCAGGAGTTCAAGACCAGCTTGGGCAACACAGTGGTATCCTGTCTCTACAAAAAAAAATTAGCTGGGTGTGGTGGTACACACCTGTAATCCTAGCTACTTGTGAGGTTGAAGCAGGAGGATTGCTTGAGCCCAGGGGGTTGAATTTGCAGTGATCCATGATTGTGTCACTGTATTCCACCATAGGTGGCAGAGTGAGACCTTGTCTCAAAAAATAAAAACCAAAAAAACCCTGAAATTTACCTGTATAGCACTTGTTTGAGATCTGTTCCTGCCCCAGTCTTTTATTCTACCTCCAAGTAGAAAGTCCCTGAGGGGAGATACCATATCTACCCTATTCATCGTTGAATTTCAAGCACCTTGTACAGTACCCAGAACATAGTAGTTGCTCCACAAATATTTTCTGAATGAAAAAATATATTTTATAATAAGGTTCATACTATTTCTTAGCAATCTTTGGATTATAATTAACAAAAATCTAACTAAACTAGTTCAATCAAGAAGGGGAACTTAATTATAATGATACTGGAACATCTCATAGAGACAAGGGACTAGATTATAGCCTAGCCTCAGGAATGGAGTAGAATTAGAAACTCAAATGCCACTGGGAATCTTTCTGACTTTTGTTCTCTCTCATAAAACCAGATTCTTCTGCTTGTTACTCCTATATAGTAAGGAAAATATGGCTGCCAAGAGCACCTAACTGTTATATGTTGTTGGGCCAATCAGCTGGAGGGGAGTTAATATAGCCCTGTTTTCTCTCTTTTCAATATTCCAGCATGACTCAGGTGCCTGACCCTGGACCAATCAAGTGACAAAGGGTCAGGGTCATATTGTAGAAACATGGCAGCTCCCACTACAACTTTGTGGTTTGGGTATGGGAGAGTTGATTCCTGGAAAAGAGGTTTTAGGAAGACAAAAAACTGGGAGTCCATTGGAGGGGGCATCACTCATCCCTGCCCCAGCACTGGCTCCTTGACCATAGCTCTAGAATTTCATTAGATTGATGCCTAGATCCCTAGCACCTCCACTGGGTCTTGAGGGCCCTTGCCAGAGGCCTCTGATAGTTTCTAATATCTGGCTTCTAATTCTTTGTTTACTCCCCTGAACCCTTTTCCCCCAACAATGCCAGTATTTAGAGATACCATAGGTGCTTGAGACTTCACACGGAGGAAGAGGCAGCCTGGCCTCCTCAAGATCCAAGAGATCTTGCTGGGCTTTATTGCCTGCAGAAGGTGACAGTGGAGTCAGGAGAGCTGTGGGACAAGGACAGACCTCAGGTGAGGGCAGCTCTCTTCATGATTTCTCTCAACTAGCATCCTACTCCTCTTACATCTGGTCATCATGCAGCTGTGAGGGATTGGCCACCATAACCATCTGACAAATGAGGAAACTGAGGCCCTTAAAGGGGGCAAGACATGAAGATGGTCATTCAACAGATGTCTCAGTTCATTTTGTGTTGCTATAACAGAACATCTCAGGTTGGGTAGTTTATAAAGAAAAGAAATTTATTTCTCACAGTTCTGGAGGCTGGGAAGTTCAATATCAAGGTGTCAGCATCTTGTGAGGGCCTTCATGCTGCATCATCCCCTCATGAAAGGTGGAAAGGCAAGAGGGGTGAGAACAAGAGTGCAAAAGGGTGCTGAACTCACTTTTCTTACAGATCCAATCTCTCAAGAACTAATCCACTCCTGAGATAATGACCTTAATTCACTCATTAGGGCAGAGCCTCCATGATCTAATCACCTCTTATTCAGCCCCATCTCCAACACTGTTGCATTGGATATTAAATTTCCAACACATAAACTTGGGGGACACCTTCAAACCATGGCAATAGATAAATAGCAAATAAAACACTTGAACTTAAGTTTCCCTTCTTTATGCTCCAGCTGTAGGGACTGGATGAGCTTAACATCTCTTCTGCAGAGACAATGCTGTGTTCAACAGATACAGACTACGTTTCCCAGGATCCCTTGCATGTAGGTATGTTGCGTGATTGAGTTCTGCCAATGGAGAGAGGTGGAAAAGATCATACCACTTTCACATTTGGCCATGAAATATTCTACACACTTAGGCTGAGTACAGTGGTTCATGCCTGTAATCCCAGCACTCTGGGAGGCCGAGGCAGGTGGATCACCTGTGGTCAGGAGTTTGAGACCAGCCATGGCCAACATGGTGAAACCCCGTCTCTACCAAAAACACAAAAAATTAGCCAGGCATAGTGGTAGACGCTTATAATCCCAGCTATTCTGGAGGTTGAGGCAGAAGAATCGCTTGAACTGTGGAGGCAGAGGTTGAAGTGAGCCAAGATTGTGTCACTATACTCTAGCCTGGGCGACAGAGCGAGACTCCGTCTCAAAAAAAAAAAAAAAATTTCTACACACTCTCTCCTCTGCCTGTGAGGCTGGAAGCAAAAGGCTCTGGGAATGGTGAAACCTCCTAATGGAAGAAGGCCAAATCTCTGATTTCACCAGTTGGATGAGAGTTACCCAGGAGAGAGTTCCCTATCAAGATCTGCATTGGATTTTGCTGAAGTAAGTAATCGATCTTACTGTTAAGCCACTAAGATTTGAAGGCAATAAGTTCTTATGCCTAGCCTAGCATACCCAGACTAGCACACTTCTTACGGAACCCCTCTTCTCCACAAAGAGTTAGACTTGATCTCCCACAGTACTGTATCTTCCCCAGCCCTCCCCACCTTCTCCCCTGACAAAGACCCAAAGTACAGTTTTGCAATTAGGAACACAGACCTTAAGTCTCCTCAGAACTGAGGCTGAACTCCAGGTCCACCTCAGAAAGCAGGTTTCTTGACCTCTTTAAGACTATTTCTGCATCTGTAGAGAGGGTACCCATGTCAAAATGTGGTTGTAAGGATTAAACGAGATATTATATAATCAATGGTTCACAATAAGATGATGCCACTCTCTGGGGACAGGGGGTTAGACATTTGTAGGGCCACTTTTAGTTGTAATGATGACTGTGGAACCCTTCTGGCTAGGGATGCTAGAGGCACTGTGACACTTAGGGCATTCCCACGCAATGACAAGTTGTTGCTTGGTCCCCACACCTTTCAAATGGTTCATCATTCATTTGTCTGACATTACAATTACGTGAGCCTAGAACCTAACTCTTACATATAATCATAAAGTATTGTTGTGTGGTTTTAATTTACTTTTAATTGATTTATTTTTATTTTTTAATTGCAATGGGGTCCCTCTGTGTTGCCCAGGCTGGTCTTGCACTCCTGGGCTCAAGCAATCCTCCTGTCTCAGCCTCCTGATGCTGCCACACCCAGCTGTGTGGTTTTAAGATTTATTAAATAGTCCAGGAATATCCAAGGGTGTGGACAAGGATGGGGAAGATAGAAGGGATATGGCAGAAACCCAGATCTGGCAGGAGCAGATCTATCACCACCACCATGCCCAAGCAGTGAGGGGAGGGAGATGACTAGAACCTGGAAGAAGAGTGTATGTTGCAGAGTGGGCGGAGTGTTGCAGAGAGTATTCGTTTCCTAGGGCTGCCATGACAAATTACCGCAAACTTGGTGACTTAAGACAAAAAAAAAAAGATTCTCAAATTTCCAGAGTCCAAAAGTTTAAAATCAAAGCAAGGTCACAATCCTTTCAAAGACCCCAGGGAAGAAATCTGCTCTTCCAGCTGCCAAGGGCTCCTTGGCTTGTGGCTGCATAACTCCAATCTGTGCCTCCATCTTCATGCAGCCATCTCCTCTTCTCTGATTTCTCTTCTGCCTCTTATGAAGATACTTGTGATTAGATTCAGGGCCCACCCAGATCATACAGCATGATCTTATCTTGAGATCCTGAATTACATCAGCAAAGATCCTTTCTCCAAATAAGGTCATGTTCACAGGTTCTGGGAGTCAAAACGTGGGCATATCTTTTTGGGGGCTTCCATTCAATCCACCATGGCCACTGTATTAGTCTGTTCTCACATTACTATAAATACCTAAGACTGGGTAATTTATAAAGAAAAGAGGTTTAATTGACTCACAGTTCTGCAAGCTGTACAGGAAGCATGATGCTGGCATCTGCTTGGCTTCTAAGGAGGCCTCAGAAAACACAATTTTGTAGAGACAAGGTATAACTATATTGCTCAGGCTGGTCTCAAACTCCTGGACTCAGGTGATCCTCTGTTTCCACCTCTGGATGGAGTTATGAGTCACCTATACCTGTAGTTCTCAATGTTATGTGACCTAATGCCCCTTTCTTATACTAAACATTTTTGCAACACCACCTTTAGCATACATAGATAATATAACCAAACTACATCATGATTTCATAAAATTAGGCCATAATATGTCACAATTAATGTAAAGGTGAATTAAAAGAAATGTATAACACAAGGATGTATATTTCAACATGTAAATGCTTGGACAGACCCCTGCTAGAAGATATAATAAGTAGTCATAAGCTTGTACCTTACACAGAATCTCCATGAATGTGTAACAGTTACAAGTGCAGACTGATACAGGTGTGTTACATAAACAGGCAAGTCACATGGCCAGCGCAGGAGCAAGAGAGAGAGGGGAAAGGTGAGACACACTTTTAAACCACCAAATCTCGTGAGAACTCATTATTTTTAGAAGAGTACCAAGAGCATGGTGTTAAACCATGCATGAAAAATCCATCCCCATGATCCAATCACCTCCAGGCCCCACCTCCAACATTGGGGATTACAATTCGACATGAGATTTGGGTGGGGACACAGATCCAAACCATATCAGCCACCTTGAGAGCAGCAGTGATCTTAGTTTGAGGTATATAGCCAAGGAGGTAGCCAGAGAAATCAATGTCCCAATCTTCCATTCTTCTGTTGGTCCATCTCCTACATGGGCTCTCATAAACCAGAGGGCATGAACATGGTTGGTGAGCCAGGCTTCCAGGGCTGAGAGCAGAGTAGAAAGGGAAGGAACACGTATCTGGAGGGACAAACAAAAGATAGTAGCCCACCATGTAAATCAAGGGAAGATTGGGTTTTTAATTAGAACTTTAGTAAGAGAGTTCTCTTGCAGTAAATCATAACTGAATGGCAATGGGACTGGCAGTGTTTGAGCCAGTCATGTAACACACCTGTACCAGTCTGTACTTGTAACTGTTGCACATTCACAAGGATTCTGTGTAAGGTACAAGCTTATGACTATTATATCTCCTAGCAGGGGTCTGTCCAAACATTTACATGTTGAAGTATACATCCTTGTGCTATACATTTCTTTTCTTTTCTTTTCTTTTTTGAGATGGCGTCTTGCTGTCTCCTAGGCTGGAGTGCAGTGGCATGATCTCGGCTGACTGCAACCTTCGCCTTCCAGGTTCAAACGATTCTCCTGCCTCAGCCTCCCAAGTAGCTGGGATTACAGGCATGCACCACCACACCCAGCTAATTTTTGTATTTTCAGTAGAGACAGGGTTTCACCATGTTGGCCAGCTGGTCACAAACTCCTGACCTCAGGTGATCCACAGCCTCGGCCTCCCAACGTGCTGGGATTATAGGTGTGAGTCACTGTGCCTGACCTATATGTTTCTTTTATTTCACCTGTACATTAAATGTGACATTTTATGGCCTAATTTTATGAAATCGTGATGTACTTTGGTTATATTATCTGCATATGCTAAACGTGGTGTTGTAAAATTTTTTTTGTAAGAAAGGGGCATTGGATCACATAACATTGAGAACTACAGGTGTAAGTGACTCATAGCTCCACCCAGAGCAAGCACTAAGTGTTCAATGCATAGTATCTATTGTCACTAAGGCTGTTATCACCCTTCACTTCCAGGCACCATTAGGTTTACTATCTTGGAGACCAGTCCTGCTGTGAGTCACCAGAGAGGAGCAGGCACGGCTTGGAGCCAGTTCCCCTGGGGAGGGTGGCACTGAGTGACGCAAGGCTGGGTCCCAAGAAACCCTGGCCCTGATGCTGCTGCCCCCTCTCTAGGAGCAGGAAGTCTCCAGGGGAAAGGATTATTTCTCTAGAGCCCTGGAAATCCCAGATGAACCCTCTTACTAGGTAGATCTATAGTGTTCCCTTTGAGCATACCAGCATCCCAAGCTTTCCCCTAAAGCAGGGGGCTGGGCCAGGCTTGGCTCCAGAGCTGCAAACCAGACAGCCTGGACAGAGCTGACATCAGCGGCTAGGCCAGGTTGGGGAAGGGTAGGTTTAGCCCCCAGCAGCTGGGCTGTCTCACCCACAGGGGAGGGGAAAAGAAGAAGAGGGAGCAGCAGAAGAAGGGAGGAGGGAAAGCAGGAACAGGAAAGTGAGCCCAGGGAAGTTTGCTCAGGACCGGCTTTTGCCGTAGGGTGGAGGAATTTCTCCAGCTGTAGTGTAGCACTACACTTCAGCCTGGGAGCAGGATTCCTCCAGCTGTAAAGTGGAGTAATCCGATGCACGTTATCTCCCTGCTTAACAACTGACATTCAAGACCCCTGCCTACATCTCCATCTCTATTTTATCTCAGGCCATTTCCTGCCATGCACGGACCTTCCCATAGAATCACTTATAGATCCTTCCAAATGCCATGCTAATCCATTACTATATGCCTTTGGGTATACAATTCTCTATTTGAATTGCCTTTCCATGATTTATCTAGCTGGAAATTTCCTTAAAATATCACCTTCTCCATGAAGTATTCCCCTATTCTGATAAAATTATTCTTGCCTCTGTGTTAAAATCTAGGTGTCTAAGATACATTAGACTGACCATTTATTAATCTAGTAAGTGTTCTCAAACTTCAGTGTGCATCAGAATGACCTGCAAGTCTTGTTAAAACACAGATTACTGGGATCCAACCCCAGATTTCTGGTTTCATTTCTGACCTGCGGTGGGGTCAAGAATGTTCACTTCTGGCTGGGCGCAGTGGCTCACACCTGTAAATCCCAGCACTTTGGGAGGCTGAGGAGGGCAGATCACTTGAGGTCAGGAGTTCGAGACCAGCCTGGTCAACATGGTGAAACCCCACCTCTATTAAAAATGCAAAAATTAGCCGGATGTGGTGACGGGCGCCTGTAAGCCCAGCTACTCAGGAGGCTGAGGCAGGAGAATCGCTTGAAACCGGGAGGTGGAGGTTGCAGTGAGCCAAGATAGCGCCACTGCACTCTAGCCTGGACAACAGAGTGAGACTCTGTCTCAAAAAATAAAAAAGAATGTTCACTTTTAACAAGTTCCCACGTATTGTTGATCCCGCTGGTCCAAGGATCACACTTTGAGAACCACTGATTTACCGCAAGACATTCTCAACCCTCAGTATGGTCAGTGCTTACTTATTAATTTATTCAGTGAATGTCTACTGAGGGCCTGCTATGTGCCAGACATGGACCAGGTGTTGATAAGCAAAGCCCACATTGAACTTGCCCACATAGAACTTGCCTCCATGGAGCTTCCAGTCAACTATGAAGACATATTAAGCAAATAAAGATACCATTAAGTATATAATAACAGGCCAGGAGTGGTGACTCATGCCTGTAATCCCAGCACTTTGGGAGGTAGAGACAGAGGATCGCTTGAGCCCAGGAGTTTGAGACCAGCCTGGGCAATATAGTGACACCTCGTCTCTACAAAAAATTTAAAAATTAGCCAAGCATGGTAGCACACACTTGGAGTCCCAGCTACTTAGGAAGCTGAAGTGGGAGGATAGCTTGAGCCCTGGAGGCAGAGGTGTACTGAGACAGCACCACTACACTCCAGCCCGGGTGACAAAGTGAGACTCTATCTCAAAAAAAAAAGTACATAATACTTTGGGAGGCCAAGGCAGGCAAATCACAAGGTCAGGAGTTCGAGACCAGCCTGACCAACATGGTGAAAGCCCATCTCTACCGAAAATACAAAAAAATTAGCTGGGCATGGTGGCATGCGCTTGTAATCCCAGCTGCTCAGGAGGCTGAGGCAGGAGAATCACTTGAACCCAAGAGGTAGAGGTTGCAGTGAGCTGAGATCGTGCCATTGCACTCCAGCATGGGCAACAGAGCAAGACTCTGTCTCAAAAAAAAAAAAGTACATGGTAACAAACTGTGATAATTGATCTGAAAGAAAAGAATATTATGAAAAAGAATAATAACAAGAACCTATTTCAGATTGTGTGGTCAGGTAAGGCCTTTTTGGGAAGGGGACATTTATACAGGTAGACATCCAGCATTGTAAACAAACTTCTATGAGGTGTATTTATTGCACTGTATTGTTACCTAGGTTGAAGTTGTCCAGCTAACCATCAGACTGTGTACTTCTTGAAATCTAGAATCTTGTCAGTATTTGTGCCCTCAGCATGCTGCACAGAGTAGGGCCTTGGTAGCTAGAGAAAGAATGAATGGAAAGTTGGAAGGATCATGGGAAGAATGAACAAATAAATAAAGGAAACATCAGGTGGCTATATGAGTGCATACTTGCATGGATGGATGATAGATAGGTAATGGAGGGATGGGTGACTGTCTCCAGCAGCAACACTGACAACCAGGATTCCTGGTGGTAACAGTGAGACAAGAGTAGAAACTGATAGAAGCTTAGCTGATTCCTTTACTGTATTTCCAAATCCTGTCCATCATTTAAGGTGACCACCAATGGCCTCTCCTCTCCGAAAAGCCCCTTGATTACCATTGCTAAACCCTACTCTATGTGTGAATGAATTGCTGTCACCTCCTGTACTCCCACACACGCCACACCACACTTAACATTGGGAAATATAACCGCCTTGCACTTGCCACCCACTGATCACCTGTGGTGCAGGTTTCTCAGGGCAAGCCATGCTCTCTGTGTCAGTCTTAGAAGGGAAAAAGGATAAAGAGAGGAACGGAAGAAAGTTTCTCTCCTACATCTGAGTCAAAGAAGATACAGAGCTCAGTGGGCAGTGAGGAGATTCCTGCTCTGGTAATTCATCACATGACTTCAAAAAAGCACTTTAAATGACATATTTTCTCTAAATCTGTGTCTTAGGCCTCCTAAGAGGAGTTTATTTAGAGACCCAGTTTGAGTCACAATAAAGAGTTAAAAAAAAAAAAACACCCAGGGTCCCTCTGGGATATTTAAAAAAATGAACAGAGAAAAGAAAATTATACACAGACCACTCTCTTCCCTTTAAACAATCTCTGCCTGAAAATGAACGCTCATCTGTCTTTGCATTCCCCACCTGAGGGTGAACGCTCACCTGGCTTTGCATGCTTTAAGACTCCCATACACTTGTTTGCAGTCTCATTGAAGCTCTTAGCTACCAAAGTCCAGTCCTGCGTCAAAGGATCTCGAATTCAGAAGAGAATTTCCAAAGGGCTTGAAGGAGAGAATAGAGCCCCTCTCTATTCAAAAGAGGGCAAGATAAAGAATCTGGGACATGACAGTCCCCAGAGATTGAAATAAAATACTTAATTGTGAAGGGCCTGAATAGACAATTCCTAAAAGAGGGCAAGGAATTAACAAATATGGGCATGAATATCTAACCCCAAAAGTAACGAAAGAAATGCAAATAAGGCAAGATTGTCTATGTCTCCATGTATATATGTATACACACATACATACATTTTACACCGTAAGACTCTTTGTGTGTAAGGATGTCCTGAAATGGTTTCTCATGTGACTGTAATTGGTAATACGCTTCTGAAATCCTCGGGCAGTAGGTCTTAAGTGTCTCTAAAATGTTCATATTTTTCCCCAAAAAATACAGGAGGAAAGGATTTGATATCAATTTATCCCTAATTCTCATCATCTATCCTAAGGGAATCATTTGAAATACAAAAAAAAAAAAAAAAAAAAAATGGCAAAAAGAATACTGATCATGAACATGAATTACAAAGATGTTCATCTCTGTGTTGTATGTAATAGCCAAAGGCTGGAAATAGCCTTAAAGTCCAGCAATCAGAAAATGGCTATTGGTTAGACATTTATAGAAAAAAAAATTTTTTTTTTTTGAGACAGAGTCTCACTCTGTCACCAAGGCTGAAGTACAATGGCACAATCACAGCTCACTGCAGACTTCACCTCCCAAACTCAAGTGACCCTTTTGCCTCAGCCTGCCGAACAGCTGGGACTAAGGTTATACACCATCATAGATAATTTTTTATTTTTTGTAGAGACGAGATTTTCCTATGTTGCCCAGGTTGGTCTTGAACTCCTGGGCTCAAGCAATTCTCCCATCTCAGCCTCCAAAGTGCTGAGATTATAGGCATGAGCAACCGTGCCTGGTCTTAGAATATTCTTTATCAATGTCCCCTTACGGGTTCTGCAGGGTTCTTCCCTGGGGAATGTGCTAGCAGGCTGTTGTCTAGGGTGCAGGCTCCAGATCCTTCAGGAAAGTGCCTTGATTGAGTCTCTCAAATCCAAAACCTAGTTCTCAGCTTCTCTGGGTCAGAAACTGGATTTTCTTAGTGTACCAGAGAAGAGTGCTGGTTTCCTTTATCTTTTCCCCTTCCGCACAAATCACATAGGCTGGTTATTTTCCACCTGCTTCTTCAGAACGATGGTCCACCGTTTTCCACCCTGCTTTGTGCACTAGGAGGCCGCCTTTCTGCGGAATATACTTACCTATCTGCCTCCCATTTCAGTTCTGCAAATGGGAGGCACTGGAAAGAACATGAGGGCAGGAGAAATATGCCAGGGTATTTATTGCCCTAGCTCCCCCTCTGCCAGACCACAGGTAAGAAATGGCTACATTTCTCCACCTAAATTCCTGTCGAGCTGTCCCTCTCCCATCACTGCAGTTTGTAATATTGCTCCTTTGGGCCTCAGGGTAGCGATGCCCTGCCACATTTCTAGTCCTTGAGTGCTTTGCCATTTCTTATTCACTACCTTAGCCTTGCTGGCACTTTCATAAACAATGTCTTCATTAAACCCTTCAGTGACCACATTGAGTAACCTATCTGTTTTCTGCCGAGAACCTGGTTAATATAGCATCCATGGGGCAAAAGGGAGGGCAGGGATTGGAATTTACTACAGAAAAAATGCAAAGAGAAAGACTGAGGCTTCTGACATACAAAACTGGAATACATAGAAAAACAAAAGCCTTTGCCAGGCGTGGCGGCTCACGCCTGTAATCCCAGCACTTTGGGAGGCTGAAGCAGGCAGATCACAAGGTCAGGAGTTCAAGACCAGCCTAACCAACATGGTGAAACCCTGTCTCTACCAAAAATACAAAAACTTAACAGGGTGTGGTGGCAGGCACTATAGTCCCAGCTACTCAGGAAGCTGAAGCAGGAGAATCACTTAAATCCTAGAGGTGGAGGTTGCAGTGAGCCAAGGTCACGCCACTGCATTCCAGCCTGGGTGACAGAGTGAGACTCTGTCTAAAAAAATAAAACTAAAAAATAAAAACAAAAGCCTTAAATACTGGCTATTTAAGTTATTGCTTCAGATTTTTCTTTAGTTAGGTCCTTTGTCATTTTTCCCTATTAACCAGTGGGTGGGACATTGTGAAGGAGACCACATGAGTTAGGGAGAAAGAATATAGAAATCACAGTTTCTCTGCACATTCTCAGTCGAAGTGTGATAGAAATCTGTCACCACTCTCTGGGATGTGACTAACTAACTTAGAGGATCATAGGGTGGAATATTAATTATGATTACAGCAAACGTTAATGAGTAAGAGCTTATAACGTACTGCTAAGTCAAAAAGTAGGGCATGAAACGTATGGTCATTATGATCTGTCAACTATGTTAAATATGTACACAAATATACATAGGAAAAAAGCTTGTAAGACATTCACCAAAATGTATAAAGTGGTGCCTTTAGATGGTGGAATTAGGGGCAGGATTTTTTTCCTTATATTTTTATGTATTTTCTAATTTTTCTGTAATGAACATGAATTACTTTCATAACTATAATTTTTCTTTTCTTTTCTTCTTTTTTTTTTTTTTAATGAGAGAGGGTCCTGCTGTGGTGCCCAGGCTGGAGTGCAGTGGTGTGATCACAGCTCACTGCAGCCTCGACCTCCCAGACTCAAGCAATCCTCCCCCTCAGCCTTCCAAGTAGTTGGGACCACAGGTGCATGCCAACACATGTGGCTAATTTTTTAAAATATATTTTGTAGAGATGGAGTCTCCCTATATTGCCCAGGTTGGTGGCAAACTCTTGGGCTCAAGTGATCTGCACACTTCAGCCTCCCAAAGTGATTACAGGTGTGAGCCACGGTGCCCAGCCTCTTTTTCCTTTCTGGTTTTTTTTTTTTGGCAGGTCAGTTGTTACACACTCCTTAGCAGATTCAGACTTTCAGACTTATATGGAACACCATCCTGCTTATTTTGTTTTTTGTTTTTGTTTTATTGTTTTTTTTCTTTTTGAGACAGGGTCTCGCGCTGTCACCCAGGCTGGAGTGCAGTGGTGAGATCTCAGCTCTCTGCAACCTCCGCCTCCTAGGTTCAAGCGATTCTCCTGCCTCAGTCTCCTGAGTAGCTGGTATTACAGGTGCATACCACCATGCCCAGCTAATTTTTGTATTTTTAGTAGAGACAGGGTTTCACCACATTGGTCAGGCTTGTCGCAAACTCCTGGCCTCAAGTGATCCGTCCACCTCGGCCTCCCAAAGTGCTGGGATTACAGGCCTGGGCCACCACACCCAGCTTTCTTTTGTTTTTTAAGAAAACACACACATTATGTTATACTCACGTTATCAGGAACAAATGAGACCAACCCTGGCAAGTCCCAGCCAAGCAATCTGCCTCCAGATACGCCTTGGCCAGGTTAGACTCTTGGAGTTAACCCTTCAGAAAGCAGGAGGCAGAGACCCTTCTGATGAGGGCTGCCTCTAGGAGTGGGACTGCTTCAGCGGATCCAGCTGAACTGTCCTGAGCAACTATTGTAGAGGTATGGGGAGTACTTAGTCTTCCAGTTGAGGCCAGGTTGGGCCACTGTGCAGTGGGCTGATGGAAGACAAGTTGAGTCCGAACTAGCCCAGTCCTTGAGGAGCAACCACGTGACTCTATCACCATGATATGCACAAGTTGTGACTGGTGTCCTCAGACTGGAAAACACAGTAGGGCTAGCTCAATCAGGATAGGAGAGGGACGCATACGTTGATGTTTCTCTTCCTATGTGGATGAATGTGGTCCTGCCTTTGGGCCTTTCCTTGGGCCCTCCCTGCTACGTGAAATGCCATCTCTACTAGCCCATCTCTGTCAACTAGATTCCTGCCTAATTTATTTATTTAGGTAGAATAGCAAGAAGTCTACATCCTGGTGATCCTGGGCATTGGGAGCTCACCTCACCTTCTCTTGGACTCTGGAGGGCACGCACAGATGGCCCCTGCTGGGGGATGCTTCACACACAGACCGTCTCCTAGAAGCAGGGGCAGGGCAACTGCTGTCAGGTGGTGTTGGGATCTCTTTATATTTAGTGTTGTGCTGTGGTTATTGATGTTGCGGTTTTCAGTTTCCTTCCCTCTTAGTTACCCCCCACCTGGGCTAGCCACTCTCTACCCATCACAGGCCCAAGTCTATGAGAAGGGGCTTCTCCTAGGTCCTCACCAAGGCCCCTTCCCAAGGCCCAACCTGCCTGCAGTCTCACCAAGGCCAGCAGGTCCGAGGTCTGGGCCCAGGTCCAGTCCCAGGCAAGGGTGTTGTGTCTGCTTCCTGATGGTCAGGCTGCCCTGAATCCTCCAGGTACACTGGCCCTAAATGTGTCTGCTTCCTGATGGGTCAGGCTGCCCTGAACCCTCCCTGCACTTCCTCCTGTGACCAGTGTTGAAGATCAAGAGGAAGAGAAAGAGGCCAAAAATTCTCCACACAGAGCCCTGGGCTCCGAGGCCCCGTGGCTGGTCACTCACCTGGTCCACAGCAGAGGTGGTGTCTCTAGATGAGGATAATGGGAAGCATCCTTTGCCATCCCCCGCTCCCTTCCTCTGAGCCGCACCCATTACACTGAGCCAGTCATGGCAGACATCTAGGCAGGAGGGACCACAGGGGTAGCCTCATTGCCTGTCCTTGCTCCCTGCACTCTGCATACCTGCAGCCTAACCTGCTGAATCACAGTCATTGCTAGGTGAGGGCCAGGACAGGAGAGAAGACGCTTCACTTGTTGCCGCTACCGGTCTTTCTATACCTTATCTTCCTGTTCCTTCTGCCTGGCCTAGTATGGAGCCCACTAGGTCAGCCTTTGACCAAGATACCACACAGAAATATATTTTGGTTCTGTTTACATTCTTGTCAGAAAGCATGCTATTTTAAGGCAGCGCCTCTCAAACGTGAATGCGCATAAGATCACCCGGGGATCTTGCCACAGCATAAGTTCTGATTTGGTAGTTCTAGGTCAGGACATTCTGCATTTCTAACAAGCTCCTGACACTGCAAAGATGGAAGGGGCCCAGGCTTATATTCTAGGTTCAGATGAGGTCTTGCTTGTTCTGTGAAGATTATCAGAGCGCTGCTGTCAGAATTAATCACTTCATCCATCATTTCCTGAACACCTGGCTCAGCCGTTGTCCCAGGTGCCAGCACAGTCTGCCCACACCTGCTCCCCAACTAGTCTGGGGGCTGCTGGGACACGTAGTCTTTGTAGCCTTACTCCCTAGCATGGTGGATGCTCAGCAGTTTTTTCGAGCAAATTAATGAAGAAATTAATAGCATTTGAAGGCTATTTGTAAAAGGTATAGGTTGTTTATATATGTATATATACAGAGAGAGAGTGTGTGTCACTCTGTCACCCAGGCTGGAGTACAGTGGCACAATGTCAGCTCACTGCAACCTCTGCCTCCCAGGTTCAAGTGATTCTTCTGCCTCAGTCTCCTGAGTAGCTGGGACTACAGGCGTGCACCACCACACCCGGCTAATTTTTTGTATTTTTAGTAGAGACGGGGTTTCACCATGTTGGCCAGGCTGGAAGGGTGTTAATATTTAAGACATCTCCGGCTGGGCACAGTGGCTCACAACTGTAATCCCAGCACTTTGGGAGGTCGAGGCTTGTGGATAACCTGAGGTTAGGAGTTCAAGACCAGCCTAACCGACATAGAGAAACCCCGTCTCTACTAAAAATACAAAAATTAGCTGGGTGTGGTGGTGCATGCTTGTAATGCTAGCTACTTGGGAGGCTGAGGCAGGAGAATCACTCAAACCCAGGAGGCGGAGGTTACAGTGAGCCAAGATCATGCCACTACACTCCAGCCTGGGCAACAAGAGCAAAACTCCATCTCAAAAAAAAAAAAAAAATTAAGACATTTCCTAAACCATGTTCCCTGGGACACCAATTCTGATACCAATTCAGATGGGTGTTATTAGATATTTGTTAAATGTG
The DNA here is from genome assembly GCF_047675955.1 of Chlorocebus sabaeus. NCBI lineage: Eukaryota > Metazoa > Chordata > Mammalia > Primates > Cercopithecidae > Chlorocebus > Chlorocebus sabaeus. Next base: position 62,201,447 of record NC_132915.1, read on the forward strand.
ATGGGGGGAGTGGGAAGTTTTTGTAATCACTTAATCTAAGAAATACTGGAAGAAAAATAGACTCTTGAAAAGCTTCTCACAGCCTTTAATAAACTAGTGGTCAGTGCCAGTGTCCCAGAGAGAGATCCAGTGAGCAGCATTTCCCTCACTTCCTTGACCATGGAGAGTATCTCTTGAGAAGTACCTTGCAGAGCTAGTACGCTGGGGAACAAAGGTGAGGGGCACAGTGAGCACTCTAGTGTTCACCCAAGTCTTCTAGATAATTAAGTTACAAAGGTCTAGAGGATTAACAGTCACTTGATGAGGGGAGAGGGATGTCAGAATTGAAAAGAAGAGGAGGATGTTTCCTTCACAGACTGACTCATCACACTTTGGAGTTTTGTTTTGTTTTGTTTTGGGGGGGTTTGTTTGTTTGTTTTTGAGATTTGGAGTTTTGCTTTGTTTTGTTTTGTTTTGGGGGGGTTGTTTGTTTGTTTTTGAGATGGAGTCTCACTCTCTCACCCAGGCTGGAGCGCAGTGACATGATCTTGGCTCACTGCAACCTCCACCTCCCGGGTTCAAACAATTCTCCTGCCTCAGCCTCCCGAGTAGCTGGGATTACAGGCACCTGCCACCATGCCCAGCTAATTTTTGTATTTTTAGTAGAGACGGGGTTTCACCATGTTAGCCAGGCTGGTCTCAAACTCTCAACCTCTGGTGATCTGCCTACCTCAGCTTCCCAAAATGCTGGGATTACAGGTGTGAGCCACCGCACCACACTTCTTCAGAGTTCTTATCACACCGCTGTGGGGCTCTCTCTGCTCTTCTGGGTTCCTCTGGGAGGGCAGCACAGGAGAAATTCTGACTCCTTCTTCCTCTGACATCTGCAGTGGCTGAGAGAGGGGGGTCAGGAAACCTAGAGAGAAGCAAACATTGAAGACTGCTTGATGCTCAGTCTGCTAAAAGATGAAGGACTCCAGAAAGTATCTGGAGATAAAGTGTCTCCAGGAGGAGCTTTATTCCAGCTAGAAAGCAGGGGAGGATGTTTTTTAAATGGCCATGTAATACAAGTCTATAGCTGAGATTAGGATTGAAATGAACTGATTAAAAGAAAGGAAACATTAGAAAAAGACCCCAAATGAATCCCAGACTTCACTTACCTTAAAACAGTCATTCTCAACTGGAGTGAATTTTGGTTTCCCATTGGACATTTGACAAGGTCTGGAGACATTTTTGGTTGTCACAACTGAGAAGAGGTGCTACTGGCATCTAGTGGGTAGTAGCCAGAGATTTTGCTAAACATGCCACAATGCACAGGGCAGCCCCTTATAACAAATAATTATTAGGTCCTAAATGTCAGTAGTGCCACCATTGAGAAACTTTGCCTTAAAAGTTGTTTTTAAATACAAGCTTTAATTTACAACTTACAAAGGTGCACAAATTTAGCTGCTATACCACAAAAAAAAAAGAGAGAAATTTATTCAGTATAAAAAAATCCAGATTAACAATTTGGTCACCTCCTTTGAGAATGTAAAAATATGTGTGTGTGTGTGTGTGTGTGTGTGTGTGTGTGTATGGAGACCTAAATCTTAGTCAACAATACTATTTTGTAAATTTAAAACACATCACAAACAACACTTGCTACTTTGCAAAGAGAGAAGTAAAAAGATTCACAGCAAATATTCCCTTTAATTTAAAAATTGAGGACATTGCTTAAATATATTTGATAACTTTTAGCACAAAGATTTTGAAGGAAATTTATTTTTTATGATGCATCTTTTTCTTTGTAAAAATTTATGGGGTACATGAGAAATCTTGTTACATGTACATATAATGCATAGTGATCAAGTCAAGGTATTTAGGTTGTCCATCACCCAAGTACAGTACATTTTTGTTTAACTATCGTCACCCTACTCTGTTATCAAGCAATGAATGTATTCCTTCTATCTGTTTGTACACTTTAACCCACTTCTCTTCATCCTTCCCCCTCTCCTCCATTCATTCTTCTCAGTCTCTGTTCTCCTTATTTCCTCTCTTTACCTCAGTGTGATCAAATTTTTTTGGCTCCCACGTATGTGAGAACATGCTACATTTGTCTTTTTGTGCCTGGCTTATTTCACCCAAAATAATGACCAATTCTGGAGGAAATGTATTAAGTAGAAGGGGATAAAATGATACAAATAAATAAATATTATGAGTAGGGATGGGGAGGATCCCACTCCTGGCTATATAATTAAAGAGATTCTCATACAACTCCATAGAGACATGTAAGAGGATTTTTTATTTTTTATTTTTATTTTTTGAGGCGAAGTTTCACTCTTGTTGCCCAAGCTGGAGTGCAGTGGCACGATCTCTGCTCACCGCAACCTCCACCTCCCAGGTTCAAGCGATTCTCCTGCCTCAACCTCCCAAGTAGCTGGGATTGCAGGCAGTGCCATCATGGCCAGCTAATTTTGTATTTTTAGTAGAGACGAGGTTTCTCCATGTTGGTCAGGCTGGTCTCAAACTCCTGACCTCAGGTGATCTGCCCACTTCGGCCTCCCAAAGTGCTGGGATTACCGGCGTGAGCCACCGTGCCTGGCCATAAGAGGATATTTTATCACCAAGTCATTTGTGATGGCTGGAGAGCTGGATGCAATGAGGCACTCATCATTGGGGGAATAAATGTAAGTAAAATGTGATATAACCACACTACAGAATATTCTACCACAGTAACAAGCAATGAACTAGATATACACAAAGTCAAGAAATCTTTAAAACGCGGTTCTGTCCGGGTGCAGTGACTCAAGCCTGTAATCCCAACACTTTGGGAGGCTGAGGCAGAACGATTGCTTGAGCCCAGGAGTATGGGACCAGCCTGGGCAAGATGGTGAGACCCTGTCTCTACAAAAAACAAATAAGAGCCAAAAAAAAAAAAAAAAAAAAAAAACCGCCAAAACTCCACGATGCTAAATGGGGTAAAAAAGGAGAAAGGAACAGAAAGAGGCCTCCAGCACAATACCATTTTTTGAAATGAAAAATACCCACAAAACAATGCCACATGCTTTTGAGAACACTCGCAAATAGAATGATTTACGAGTCTTAAAGTCACTGCATAAACTTTACAGTTGAACTCTTGGAAATTATGCATCAGTGCCACCTGGTGGTAGCACTTCAAATTTGTGGCATAATTCAGTTTTGTTTTTAACAAGATAACTTTTACATACAATGAAATGCGCAGATCTTAATTTGATGATTTTCGACAAGTATATACTCCAGTGTAATCCCCACTCTAAATAATATTTAGAGTATTTCCACCACCCCAGAAGGTTCCCTCCTACTCTCCCCATGCCCTACCCTGAAAGCAACAACCGATCCGCCTCTGTCACTAAATTAGCTTCTCCTGTTGTGGAACTTACATATGTGGAATTATACAGTACATACTATTTTGTGTTTGCCTTCTTTCTGGAATCATAATGTTTTTGAGATTCAGTCATGTTGTGGCATGTATCAATAGTTAATTCATTTTTATTGCCAGGTTGTATTCCATTGCCTAGCTATATTCCAGTTTGTTTATCTGTGCACCAACTGACTGACATTTGGATCATTTCCACTTTTTGTCTAATACAAGTAAAACTTCTATGAATATTTATGAATAAGCCTTTGTGCAGACATATGCTTTTTATTTACTGTGGATGGAATTGCAAGTCATAGCATGGATGGATGTGTAATTTTTTTAATTGCCAAAAACAATTCTCCAAATAAGTTGCATCATTTTACACATCCACCAACAATGAATTTATATCAGCAATAAAAGATGAACTATCTAAATAGGTATCTATTTGCCTATCTAAATAGGCAAAAAGCCTTGAATCGACATTTGAAGATATAAAAGTAACTATAAAGTACATGAAAAAGTGCCCACCATTATTAGTTTTCAGGAAAATGCAAACTAAAACCACAATGAGATATCACTTTACACTCACTAGAATGTTAAAATGTTGAGAATGTGGAGAAACTGGAGGCAATTGGAAATCTCTCTCACACACACACACGCTCCATCTCTCTCAGGTTACCAGCTCAATTCCTTCACAAAAGAAGGATTCTACTTGTGACTTGCACATTTCTGCATAGGCTACTATTGGTCAAGCCTGGAAAGTTAAAAGGCAGAAAGACAAATCTGCCACTGTGCATTGGTGCCACAGGAGTGCCAGAGGCGTATACCGGGGCAGGCTCTTGTACCTGACTTTACTGCTGTTCTTCATTCAGTAGGGAAAGCTTTCACAGGGGTCTATTAGTAGAGGTTGGCCCTGACCCTTCTAAGGGAGATAAGAGTGTCCTGAAGTCAAAATGAATGAAAGCCAGGTGAAGAGATGGGCAGGTTTCCATGGGCCTCGCATTGCCTGGGGCTGCCCAGAATATGGGGCTAGCTGTAGCTTCACCACCCAATTTCTCTCTTCCCTCTTCCTCTTTCTGCTTCTCCTCGCCTCTCTCTTCCTCCTTTTCATAACAGCGTCATGTATGAAGTTTTGTCATGAGCCAGGCATTTAATATGGTTTTTTGTTTTGTTTTTTGTTTTTTGAGATAGTCTTACTCTGTCACCCAGGCTAGAGTGCAGTGACACAATCTCGGCTCACTGCAACCTCCCCTTCGGGAGTTCAAGCGATTCTCCTGCCTCAGCCTCCTGAGTAGCTGGGATTACAGGTGCCCGCCACCATGCCAGCCTAATTTTTTTTTTTTTTTTTTTTTGTATTTATAGTAAAGACGAGGTTTTACCATGTCGGGTAGGCTGGTTTCAAACTCCTGACCTCAAGTGATCTGCCTGCCTCGGCCTCCCAAAGCGCTAAGATTACAGGCATGAACCACTGCACCCAGCCCCAATATGTACTTTTTAATACAACACTTCAAGGTAGGCATTATTATCGTTATTGTTATTGTTGTTGCTGTTATTTTTGAGACACGGTCTCACTCTGTAGGCCAGGTGGAAGTGCAGTGGTGCTCACTGCAGCCTTGACCTCCAGGCTCAATTGATCCTCCCACCTCAGCCTACCAAGTAGCTGGGACTATAGGCGTGTGCTATCATGCCTGGCTAATTTTAAAATTTTTTGTCAAGATGGGATCTCACTATATTGCCCAGGCTGATCACAAACTCCTAGGGTCGAGCAATCCTCTCACTTCAGCCTCCCAAAAATGCTGGGATTATAGGCATGAGCCCTGGCACCCGGCCACGCATTATTATTCCTATTTCACAGGTGAGGGAATGTGGACTCCCCGGTTGAGGAATTTGCTTGAGGTCATAGCGCTTGTGGATTCGCGCCCCATGGCTGCAGTCACAAATTACCACAAATGCAGAGGCTTCAGACAACATCAGTGCATTCTGTTCCACTCGGGGATCAGAGTCTGAAACGGGGCGCAGGCTTGCTCTCCCTCTGGAGGCCTTAGGGGAAAAGAACATCCCTTGCCCTTGCCAGCTTCTTGGGGCTGCCTCTACCCTGGGCTCCAGGCCTGCATCACCCCCATTCTGCCTTCATCATCACAGCTCCTTCTCTGACTTTCCCGCCTCCCTCTTATGGGAACCTTATGGCCCAAGCTCACCCAGGTCACCCAGGGCAACCTCCCCATTTCAGGATCCTTCCTTTGATCACAGATGCAGAATCCCTTTTGTCATTTGAGGTAACATATTCACAGGTTTGGGGGATAAGGAGGTAGGTATTTGGGGGATAGGAGCATCAGTCTGCCTATCACAGTGAGTGAGTGCCAAGTAAGGGTTCAAACCCGTTTCTGTTGTATTCCTGAATCTGGGATCTTTCTCCAAACCACACTGCCCCTTCCTTCAGTCCTTCCTCTCCTTGGAGCTGTCCTGGGTTTCCAGCAAGCACAGATTCTCAGAAAGGGACAGCAGAAGACCCTAAGGCTGGACACATCAGGAGGAGGAGCTCCTGGTAAGAGTCCAAGGACTTCTTTTCAAATCTGGGAGGGAAGAGGAGAGGAGACAGCAGGAGGCTCCATGCCCATACTCCATTCACCATAAAAGCAGGGCAAGGTTGGCCTTGAGGGCCAGACAGGAGAGGTTCTGCAACGGGAGCGGTGTACCCTCCGAACAATGCTGAGGACAACACAGGTACTATGTGAATGTTGGTGAGGAGGGTGCAGGTTGCTGGGGTCAGTGGCAGGGTGAGTAGCAGTATTTTGGACCCCATGTCTAAACTCAGCCTGGCCATAGATACTGTCAGTGGCTGTGTCTTGGAAGATGCCAAGCTGGGGTCATGTGGGTCCTGCCTGCTGAACCTATAAGTGCCGTGGGGCATGTGTAGCAGCTCCTCCCACCTTCTGCCTGGACCCCCTGGACTGACTGCCTTCTAGAGAGGGTCTATATTCAGGGACCTCTAGACCTTAGCTGGGCCCAGATGCCAGATGCAAGGAGGTTCCACCTGTGGTCCACACCTGACTATTTTGGCAACTTCCTGCCAAGGCTGGACCACAGAATTTTCCATGTAACTCACTTCAAATTGTGCGGCTCCTTCAGCTCCTGCTATTTCAGTTACTAGGCCAGGATGGGCTTCTGGGTGTATATATTTGAAACCAGAATCTATGGTGGGCAGAGGAATCTGGTAAGTCTGAGATTTAAAATCAGATATTGGTTTGAATGCCGGCTCTGCCACTTACAATGCTGGAAACTTTGAACCTGTCATTTAATCTTTCTGAGCCTTAATTTTCTCGTCTGTAAAATGGATAGAATTATAAGGCCAGGTTAAGAGGCTAAGAGGGGGAGCCCCTGGTGTGGATCTAAGGACCCCTGCCCGAGGCTGGGAAGAAAGAGATGGGCAGGAGGCCCTGGGCAGGAGACCATGCCCAGATCACACCCATCACAGGGAGAGGGGAGCAGAGATCTTCGGGCATCTGGAGGGCCAGGCAAGAGACAATCACGAGGGAGGGGCAGACAAGCCCTGAGGCCTAACCTGTCAACACACTGACTCACCGCAAATATTTACTGGGTGCCTCTGAGCAGGAGAACTGGACCTGTCGCTAGCCTGCCCTGGACCAGTGCCCATGCGCATGTTGAAAGCGCCTGCCTGGAAGGGAGTCTGCCTTGAGAGGGTGGCTACCAACCAGGGCCACCGTGGATATGGAAAGCAAGCGTCATGAAAAGGAAAGAATTTCCAGGGCTCCTGGAACCAACTGAAGACTAGTCTTTTGGGCTCTGAGGTTGTGCCATTTGCCAGGCTCCAAAATCACTAATCATTTTATCCTGTTCCTTTGGCAACAATAGGGTACATGTGACCTCAGCCCAGCCCATCATAGATACCCAATTTCCAGGCCACATTGATTGGTCCAAGAGATGAGCACATGACTTACCCAACCCAATCAGAGTCTTCTGTTGGGTTTTTATACACTGAAGGAGGCTGTGGGGAGAGGAGAAAAGTCACCTCTGTTCTTTAGTTCACAAAGTTGGGAAAAGTGGTCTGCAGTCATACCTCCCCATCCCTAATAGGAAAGAGTAAGCCTGTCTATAAGTGGGAGAGCATGATGACAGCCCCCCAAAGAAAAGTATGAGAATGGAAGATAGTGAACAAAACTTTGGTTCTCCCCAGCACACCCCAGGATCCTTTGGGCAGGTTGCACAGCCTCTGAACTTTGCTGCTGGATACCTTACCTGCCCCGACTCCAATTCAGTGCTCACTACAGCACCCATGGAATCTAAGGGGAATGACACCCCCTGGAGATGAACAGAACACGTTCCACACAACCACATGCAGTAGCCCTGATTACAGATGAGCAACTGAGGCTCAGAGGTGCAATGACACACCCAAGGTCACACAGGCAACGTGTCCAGACTCCAGAGCCCAGGTTTTGATGGCATGGCTGCCTCCTGGCCCACCCCTGGCACAGCCCAGAAGAGAGACAGCACTCTCTCTTCTGCCGTCACTGTGCATAACGGCACCCCTATGTCCGGGAGCCATCAGGAGGCCCTTGTTGGCCCAGCCTTATGAAGCCCCGGGCTCTTGTGAGTGAATTCATCCTACAAGTGAAAGATCAGCATGTGGCCATGGTGAAACCCTGTCTCTACTTAAAATACAAAAATTAGCTGGGCATGGTGGTGCGCATATGTAACCCCAGCTACTTGGGAGGCTGAGGTGGGAGAATCCCTTGAACCCGGGAGGTGGAGGTTACAGTGAGCCGAGATTGTGCCACTGCACTCCAGCCTGGGCAACAGACCGAAACTCCATCTCAAAAAAAAAAAAAAAAAAAAAAGTAAGCATGTGGGGAAGGTTTAGTGACATCTGTGGTTTTTGTCTGACCAGCAACATTCCTCCTTTCGGTAATAGAATCCCGAGTTTTCTTTGGAGACCTACTTACCTTCATTGGATACAAATAAGGGACTGTCCATCAAAATGTCATCACTTCCCTGGTCAGAAAGTAGACACGGGTTGGGCATGGTGCTTACACCTATAATGCCAGCACTTTGGGAGGATCACTTGAGCCCAGGAGCTCGAGACCAGCCTGGGCCACATAGGAAGACCCTATCTCTACAAAATAAAAATAAAAAATTAGCTGGGCGTGGTGATGCGTACCTGTGGTTCCAGCTACTTGGGAGGCTGAGGAGAGAAGATCACTTGAGCCAGGAAGGTCAAGGCTGCAGTGAGCTGTGATCTCACCACTGTACTCCAGCCTGGGCAACAGAGCACGACCTTGTCTCTAAAACAAAAAACAAAAAAACAGAACGTGAACACATAACTCTAGGTTTTTTGAACCCAATTCTTTTGGAGCATAGTTTTTTCAGCTTGTCACCTAGTTTTTTGTGCAGATGTGGTAGCAGGCACTGTCAGTGTCCCTCCCACATTGTTTACTCCTCCCCATTCTTGTGCATACCTGAGGCTTCCCTGCTCAACTCCTGCAATCCTTTACCTGGAGGCTTTCTCTAAGAACCCACAGACATGAAAGGAGCTGGCCAATAGAGCCAGGGAGTTAATGGTCTCTCTTCCAGCAGTCCTCAATCTGCGACTGTTGGGAATTGTTGGATATATACCCCAACTCCTCCACCTCTCAGTGGGATAACGCTGACGTATGTGCCACACAGCGTCCCAGCCATCCCTGGTTGGATTGAGGCCCCGTTTCCCCCGTGGTAACACAGTGATGCACAGTTTATTAGTTCCCTTCCCTGCCTTCCTTATTCCCACTCTCCTGCAAGTGTTTCATGGGATTGCCGCCCAGAAAATGACTTGGAATCTAATGTGCTTTTCTCAGGGTCTGCCCCTAAGTGAGTCCAACCTTAGACAACACCACATCCTTCTGGAAAATTATTATTCTGCTGAGGTTTGCCAACGTCTGCTTCTGTTGCTTGCGACCCAAGGACCCTATCAAAATTCATGGTGGTCTGGAGTTGTGTCACATTGCACCAGTCTGTGATAATCTCTGATTTTTCTGAAGGCCATCAGAGCTCTGGAAGGGAAGGGGATATCAAGAGACTTTGTTCTAAGCTCTTTTGTATTTATGCTCAGAGGACTTGAGCCACTGGTTATGTCCATGAATGGAGATGTTTGAATGGCACAAGGCCCCAGAACACCAGCTCTATTGCACAGCCCCACTTATTGGTGAGGTCTGTATGATATTCCCTCATGGTTGGAGGTGATCAAGGCAAGAGTCCATGTACCAAGAGAAAAGATAGGCACTGAAGCTTTTTCCTGTGAGTTCAGCAGATGGTCTTGAGGTAGCTTATGGAGATAAAGCACCACACTCAGGTCTTAGAGGAGATACTAAGTTCTTAGGTCCCCAGCCAAGTTGGCTAAGAGGTAGTAGAAAATGTGGTCCTTGAAATAGAGTGCCGCCTCTGTTCCTGCCTATATGGACACAGCATAGGATGTCACTGGCTGGACCCAGTGGACCCACTAGAGTTCAGCTTGTCCTCAGAGCTTCCTCAAGCCCTCAGTCCAGCAGACCAAGCATCTGAAGCTGGGATCCTTGCTGTCCTGAGATTTCATCCAGTGCAGGATGGATTCATATAGTCAACACACATCTGCCAGGCCCTGGGCAGAGCACTGGGGGTATGAAGTGAATTAAATGTCCCCCTGTCCCTCTAAGGAAATACGAGAGATACTCACATAAGCAAGATACGGTCAGGAAACATTACCGCTGCTGCTGGGATAGAGGTCTGTGCAAACCTGGGCCCCAGACTGGAGTGGGCTGAGGGTCTGAGAGGAGAGCCCAAGGGGAGGTAATTAAGGGGCATGCCAATCAGAGAGAACAGCATGAGAAAAGGCTTGGAGGCATAAAAGCCTGCAAGTGGTTCTATTGAATGGAGTGAAGGCTCAAGTGGCCAGAGGTGAAGTTAGAGAGGCCAACAGAGGACCAGTCATGGCGGAACTTACATGTCATACAAACCAAGGAGCTTGGTTTTCATGCTTGAGTCAATAGTGATTGAATAATTTTAGTTGAATTGACTAATCGTAATTGAATAATATTAGGCAGAGGGATGATGTGGTCACTTTTGCATTTCAGGAAGATGGCTCTGGAAGCAGAATGGATTGGAGGAGGTGAGACTGGAGGCAGGGAAACACCATGAGTAATGAAGGTGAGAGGTTGCGGAGGCTGAACTAGAGGAAATATAGAGGAGGTGATGGGTATGAGAGGTGGTGAGGAGGTGACATCAGTAAGACCTGATTCCTGGAATGTAGAGGTGAGGGAGAAGTTCAGATGGTCCCCAGATTAGCCTAGGGCACTGGGATGATGGTGGTGTTGTCCACCCAGATGGGGGAACTGGGAGGTAGGGCAGCTGTGGGTGGACAGAAGATGCAAAGTTGACTTTTGGACATATTGAGAAGGAGGTGCATAGGATAATGGGGTGGAAGGAATATCTCTATCGCTATTTCTATCACGGCTGTCACCACAGCATTTTATAGATACCTGCTCAAGCATCCATTCTGCCTCTCCACCACTGGTGAACTACAAGCTCCTTGAGTCCAAGTCTCACTCATCTCTGGAGTCCAGGCACTGGCATAGTGACTGGTGCCCCACAACAGGTGCTCAATAAGTGCCCATTGAATGGTACAGTGGATGCCCCCATGGAGGGATGACCAGCCCATTTCATCACTGAGTATTCCTTGGAGTCGAATCCCAAAAAAGTAGATGAAACCTCTCCTTAAAGGAGTGTCCTCCCATTGCCTGCCCCCTACAGCTCTGGACCAAGTGGAATAGGCAGATGGGCTCTAGAACTGGGACATGGAGTTGGGTGGCTGAGAGACCCAGGACAGGCTGTGGAGCTGGCTCAGTCCAGACCAGGTCTCCCTGCAGGGGACGCCCACACCTGGGTAGCTCACACAGGTTTCCAGGCAGGTGGGGGTACTTCAGGCTGGAGGAAGGGTGGAGCAGGATGTGAGCTGGAGGCCAGGGAAGGTGGTCCCAGGGCAAACTAGCCATGCTGGCCATGCCATCTGGCAAGGCCCAAGCTCTGCTGGAGCTCAGTCTACCCACCTTAAGCCAAACAAGGCCTCTGTCCCCACCACCCATCAGCAGAACTCATGACTCAGACCTGATGGATCCAGCATTGCCGTCATCAAGGAGTGGCTGTTTTCCTCAAGGAGCTGGGCACCAGTCCAATCTAAGCAGATGGCATGAAGGCTACTGGGTGAGGCTGGGGAGTGTTGGCCCAGCCAAGGCACAGGACCCAGGTCTTCACACTGACCTGGGGCAGGAGATGCAGGAATTGCCCAGCTTTCCTGCCTGAGCCCAGTTTGAGGTCACCTCTGTCCTAAGTGTATTGATTCCAGGACCTGTGCAGGTGCCCAGGCCATTTAGGTCTTGGCCTCTCCTCTGCTTCCAGGAATCCCCACTTAAGCCCTTTCCTTGGTATCACAGCAGCTACACACATCTCATCTCACATTCTCCTCTCCAGGGTCCTCACAGCTGCCCTGGGAGTCAGGTTGGTGGTGGTACATATTGGTGAACCCAGCATGGGAGATGGAAGAACATGTGCAGGCCCAAAGATGGGAAGAGATGCAGCCAAGCTCACCTAAGAAATTGGTGGCTGGGCTGGGAGCTGAGTGTATAATGTGAACCTCACCTCCTGCCACTGACTTCCTTGTTCTTTCCATTCTGGCTGTACTGGACTCCTTGGTGTTGTAGCTGCCAACCCTGTTCCCACATCAAGGCTTTTGCACTTGCAGTTCCTCTGCTTGGCAGGCTCTTCCCCTGCCATCTCCGCAGGACTCGTTTCTTCTCTGCTCATGTGCTACTATCTAAAGAGAAGCCTCTCCTTTATCACTCTCCTCTTAGACCAGTTGATTTCTCTTCCACATCACGTCATGTGTTTATTGTTGTATTTCTTTGTTGTCTATCACCCCACTAGAATGTAAGCTCCTTAAGACAGGAACTTTCTCCATCTTATTTATAGCTGACTCCCTGGTGACTCGAACAGTGCACGGAATATGGTAAGTACTTCATAAATATTTGTTGAATGAACACACAAACCAGGTTGCCTCACTCCTGGTCCCTAGCTGTCTCCCGTACCTCTCTATGTCTCAGAGACGCCAGAGGAGGAAAGAGTGAAGGAGGGTTTGGCTTAGCTGGAGGGTGGCAGCCTTGCCCCTTTGCCGGAGACACAACAGGCACTGTGACCCAGGCCACGCCACCTGGGGCCTGTGTGTATCTGAGGGCTCTCTCGGGCACTCACAGCATCCCAGGGGCACGGAGGGATCAGCATTTACCTCCCCTTTTCCCAAAGCAGACACCATCCCTGCCCTTGGGCCCACTGTGTTCTTCCCGTTCTTGAATCTGTCATGCAACATTTTTTTTTTTTTTTTGAGACGGAGTCTCGCTCTGTCGCCCAGGTTGGAGTGCTGTGGCCGGATCTCAGCTCACTGCAAGCTCCGCCTCCCGGGTTCACGCCATTCTCCTGCCTCAGCCTCCTGAGTAGCTGGGACTACAGGCGCCCGCCACGGCGCCCGGCTAGTTTTTTGTATTTTTTTAGTAGAGACGGGGTTTCACCATGCTAGCCAGGATGGTCTCGATCTCCTGACCTTGTGATCCACCCGTCTAGGTCTCCCAAAGTGCTGGGATTACAGGCTTGAGCCACCGCGCCCGGCAACATTTTTTTGAGACAGGATCTCGCTCTGTCACCCAGGCTGAAGTGTAGTGGTGTGATCACAGCTTACTGCAGCTTCTACCTCCCAGGATCAAGCAATCCTTCTGCCTTAGCCTCCAGAATAGCTGGTACTATAAGGCACATGCCACAGTGCCTGGCTAATCAAAAAAAATTTTTTTAGACATGGGGTCTCACTACATTGCCCAGGCTTGTTTCAAACTCCTGGCCTCAAGCAATCTTCCTGCCTTAGCCTCCCAAAATGCTGGGATTACAGGCATGAGCCACCATGCCTAGACTCAACATTTATTGAGCACCTACTGTGTCCCACGCTCAGGACAGGGCACCAGGGCAATAGAGATAATTGAAACATTGTCCTCTTTCCCAGACAGCTTGCATCTTAGTCAGCAGATGGATAAGCAAGCACCACCAAAGTGCAGGCGGAAGACACAGATGGAGGAGACAGAAGGCACAATAAGAGTGGGGCATTCGGGGTAGGTGACAACAGTCATGACCTTGTTGGTGAAGGGCAGTTAGGAAGGTTTCAGAAGAGGGAATGTTTAAGCTAGTTTCACAGGATGAGAGTTGGGGGATAGACATGGGAGAGCCAGCAGTGCCAGCAGACAGAATAAATTGTGCAAGGGGTTCAGTTGAACTGAAGAAGTGCAGGTCCAGGGTGGGACAAGGTGAAGGTGAAGCTGGAAAGATGGGTTGGAATCAGAAGTTGAAGGGGTGTGAACACCAGGCTAAGGAGGTTGGGCTTCTTCCTGTTGGCAGTGGACACCATTAAAGTTTTTTGGGCAAGATGACCTGGTCAGCTTTGCTCTTTAGGAAGATTGTCCTGGACGCTGTGTGCAGAGTGATTTGGAGTGGCAGGTGGAGAGCCAGGGATATGAGTCAGGACACTATTGAGGTGTCCAGGTTGGAGACAACAGTGGCCAGGACTAGGGTAGGGTGGGGGGTGTGGAGGGGCAGGGATGGATTCAAGAGCTATGTAAGAAGCAGAACCTAGACCCTCCACGGGAAGGCAAACAAGGCTGAAGGGTCAGTGCCTGGGATTCCAGTGACAGAGGTTGTTGGGATGTGAGGCAGGAGAGCAGAGATCAAGGCTGATTTAGCCCCCACTGACCATTCCAGATTCCTCTCATGGCCCTCCCTGGCTCCCTGACCCCACCTTACCTGCATGGCTTCTCTGTTCTTCAGATGGGACAAGCTTCTTCTTTCCTCACGGCTCTCACATTCTGTTTCCTCTACCTGCAGCACTGTTCCCCTTGGCTACAGCCTGCCCTGCCCACTCAGCCCTTGGCGCCTCTGATCTCAGATAGATAGGTCACTCCTGGATCCTCTCACAGAACAGAGCATGTGTGGTTCATAGGACTCACTCCAACAGTGATGACACAATGCTGCTGCCCGTTCAGTACTGTCGCTGTACTTAACCAAAGCTCCTGGAGGACAGGAGCTCTACCCGACTCACTCTCTGCCATATCCAAGCACTCAGCATGGAGCATGGCACTTAGCTGCTCATTAAACTCTTACTGAATACATGAACAGTGAATTAATGAGTGAGGTTTACTTGGATGCACTGACATGCTTAGTGGGCTGTTCAATAGCATTTGGATATAGGAGTTAAGTTCACACTTTGATGGGATGACAGATTAGGAGGTTTGTTACTATGAGTGAATCTAGAAGTTATTTGTCTGAAGAGGAGACCTTGGTGTGGGATGGGGTGGTAGGTGAGCTCAGCACTCCACAGGCTGCCCCTGACTTTACTCTGTGCTTTGAAGGATGCAAAATTCAAGCGTCCTGGCTCCTTGCACCAGCTAGAATGTTCAGCAGCCATTCCTGCCACATGGATAGAGGTCTAAGGTCCAAAACAAGGACGGGGTCAAACCCTTTTGCTCCCCTCTGTCCCTTCCTCACTATAACCTGGGACACTGACAGACAGACCTGGGATCAGATGAGAAATGAAGAGAGGCCCAGGAGCTTCACATGTACAAGGGTAGGAGGCAGGCAGATGCCGGACCTGCTCAGCCTAGAGGTGCTCGTGCAAGTACAGGAGGTTCATGCAGGTACAGCAGGCCAGAGGCAAAGCTGCGACCCCCAAGGATCCTCAGGGAGGCCGACCTCTTGTGTGAAGAAGGCCTCTCTTTTTTCGAAGCCATCCAACAATGAAACTGGTAGGGAGTGAGCTCCCCATAACCACGAATGGCCTCCCAGTGAGGCTGCTGCAGAAAAGCCTGCTGGAGGAAGGCAGATGAAACCCAGATGACCATTATTTTTCATTTTATTATTTTATTTTATTTATTTTATTTTTTGAGACAGAGTCTGGCTCCATCACCCAGGCTGGAGTGCAGTGGTGCAATCTCAGCTCACTGCAACCTCCAACTGGTTCAAGCAATTCTCCTTCCTCAGCCTCCCCAGTAACTGAGATTACAGGCGCACGCCACCAAACCCAGCTAAAATTTTTTTTTTTTTTTTTTTTTTGTATTTTTAGTAGAGATGAGGTTTCACCATGTCAGCCAGCCTAGTCTCAAACTCCTGACCTCAGGTGATCCACCCAGCTTGGCCTCCCCAAAGTGTTAGGATTACAGGCATGAGCCATCACACCAAGCCTATTTTTTGTTTTTATTTATTTATTTATTTAGACAGTTTCTCGCTCTGTCACCAGGCCGGAATGCCACGTGGCGCGATCTTGGCTCACTGCACCCTCTAGTTCCCAGGTTCAAGCAATTCTCCTGCCTCAGCCTCCGGAGTAGCTGGGATTACAGGTATGTGCCACCACGCCCGGCTAATTTTTTGTATTTTTAGTAGAGATGGGTTTCACTATGTTGACCAGGGTTGGTCTCAAACTCCTGACCTCAAGTCATGCACCCCCCTCAGCCTCCTCCCAAAGTGCTGGAATTACAGGTGTGAGCCTTGGTGCCTGGCCCCAAGATGACCTTTAAAGTCCAACTCCCCTTTTATAAGATGACGTTTTTGCTTTAGGACAGGAAGTCATCATTAAATATTTGCTCTTCCTGCCTAAGCAATGGAAAGATAGCTGCCACCTGCCTCAGAGGCATCCCTGGGACTGTGCGGTTTCCTAAGGAGGAACAGAAGGATCTTGAAGCTGAGTCAAGGATCACTGGGGGCCTCAAGCTAGTCTTGGCCACAGATCTGGTGCTTCTGTGGGTCTGTAGAGGTAACTGACTGGCTTGTGTCCCCAAAGAGACTGTTCTTTTTTTTTAATTAAAAACAATTTTTTTTTTTTGTAGAGCTGGGGTCTTTCTATATTGCCCAGGCTGGTCTCTAATTTCTGGGCTCAAGCAATCCTCCTGCCTCAGCCTACCAAGTGTTAGGATTACAGGCATCAGTCACCGCACCTGGCTGGGGCTGTCCTCAAACAAGAATTCTTCACCTTGTCATTGTAATATTCTTGCAACTTATCTGTAGGCTTGAAATCTTTCGAAATAAAGTTTTTCTTTAAAAAATAAACACAGATTCTGATTTAAGTATTTCAGAGCGAAGCTCAGCATCTGTATTCTCCCTTGCCCCGCCCCAGGAAATCCAATCTGCAGATAGAGCTGAAAAACACTGATCTAGATGAATTAGAGAAATGTGTATGTAAATAAAATTTATTTTATAAATCAGAAATTCTTTGAGAGCAAATACCAAATTACTTATAAATGTATACTGTGTAAATATGGGGGAGTTTTAGATATTGATTTTTCTTTAAAAGAATCTTGTCTTTATTTAACCTATGAAGATGCAGATGCGGCCGCATGCGGTAGCTCATGCCTGTAATCCCAGCACTTTGGGAGGCCAAGGCAGGCGGATCACGAGGTCAGGAGTTCAAGACCAGCCTGGCCAACATAGTGAAACCCAGTCTCTACTAAAAATACAAAAAATTAGCTGGGCAGGTGGCAGGCGCCTGTAATCCTAGCCACTCAGGAGGCTGAGGCAGGAGAATCTCTTGAACCCAGGAGGCAGGGGTTGCAGCCAGCTGAGATCATGCCAGGCACACCAGCCCGGGTGACAGTATGAGACTCTATCTCAAAAAAAAAAAAAAAAAGAAAATGCAAATGAACACATAATACCTGCGAAGCAAGAAGGCATCTTCCTTTTAATGTTTTATTTTGCCTTTGTTTTGCGTGTTAGTTGTGCCCACTTTGTGGTACAAAAAAAAAGTGAAATAAAAGTAAGTAAAAACAATCATTTCTGCTTACATTTACAGCTTATTTCGTATTCTGCAAAATGTTTTCCCATCTGCTATCACCGCCCCCGTCCTCACAGCAGCCTGGGAGAAAGGCAGAGCCTAAATTATCATCTCTACTTTGTGCATGGGTGATCTGAGGCCCAGGTAAGAAGAGTGGCTCTACTGAGGTCCCAGAGTTGGTTGCTGGAGGCACTGGCAAAGGAATCCAGGCTCCAGCCCCCTTCTCTGCCTCCTGTCATCTTCCAGTTGCTTTTTTCCTCTGTCTTTCTCTATCCCTTTCCATTTCTCTCTGCCTTGAACTCTCTCTTTCTCTTTCTACTTCAACTTTCCCCTCCTTGCTCCAACCCTCAGACTGGAGTCAGCTTTGCAAGTTGTCCAAACTTTTTGTTACTCTGGAAACCTGCCAGCCCCATGGCCACGGCCCCATCTCATCAAAAGCTCAGCATCTCTACCTAGAGCAAGCCCTTTCCAGATGCCCGTGTGCAGAGATTAACTCTGGCCTCTCCATCCGGCCCTAGATAAGATTAGGGGAGCGGCACTATAAATAGGCCCCCATCCTTCCCCAGGCCCAGGTCCCAGCCAACTCAGGCTACACCATCCCGGGATCAGCATGGCCGTCCACCAGTGGGTAGTCACCCTGGCCTTGGCTGCCCTCCTTGTTGTGGACAGGGATGAGTGGGCAGAACCTGGATTCTCTGTGGCTTTGTGTTGGTAGGTGAGCTTGGGGTGAGAGCAGAAGCAGGGCCTGGAGCACCCTGTGAGGCCTCAGCTTTTTCCATGTACCTTCATTCTACATATGCACCCTCCACTGCGGTGGGGGAAGTTCCGGGCTGGGAGAAAAGAAACGGGTTCAAATCCTGACTCTGGCGCAGAATTGCC
This sequence comes from Chlorocebus sabaeus, assembly GCF_047675955.1. Lineage (NCBI taxonomy): Eukaryota > Metazoa > Chordata > Mammalia > Primates > Cercopithecidae > Chlorocebus > Chlorocebus sabaeus. Next base: position 62,219,554 of record NC_132915.1, read on the forward strand.
AAAGTCCCCTACCCTCTTGGGGCCTCAGTTTCTCCAGCTGCAAAGGAAGGGATTGTTCCAGTTCAAAGCTGCACTGAGCAACTATCGGGCTGGAAGTTGTGGGGGCAGAAGGGAGCAGGTGGGTCCCAGCTCTCAGGAGAGATTGACAAGTATGCTGGCTGCAGGGTGGTGGGTGCTAAGAGAGACCTGGCCTAGGTCTTCTGAGCTCCCAATCTCTCTGAAAGGCTGTGGTTTGGGACTTGGGCAGCCATGTGAGCATGACAGAGCCCTTTCCCAGGACTGGACACATATACCTGGGGCGGGGCCCCCTCAGGGTCTGGGCCGTCCCTGCAATCTCACAGCTACCATGTCAGGCACTGTTCTGAGCCCTTAAGATAGATTAGTGACCCAAACAGAAAAAGCACGGTCCTAATGGAGCATAAATCCAATGGGGTAGAGGAAAAGGGGAAAGGCAATAAAGAAGATGCTTACAATGTATGTTGAACAGTATATTAGAAGGTGATAAAAGTTAAGGAAAAAACACTTGGCAGGGTGATGGGCACTGGAAGGGGGTTGCAATTTCAAATCAGGAGAGGTCTCTCTGAGAGTCCGATGTTTGAGCAAAGCTTAAAGGAGATGAGGGACTAAGCCATGTGGATATCTGGGAGAAGCAGCTTCCAGGCAGAGGGAACAGCTCAGGTGCAAAGGACCTGAGGCAGGAGCATGCCTGGAGTGACTGAGATACTGTAAGACCGCTGTGGCAGGAGGGGATGTGGTACGGAGTGATAGGAGAGGAGACGAGAAGGGCAACTGGGAACTATACCCAGAAAGACCTTGTTGGCCAGCGCAGGAACTTGGCTTTTCCTCTCACTAAAATGGGAGGCACCGAAGGCTTTGAGCAGAGAGTTATGTCTTTCAAGGGTTGCTCTGGTCGGTATATTGAGAATAAACCGAACAGGGAAGCGCGGAGACCAGTTAGGACCCATCTGGACAAAAGCTATACGTTATAAGGCAACGCCTGGCGGGATTCCAGGGCCACTGACCTCATGGCCAGTCCCACATCCATTTCCCCAGCTGGAAACAGACCTGGGCATGGGGGAAAGGGAAATGGGTCTGGGGGCCTGTTCAGGAGCAGCCTGCTTACACCCAGCCTGCTTACGCCCAGCCTGGCACCTACACCTACATACTCCTTGAGCAGCTGGGAACACTGAAGAACCTGGTCTGAAGAAGTTTGGTTTTTGTTTGTTTGTTTTTGTTTTTGTTTTTTGCATGTTTCAGATTACTGCCTGGGCTGAGTGAGAAGGGGGCACTTTGGGTCAAGGTCAAGGGCAGCCTGGGGGTAAATGCAAATTTCCCCCACATCCCCCAGGAAGAAACTCTGACATCATAGAGTTCTGAACACTCCCTCCTCCCAATACACTTTAATTTTTTTTAATTAAAAAAAAATTTTTTTTTTTTTCAAGACGGAGTCTTGCTCTGTCACCCAGGCTGGAGTGCAGTGGTGCAATCTTGACTCACTGCAACCTTCACCTCCCAGGTTCAAGCAATTATCCTGACAGCCTCCTGAGTAGCTGGGATTATAGGCATGCACCATCACACCCAGCTAATTTTTGTATTTTTAGTAGAGACGGGGTTTCACTGTGTTGACCAGGCTGGTCTCGAACTTCTGACCCCAAGATTTGCCCACCTCAGCTTCCCAAAGTGCTGGGATTACACCAATGCACTTTAGTATTCAATTCCTGAACACCCACAGTGTGGGACATTGAACCAAGTGCTGCACAAGGGCAGACATAAAGGAACCCCAAGGAGCTCAGGTGCATAGGGAGGTGGGGTGACCCAGTGAGTGGGATAGTACATGGTGGTGTGAAAGAACCCTCTATCCAGATCTGCTCAGGAAACTGTGTGAGACATGAAGGCAGCTTTACTGGGGGCAGCATCAAGCCTTGAAAGGAGAGTACGATTAGGTGGGAGGAGAGCGGAGATGAGGACATTTCAGGAAGGGGACATGGCATGAGCCAAAGCAGAGCCCAATCCAGGACCTGTGAGCAGAGAGGAATAGCTGGGGTGTGAAGAGGTATACTAGAAAGTGAGCCCAAGAAGTAAGTTTGGGGTCAGCTCACACAGTGCCCTAAACATAAGACTCAGCAGCTCAGGTCCATAGGGACGCTTAGTGATCAGGACGGGGAACCATGGAAGGGCCTTATATTTTTTAAATGATTTTCTTTTCCCTAACAGTTAAACAGCAAGAAATGCACAAATCTTATCACTCACTGAATCTTATCAATGAGTCTTGACAATGCATACACTCGTGTAACCCAAACCCCCATCAAGATACAGGACATCTTGAGACAAGGACTTGGGGAAGAAAAATAAATACAAAACATTTCCATAGCCCCAGAAATTTCCCTATGTCAGTCAATCCCTGTCCCCATCCCAGTGCTCTGACTCTTTTTTTTTTTTTAAGAGACAAAGTCTCACTCTGTTGCCCAGGCTGGAGTGCAGTGGTGCAATCATAGCTCACTACAGCTTCAACCTCCTGGATTCAAACGATCCTCCTATCTCAGCCTCACAAGTAGCTGGGACTACAGGTGTGTGCCATCACACTCAGCTAATTTTTAAATTTTTTTAAATTTTTATTTATTTATTTATTTATTTATTTATTTATTTATTTATTTATTTTTGAGACGGAGTTTTGCTCTGTCACCCAGATTGGAGTCCAATGGCACAATCTCGACTCACTGCAATCTCTGCCTACTGGGTTCAAGTGATTCTCCTGCCTCAGCCTCCTAAGTAGCTGGGATTATAGGTGTGCATCACCACGCCCAGCAAATTTTTGTATATTTAGTAGAGATGGGGTTTCACCATGTTGGTCAGGCTGGTCTTGAACTCCTGACTTCAGGTGATTCACCTGCCTCGACCTCCCAAAGTGCTGAGGTTACAGGTGTGCGCTACTGCAACCTGCCCTAATTGTTAAATTTTTTGTAGAGACGAGGTCTTGCTATGTTGCCCAGGCTGGTCTCAAACTCCTGGCTTCAAGTGATCCTCAGCCTCCCAATGTGATTTTTTTCCATCATAGATTAGTTGGCCTGTTCTAGGATTTCACATAAATGGAATCATAGGGTATATAATCTTTTGTGTCGGGTTTCTTTTGCTCAGCAAACTATTTTTGAGATTCAGCCATGTTATTGCATGTATCAGTTGCTTGTTTTAATTGTTGAGTAGTGTCCCATTGTATTTATCCATTCTCCTGTTGAAGGACATTTGGATCACTTTCAGTTTTGGCAATTTGACATGGAAGGGTTTTAAGCAGTTCAGTGACAAATCTAGGTTTGCATTTTGATACCCTAATGCCAGCCTTAAACAGCACATCAGGGGTGACTTAGTCTAAGTTTCTGTTTCCCGCTCTCTGTGGAAATATCTTGTAATGGTATCTCCAGGAAAATATAAAACTACCTTGCCTTGCACACCTCCAGTAATGGGAAACTCATTACTTCTGGAGATAGCTTCTTTCACTGTGGCATAGCTCCCACTGAGAGAAAATTCTGCTTCATATGGAACCCAAACCTGCTTCCCTGCAGACTCCTCACAGAGATGGGCTCTGCTCTGTGAGGTTGAAAAGAGTCCATCTCTCCCTCAGCCCCAGGATAGCCCTTCAGAGACTTTAGGGAGCATCCTGCCCTTCTGTAATTTACATAAACGCCCTTCCTTCCACCTGTGCCATTAGACATGGCTCTAGTTCCCTCATCCACCCATCACGCTTGTCGGTCACATCACAGTTTGCTCATGTCCTATAAGCACTTCAGCCAGACCTTGAGGGGCACACCGGTGTATGTAGAAAGAGTCAGGCTCTGGACTGCAACAGACAGGTGTGCAATCCTAGCTCTGCCTTGACAAACTGCTTTGCATCACCTCTGAGCCTCTTTCATAGTTGGTTAAACTGACCTATGCCCCAGAAAACAGATTCTGAGATACATGCAATTTACTGGGGAGCGTTCATGGGAGTAACATCCATGAAGGATTCCATGCAGTGCAACAGAGGCTTCAGATGATCCTACAGGCAGCTCTGGACAAGGGGATCAGGGCCTTTGTAACCACATCAACCCGACATGGGATATCGGCTGTTCCTGGGTAGAGGATGTAGCCTTGGGCAAGGCAGCTCCATTGTCTGAGGGTAATTCCTAGGAAGGGACTTGCAGTGAGTGGTCAATATTCCTGGCAGCTGGGGAAATGAGTGCCTCAGTCTTGTGGGAGGGCTCTTGGTGGCAGAACACAGCATCCACTGCTATCTCCTTTCTTCCCTCTGTTATACAGCAGTAAGAGAGGGATGGAGAGGAGTTAAAATCATGTGTTCTCAATGCCTGGCACATAATAACTGCTGAATTGTTATTTTATAATTATTATATGGGACACAACAACTCCAGCGGGATCTAACTAACGAGGAATAGGCTGGACTGTCACCTTCCTAATTTTTTAATTTCTGTCTCTGTTTATGGAACCCAAAATCACATCAGTTTTCTGGCAACCCCATTGTCTGGTGGCTCATCACCTTTCCTTGAGGAATTCCAGGTTAGGTAGTTGCTGGACCAAGCTCCCTGAAGGAGAAGCAGTCCTCAGACCCCTAGACCTGGGCTCTAGAGCTGGTATCATCTAATTCTTGCCTCTTTGTGTTTCAGAAGGGCCAGTGGCAGCAGGAAAGCTCCCTTTCTCAAGAATGGTAAGGCAGCTGCGTGCTGTTCTCACCTTCCCTCTGCCGAGAGGAGTCCTCTCATCCATGCTGAGAAACCAGTTATTCTTCTCCACGATCCTGCTCAGATACCTTCAATGGCTCTAAGGTGGCCTGCACATTCCCCAGATTAGCCCCCAAAGCTAAGTAGGCCCAGTCACCTCACCCAAGTCCCAAGATTGGCCCAAAGCCCTTGTGATGTCCCCCACCTGGTCTCCAAGGCCCCTTCCATCAGTGAGATCTCCCTACCCAGGCTTAGCAGGACAGGGTGTGCACTCTGCTCTGTATAGTGCAGACAGGCAGGCCACGGAGTTCAGGCCAAAGAGGGGAGCTTAGCACACTGAAAGCACCTGTGGCATGTGCCAGCCTCCTCCCACCGCATTCCATCTGATTGTCTCAACACCAAGTTGTCCCCGAATCCTGATTCTACCTTGGCCCTCAGTCTGATGCCCCCAGTGACCAGAAGGCAGTGGTGCTGGCATCCTTGAGACCCTTGAGATTGCCCCTTCACGTAGTGGAATGAGGAGGGTCGGAGCCACCTTCCCACCCACAGCCTCGCATCCTCCCTGTCATTCCATCAGAATCCAGCCCCACTTATTCAAAAAGCCAAATACTTTACATACATTATTTCAATTAGCCCTATGTGGGAGGAACACCACTATTATAATTTTGACAGATGAGGAAATTGAGACTCAGAGAGTGGAAATACCTCAATTAAGGTTATACAGCTAATCAGTGGCAAAATTCAGGTTTCTAGGGTTCGAGCCTTCACAGTTGCACCGCACCACCTTTCTCACCCTATCCCTGTCTCAGGCGTTAATGCCAGTCCTGACTGAGTTCTCACCTTGACCTCAGGCCTGTCCTAAAACCCTTTCAGACAGCCTCGATTAAACCCCAAGCTCTGTCCCCTTTCTTCAGCCTTCCCACCCTTTGCAACCTTTCTGACACGGGCCTGATAGATCATGCAGGCCAGGGAGAGTTCAGGAGCCACCAGGGAGAGAGAGGCCTCCTGGGAATGACGGGTGGTTCTGTATCCTGGAGTCTTCAATGGGATCAGCAGCAGAAGTTCTGATTAGTTCTGACTGGTGTGAACCAGTCCCCAGGTGCTTGAGGGCACAAACTCACTCCACACACATACACATAAACACAGGCATACGCTTGAATGCCTGCACACCCAGGCTCCAGAGACACAGGTACACATATGTACACATCCAGCCATAGGCGCACACGTGGTCATGCACACACATATATAAGCAAACACACCAAGGGGCCCTGAGTGGTTGGTTTCATCTTCACTGGACCCACACTGGGGCCTTCTTGACTCTGATACCTCACTGGAGCCCCTCTGACTCCGAGTAGAACCCCTGTATCTCTCCCCACTGCCTCTGAGTCCCTGAGCCCTCTCCCTCCCTTCTCTTCCACAGCCCATCTGTGAACACATGGTAGAGTCTCCAACCTGTTCCCAGACCTCCAACCTGGTCTGTGGCACTGATGGGCTCACATATACGAATGAATACCAGCTCTGCTTGGCCCGGATATAAGTCCACCCCACAACCCCTGCTTGCTTGGGTGGGCCCCATCTCTGGTGCACAGTTTGAAAGGAGCAAGACTTGACCTGCTTCTTCCTTCATACATGCTTGACGTGAGAAGAGTCCTCCAACATGTGCCCCTAATAGAATGAGCACCAGATTAACTCAAAGAAGGCACATGGTTCCAAGCAGAAATCTAGAAGCTGGTGGCGGGTAGGGAGTAGGGGCAGAAACCCTTTTCCTTGTTCTGTCCTGACCAAGTGACCTCATTTGTTCTTTCATTTGTCTATCCAGCAATTATTTATTGAGCATTTACTATGTGCTAGGCACTGGGGCTAGAACAGAGCATAAGTTAGACAGCATCACTATCCTCCTGGAACATACAATTGGTGTAAGGGGGAAGCCAGGCTTGATAGTCAGCCAATTGCAGCACAGAATTTTTTTTTTTTTTTCCCCGAGACGGACTCTCGCTGTCACCCAGGCTGGAGTGCAGTGGCACAATCTTGGCACATTGCAACCTCCGCCTCCTGGGTTTAAGTATTCTCCTACCTCAGCCTTCTGAATAGCTGGGATTACAGGCGCCCATCACCACATCTGGCTTTTTTTTTTTTTTTTTTTTTTTTTTTGTATTTTTAGTAGACATAGGTTTCACCATGTTGGCCAGGCTGGTCTCAAACTCCCGACCTCAAGTGATCCGCCTGCCTTGGCCTCCCAAAGTGCTGGGATTACAGGCATGAGCCACTGCGCCCGGCCTTCAGCACAGAATTCTAAGGGATCAGTGGGGCACATAGGATGTCATGGGAGCAGGGAAGAGGCAAGGCCAGGGAAGACTGCCCGGAGGATGTTAACTCCTGAGCTCAACCCTGAGGAATAAGTAGAAATTAGCTAGGAAAAAGGAGCAAGGGAAGATAATTCCAAGTAGATGAGTTTGAAAAGGTCTACAAGGGAAAGTTAGTTTACATTTGAAGAAATATAAGAAGTTGGACATGTTGGAGTATAAAGTTTAAGGGAGAATGGGGGAGAGGCAAGAAGTGAGTCCAGAGAGATGAGCAGGGCTAGAACATGACCTCGCTACATCAGATCACCTATTGGCTTAGTTTCTTCATCAATAAAACCCATCTTCTATGATCCTGAGAACTAAATGAGACCATGGAAGTGAAGAAAGTCCTCAGAAGCTGCAAAGCTCTGGATAGACGTGAAAGTTTGTATTTGAGGAAATATAAGGAACATCAGGATGTTGTCCTAGCTTAGAGAAAGATCATGCTAATTAAAGACTCATGGTTAGGAGACACATTGGGAGTGGGATTGACAGGCTTGGTATGTGACTGGATGTAAAGGCTGAGGGGAAGGAGGCAGCATACTGGTTTCTGATTTGTGGGCTTGGGCGGCCAGTGGTTCCATGTGCTGAGATGGGTGGTCTGGGGGTCTGCACCAGTTCTGTGGGGGGCAATGATGTTTGTGGACATTTGAGCCCCTAGGACATCCCACTGGATATGGACAACTGCATGAACAGGCAGGACATAGGTCCGAGCTGGAGACAGATTTGGCAGCCATCAGCATGTCCTGGTGGTTGAAACCCCAGGAAGCTGAAATCCCCCAGTGGGAGGGTGTGCAAAAAGGAAACGCTGTAGAAGGATGTGACCATGGACGCTTGGGATATGCCCTGTATCCATACACTGCATATGTGGGCAACGCTCAGCAGGATGTCTGGATAGACTATGCCAGGTCCCTGAATGGTACACTACAGCTCCTGAGAAGGTAGCCTCATGCCTGTCTTCTTTGATCCTAGAAAAACCAAATAGGACATCCAGATCGTGAAAGATGGCAAATGCTGATCCCACAGGAGCACCTCAAGCCATGAAGTGTCAGGCTGGAGAACAGTGGTGGGCAGGGAGAGGATATGACACGAAATAAAAAATCCAGCCCAACTCAGTGAAGTGATCAGTGTCTCTGGGGACACTGGTTGCAGAGGGGATACAAGGTGGATCTCGCATTGTCCCCTCTACTCTGAATTTGATGTCCAGCTTCTCTCCATCCCTCTGGTGCTCCTCAACCCCATCACATGTCCCCTCAGAGGTCCCAGTTATCTTCCGCCTGCCTGAGAGGCCAGTCCCTGACCCCAAGACGCTGCCTAGGACTCCCGTCTGCCCCGGCCTGGACTGTCATTCAGGTGAGGAACCTAGGTGAGGTCTGTATCCTCTGCCACTGCTGGGGTGCATGGCCCAGCCTCAGAAAGCCTCTGTGAAATCAGGAACAGTGGCTTACACCTATAATCCCAGCACTCTGGGAGGCTGAGGGTGGCAGGATCGCTTCAGGCCAGCCTGGGCAACATAGTGAGACTGTCTTACCAATTTTTTTTTTTTTTTAATTAGCCAGGCTTGGTGGCATGCACCTGTAGTCCCAGCTACTCAGGAGACTGAGGTGGGAGGATCGCTTGAGCCTGGGAAGTCGAGGCTGCAGTGAGCCATGATTGCATCACTGCATCCCAGCCTGAGTGACAGTGAAACCCTGTCTCAAAAAAGAAAAAAAAAAAGCTTTGTGAGAGTCACCCTGTGTACCCAATGGCTTCCTCCTGGGCTGTGCCAGCACTCCAAGGCATGCACACACAGACATGGGGCACAGCAATGGCTGATATTCAGGCAGTGTACACAGTACAGCTGAACTGCTTGTTGTAACACTGAACTAGGTTTTTCACAATCAAAAACAGGTGCTGCCCCAAGCCCTTTGAGTGCCCCCCCATACCCTAGCCACCCAGATTGTCCCCTGGAAACACCTGGGTCTTGGCATCCAGGATCTGGGCTTAATTCCTGGCACTGCGGGATGATTTCCAGATGCTGCTCTGCTCTTTTGGTCAACATCCACTCTGACTGGTTGTCAAACATTCTGACATTAGGCACAGCCCCAGGCATGTACTGCACACATGCACTCACACAATGTTCCACAGGGACACACAGCATTCAGAATTGTCACCATTGACAGAGACCCCTCCTGTGGTATATGTTGAATACCTCCTCTTTCGGCCAAAGCTCCTAGGCAGAGCCTCTTGATAATGGTGGCAGGAGAAAGGGGTATGGAGAGAGGTCTGGGCAGGTGAGAGCAGTTTCACACACTCTGATTCCTGCTGCAGAGTAGGCACAAAGGGCAGGAAATGCTCTGTAGAAGACACACGTCTGAGAGAATGGGTGCAGGAAGGCAGGAAGCTACTTTCCCTGCACCACCGGAATGGGAACACTTAGCAGGAATTGTTGCTGATAGATTTGTAGGTGGCAGGACTGCGAGGCCATCTATGAATAAGGCCTTCTACTGGGACTGATTCATACCTGTTTCATACCTGCATATGAATGTTGTAGGATTGTCTGGCTGTGAGAGGCAGAAAACCCAAAATAACAGTGACTTATAGATAGAACTTCATTTCTCCCACACATAGACTTATGTAGTATGGCAACTCCATGCTCCTCTATTTTGTTACTCTGCCATCCGCATCACAGTTTCTACCTCAGGTCCAAGACAGCTACTCCAACCACAGCCATCACATCTGCATTCTAGGCCACAGAGAGAAAGGGCATGCCACCTGCCTCTGAAGACATTTCCCATAAGATGTACACACTCTGTACAAACCCCATTAGCTAAAAAGTAGTCTCGTGGCCTTCTGAGCAGGGAGACTAAGAAATACAGTCTATCTGGTTGGCCATGCATTAAACTAAAAATTAGTTCACTTTTTGTAGGAGAAAGTGGATATTGGTGACATCTAAAAGTTTCTGCCCTAAGTGGGACACCCCTCTTTTACCCAAGTGGCATAGCCCAGCCAAGCATCTCATCAGTGACCCTTCCTTCCCAGGCTTCTACTCATCATCTGAGGAATCACAGATTAAGCCTGAACAATGTGCCAGGCACCACCTGGAAGGAATACCTAATTCACCACTTACATATGTGGACTCTGTGGCCCCATCTCCGGGAACTACCCCAAAACCTAAGTGTTGGCCCCTAAAGACCGTATCTATGGCATGAGACCCTGCTGCTCTGGCCACTGCTGATTAGCCAAAAGATTCTTCCCCAGGATCTTTCAAATTAGAAACAAGAAAACAGAGGCAGTTCCCCTATGGCACTGAAGCTGTAGGATGAGCAACACAGGGGTTGTTAGCAGTCACACGTCCTGCTTTGTGGAAGGAGGAATGAGAGGATGATGCAGCATGCAGAGACAGAGTGATTACAATGTTTGAGTTCCTGAAGCCCAGCTTCCCTTGACCTTCCCAAAGTTACACGGGATAACTTGATATCATGACCACAAAGTTTCTACTTTGCCCAGTCTCTTTGGAATTAGGCTTCTGGTACTTTCTTTCCCTTTTTTTTTTTTTTTTTGAGACGGAGTTTCGCTCCTGTTGCCTAGGCTGGAGTGCAGTGGCACATTCTCAGCTCACTGCAACCGCCGCCTCCCGGGTTCAAGTGATTCTCCTGCCTCAGCCTCCCGAGTAGCTGGGATTACAGGCATGTGCCACAATGCCTGGCTAATTTGTATTTTTAGTAGAGACAGGGTTTCTCCATGTTGGTCAGGCTGGTCTTGAACTCTCAACCTCAGGTGATCCACCCACCTCAGCCTCCCAAAGTGCTGGGATTACAGTGTGAGCCACTGTGCCTGGTTTGGCTTCTGGTACTTTCGACAAAGGTCCTTACTACTATATGAAGGAGTCTCAGAACAGGTAACCTTTAAGTTGTGCCTTGAAGGATAAGTAGAAACTATTAACTAAATAGACAATATCGAGGCCAGGCACGGTGGCCCATGCCTGTAATCCAATCACTTTGGGAGGCCGAGACAGACAGATTGCTTGAGCTCAGGAGTTCAAGACCAGCCTGGCCAACATGGCGAGACCCCGTCTCTGCCAAAAATACAAAAAAAAATTAGCCAGGCATGGTGGCACGCACCTGTGGTCACAGCTACTCGGGAGGCTGAGGCGGGAGGATCGCTTGAGCCCAGGAGGCAGAGGTTGCAGTGAGCAGAGATCAAGCCACTGCACTCTAGCCTGGGCAAGAGAGCAAGACCCTATCTTGAAAAAAAAAAAGACAATGTGGGAGAATCTTTCAAGCCCCGAGGCTGAAGAATTAGTTTGTGGAAGCACGCATTCCCATCTGTTCTCCCTGTGGTAGGACTTGCCATGTCCCAGGCAAGTGGACAACTGGGAAGGGGTGCTTTCTCCCCTTCTCAAGGGAGAAGAAGGGGTGCTTTCTCCCCTTCTCACAGGAGAAGTTTCACAGGCAGAAACTCCTTGGATGAGCAGATCTGTGTGAGTGGAGCCTGTGCAATCACCCATCACATCTGCCCAGCAGTCCATGCCTTAGGGCCTCTTTTCTCAACCTTTAAGACAATAAAGGCTGTTAAGACTGCAAATTCCAATGCTGATAGAGATTCTGAGGCCATATGCAGCTACAGAAGTTTCACTACTGATGTGTGCATTCAACATTCATTCGCTCTCCAAATATTTATTGAGGTTTTACTATACACAGGACAATATGCTTGAAATAATGCTGTTACCAAGACAAAGAAGCTCCTTCACTCAAGGAACCCTGGCGTTAAAGGCAAAGATTAACCAAATAATCCCACAAGTAAACTATCATCGACTATGTAAATGCTGTGAAAGAAATGTATGGGAAGCCGAGAGAGGATCCCACCTGGGGGCCTGACAGGGTCTCAAGACAGTAGGTGAGGGTTCTCCATGGAAGAGACATGTGAGTTGAATTCTGATGAATAAAAGTCACCTATACTAGGGTGGGGTTGGAGGAAGGAGGGTGGGATTGGAGGAAGGAAGGTGAGGAGCTGTCCAAGCAGAGGCAGTAGCAGGTGCAAAGACCCCAGGCAGGAGAGCGTGCAGTGCATCTGAGGACCTGAAAGAAGAGTGGCTGACAGCAGAGAGCAAACAAATGAGGGGCTTGAGATGAGAGGGCAGAAGGCATGGGGTAAAGACTTTCGCCTTTAAAGTAAGAGAAATGGTGAGCCATTGGAGGGTTCTAAGCAGGGACTGACATGGCAAGATTTGCACTTTATGATCCCTCGGGCTGCTCTATGGAAAATGAACTAGAGCAGAGAGAAGTGGCAGCTAGAGGGAGAGGCAGAGGAGGAGAAGAAAATAATCAGAGAATGGGCCTGTGCAACCCTGTGTTGGTTGAGAAGCAGTAGAGGTGAAAAGCACTGGCTCTGAAACCAAACCGCCCAGCTTTGCGTCTTGGCTTTGCCGCTTACTCTACAACCTTAGCTAATGACCTAAGTTCTCTCGGTTTCCTCATCTCTAAAATAAGGATATCTGTCTACTTCTGAAGTTTTGTGAGAATTAAATGACTAATATATATGAACAATTTAGAACAGTGTTCGGCAGTTCGGTATACAGTAACTTCTCATCAAATGTTATGGCCCATGCCACACAGCTATCACACAAAAATAGATCAATAGTGAACCACACTGATTAAAGGTGGGGCGCGGTGGGCTGGGAGCTGAGCCTTGTCCACAAGTCCACCTCTACCACCTTGTCTGAGGTCTTAACCCACCCAGTCCTAAATTGCTGAGACTTCAACGACTCTCTCTGCCAAATGATGTGGGTCTCAGAGTGGCCTTTTAGAAGTCTGTCTACGGGGCACTGTGCTAAAGAATGGGGTGACAGCAACTGACCATTTTAGGTAGAGTTCCAGCACAAAAGGCTACTCTCAATGTTATTAAGCATAAATTATGACTAGAGCCATGAAATGATTTATCAAATGATCAAAAAAAAAAAAAAAAGCAAAACACTCTTCTACTTGATGAGCACATAAACGGTGTTTTTTTTTCCTTTTTATTTACTTTTAAATTTTTAGAGATGGGGTCTTGCTATGTTGCCCAGACTACACTCAAACGCCTGGGCTCAAGTGATCCTCTAGCCTCAGCCTCCCAAGTAGCTGGGACTACAGGAAGAAGCTACTGCACCCGACCCATATTTTTTTTTTTTGAGATGGAGTCTCATTCTGTGACCTAGGCTGGAGTGCAGTGGCGCAATCTCGGCTTACAGCAACCTCCACCTCCCAGGTTCAAACTATTCTCGTGCCTCAGCCTCCCCAGTAGCTGGGATTACAGGCACATGCCACTACGCCGAGTTAATTATTATTATTATTATTATTATTATTATTATTTTAAGCAAAATGGGGTTTTGCTATGTTGCCTGGGCTGGACTCAAATTCCTGGCCTCAAGCGATCTGCCCACCTCAGCCTCCCAAAGTGCTGGGATTATAGGCATGAGCCACTGTGCCAGGCCTCAATTTTTTAATAACAATGATGGGGTGGGGGGCAGTCCACAAAATGGATAGAACAGCCTTGAAGGAAATATAGAACTCAGAAGGATATGGTTAACAAAAATGCCTTTGAAGGAAGCACATGTCACTCCTGAGAAGTTTATGGTTGGCTTCACCACTTGCCTGCTTTATTCATGCTGGTGCCTTCTCTTTGCGCTTCCTAAGCCATGGCTCTGGCCCGGTTCCAAGCATAGACTTAGTCAACACTGGGTTCTAACATTCTGAAGACTTGCTTGGGGACAAGGAAGACTTGCATCAACTACAGGCTCCGTCAAAGGAACGGCCCCCTGATATCTCATAGCCTACGGCTAGTCAGGGTCACTGGGAGGTGAGGACAAAGTCTAGAAACCAACAACCCAGCCAGATGTTCTGGAATTAGGTCATAACAAGGGATACGTGGTCTACTTATGTGCCAAACACCTTGTTCTAGACCATTCCCAACATTCCTGACTAGGTGCAACCTCCTGGTGATTCTGGTTTTACAGCTATGGGACTACGTGATCACAAGAGCAAAGAAGCCCTCATATATCTGAAGACTGGGGCCGCCTATAAACCTGAAACTAGCCCAAGGCAAATTAGAGCTTTCACCAGTCCAAAGAAAGCATCCAAAGGTTCAAACAGCTGGGAAAATTTGGGCAGAGGAGCCCTCTCCAGAAAAGGTGGATTGCTGGACAGCACAACCACAGAGACAGAAGGAGAAAACAGACAGGAGCTTTACTCAAAATCACAAAGACACTGTTTTTCATTGAGAACCGGGTGAGAGTAGGAAAACTGGCAAATGGCCAGTTGCCCCTAGCAGCCCTGAAGAAATCAGGTAAATTCTGCTCCAGAGACGGCAGAGCTGCTGGTGCCATTCTTCAGGGCAGCACAGCCTCTTTCTGCCACACCTCACTCGGCCAGGGCAAAGTTTGTAGACTGCAGTCGCTCTGTCTCCTGGCAGATGTTCTGCTCCACTGCGTCACACTCAGCTAGGAATGCCTAGAAAATACACACAGGGCAATAAGGGCCCATCCAGGGATAGCCAACCACTGCCCACACAAGGCTCCTTGCTTAGCCATTCTGGGGAACCCATGGCTGAGACTCAAAACAGACTGTGCATGAATGGAGATGGGCAACTGGCCTGGGTTCCAAGGTAAGGGGAGGGAGGGAGCATAGGACCAGCATTCTGACCATGCTCTAGGCCAGCAATCCCCTAAAAGGTGGTAAAGGCAGGGAGCTTTGCCACAAGACCACTGCACAGCACCTGAACAATCGCAGGAAGCACTGTATGCATGAATACTGCCTCCAGGAATTGTGTAACGTGTCAGCCCTATCTGCTCTCCAGTGAGTTCCCTCCCTAAACAGTTTACATTCAAATATAATTACAGGGACATAGGGGGCTCTTCTCTGACGTTCAGGGTTCCTATTGATAAATAAGTAATAACCAAAACAAGCCCATACCACACACCATGCTGCTATACTACCGACTCTGAAGAGATAAACATGCATACCTACACATTAACATATTACGCCTTGTGGTGCACTATTACACAACTCACCTGAACCTTTTTTACCAAGCCTTTCCTTTTCAATCTACTGTCTTTGAAATTTTCTGGCAGGATCTATGGAAGAGTAAGTTGATAATACAAGTTAGTAAATAGTAAACATGTAACAAATAATCCTCAGTGAAAATGACATGAGAACACATAAGAAACACCCACAGTATATAAAACAGGTCACGGGTCACCAATGTAAACGAGATGTCCATTTTCAGGAACCCTTTCCCTGAGTCTGTATCCTATATTGCCTTTCCATGGCTCTTGTCCCTATAAAAGCTCCCTGTATTCTCAACGTCTGGGCCGTAGGAACTGATCTGTAACACAGACTTCATTTTTTTATTGTTTCGTATGTATGGATACTCTGCCCTGGCCAGACCATGGGCTCATTGTGACAGGAAAAGTGCCTGCTGCTGTTATTTTTTTTATTTTTATTTTTTGAGACATAGTCTTGCTCTGTCGTCCAGGCTGGAGTGCAGTGGTGCGATCTTGGCTCACTGCAAGCTCCGCCTCCTGGGTTCACGCCATTCTCCTGCCTCAGCCTCCCGAGTAGCTGGGACTACAGACGCCCGCCACCACGCCCGGCTAATTTTTTATGTTTTTAGTAGAGACAGGGTTTCACTGTGTTAGCCAGGATGGTCTCGATCTCCTGACCTTGTGATCCACCCGCCTCGGCCTCCCAAAGTGCTGGGATTACAGGCGTGAGCCACTGCGCCCGGCGCTGCTGCTTCTTTACACCCTCCCTGGCCAACAGAAACACACAGTGCAGTTCACCTTCAAGAATGAAGCATCAGGCTAGAGATATCATTACTATCATCTGCAAAAGAGAACCCCTGAGTTAACAATTTTCAGCAGCCTCACAAGATCTGGGTCTGGCTGAATCCTCTATAAGTAATGAGGCCTGCAGAACCATCAGTCACATGAGTATCAGAGAAAGTGAAAACCTGTTTCCTTGACCATGAGATCGTGGACTCCTTGGGTCCCAGCTTCATGATGATTACAGATACTACTGGCAAACATAAGTATAAATGATAAAAGTCCTATACTGGAGGGCTGTGAGTGCCTAGAAAGCACGAACTGTCTTATCATTGTGCATTCACCCAGGACCAAGCAACGTGATTGGCACACAAAAGTAGATGCTTGATATTCTCAAGTGATGGGTTTGCTCAGACAATAGGAGAGTACATTACTGGAAGAGTGAATGTGACTGAAATAAAGACAAAACTAGTTCTTCTCAGCTGAATATTTACTTACCAGTGTGTCAATCTCCTCCAAGATCTTCATAAACTGCTCTATTGTGGCTTTTACTCTCCTATCAAGTTTGCAGAGAGCTTCAGCTTGCAAATCCTTGGGCAGAAAACCCTGTGGGAAATAATGCATTACTGCAAGGGTTCTTTGGGGCTGATGGAAAACTCCATGCCACAATACTACTGAAGCGATCACACTGAGTCCACCATAGCCCTGGCAGGCCAGGCCACATTTCAGATCCACAACTTCATCTCTCGGAAAAATTTAAAAGACTGGCCGTGGGCCAGTCCAAGAATTCTATCAGGTTGCAGTCTGCTCTACCTCGCATGACCCACTGTGGCTGCGAATGCCTCCTGAGGCTTGGTGCCAGTGAAGCCCCCAGTCACAAATGTATCCTGTACACAAGAGGCAGATGTTAAAAGCACAGGCTTAGAGTCTTCAAAGCCTAGGCTTGAAAACTGACTGCCATTTACTAACTTGTGATCTTGAGCAAATTACTTAGCCTATTCATGTCTCAGTACCCTCATTTTAAAAATGAAGATTATGATACTCACACCCTAGAGGGTTACTGTGAGGTAAAGGGAATATATGTACATGTGTCACTAACCTGTGGCACAGACACATGCTAACAAATGGCAGCAGTGCTTATTTTTATCAAATTGTCTAATGGTTCACTCACATAGCTTGGCCTAATGACCAGTTAGCTGGTGACAATAGTTGGATAGCAGGGATCTCTGAGGATGTTTATCACAGCCAAGAGCTACAGATACAGATTTCACAACATGTAGCAAGAGCTTTAAACATCAACCAACAATTCCAACTCAAAGAATTTATTCTACTAAAAAAACCAGGAATGGTCAAAAAAGATTTATGTCCAAGGATAGTCAAAGCATTCCACATAATGGCAAAAATAGTATTAAATGAATAATACAGAATTGGCTAGGTAAATGATACATTTATACAAGATGAAATGCATGCAAGCTTTGAAAAATACCATCATAGGAAAATGTTTAACTTTTTATCCAAAAAAAAAACAGTTTATAAAGTGTATATAACATTATATCAATTTTTTTTAAGATGAAAAATGTATTTTAGGCTTCAATAATGGTTATCTCTGAGTTGGGGCCTCATGGATAATTTTTATTTTCCATATTAGTGCCTATACATGCACTTAAAACTTTTGTACAGTCAGCATGTATTCTGTAATTAAAACACAAACATATAGGCCGGGCAAACACAAACATACAGGCCGGGCACGGTGGCTCACACCTATAATCCCAGCACTTTGGGAGGCCAAGGCGGGCAGATAACTTGAGGTCAGGAGTTTGAGAACAGTCTGGCCAACATGGTAAAACCCCATCTCTACTAAAAATACAAAAAAATCAGACAGATGTGGTGGCAGGCGGCACCTGTAATCCCAGTTACTCGGGAGGCTGAGGCAGGAGAATCACTTGAAACTGGGAGGCAGAGGCTGCAGGGAGCCGCTGAGATTGCACCACTGCACTCCAGCCTGGGTGACAGAGTGAGACTCCATCTCAAAAAAAAAAAAAAAAAGGCCAAAACACACCCCAATTAATGTTACACAATGAGAAGAAAAAATAAATAAGTGGTCTTGAGCTAGTCCTAATCCTTACTGGGTTTCAGTACCCCATCTCTAATATAAGGAATTGAATAGGATGACCCCCTCCAACCCCACTATCATGTTTAACTTGGACCTTCTATGAACCAACAAAATGTTATTTGCCTTGCCAAACACATTACAACAGCCCAGAGAGAGAGAAGCTACTTGTTCTATTTCAGACAATTCACGATCCGAGCATGGCAGGTGCTCTCCTGTGAGCATAAATGGATGCTGGCTGGGGTTTGACAATAACTATGACAATAAATGCTTATAAAGCACTTAGTATGTGTCAAGCTCAATCTACATTATTTAATGCTCCCAACAATCCTAAGAGGGAAATGTCACCATTATTCCCTTTTTGCAGATGAGGAACTTGAGGCAAAGATAAACTTGTTCTCAGTAAGAGAAAGAGTGAATCCAGGATCTGAACCCAGGGAGTCTGACTGCAGAGCCTGTCCCCGTAACCACAAGTTATATCCAGGAAGCTCTGATAGAAGGCAGAAAGTCAAGGTCCACGAAGAGAGTTACCTGCTGTATTCCAGTAAGTTCTTTATTCAACTCTTCCAGCTGGTCAGCTATCTTCTCCACAGACTTCTCCAAATGTTTCAACTTCTTTAGTTCAACCTCTTCCTCTGGACTGTTCTAAAATGTTTAAGAAGAAAATAAAGCCAACAGTCAACAAGAACAGGCTTGGTGTGGTGGCTCACGCCTGTAATCCCAGCACTTTGGGAGGCCGAGGTGGGCAGCTCATTTAAGGTCAGGAGTTTGAGACCAGCCTGGCCAACATGATGAAACACTGTCTCTACTGAAAAAAACAAAAAAATTAGCTGGGCATGGTGGCGGGCGCCTGCAGTCCCAGCTACTCGGGAGGCTGAGGCAGGAGAATGGCTTGAATCTGGGATGTGGAGGTTGTAGTGAGCTGAGATCGTGCACCTGCACTCCAGCCTGGGTGACAGAGCGAGACTGCCCCCTCTCCCCCCCCAAAAAAGAAAAAGCAATCAACAAGAACAGTAGCCTCTGTCAGGAAAAATACCTGACCACAACTGCACGAAACCACTCACCTAGAAATAATGGTTTTAACTCTGTTGCTTCTTGGAAATCAAGTCAAAGGGTTATACATCAAGTTTTCCATCTACAAAGACTCCAGACTAGACAGAAGGTGTTAGGCAAACATTCTGGTGTGGGCCCTGACAGCTTCGGTACAGAGAATGGAGACAATCCAACTGCCAGATTCAGTCTCAGCCCTAGACTGATCAACAACCAAGACTGAAGCCTGGAGGGTAATCACATTTCAGTGAACACTTGTGAGGAGTCCAGAATGGCAAGTCAGGTGGAATTCTACCATTCCTTTAAAAGGAATTCCTAAATGGCAGCCTCCAATTGAGCTCTCCTGTTTAACATGATGCTGGTTAACGACGATGAATACTTTTATTGAACACTTCCTACATGCCACACACTATCCTAAGCATCTTACCTATATTATTTTTTTAAGCCTTACCACAACTCCATCAGGGAAGTACTGCTGTTTTACAGATGATGAAACTGAGGCTTAATGTAGTAAAGTCACATGAGATCACACAGTCCAAAAGAGGTAGAGTAGACTTAAGTTCAGACTTTTCTTTTTTTGAGATAGAGTCTCACTATGGTGCCCAAGTTGGAGTGCAGTGACTGTTCACAGGCATGATCATAACTCACTGCAGCCTCAATCCCCTGGACTGAAGTGATCCTCCTGTCTCAGACTCCCGACTTGCTGGGACAATAGGTATGTGCCATCGTGCCCTCCTTGACTTCACACTTCACTCCATAAGCTCTGTGTCAGCTCCAAGTAAAAGTCCTATAGTTTCTTCAAACTTGACTCCTTGGTTCTGCCTATTCCCCATCACCATTCTCCCGGACCCTGAAGCAAGAAATTTAGAATATTTCCCCCTTCTCTCAGGTAAACATTTGACAGATAGGTCTAGCAGCTTTCTGCTTAGTTATGCTATCCCAAATTATTCATTCCTCTTTGTAGCTAAGTTCTGAGTTCCAGTCTCCAGTCAGTTCCAAATCTGGATTAGATTTTCTTTGCCTTCACTTTGTTAATCTCTGCCCTCTCTCTACTCAGTCACCTCACTCAAAACAAGCGAACTTCATATGCTCAGTAATTCCGCTGTGTCACAATGCAGGGCTGGCCACAGCCCTCTCATCACCTTAAGGGTTGCTGACCTCATCTGTCTTTTTTTCCCCTCAGTTCCTTAGTCTGAACCTTCCTTTCCAGTCAAAGGTTTTCCCTTGTGGGAGATTTTAGTTAAAAGGTTGGTTAAAGGGAGAGGCTCCTGAACTGGAACAGAGTGATTATTCTTAATATCTACAAGTTTATTTTAACACCAGACTCTTGCTAATTCTACTCCAAGTGAATGAGACCTGTCCCAGGCACCATTTTAACCAGACCCAGATTCTACCACCAAAACAAAAAACATATTATTAAGGCAGCACAACCACTCCTATTTCCTAGAGCAAAAGTTCTAATCAACAGGAGCAGGAGAGTATGAGAACAACAAAATTGGTAATCCTGTAAAACAAATAAAGATTGTATTTGTTTAGAGAGGGGTTTTATCAATGCAGAATCTGGGTCCCCAATTTGGTCTTCTAAACCGAAACCTGTATAAAAGACTTCAGTCATTTGATTCTGAGGATTTCTGATGGAAAAAGCAATTTACCTTTTTCCCAATTAACATGACCCGGCAACCATCTTGTATTCCAAGTGCTGACAATGGTGTTTCCATTTCCTTCAGGGATTTTCCTAAAAAGAGGAGAAAGGTAGGCCAACTTGTAATAATTGTACCACACTGAAAATAAATTTCAGCAGGATACAGGAAATAGACAAGTGTGTTCACTAATGAGAATTGGTATCTTTTTAGAGGGTGCCATGACCCAGTAATTTCATTTCTACATATTCATCCTAAACAAATAACTGGACATGTGACTCCACAGTAACTACTCTACAATAATATTCAGTGCAACCTTTTCATATTAGTGAGAAACTGGAAAGAGCCAAATATTCAGGCATCGGGGGCTGATGAACCACACTACAGAAGACTTTAAAGTCTTCAGTAGGCATTAAAGCTCATTTTTTGCAGGAAACTCCAATGCCACAATGAATGCTAATGACCCAGTGTTATTGAGGGGTTTTATCCAGGGGAACATTTTCTTTTTCAAGCATTCCTCTATTTTGAAACATGAATTTCTATTGTGTTTATAATTCAGAAATAAAATATTTTTAAAAATTAAAGATAATACGTTACATTACGAAATATAAATAAAATGCCTCCTATTATTGAATTATTTATAATGACTGACACCCAATGGGATAAGTCTTTCCCCAGTGGATACCAGAATAATGGATTCTCAGGGGAGTGGGAAGACAAGGGACAGGGGCCAGGAGGGTGTGGGTCCTGGCAGAAATGAGCATCATCCATCCACTGAGCCTGCCACATCCAGGTCCCCAGTAAGTTTGTTCAAAACCTCCTTTGAGTCAGAACAATGTGAGGCACTGGAAACACAGCAGTATCTCCACCCTCACGGAGGCTATTATTCTAACAGAGAAATCAGATGTTAAGCAACTAAGAAAATGATTATTTAATAGTAATTTCATAGAAGTGATGCAAAAACAGCAGGGAGTACCATGGTAACATATAATGGAAAGATGATCTAACCTAGCCAGGGAAGACTGCCCATGAGCTTCATCAAAAATGGTGAGATTTCTGCCATCATCATAAGACTTCAAATCTGACACCTGTCCAGATGTTTGAAAGTGTCCAGTACCTAGCAGGTCCTCAATAAATATCTGTTGAAGAACTGAATGAATAAACAAATAAATAAAAATTGTCCCAGTTTGAAAACAGAGTGACTATTAGGAAAAGTTAAGCAGTTTTAAAACTGTCGCTTGGCCATAAGGAAAAGCTGGAAAAGAAATGCTTACCCTTGGCCGGGCGCAGTGGCTCACACCTGTAATCCCAACACTTTGGGAGGCCGAGGTGGGTGGATCACCTGAGACCAGGAGTTCAAGACCAGCCTGGCCAATATGGTGAAACTCCGTCTCTACTAAAAATATAAAAACTAGCCAGGCATGGTGGTGGGCACCTGTAATCCCAGCTACTCGAGAGGCTGAGGCAGGAGAATCACTTGAACTCGGGAGGCGGAGGTTGCAGTGAGCCTAGATCGCACCATTGCACCCCAGCCTGGGCGACAAGAGTGAAACTTTGTCTCAAAAAAAAAAAAAAAAGAAAAAAAGAAAAAGAAATGCCTACCCTTAAATATGAGTTTCTGAAAAGACTGTGGAACCCCTATGGCCTCTTCAACAACCTGGGCCAGGTCTTGGACAACTGGTTCACTGCTGCCCTGCTGTGGGGTAACATGAAGGTCGTGCTTCTCATTGCCTGGGGAGAAAGAAAAGCATTTGACAAAGATGATTCTTTCACATAAACCAACAGAGGGTGACACTTTATTACATTTATTTACCCAGCCTTCAAGGCCCAGCTCATATGCCACCTACTCCACAAAGCCTGCCCCCATGCCACCCAGCTTTCCTCTGGTGACCTCCTCAAGGATCTGTTTCCTCTACTATAATAACTAACAACATGAATGATATCAGCTAACATTTTAAGCATTTCATGCATAATCAAATTTAATCCTCAGAAAAACCCCACGAAGTAGATCTACCTATTACTTCTTATTTCACAGATGAGCAAACTGTGACCTCAGGCAAGTTAAGGCCTGCCTATGGAGACCCAACTGTTGGAATCAGAACTTGACATCAGATCTAGCTGATTCCCAAGCCCACCTTTTTCATCACAAGCCATCTGCTTCCTGTGGCCTGACTGCCCTGTACCCTGTATTGTACTGGTCTCTTCTCGCTTGCTGTAACCGGCAAGTGACTGCTTTCCTCTGTCTCTCCCACTGGACACACTTGAGTGCATCCATATTGGTGCTAAGCAGACAGACAAATGAATACGAACAGCAGAGCCTTTCTTTCTGAAGGAGAGACGCCAGTTCTTTTCCAGGGATGTGGACAATAAGGAGGGAGCCTGTGTCCAGTACATTACACCAAGGTTTGGTTCCCCCAACAGCTCCGTGAGATCAACGGGAGCCAGGGTTACCAAATCTACTTCATAGAGGAGAAACTGGATTCTTAGAAAGAAGCCGTCTATTCCAAGGTCACTCTAAACTGCAGGATCTAGAATCCGGGTCTCCAGATTCCCAGACCCTTGAGCCTCCCCTAGCTGGTTCTGGGGAAACCTCATGGACTTAGCTCTCCGGTGTACTGACTTCATTTGGTTGTGTGTCAACTCCAACAGTAGGCAGACCCAAAGGATGCCCAGAGTACAACGCTTGGACCCACAGCCAACTCAAGTGGCGCACACGGAGAAGGCACTCAGCAGATGAGGAGCACCCCGGCAGGCACGAAGTTCTGACTCATTACACACGGAGCAGTCGTAGACCACATGGCCAAATATATGCCTGACACAAAGACCACAATAACTGCGCGGGCACACAAACACAACCAGGCCCACGACGTAAAGCGCGGACAAGGTCGAACACCCAGGACCGCACAAATGGCCAGAGACAAAATACACCGGCCACATGGAAAAGTATACAAAAGACAGTTCCACGGACACAACCAAGAACCCACGCTTCCGGACGCCAGGACAAGCGCAAGGTCACACGCTTCTGGAGAACACGTGACTAAACCCACAGACCCCGCCGGGCTTTCGGGGCCAGCAAGGAGCCCACCCGGCGCCCGACACTCACTGTGGGTGACAGTCACGGTGAGCCCAGCTGCCGCCATTTCCTCCCTGGTCACCTCCTCGCTCTGGGTCGCCTCCTCGTCCCGGGTCACCTCCTGGCTCCGATTCATCTCTTCGCCCCGAGTCGCCTCCTCACTCTGGGTCGCCTCTTCGCTCCGGGTCGCCTCCTCACTCAGGGTCAACTCCTCGCTCCGGGTCGAGCGGCGCCGGGTCTTCTTCTTCATCCGCGGCCTGCGAGCGCCGGAGGCGGCGCCCCTGGTGGGTCGGTCATGCCCGCTGGCAGCACCCCGGACAGGTGGACGCCGAGAGGGAGGCGGGCCACGCTGGGCCGGGGGCTCCGACTGGCGCGGCTCACGGCCTGGCCGAAGGGCGCGCAGCCGAGAGCCCAGCCGCTCCCGGTCGCCTCGTGGTCTCCGCGCCCCGCCGCGTTGAGCCAGGCCCGCGCTTGTTGACCGCCCAGCGATGGTAGCTGAGCGCGGCGTCTTACAACCCCGCCCGACTGCTTCCCAGCCCCGCCCCGCCCCGCCCTACCGGCCCCGCCGGCCCCGCCCTCGCCCTATGCCGCTTTAGTTGCCCCCAGGCCCCACCCACTCAACTGAGGCCCCGCCTTGCTACAATAAAACCCCTCCCACTCCTTTCACCAACACCCCGCCCCCTGCAGGCTCTCTCCGAGTGCACCAAGTTGTTTTGCTCTCCTTCCCCGGAAGACCCGGCTGAAAATCCGGAAAAAGAATCGGGAAACTCCAGGGGGCATATTGCGCTTGCGCACAGAGGGGCCGGAAGTCGAGGCGGGAGGCTTCCGTTTCTGGTTTTGCTCAAGTGTTTGGGTTTCTTCGCGGCCGCTGAAGATGAACCGACTCTTCGGGAAAGCGAAACCCAAGGCTCCGCCGCCCAGCCTGACTGACTGCATTGGCACGGTGGGCATTTGATCATGCATAAATAGGCTCAGGACCTCTGACACACCCGACCCCGCCCACCCCCGGTGCCGGGCCCCTATTCTTCCACTTCGTTTCGGGTCCTGGGCCCCTTATACGTCGGCGCTCTCTATCCCACCTTCTCCCCTTCATCCCTGTTACCCAAGTCATTCCTGACGCCACAAACCAGGGACCCCGTAACCCCATCACTGCCTTGCCCTGCCAGCACCCAACCCGTTTTGATGCCCATTGCCCGTCCACTCTCGCCTTGATCGTCTCACTTCACCCAGCCCTAGGCCCATACACCCTTCCCACCTCGTCCTGCCTGATCCCTTACCCTTCTTGCATCTGTCATCCCCAGCCCACATCAGGACTCAGCTTGATATCCTAGGTCAACATACCTGTACCTCAGTCTTGGATCTCAGTAACACAAAACTCAGAACCCTGGCCCTTCAGATTAAGCCACCATCCCCGATCTAGGAAATGGCACTAGATCTACAATCAGCTGGTTTCACTGGGCACTGGCCCATTTCACGCGCCTCTTGGATGAGCTCTCAGCCTGGCTAATCTCTGATTCTAGGGAAATTCCAACTCAACTCAGTGATTCTCAAATTATTTTCTGCCCCAACCCACTTGAGGGCTACCTGGTATATCAGAATTGGGGCAGTGTGGCAGGGGAGTCAGAGTATAATTTATAAAAGCCCAGGGTTTCTGGTTGGGAATGCCCTTCTTTGTGAACCACTGGTTTTCACCCTTCCCCTTAAACTCCTCTTTTCTTCCTCTGTATTCCTTCCTCTCTACCTGCCCCTTCTGGATTAAGTGTATTGCAGTAACTACCAGTGCATTTGATATTTTCCCCTAAGGTGGACAGCAGGGCAGAATCCATTGACAAGAAGATTTCTCGATTGGATGCTGAGCTAGTGAAGTATAAGGATCAGATCAAGAAGATGAGAGAGGGTCCTGCAAAGGTAAGGTAGGCAGCAACCGCTGCATAAGGTGCTGGCACAGCCTAGTTTTAGCACTTATAGAAATAGGGCCTAGTTTGGCTGGGCACGGTGGCTCATGCCTGTAATCTAGCACTTTGGGAGGCTGAGGTGGGTGGATCACAAGGTCAGGCATTTGAGACCAGCCTGGCCAACATAGCGAAACCCCATCTCTACTGAAAATACAAAAACTTAGCCGGGCATGGTGGCGGGCGCCTGTAATCCCAGCTACTCAGGAGGCTGAGGCAGAAGAATCACTTGAACCTGGGAGGCGGAGGTTGCAGTGAGCAGAGACGACACCGTTGCACTCTAGTCCAGGTGACAGTGTGAGACTGCGTCTCAAAAAAAAAAAAAAAAAAAAACAGGACCTAGTGCAGGAGCTGTGAGCATCTCTACAGAAGAGATGCTTACAGTCTCATAAGGAGAAAATATGTGAGGGTGTATCCTTTAGGGAGGAGAGTTTGCAACCAAATATGGAAGGGAGGCTGGCGATTGATCTGGTGAAAAGAGATGCTGGTCACACATCTAAAAGCATGTGCATGAGAATTAGCATATTATACTGAGAAGGTAGTCACCTGGAGAGGAAGACTAGGCTGTGCTCAAGATCAATGACTTGCCAAGCTGGTCAGGTTAGGTTGGTATACTAGACTGCTTAAGGAGTGGCCTGCTGGGAAAAAGTGAGCTAGGCGTCTGGGACCAGTGTTCTAATACTAACACTGTCCGTGCCATCTAGTTGTGACCTTGATAAAGTCACTTATTTTCCACTCCTGTTAGGTAGAAACATAAAATACTGCATTTAAGCACATGGAGTGTGGATATAGAAGTACCTTGTTTTTTCCAGATCCATAACTTATTAACCATGTGAGCCTGGGTATCACTGAACCTCTATTTCCTCATCTGTAAAACAGAGATAATACCTACCATACAGTATGAGGATTAAATGAGGTAATTGATGTGTACCACTATGTCTAGGATAAAGTAGTACTCAGTAAATGTGAGTTATGATAATCTGTGAAGTAATAATACCTGTTTTTCCTTCCTCATTGGAGAAGACAAATAAAATGATCTACAGCATTCTATAGAAAAGGAAGGCTTTTCCCAGCCATCTTAGTGGATGAGGGGGAATGAAGAGCAACCAGAGGCAGGAAAGCCCATCTAGATTTGAGACAATGAAAGCCCAAACCATGGTGGTAGGAAACCAAAGAATCAGTTTGAAAGTGAGTTCTGAAATCAGCTAACAGGATGATTATTCATGAACAAACTACAGAAAGAGGAAAGATAAGGTTGATATAAAGATTTTCAACCTAGAGAGGTGAGGGATTGGTGGGCCATTGTTACCTATTTCCAAGGTGAGATAAGGTTTAGGAGTTTGGAATTATTGAGGTTAAGTTGATAGGCTATACAAGTGAAGAATCTCCCTAAGGCAACTGGATATACAGAATCAGCACTTTTGGGGCTAGAGGCGGAGATAATATGCATTAGGAAAAGAGAAAGTAGTTCAGGACTCTGGGATGTGGGATGCAAAGACAGATAGGAGCTAAGGCTTAAAGACTGGACCTTAGAGATACCTGTTTTGGGGAGGGGAAGAACAGAATCCAGGAGCCATTATGCCTACTACTTTGAAGAAGAGAGGAAGTAGGCATGTGAGTTTGAGGCTATGGGAAATTTCTTTTACTGTATGTGTGTTTTCCACCTTATTTTTATTAAATCTGTTTTTCTCTCCAGAATATGGTCAAGCAGAAAGCCTTGCGAGTTTTAAAGCAAAAGCGAATGTAAGTTACACACACAATTTCTTTCCCTGTAGCAGGTTTAACTAAAAGAAAAATGGTCTTCCATTCCTTCAGGTTTTCATACTATTTTCTAAGCACTCTTGATTTAATTACAGATTTTCATTGACATGTAATTAAATAGTTAGCTGGGTTCTTCCCCGCTACGTGTTCAGCAATATCTGTTGTAACAACTTCCATTTAAATAGAACTTTTTGCCATGATAGAGATGCTCTATATCTGTGTGCTCAGTACAGTAGCTATTAGCAACATGTGGTTATTGAGCACTTGAAATGTGGCTGGTGTGACTAAGGAACTGAAGTTTAAATTTTATTCAATTTAAATAATTTAAGTAGCCTTATATGGTTAGTGACTACTGTTTTGGACCAGATCTGTAGGGTTTGGTTTTCCTATTATTTATTTTAGAGTGTACCTTTTTTGTTTTTGTTTGTAAAGTTAGGAATCCTAAATGTTTGTTCCCTTCCACCATAATAAATTTAAAGATCCTTAATTTGTTTTAGGCGACTATGTCCCAGTTTTGAGCAGAAGCTAACTAGTATCTTTGGTGCCTACCTCTGTGGACTGTTCAGCTGATGAGATCCTCTGCAGGGTTATAGAGGTCAGGTGTAATTAGCTATTGAGGAACTAGAAAGATTGTCAGTATCTCTCTTCCTATATTAAAACGACTTTTTATAAGATACCAGATGCCAGCTTCCTCCTTTTAGATTAGATCAAATTGGAAAAAGAAATTGTAATGCCTAGACTGGTGAGAGTGTGGTGAAATGATTTACCTTCTTAATTGGTAGCATTACTAGTTTTAAGTAACCTTTTTTGTGATAAAAAGAATACAGGTTCATTGTAGAAACTTGGAAAATACATAAATATGAACAGCAGAAAATAAAATTTACCTAAATTCTTACTGCTGGAAATAACCACCTTTAAAATGCTAATTTCTTCCAGTTTCTTTCCTCTGCTTCTGCATATGTGGTATGTGTGCATATAACTTTTTAGAAGAAATGAAATTGTAGTGTGTATATGTAGCTTTTCCTTTTCCACTTAATATCATGAGCATTTCCCTGTTCTTTTAAATATTCTTTGGAAACTTTACATTTTTTAATGAGATTATAATATTCTACCATTTGCTTGCACCATGAATGGACCATTCTTTTTTTTTTTTTTTGGACCATTCTTTTTTTAGTTGGGTAGATTGTTTCCAATATTGTATAAAGAACATAGTGACATAAGTCTTTGAGGTAATATTATAATTTGATATAAAACTTTATTTTACAAACATTTGAACACCAGACATTATATCATTATATTAGGTCAGATGGATTACCTAATTATGGGTACAAAATTAATAAAATACACCTGGGGCTGGGCACAGTAGCTCACACCTATAATCCCAGCATTTTGGGAGGCCAAGACAGCAGATCACTTGAGGTCAGGAGTTGGAGATCAGCCTGGCCAACATGGTGAAATCCCGTCTCCACTAAAAATACAATTAGCTGGGTGTGGTTGCGTGCACCTGTAGTCCCACCTACTTGGGAGGCTGAGGTGGGAGAATCGCTTGAACCCAGGAGGCAGAGGTTACAGTAATCTGAGATGGCACCACTACACTCCAGCCTGGGCAATAGAGCAAGACTGTCTCTAAACAAATAAATAAATAAATAACCAAAATAAAATATGCCTGTCTTCAAGGAGTTCAAAATTCTGGAAAACCATTTAGCTATATGTATGAAGAGCCTTAAAAATAGTTTTGCCCTTTGCTCTAAGAATGTCACTTGTGTATATTTATCATAGAAAATAATTATAAAGACATACTAAGATATGCAGCAGGCCTGGCGCAATGGCTCATGCCTGTAATCCCAGCACTTTGGGAGGCTGAGGCGGGCAGATCACCTGAGGTTGGGAGTTCGAGACCAGCCTGACCAACATGGAGAAACCCTGTCTCTACTAAAAGTACAAAATTAGCTGGGCATGGTGGCACATGCCTGTAATCCCAGCTACTCCAGAGGCTGAGGCAGGAGAATTGCTTGAACCCAGGAGGCGGAGGTTGCGGTGAGCCACGATGGTACCATTGCACTCCAGCCTGGGCAACAAGAGCGAAACTGTCTCAAAAAAAAAAAAAAAAAAAAAAGATATGCAGCAACATAGAAAAAAGCAAATGCTATAATGTTAAGTGGAAAATAGTGTTATAACTAAAATACAGTCATGTGCTGCATAACAATGTTTTTGTCAATGAATGACAGAACAGACTGCATTATACCACTCTGGCCCCTATAAGGTTATAATACTGTATTTTTACTGGATCTTTTCTATAGGATGTTTAGATACACAGATACCATAGTGTTACAATTGGCTACGATATTCAGTACAGTAACATGCTGTACAGGTTTGTAGCCTAGGAGCAAGCACTAGGCTATATCATATAGCTTAGGTGAGTAGTGGGCTATACCGCATAGGTTTGTGTAAATACACTCTGTGATATTTGCACAATGATGAAATTGCCTAAGAATGTATTTCTCAGAACATATCCCCATTGTTAAGCGATGCATGACTGTACATGCAAAGGAAAAAGACTGGAGGGACACATCAAATGATATTTGTGTTAGAGTGATTAAATTGTTTTTGCCAATTTCTCTGTGTGATATCTAATTTTTAAGTTTTTTGTTCCTTTTTTTTTTTTTTATAAAGAAAATACTCTTATTTAGTGTGGGGATACTTTGTTCTTGAGGATTTCTGTCTGGTTCATATATTTGCCATTCTCAATTGACTCTAAAAAGGTATGAGCAGCAGCGGGACAATCTCGCCCAACAGTCATTCAACATGGAACAAGCCAATTATACCATCCAGTCATTGAAGGACACCAAGACCACGGTACTCCCAAAACATCTTTTCCTGTTATTTCATTTATTTATTCTTATTCTCTTTTCTTATGGCTTTTTAAAGACAGTTGAACCAGCTGGGTGCAGTGGTTCATGCCTGTAATCCCAACACTGGGAGGCTGAGGTGGGTAGATCACCTGAAGTCAGGAGTTCGAGACCAGCCTGACCAACATGGTGAAACCCTGCCTCTACTGAAAAATACAAAAATTAGCTGGGTGTGGTGGTGCACACCTGTAATCACAGCTACCTGGGAGGCTGAGGCAGGAGAATCGCTTGAACCCAGGAGACAGAGGTTGCAGTGAGCCATTGCACTCCAGCCTGGGCGGCAAGAGTGAAACTGTCTCAAATAAATAAATAAAGACAATTTAGCCAACATGACTTTCTAAAACATTGTGTTTTCTTCTTCCTTTTCTTAGGTTGATGCTATGAAACTGGGAGTAAAGGAAATGAAGAAGGCATACAAGCAAGTGAAGATCGACCAGATTGAGGTGAGACGTATGCTAGTTTCTGCAAGAATGTGCACTAGTTTCTGAGAGAATCCAAACGAGTGTGCGTGTGATAGGAATAGCACAGGAGAGGAACTGAATCTTGGGGCTGCCGTTTACTAGTAGAGTAACTTCGAGAAAGGGTACCAAATGTCTCAGTTTCCTCAGATCCTAATACCACATACAGTTACAGACTGTCCCTGATTTAAGATGGTTCAACTTAATGATTTTTCAGTTTGATGATGGTGCGGAAACTATATGTATTCAGTAGAAACCATACTTTGAATATCCACGTAACCATTCTGTTTTTCAGTTTCCTTACAATATTTAATAAATTACATGAGATACTCAACACTTTGTTATAAAATAGGCTGTTAGATGATTTTGCCCAACTGTAGGCCAATGTAAGTGTTCTGAGCACAGTTAAGGTAGGCTAGGTTAAGTGATGGTTTAGTAGGTTAGGTGTATTGAATGCACTTTCTTTCTTTTTTTTTTTTTTTTGAGGTGGAGTCTCGCTCTGTCGCCCAGGCTGGAGTGCAGTGGCCAGATCTCAGCTCACTGCAAGCTCCGCCTCCCGGGTTTATGCCATTCTCCTGCCTTAGCCTCCCGAGTAGCTGGGACTACAGACGCCCGCCACCTCGCCCGGCTAGTTTTTTTTGTATTTTTTAGTAGAGATGGGGTTTCACCGGGTTAGCCAGGATGGTCTCCATCTCCTGACTTTGTGATCCGCCCGTCTCAGCCTCCCAAAGTGCTGGGATTATAGTCTTGAGCCACCGCGCCTGGCCCTGAATGCACTTTCTACTTAAGATATTTTGAACTTACGATGGGTTTATCAGAATGTAACCCTATCTTAAGTCAAGGAACTTCTGTATTATGAGGATGAAATAAATGAGCTAGTATATCTACACACACAATGCCTGGCCTATAATAAGCATCCAGTAGTTACTTTTAACTAATGCAGTGATACTTAGTCTGTTTCTTCAATGGTAGAGTAGTGATGTTGTTGCCTTTTCCCAGGACTGTCATGAGTGTTAAATGAAGGTATGTAGGTAAAGTGTATGTAAAGTGTGTAGCCCAACTCCTGGTGTAGTAGACTTGGTTCCCTTTTCTAGTAATTCTCTTTAAATTTTTAATAATAATGTCATTAGTTCCTTATAGTTAGCATTTTTTTTGGAATTGGGTTTTGACCAGGGAGATGAGCCCTAAGAGCTTGGCAGCTCTCAGCTGTCAGATGAATAGCCCAGGTGGCAAGAGGAGATAGCAGAGGGAGTGAGTGGTGACTGGTCAGAGGAGAGAGGCTTCCTTTCTGCATACAAAATGGTGCTCTTGACCTTTACCCCCTAACTAGAATGTCCATTTCCTTGAATGCAGGGACTTGATTTTGTTCACTATTATGTCCCCAGTGCCCACAACAATGCCCCGCCATAGTTGGTGCTCAGAAAGTATTTGATGGTTGATGAATCAGAGACTATAAAAGGAGATAAAGCCAAAAAAAAAAGGGGGGGTGAGAGAAAGCTGTATGGCCTGATTCAAGCAGTGTTTGTTGGGTGAGCAGTTACTACATACCAGGCATTTTATTGCCTCTGCAAAGGTATTCTCTGATAATGCCGATCTTTAGTAAGAGTGAAGGCAGGCCGGGCGCAGTGGCTCACGCCTGTAATCCCAGCACTTTGGGAGGCCGAGGCAGGTGGATCACGAAGTCAGGAGATGGAGACCATCCTGGCCAACATGGTGAAACCCCGTCTCTACTAAAAATACAAAAAAAATTAGCCGGGCGCGGTGTGGTGGCAGGTGCCTGTAGTCCCAGCTACTCGGGAGGCTGAGGCAGGAGAATGGTGTGAACCCGGGAGGCAGAGCATGCAGTGAGCCAAGATCGCACCACTGCACTTCAGCCTGGGCAACAGAGTGAGACTCTGTCTCAAAAAAAAAAAAAAAAAAAGTGAAGGCATTTCTCCCCTCTCTCATTTTTTCAAGCACCCCTCTTAGGTTGCCTTGGTCTCTAATCCTCCACAAGTGTCTGCATGCATGGAATTAAACGATATGATACTCTCTTAAGAGCTTCACTGATAAAAGTGTTCTGTGTATGCTTGTCTTTTTTTTTTTTTTTTTGAGACAGAGTCTCGTTCTGTCACCAAGGCTGCAGTGCAGTGGTGTGATCTCGACTCACTGCAACCTCCGCCTCCTGGGTTCAAGCGGTTCTCCTGCCTCAGCCTTCCAAACAGCTGGGATTACAGGTGCCCGCCACCACGCCCAGCTAATTTTTGTTTTTTTTTGTAGAGATGGGGTTTCACCATGTTGGCCAGGCTAGTCTCAAACTCCTGACCTCAAGTGATCCGCCCACCTCAGCCTCCCAAAGTGTTGGGATTACAGGCATGAGCCATCACTCCCAGCCATCTTTTTTTGTATAATATCATTTGCCATTAAAATATAATGAAATGCAATGGTATTTTCTGCTTTTAGGGTTCCTTGTGTTTTAATTAAAGCTATTTAATAGGAACAAAAGAGAAACTTTGGTCTTTGTGAATGCTTTGTATGTCTCTTCGTCTCTCACCTGTGGTTGTCTGTCTGTCTCCCTGCCTAATTAATCCTTTTCCTGTCCTCCAATAGATTGCCAGCATGACAGGTGGAGAGCCCCTTTAACTCTTTTGGTGTGTATGTGTCTTTGGTTAGATCCGAATTTTTTGGTTAGATTTATTTTCCTAAAATGCTTTACTTGGAAAATATTTTCATTGTTTTATAGCTTTAACTTTTTATTTTGCTGTTGCGTGCGTGTAGGTCTGTTTTTCTTTTGCTTTTTTCAGTTTCTGCATATCACTGCGTCAATGTTCTTTTTAGCTTAGTGCTTATATTTTTTTATATTGCTTTTGTTTGTTTATGCAATAGAAAACCAGCTAATTGTGGGATGAATTTTTTCTGTGTCTATTCTGGAGTCTTGCTAGGAATCCTATTCATAGATGATCTGGGAAGATGTGTCTTGATGTGTAATACTATTGTATAAGCTTGACTTGATGAGCTTTCTCTCTGTTATTTTCATTGTCTTTTAATTATTACTCAGCCAGTGCTTCTCTGTGTAGCAGAGTGTTAAATATGCATATAATGTGGCAGTTTGGTACTTGGAAATACAGAAAATCAAAGTTTAAAAAAAAAAATTTCCCCTCCATTTTACTACCCTTTTCACCTTTATGGGGGCCAGGAAGGAATTTTCTTTTTTCTTTTTTGCTGTTGCCCAGGCTGGATTATAGTGACTCAGTCTCAGCTCACCGCAACCTCTGCCTCCCAGGCTCAAGCCATCCTTCTGCTTCAGTCTCCCGAGTAGCTGGGACTACAGGCATACACCATGCCCAGCTAAATTTTGTATTTTTTGTGGAGATGAGGTTTTGCCATGTTCCCCAGGTTGGTCCCAAACTCCTGAGCCCAAGCGATCTGCCCACTTTTGCCTCCCAGAGTGCTGGGATTACAGGCATAAGCTACTGCACCTGGCAGAATTTTCAAATGTCTTGCACTGTGTTAGAAATTCTGAAGGATAAATGGTACTGATTTGGTCCTTTTGCTTTATCAACACTAGTTCTATTCCTGTCTGTGTGGAATTACAGTATATGAAGAGTATATTGTTCTGCACATAATACAGTAAAATATATATAGTATTGGGTGCTTAGTGTTTTACATATATTATTGCAATAAATCCTTACAATAACCGCAGTGAGAATATGGCTATTTTATTTATTTATTTATTTATTTTCGAAATGGAGTCTTGCTCTGTCGCCCAGGCTGGAGTGCGGTGGCGCGATCTCGGCTCACTGCAACCTCTGCCTCCCGGGTTCAAATGATTCTCCTGCCTCAGCCTCCTGAGTAGCTGGGATTACAGGCGCATGCTGCCATGCCCAGCTACTTTTTTGTATTTTAGTAGAGATAGAGTTTCACTGTGTTGCCCAGGCTGGTCGCAGACTCCTGAGTTCAGGCAATCCACCCGCTGCGGCCTCCCAAAGTGCTGGGATTACAGGCATGAGCCACCGCGCCAGGCCAGATACGGCTATTAATAATTCCATTTTACAAATGAGGAAAATAAGGCTTAGAGACATTACTTCTCATTGAGTAATGGCAAAATTGAACTTGGGTATATCTGACTCCAGAGTCTCACTCCTAACCATTATACCAGCTGCCCTTTGTTATGCTATACCACTTCTTAGATTGGTTTCACATTACAATTTACCCTTGAACAGCAAGTGCAGTTTGAACTGCACGAGTCACTTATATGCAGATACTTTTCAACCAAACAAGGATCGAAAATATAGTATTTGCAGGATGCGAAACCACCCATATGGAAGGCCGACTGGGGACTTAGGTATGGGCAGATTTTGGTACAGGCAGACATCCTGGAACCAATCCCTTGCATGTACCAAGGGACAACTGCATTTTTAGCCTTGTAGTAATCTCCCAGTTAAGCACAGGTAGATTATTCATACATGATTTATGCCCTCAGTCCATTTTTTTCACCAGCCTTGTCTTGGCTGTGACACCTATCATGATTCCCTTTCTGATTCTCCACCCAGGGTGTGCCATGTACAACTCACTTTTTCTACCACTTCGGTTGTTTCTACTCTTGCCTCCTTTCTCTACACAATGTAATCTGTCTTTGACTGACTTGAGAAGAATAATTTGCTTGTCTCAATAACCTCCCTGTCTTCATTAACTAGAAAATGATTGATAGTTTAGATCAAGATAGTTGCTTGATTTAATGTTTCAAGTAAAACTTTCTGTAATAGTAGACAGCTAGACAGCTGACATCATCTATTCTCACATAGGACTTTGGGCTTCCATGAGGCACTTTAAAATCAAATCCAGCCGGGCATGGTAGCTCATGCCTATAATCCCAGCATGTTGGGAGGCTGAGGCAGGCAGACCACCTGAGGTTGGGAGTTCGAGACCAGCCTAACCAAGATGGCAAAACCCTATCTCTACTGAAAATACAAAAATTAGCCAGGCATGGTGGCGCACACCTGTAATCTCAGCTACTTGGAGGCTGAGGCAGGAAAATTGCCTGAACCCGGGAGGTGAAGGTTGCAGTGAGCTGAGATTGCACCTTTGCACTCCAGCCTGGGCGACACAGCGAGACTCCATCTCAATAAATAAATAAATAAATAAATAAATAAATAAAGTAAAAAAGTGAGAGATCGCCAATTCTATTCTTTACTTTTAAGTTCACATTTTGCCACCAAAAATAGGTGGGGGATTATGTGGGTCAGTAACATGCATAGTTATTGTTAGAGGAAATCTTTGGGCTTGTGGTTTTTAATTCTTAAGCATTCTCTCATACTTTTAATTAGAAGGGATGTTTAAGAGTTACTTGAACCTGTCCTTTAAAGGAGTGTCTGCTCAGTTGTTGACATTAAAAAATTGCTAGCCAAAGACTGGGCTAGGGGAGGTGAACTAACAGTTTTTGAGAACTGTTTATGTGCTTGGTGTTTTACATACATTATCTTTTTAAAAATTGCTCATGTCTAGATTCAAAGGAGAATGTAGGGGAAAGGGATACTTAGAAGAAAATGGTAAATAAGAGAAAATCCTCTCATATATATTTCCATAGGATTTACAAGACCAGCTAGAGGATATGATGGAAGATGCAAATGAAATCCAAGAAGCACTGAGTCGCAGTTATGGCACCCCAGAACTGGATGAAGATGATTTAGAAGCAGGTAAGTTATGAGAAAAGTAATGTATATTTAGTTTTGGAGTCCAAAAGGAACAACTGCCTGGGACCTTTTCCCAAATGCTAGTGAAAATTTCTATCAGGATTTCCTGAAGGTTAGTTTACGGTACAGTCCCTGGGCAAAGAGCTTGTGAGGCAGCCACATCAGATTGTATACTCCACCAACAACAGTGGGATGGATCAACTCTGAAGGAAGTCCAGGTACAGGCTGACCTGGTGCTTAGTATCTGTAAGTGTCCTCCACATGGCCTTTCCTTGCTATATTCCTTTTGATTTTGTTCTACCTGTTTTCCTAGTTGGAGTGATCTCCCTCAGAACAGCAAAACCAATTAAGAAACAATAATTAGGGCCAGGCACTCTAATCCCAGCACTTTGGGAGGCCAAGGTAGGCGGATCCACTCAAGCCCAGGAGTTCGAGACCTGGCAGAGCAATGTGGCGTGACCCCATCTCTATAAAAAATACAAAAATTACCCAGGCATGGTGGTGTGTGCCTGTAGTCCTAGCTACTCGGGAGGCTGAGGTGGAAGGATCACTTGATCCCAGGAAGTAGAGGTTCCAGTGAGCTGAGATTGCACCACTGCAGCCTGGGCAGCAGAGTGAGACCTTCTCTCAAAAAAAAGAAATAATCGTTGGCAAATACTTAGTGTGCATCTACTCTATACCAGGTATTCTACTAGGTGGTGGGAATTTAGCACTGAATAAAAATGCAGTCCCTACATTCATGAAGCTTCTCTAGCAGTGGAAGACATAAATGGTTTGCTTCAAGTAATTACTAGAGCACAGACTATAGGCAAGAAGTATGGGGTAGCATGGGAGCACATACTAAGGGACTCTAACCTAGTTAGTAGTGGGAGAGAGGCATGGGACCTGAAGGATGAGTAGGGGATAGCACGAAAAAATGAGAAGGGTTGTCAAATGGCCTCAGGGAGAGCAGTCTGGAACCTATTGCGATAACCATTTAAGAGATGATGGTGGCCAAGACTAGCTAGGGTGATGGTAGCAGAAACAGACAGAAGTGGACAGATTGGAGACATCTTAGAAAATTGAGTGGGCAAGATTTAATGATTGGTTGGATGTAGAAGAAGTGGGAGGTGTCAAGGGTGACTCAGTTTCTAGCATGCGTAACTGGGTAGATGACAGAACCATTCCACACTGAATTTCTATTGTGTGATTCCCCTGTTACATTACTGCTGCTGCTTTCCCGCTCTCTCCATGGTCTTTTTTTGCCTAGAACCTTTTAATTTTTTCCCATTTATTTCTTTATTTTTTAATTTCCCATCTTCAGTTGCCCCTGATAAGTCTCTACCTGCTATTGTCATTCCTCTTGGGTACTTCCAACTCATTTTACCACAGACTTATTTTTGGAGTCTGATTTCATGTAATGGTCACACAGCATACAACAATCTCATGCCCTCTTCACTGCCTTCTTTCAAGTCCATCGATAAATGAGAGAATTTATTAGCTCCCAGTTTTCTTGGTTACATTTTTTTAAAATGTTGACTTTCAATCTCAGAGTTGGATGCACTGGGTGATGAGCTTCTGGCTGATGAAGACAGTTCTTATTTGGATGAGGCAGCATCTGCACCTGCAATTCCAGAAGGTGTTCCCACTGATACAAAAAACAAGGTGAAAGCTTTTTCTGCTTATATTTTAATGCAAAATAGCAAAGGCTTTATGCTTGACCATAAGTCTGGGAATCTAAAAGGTAGTCTTACATTAGAACAAAGAAAGACAGTCCTGGTCATTATTTTGTGAACCCTTGAAGGTCTGGTTTTTCTGCATTGGATGATGAACTGACTGCATAAACAGTGTCACTGAGCTCAGCTCAGGAATATTTTTATACAATGACAATTTGTGTAACATACATAATCTCACCCTTGTTGTGAGCTGGCACTGGGTACCATTGATGGGTCTTAGACATTTCCCGTAAAAGCATAAGCAACACATGCATGAGACTTGCTAGGCAGCAGTGAAAAAGTCTCACTCTCCATACACACCAGTTAATTACTGGCTGGATTTTTAATTTTATTTTCCTTTCCTTTTCTTTTTTTTTCCTATAAAACAGGAATTTAGAACGAGTGGATTTTCTAAACTATGGATTAATAATTTAAGCATAAAACTTAATGTAGAAAGATTCTAATTTAAGGCAAAAGAATCAGAACACCTGGCACTAAGTATGACTAATTACTTAGCTGTTGTAAGCTTTTCTTTTCCTTGCATCTGTAAAATACAGATAATTACAGGTATCTCATGTAATTGTTGTGCAAGCAAATTAGATCTTGTATATAAAGGACTTTGCAAATGTAAAGCTCTGTCCAAATCTACATGGTTGTCTTTTTTTTTTTTTTGAGGCAGAGACTCATTCTGTCACTCAGGCTAGAGTGCAGTAGTGTGATCTCAGCTCACTGCAACCTCTGCCCCCCTGGTTCAAGCAATCCTCGTGCCTCAGCCACCCAGGTAGCTGGGATTACAGGTGCACGCCACCATACCCGGCTAATTTTTGTATTTTTAGTAGAGACGGGATTTCACCATGTTGGCCACACTGGTCTCAAACTCCTGGTCTCAAGTGATCCGCCTGCCTCAGCCTTCCAAAGTGCTGGGGTTATAGGCATGAGCCACTAATAATGACAACCAGTCTGAGCACAGTGTGACTTTGAGCAAAATAGCAGAAATTTATGTCTTCTTTTTGAACCTCATCAGTTTTTCCTACGTGTAAAATGTGAGAGCAAAGGGCAGGGAGGAGGTAATTTCTTAGGTCCATTATTGCTGGTTTCTGTGAGTATGCATCTTCGTCTATTGTATCCCTCCCTTCTCTGTTGAGCCTGGGATAGTCTTGCCTTTCTGAACTGCCCACTCCTCCCCGACTTCTCTGGCAACTTCAAGGTCCCAAGTCCATGGGTTACTTTTTCTCAGCAACCCATGAAATAATTTTTATTAACACTACCAAAGCCCACCTTGTTAATTTCCTAGTAACAAGTCCCTGAAGCATCTATGTTATTTCCACTTTGAGAAGGTCACAGATTCCTGAGTTATATATGCCATGGATATATGGGGGTCTTGTTGTTGTTGTATCTTTTTGAGATGGAGTCTCGCTCTGTCACCCAGGCTGGAGTGCAGTGGCACAATCTCTGCTCACTGCAACCTCCACCCCCGAGTTTAAGCAATCCTCCCACCTCAGCCTCCCAAGTAGCTGAGATTACAGGCAAGCTTCACCATGCCTGGCTAATTTTTTGTGTTTTCAGTAGAGATGGGGTTTCACCATGTTGGTCAGGCTGGCCTCGAACTCCTGACCTCAAATGATCCACCTGCCTCAGCCTCCCAAAGTGCTGGGATTATAGGTGTGAGCCCAGCCTGTTGTTG
Organism: Chlorocebus sabaeus; assembly: GCF_047675955.1. NCBI lineage: Eukaryota > Metazoa > Chordata > Mammalia > Primates > Cercopithecidae > Chlorocebus > Chlorocebus sabaeus. Next base: position 62,259,387 of record NC_132915.1, read on the forward strand.
TTTTTAAAGTAAAGGAATAAAAGAAGGGCTGCTCCATAGGCAGAGCAGCCCTGGTGTTCATCGATAGTGGTATTGCTGCCTATGATTATATAAAGCATGATATGGAAGTGACTGCCTATCCAAGGGCACTGCTCCTTCAAGAATTTGGGAGGCTAAGAAAGGCATTGGTCCACCTTAGGGATCAGGGTGAAAATGCAAATCTGGACACAAGGACCCACTGCTTAATCTTTCCTTTTTGACCCTCCCAGCCTCCTTTTCCCCTTTCCAGGTTTACTCTTAGATTTCTCTTTCTCCCTCTTTCACTCTCTTTCCCCTGTGGAGGAGTCCCCTTTTGGCCCTTTCTAGTTCTCTTCTTATCACTTCCTCCTTTACTTTTCATGAAAAAGCTCGTTCTCATCTTATGAGTGGGATTTTGGTTTTGATTGATTAAATACTTGGAAATGAGTTTTAACTATTAAATGTTTGTAATCCTTTTTTTTTTTTTTTATCAAATGGAAAAATAGTGGCACTAAACATTGCTTCCTTTTTACAGGATGGAGTTCTGGTGGATGAATTTGGATTGCCACAGATCCCTGCTTCATAGATTTGCATCATTCAAGTATATCTTGTAAAACAAACACGTATTACAGGACTAGGAAATATTTATCTTTCCAAATTTACCATAACAGATGTAGGTTTCTTTCCTTTCTTTGAAGGAAAGTTTAATTACATTGCTCTTTTATTTTTTCCATTAAGAGACTCATTGCTTGGGAAATGCTTTCTTTGTACTAAAATTTGATTCCTTTTTTTCTTATGAAAAACAAACTCAGTTTAAAAGTATCTTTAGCTCGTATGACTTGTTTTCATTCATTAATAATAATTTGAAATAAAACTAAGGAAATGGAATCGTAAAAATCTATGACAGTGTAACTCTGCAGTCTCAAAATGACCTGATAAATTGATAAGACAAAGATGAGATTATTGGGGCTATTCATATTATGATTCAGAATCATTTTCTATTGTGGTATTATAGGTTGGTTAAAGTGATGGCCTTTTTGATGGGTTTTGTTGTGTCTTGTGAACAAGTTATTACTGTGTCCATTATTGGAATGGAATTATCACTACTGTATCATGAGTGGGTATTTTGATTCTATGGTTCCCTCAGTATTACATGTTGACTTGTAATCAATAATGAATATTTCTTGATATTTAATGTATAGGACATTTATTTATACTCAATAAATATTTTTCAAAAGGATATCATTTTAATAATATCACTTCAGCTTAAAACCTCTACTGCGGAAACCAAATTTAATAGAATTTTAATGTCATTTCAGCCTAGAACTCCACTATAGAAACCAAACTAACCAGTAGCATTGTGAGGAAAGAGCAAGGAACAATCTGGGCTTGGGCCCTGGGTTTACCATTTACTAACTACTGAATAGTCTATTCAACTTCTCTAACCTTCTGTTTCCTTATTAGTAAAATCATGCTTAACTCACAGAGCTTTTGTGAGGAATAATTGAGGTAATGGTCATAAATACCTTGTAAACGGCAAGGGACTATTCTCATATGAGGGATTGTTAACAATAAAAAAGAAACGGCTTCATTCTTTTCTTAGTAGGTGCCTGGAGTGCTACAGCAAGTTCAAACTCCTGCCCAGTTTCAGGGTCTTTAATGATCCTGTCCTCCTTCTTTACTCAACTTGTTGCCAGCTGCATTCCCCCTCCAGCCTTGCTGGGTGCCTCACAGTGCCATGTGCACCTGACTCTCACGTGTCTGCAGATCAAACCAATAAACATTTACGAACACCAGCTTTGTAGAAATCTGTACCAGCCCAGGGGTTACCAAGAACAATCACAGTTCCTCTCTTCAGGAGTTCCTGTCTAGTTATAAGTGGGGATGAGATAACGTATGTAACCCTCTCCCATCTCCAACCTCACCTTCTCAAGAAGCCTTCCAGAGGGAGCAAACATAGTATTCATCATTACCTTCTTGAAACCTTTCTTGGCTTTTCTATGAGTTCTGAGTTTTCTTCTAATCTGGCCCACTTACTCTCTTATATAGACACCTCTTTCTTAGCCCCTTGAATATTTCTTCCATTACAGTTCCAATCTGTATTCTCCTTGAGAAATCTCACACCCATGATATCAACTATTACCTATGCACTAAAGACTCAAAATGACTGTCACTAGCCTAGACTTCTTATCCTTATTTTCAGTTCTAGGCATTTCCACTTAAATGCCCCGTCATTACCTAGAATCGAACATATCCAAATAAAGCTCATTATCTTGGGGTTCACTGTCAGCAAACATTTCTCTTTGATTTCTTGTCTTGCTTAGTGTTACCAGTGATTCATATATTGCCCATTTTAGTGGGTGATATTTAGCCCTCTAGCTAGACCACATTAGTGCATTGGATACGAGTGAGCAATCATTCTACCTAAATCTCTACTCTTTGGCTTTTGTGACAGTACTCTCCGGTTCTCCTGTTCCTCTATTCCCTCTAAGGCTTCTTTCTGAAATCCTCAACTCTCTAACTGTAATGTTACTGCTCCTCTGGATTCTAGCTTTTACCCACCAAACTTCTTTCTCTGTTCACTTATATTTAGTGATCTCAGCTATTCTCATGGCTGGAACTATTAACTTCCAAATTTGTACTTCTATCCCTGAACTTGCCCCTGAGTTTCAGAATCTTTATATCCAGCTGTTTGCCTAACAATTATTTGGATGTTCCAGAAGCCCACAAGCACCTCACATTCAAATGGCTGAAACAGCCTATCACCTTTCCTCAGACCTGAATTTCCTGCTGCTTTTTCCCTGTCTCATGATGGGAGCTGTGAGACAGGGAAACCATTGTCTTACGATGGGGGGCTGTGAGGCTAATGGAACTATTATCCTCCTATCATTCAAAACAGAAAACGCTTGAGTTGTCCTTGATGCCTATATTTTGGCTACATAGTCAATTATCCTTAAACCCTGCTTTTAATCCCTGTTTCTCAAATCCAACTCCTCCTCTCCTCCTCTCAACTCTCCCTGGCCTAGATGTCTCTCACCTGGTCTTTTGGAATGTCTTCTCTTCTTGCATAGTTTCACTTCCTTGAGTACACTGATCACATATAGCTACTCTTACCTTTCTAAAATACAAATCTCACTTAAATTCTTTGATGGTTCTCTAATAATTCCACCAGGGCATAAAAAGCTGCCAATGACCTGGCCTCTGCCTATCTGTAATGGGTTATTGCCTAGTCTTTTCAGAACAGCATTTCCTTTCTTTCAAGGGAACTGCTCCCCCATTTCAACTATGTGATTATTGGGAACATGCCAATTTTAGAGTAGTACTGTCCTTACCCTTCCAAGCTATGGAAGTGTGTATGTGATCACACTGTGTCTATCAGAGTCCATACCTCAGATTTTCTAAATAGAAAGTAGGGAAATTGCTTTTTTCCTTTTTTTTTTTTTTTTTTTTTAAATTCTTTTACTGTTTGTCAGTATGACAGATTGAAGCCAGAGAGGAGCCAAGATGAGAGACAGAATTAAAGATTGTCCATGGCACTCAGCTCTGAATTCTGATCCTTGACATTCCAAGTCTCTACAACTCTGTTCTGTGAGGTATTTGAGGATTCTGCAAATAAACTTTACCCCCTTTTCTGCTTAAAGTAGTTGGCAATGGGTTCCTGTCACTTGCCGGTAAGAGACAGAATAATTGCTTTGCAGCTTGTGTCATGTCACACTTTTCAATTTTGTGATCTAGTAAGTGTTCTGCGTCTAGTCCCCCCACGTCCACCATACAGCCATGATTCCTTGCCTCTTCATGGTTTCTCTTACCTGAAGCTTCCTTATGTCTTTGTCATTCTGCTAATTCTTCCTGTATTGGGGAAAGGCCAAAGAGCATGCCCTGGTCTGCGTCAATACCAGTGAATTAAAGGAAAGTGGAAGGAGTGAGTCCTGTATTAGAAAGCCCTAGGCACTATAAAGCCTGTGATCATCACTCCTATAGCTACCACCAGACAACCTTGCTGGTCAATATTTCACCTGTTAACTATTAGGAAAGAGCAGAATTGAGTACAGGGGGTCCTAGGTTTTAATCCGTCAGTTCTGAGAGTTTAGCAGGAATGGGGAAGGACATTGGAATGATTCCGTATAGTAAAAGTTTAGCACTTCTATCATCCATATCCCTTAGCTTTCCTTTTGTGTTTTCTTATAGTTATGTCACCAAGAGAGTTATTAGAAATACTGATGCCTGGGTCCTACCCCCATAGATTCTGATATAATAGATCTGGATACAGTGTGGGCATTTGGATTTTTAAAAGCTCCCCAGGTACTTAAGTGTATCCAAAGTTAACCACTGCTCTGTGGTGCCTGATCAGTCTGAACCTATTTTCATGGTTAAGCATTCTGGACTGTTAACATCAATTTCTGCAGTGAAGGAGTAGGCAATGACTGCCCTAAGGTAAAGTTTTTCGTCCATGGAATGAATTGGGAAGTATTCCCTCCTCCTGTATTTTTTGGAAGAGTTTGTGAAGGATTACTGTTCATTCTTCCTTGATTTGGTAGAATCATTTGGGCTTGGGCTTTTCCTTATGGGAAGTTTTTAAAATTACTGATTCAGTCTCTACTTGTTATAGGTGTAGTCAGATGTTCTGTTTATTCTCGAGTAGTCTGTGTCTTCCTAGGAATTTTTCCACTTCATCTATCTAATTTGTTGGCATACAGTTGTTCACAGTATTCCCTTTTGATCCTTTTTATTTCTGTAAACGTGGGTAGTAATGCCTACGTTTTCATCCATAAATTTAGTAATTTAAGTTTTTCTCCTTTTTTCTTGATTATTCTCTCTAAACATTTGTCAGTTTTATCACTTTCTCACTTTTGTTCAATGAACTCTGTTGATTTTTTTCTGTTTTTCTATTTCAATAATTTCTGGTCTTTTATTATTTCTTTTCTTATACATGCTTTGGTTTAGTTTGCTTCTTTTTTTCTTTTTTCTTTTTTTTGGAGACAGGGTCTCACTCTACTGCCCAGGCTGAAGTGTGGTGGTAAAATCACAGCTCACTGCAGTCTCAACCTCCAAGCAGTCCTCCCCACTCAGCCTCCCTAGCAGCTGGAACTACAGGCATGTGCTATCATGCCCAGTTAATTTATTTTTTTAATTTTTAGTAGGGATGTGGTATCCCTATGTTGCCCAGGCTAGTCTGAAAGTCCTGGTCTCAAGCGATCCTCTCGCCTTGGCCTCCCAAAGTGCTGGGATTACAGGTATGAACCACCCCCACGCCAGCCCTGTTACTCTTTTTCCAATTTCTTAAGGTGGAAGGTTAGGCTATTGATTTGTGATTTTTCTTCTTTTTTATTAATAAACTTTTTTTTTAGAGTTTTGGGTTCACAGCAAATTGAGTGGAAAACACAGAGAGTTCCCATATAACACACAACCTTCCCACTATCAGCTTCCCTCACCACAGTGGTATGTTGCAGTCAGTGAATCTACACTGACACGTTATTTTCACACGAAGTCTGTAGTTTACATTAGGGTTCACACTTGATGTACATTCCATGGGGTTTTTTGTTGTTTTTTGCTTGAGATGGGGTCTCACTGTGTTACCCAGGCTGGAGTGCAGTGGCAGGATCTCAGCTCACCACAACCTCCGCCTCCCGGGCTCAAGCGATCCCACCTCAGCTTCCTGAGTAGCTGGGACCTCAGGCGCAGGCTATCATGCCCAACTAATTTTTGTATTTTTAGTAGAGATGGGTTTTCACCACGTTACCCAGGCTGGTCTTGAACTCCTGGGCTCAAGCGATCCACCCACCTTGGCCTCCCAAAGTGCTGGGATTTCAGGCATGAGCCACCATGCAAGTGATCGTATGGGTTTTAACAAATGTAATGACATGGATCCCCCATTGTAGTATCATGCAGAATAGTTCACTGCCCTAGCAGTCCTCTGTGCTCTGCCTATTCATCCTTCTCTCCCCTTTAACTTCTGTCAACCACTGATCTTTTTACTGTCTCTAATTTTGCCTTTTCCAGACTATTATATAGTTGGAATCAAACAGTAAATAGTCTTTTCAGATTGCCTTCTTTCACTTAGCAATATGCATTTTTCTCCATGTCTTTTCATGGCTTGATAGCTCATATGGATTTGGGGTTTTTTTGTTGTTGTTGTCTTGTGTTTTTGAGACAGGGTCTCGCTCTGTCACCCAGGCTGGAGTGCTGTGGTGCAGTCTTGGCTCACTGCAGCCTCCACCTCCTGAGCTCAAGTGATCCTCCCACTTCAGCCTCCTGTGTAACTGGGACTACAGGCACACACCACCAAGCTTGACTAATTTTTGTATTTTTGGTAGAGACTAGATTTCACCATGCTGCCCAGGCTGGTCTCGAACTCCTGGACTCAAGCGACCCACCTGCTTTGGCCTCCCAAAGTGCTGACATTACAGGCATGAGCCACCACGCCTGGTCTTTGGTTTTCTGTTTTTTTGTTTTTTTTTTTTTTTTTTTTAGACGGAGTTTCGCTCTGTCGCCCAGGCTGGAGTGCTGTGGCCGGATCTCAGCTCACTGCAAGCTCCGCCTCCTGGGTTCCCGCCATTCTCCTGCCTCAGCCTCCCGAGTAGCTGGGACTACAGGCGTCCGCCATCTGTTTTTTTTTTTTTTTTTTAAGAGATACTATCTCGCTATGTTGCCCAGGTTGGGCTTGAACTCACCTGGGCTCAGACAGTCCTCCTGCCTTGGCCTCCCAAGTATCTGAGACTACAGGTAAACACCACCATGCTGGCTTCATTTGTTTTGGGCACTGAATAATATTCCATTATCTGGAGTTCTTTTTCAAATATAAGTGTTTACAGGTATACATTTCCATCTGAGTACAGCTTTCACCACCTGCCATAAGCTTTAGTATGTTGCATGAAGTAGTTTGTATAGGAAAGGCAAGATAAACCCTTGCTTGCTTTCATTTATTCACAAATTTTAAAAATAATGAGTAGGTTCTGTAGTGTGCCAATTATGAATTTGCTTTCAGTTCTACATTTACCCTTTTTGTTTGCTCTGTGAAATTGACTTGGGTCTTTTATTTATTCTTTGCCAGCTGGCAGATATTAAACCTTGTCAGCAGAGGGCACTGGAGAGATACTGCAGGAGGAAAGGGTTTTGGCTCCTGTTTCTGGTTTCATTGTGGCAGGCTTCTGTGGTCTGGACTTCTTCAATGGCTTCTGCAATGCACTGGCTTCTTCAGTGCCTGGCTATGGCACTACATAGTGACCAGTTGTCAGTAACTTCTCCTAGCACTCCCCGCAGATGGTTTGTAGTAGAGTATCTCTGGTGAGACACCTCCCCAAGGATGGCTTCAACCAGCACTCCAGAAGAAAAATGTCTGGCAACTTCCAAGCCATCCAGTGAGCCACAGACCTTTTCTCTTAACAAGGTCTGCATGCCAGCTCTGGTCTCGGCTCTTCCTTTGACACTCTTATCTCAGCCCTAGCTGCTCCTTATATATGCTAATCCTGTTTTGGAATTATCTTGCTTGTTTACTAGTCAATCTATTATTATTCCAACCCCCTAATATACTAAATAAATCTTTAAATAAAACTTATTTTTTTAAAAATGTAATTCCTGTTCAAAAAGTAGGGTTCCTCTCTCCTGATTGGACCCAGACTGATACACCTGGTAATTTCTAAAGGTGACTACAAGGTTTGATGAGCTAACCTGTCAAAATTAAAGATTTATGTTCAGCAAAGGACAAAATTAATAAACTTAATGGAAGACAATTTAAATGTCTAAAACTGACGATTGATACCAGCAATATACAAGAGACCATCAGGAAAAAAAAAAAGGGCAGTGGATATGGATAAGCAGTTTTAAAAAGACCATCAGGAAATGTTTGGGCCGGCGCGGCGGCTCACGACTGTAATCCCAGCACTTTCGGAGGCCTAGGCGGGCCGATCACCTGAGGTCGGGAGTTCAAGACCAGCCTGGCCAATAGAATGAAACCCCCATCTCTACTAAAAATACAAAAATTAGCCGGGCGTGGTGGTGGGTGCCTGTAATCCCAGCTATTCGGGAGGCTGAAGCATAAGAATCGCTTGAACCCGGGAGGCGTAGTTTGCAGTAAGACGAGATCGCGCCACTTCACTCCAGCCTGGGCGACAGAGCGAGGCTCAGTCTCAAAAAAAAAAAAAAAGTTTGGAGCCAGGAGTGGTGGCTCACGCCTGTAAGCCCAGCACTTTGGGAGGCCAAAGCGGCAGGATCGCTCGAGGCCAGGAGTTGGAGACCAGCCTAGGCAACATGGCGAAACCCGTCTCTCCTAAAAATAGCGCGCATGGTGGCTCGGCCTGTAGTTCTAGCTACCCCGGGGGCTGAGGCGGGGGGATTACAGACTGAAGCTATAGTGAGCCATGATCGGACCACTGCACTCAAGCCTGGGTAAGGCAGCAAGACCCTATATCAAAAAAGAAAGAAAACCACGATGATTACGCAAGTCGCCAACCTCTCGCTCCCGCGATTGTTGCTATTTCCATGCAGCTGCTAGTCTCCTCCTCCCGCCCGACACCTGGTGCGTCTATCTGACGTCACGAACGCGCCACACAGATTCGGGCTGCGCAACCTCTGTGGCCATCTACACGACGCGCAGATGCGAATATTCTCGCGGCGCCGGAAGTCCGGAGCACGTGATCTGGTGACAGTGCTCGCTTGGCTGTACGACTCGATCTAGGTTCTGCGGCACGGGATGGCGGAGGCACCTCCTGTCTCAGGTATTATCCCGGCCCTAGTGGGACTGGGCCCCTTTTAGGGAACGGTAATTGGGTCAGTGACGAAGTTCTAGGGCCCCAGCTACTCATATCGCGAGAGTAGCGCATGCTAGGGCTGCGGATAGTGGCTCGGAAGGGCCAAGCCCCGCACATCGTGCGTACGGCGATCTCTCTTCTCTTGGACTAGGTGGTGAAGCTTAGTAACTGGGTTTAGGAGGAGAGAGGACTTGTCCCGGCGCTGCAAGTCGGTGTGGGTGTACTGCCCTCCCACAGGCTCTTTCTGGGGCAGCGGCGCACTGACCTTCGACAGGCGGGCGTCGGCCAGGTCACAGCCCGTGACGGTGACGGGCTCTTGACGTGTAGGGTGTGGTGTGCTCATACTGCCTGGAGTGGTGGCGTGGGCGCGAGCCGAACTCCAGTAGTTTAGAGTCTCAGCCTGCTACGAACCTAGTGTGACTCAGTCTGAGTCTCATCTGTCAGGTGGGAGTAGATAAGTTAATTCCTGTGATGGCTCCCGCCCTGTACTGTACCTGTTCCATAATTGTTCACTCACTCCCCCCCCCCGGAGTTGCCTCAGTGTGTAGAGACAGCCTCATTTGTTCGTTAATATAACATCAATTTCCTCAGGGTGTTCCATAGATCAGTGTTTTCCAAATTTGTTGGACAGCAACCAAAAGAAACATTTTGCATCACGACCTTAAATATTGAACACTTACATAAATATAAAAGCGAATCAGAAGTTTCTGGAAGCATTGGGGTTGGTTGGTTTGTTTTACAATCAGCAATATATTCTGTTTTCTATTTCGTTTAAAAATATGTCACAGCCCACTGCATTCATTTGATTTTATGGCCCACTCTGGAAAATAGGGCAGCAGTTTGCAGAATGGAGTTTGGAAACCATTGGTTTGAATCTTAGCTCTGTCCCTGACCAGCTATTGGGGCACCAAGAAGACCATGTGTGTATTTGTATACTGGGTGGCAGGTAAAATGTATTTATTACTATGGTTCTTAGTTTTAAAAGTTGGGGCTGGGCGCGGTGGCTCACACCTGTAATCCCAGCACTTTGGGAGGGTGAGGTGGACAGATCACGACTCAGGAGATGGAGACCATTCTGGCTAACACGGTGAAACCCCGTCTCTGCTAAAAATACAAAAAATTAGCCGGGCGTGGTGGCACGCGCCTGTAGTCCCAGCTACTCGGGATTCTGAGGCAGGCGAATCGCTTGAACCCTGGAGGTGGAGGTTGCAGTGAGCCGAGATCACGCCACTGCACTCCAGCCTGGGCGACAGAGCGTGACTCCGTCTCAAAAAAAACAGTTGGAAAACACACTGCATTGGTATACCCTAGTCTTGTGGATATTAAGTCTTCCTTGGGGTTGGAAAACTTTTTGGGCTGGGTATTTTGTTATTCTCCTTACCTAGTCCTTCACCAGATTCTCTAAACTGGGTCCATCGATCGTCTCATCCACAGGCTCATTTCTGACTCATTTCTGTACCCTTCAGTGTTTGAAGAAGAATTGGGTGGGGCCTAGTTGTGAGTCATCGTGTTGAACTTTGGTGTTGTGCCCAAGTTATTACCTCCAACCCACAAAGTATCTAATGAGGCAAAATCTTCTAGTTCAAAGACCTCCTTACTCCTTTTCGTGTGCTTTAGTTTGATTTTGCTTTAGTTCCCATTCCAAGTTATTATTTTAGCATCATCTTTAGCCCACACCCTCATCATCAGAGTCTTTAAACAGAAGCCCAGTGCAGAGGATACCTTTCTGTCTATGAGCAGACTCTGCAATACCAGCCTTCTCTCTGGACTTTCTAATCTGCCAGTTGGATTTCTCTTTATTCTGCCCTACCACCTGTTGGACACCTACTGTGCCGTTGTGTTATCTTGGATTCAGGGTACCACTTACTTGTATTGTAGCCATGGTGACTGGATATCCTATTTACTAACTTCCAGCTGCTTGAAATAGTGAAAAAAAATTGGTGTCTCTGATCTTTGCCATGGCCAGTTTCCTTATCAGTGTGTCCTATTTCCCTTCCTCATGTCTCTTATGGGTTTTTTTCCTGAGGGCTTTGCCTCCTGCCTCATGTCTAGTTGAACATATCGTGTATATGAATACATGCAACCTTCTCTGGATTCTGTAGTTACATCAACTCATTACTGCTTAACATGAAGCACTCTTTTCCCATCCTTTACTAGGCTTCTCTAGACATCTTTACTGATCTTATTTCTGCCCTTCTTTCCAGTCTTGCTTTTTCAAGCAAGAGAGAACTACACAATACCCACTGGTCCAATTTAACCATTTCAATCTTTAAGTTATCTTATGTTTCCAGAATACCTCTGCCACCTTCTGCATTTGTCTAATCCCCTTGTCATTTTGTGAGGCCGTCCATCCTACCCCTTAGAATTCTGCCTATGTGAAAGCTTTCAGGACAAACCCTGAATTGGTTGAGAGGTTACTCTATGACCTTTATGATCATTCCATTCTTCACTGTATGTGTCTGTGGTACCCACTGCCCAAACTCTGTTAGTATAAGAGCATGGTCTCTAATACACATCCTGAGTTGGAATCCCAAGTCTTCCTTGGGATACTTCTGTGGCCTTGGGCAAGTTACTTACTCTCTGTGCTTCAGTTTTCTCATCAGGAATGTAGGAATTAAATGAGTTAATACAGGTAAAGCGCTTAAGATAGTGCCTGGCACATAATACCTAATAAATGTTAGGCCTTATTATTAAACCTGAAACCCTTAGCCTCTATACTGCACCCACCTATGCTCAAACCTGTGTGTTTCAGATACTCTGTAGTCCTAACAGCAATGATAGAGTACCATTTTAACTATTTTATGTGTGTTATTAACTTGCTTTACTCTTCATTGCAACTCTTTGATGTAGAGATTGTTACTGTCTTCATTACATGTAAGGAAACTGGGACTAAGTAACTTTCATAAAGTCACAATAAGTGGTAGGTGACTTAAACCCATGTCTTCCAGGTCTTATCAATTTATAGTGTATTCTGTATGCTACCCATAGTTCTGACTTTGCTACTAATTTTATGTCCTTAGGCAAACCATTTTGTCTTTGCACTTCAGGGACTGAATTGACTGTACCAAGAAGCATCTTCTGGGGGAACATGAGTGGGTTGAAGGGGAGTATGCTTAATTTTTTCCGCTTCGGGATTGTAGACCATATCATAGAGACTGTGTATGGAAAACCCAAAATATATTCCTAGGGGAAAGAGATGAAACTAATACACTTATTAAGTACTATTTAGGAAATCATATTTGAATTTCTCAGTAACCACTGAAATAAGTATTGTCATCCTTTACCATAGACAAGGAAACTAAGGCTAAAAGCAGGCACATGATATCCCTAAGTTCATACCATAAGTTGGACAGACGGACTTTAACCCATTTTGGCTTAGTCCAAAGCCTGTTTACTTGATATTACACAATGTTGCTTTAGTGTTTTGAAAGAAGACCACATGGAACCTGATGATTGATATCCCTGAACTATTAGCTGGCCTTAAATTTTTGTAATAAAAGAAATATGTGTATACATAGTACTTTATGGCCCAGGTGAGCATTTTTACTCAACAGTACTTAGCTGTGATTGGCTATTGGTGTTTGGTTTTTGGACATGGAATAATGATTGATTAGTCCTCCACAAGCACCTTGAACCTACCACCTTCACTGGAAACATAGGTCTTACTTAACAGCATGTTTATACAAAGTCCTAAGGAAAATGATTTTTAGATTTGGTTTAGAGTCTATGAGTTTCATGGATGAAGCTTAATTTCTTTACTGGCATGTCTATTTTTTATGTCCTAGGTACTTTTAAATTCAATACAGATGCTGCTGAATTCATTCCTCAGGAGAAAAAAAACTCTGGTCTAAATTGTGGGACTCAAAGGAGATTAGACTCTAATAGGATCGGTAGAAGAAATTACAGTTCACCACCTCCCTGTCACCTTTCCAGGCAGGTCCCTTATGATGAAATCTCTGCTGTTCATCAGCATAGTTATCATCCTTCAGGAAGCAAACCTAAGAGTCAACTGACGTCTTTCCAGTCCTCTCCTTATAATAAATCACCGAAGAGCCATGGCCTTCAGGGTCAACCTTGGCAGAAATTGAGGAATGAGAAGCACCATATCAGAGTCAAGAAAGCACAGAGTCTTGCTGAGCAGACCTCAGATACAGCTGGATTAGAGAGCTCGACCAGATCAGAGAGTGGGACAGACCTCAGAGAGCACAGCCCGTCTGAGAGTGAGAAGGAAGTTGTGGGTGCAGATCCCAGGGGAGCAAAACCCAAAAAAGCGACACAATTTGTATATAGCTATGGTAGAGGACCAAAAGTCAAGGGGAAACTCAAATGTGAATGGAGTAACCGAGCAACTCCAAAACCCGAGGATGCTGGACCCGAAAATACCAAACCTGTGGGGGTTTTCCACCCTGACTCTTCAGATACATCCTCTAGAAAAGGAGTATTGGATGGGTATGGAGCCAGACGAAATGAGCAGAGAAGATACCCACAGAAAAGGCCTCCCTGGGAAGTGGAGGGGGCCAGGCCACGACCAGGCAGAAATCCACCCAAACAGGAGGGCCACCGACATGCAAATGCAGGACACAGAAACAACATGGGCCCCATTCCAAAGGATAACGTCAATGAAAGACCAGCAAAATCTACCTGTGACAGTGAGAACTTGGCAGTCATCAACAAGTCTTCCAGGAGGGTTGACCAAGAGAAATGCACTGTACGGAGGCAGGATCCTCAAGTAGTATCTCCTTTCCCCAGAGGCAAACAGAACCATGTGCTAAAGAATGTGGAAACGCACACAGGTAAACCTACCTAGATTGGTGGAAATACTTTGTTGTGTTTTTTTTTAATTTAAATTTTTAAATAAGTCATATATTCACATAATTTAGAAAGCAGAAGGTATGAAAAGTTACACGGTGAAAAGTCTCAATCTTTATTCACTGTCTGCCTAAGTTCTACCACCACTCGCTGCTCCCCTCCCCAGTTCTAGGTAACCACTTAGTTTTATGCATATCACAAGCAAATACAAATAATAATTCTTTTTCTTTTCCAAATGAGGAATTTTGTAAGGGTTTTCAAAAATGCAAATACGGGTGGTGTAGATGTCTGGTTACAAGATTGTATTTGAGTTGTGAAAGCACAAGTGGTGGGTCATAACACCTCTGCTGCCTTTGTTGGTTTCATCCTGCATCATCTCATCTGCCTCATCTGGTCTGCTTAGTTGTAGCAGTTCCTAACTGATCTTGTCATCTCTTAATTTCTCTTTCAGTTCACCTCTTAAACCAGCATCAGAGAGCAATCTTTATAAAACACATATTTTATTTATTTTTTTTTTTGAGAGGAGTCTCACTCTGTTGCTCAGGCTAGAGTGCAGTGGTACTGATCCCGGCTCACCACAACCCCTCCTGGGTTCAGATGATTCTCCTGCCGCAGCCTCTCAAGTAGCTGGGATTACAGCCGTGTGCCACCATTCCCAGCTGATTTTTGTATTTTTAGTAGAAATGGGGTTTCACCATGTTGGCCAGGCTGGTCTCAAACTCCTGACCTCAGATGATCCTCCCGCCTCAGCTTCCCAAAGTGCTGGGATTACAGGTGTAAGCCACTGCGCCCGGCCTAAAACACTCATTAAACTGTGTCACTCCCCTGCTTAATTCCATTTACTGCTTCTGCCTTACTCAACAGGCCCATTTTCTGCTGTTGCCTCAGTATCTATCACATTTTATTCCCTGGATTCTACACTTTTTTGTCTTTGCATGCTGTTGCATGTGGCTCCCTCTCTCTCGAATTTGTCACTCAGTTCGCTGGCGAAGTCTTATTCATTTTTCAAAAGCTACTTTAGGCCGGGCATGGTGGCTCACGTCTGTGATTCCTGCACTTGGGAAGGCTGAGGTGAGAGGAACACCTGTGTTCAAGACCAGCCTCGGCAATATCGGAAGACCCTGTCACTACAAAAAAATTAAAATAAAAGAATTAGCCAGGCATGTTAGCGCATGCCTGTAGGCCCAGACACTCAGGAAGCTGAGAGGATCACTTGAGCCCAAGAGATCAAGGCTGCAGTGAGCTATCGTACTCCAGCCTGGATGACAGAGCAAGACCCTGTCTTGGGGGGGAAATAATTTACTCTAGTCATATGTCCAGGGAACTTTTTTTCACCTCTATAGATAGCATTAATCTCTTACAGCCCTTACACTTATGTCTTTCTCTTATATTTGCATGCTTCTATTACAGAACTTACTACCGGAAGCCATAGTTTATTTATGCTTCGTTGTCCTCTACTAGTCTGTAAACTCCTTAAAAACAGACACTGTGTATTTCTTTTCTTTTTTGTGACCCTGCTGCCCCACACAGCTCTTGAAACATAGTAGGTACTCAGTTCTGACCGTTTAAAAGTTCATCCTTATATTGAACTGAAAGCTTCTTTCCTTTCCTTCCTATCCTTTGGTTCAAGTTTTATCCTCTGGAGCAGCATAGCAACTAGTCTCTCTTCTCACAGCTCCCCTCCTCCTTATTGCAAATCAGCTTTTTGCAGTATTCAAAGACATCTATCATTTTGCTCTAAGTGTATATTTCATCAAGCTAAATAGTTTTATTCTGCTAGCTCTTCCTCATGGACCTTCACTATCTTAACCCCTCTCCAGTTTAATGTGAGACACAGCCCAACCCTTGAAGCCACCATCTACCCAGGGCCTGTTTTTACACCAGCCTATCGTTCTAGTTGCTTGTTCATCAGGGTTGTTTTTGGAACCTCAATATATGTGTGAAGCAAAGCAATGTTATACCAGAGTTGTTATTGAATCCTTAAGGCTGGTTAATAATTATCTCTTGCTTTATAGCAAATTATCACAATGTAGTGGCTTATGATAACACACATTTATTGTGCCACTGTTTCTGTGGGTCAGATGAATGGGTCCAGGTTAGCTGGGTTCTCTGCTCAATGTCTCCAAATTTGGCTAGGGATGTGATCTCATCTGAGATCTTTCAATCACTAGTTGTTGTAGGATTCAGTTCCTTACAGGTGTGGGACTGAGGTTCCTGTTTTCTTGCTGGCTGTTGGCCAGAAGTGTCTCTCAGCTCCTAGAGGCCACCTGTGTCCCTGCCACATGGCTTTATACACAGCATGATAGTTTGCTTCTTTGAGGCCTGCAGGAAAGCAACTGCTGCCACTTCAGATCTCTCTGACTTCTGTTTGATTTTTCAACTCTTTTAAAAGGGTTTAACTGATTAAGTCAGGCCCACCCATACTCAAGGGGAGGAGATTATATAGGGTATGCATACCAGGGAAGTGGGAATCTGGAAGACCATCTTAGAATTCTGCTTAACAAATCTCTTGGGTCCTTAACATTCTCACATTATTCGTATCATTTTTGAGAACACTTCATTCATATTTATTGCATAAATACTACATACCAAGCACTGTTCTAGGTACAGGGAATACTGGTGGAATTTACATTCTGGTAGGGAAGACAGGCAGAAAGCACTTAGATATTTAGTATGTCAGGTGGTGATAAGGACTAAAAAGAAATATTAAGAAGGTTAAGAGGACAGAGTGACAAGAGTGCTGTTTTAGATAGGTTGACCTCTTTGATAAGGCGACATTTGAACAGAGACAAGAATGAAGTACAAAAATGCACCTTGTGGCTGGCTTGAGAAGAGCATTCTAGGCAGGGGGAGTAGCAAATTTAAATGTGGGGAGGGGTATTATAGGCAATGAAGATGGGGGCAGGAAAGGTGGTCAGAGAAATAGCAAGGGCTGGATCATGTGAGGCCCTTAGATTTGGTTCTGAATAAGATGAGAGGCTGCTGGAAGGTCCTGGGAAGAGGGATGGCATGATCTTACATTCTGAAATAATCAGAGGCCGGACGTGGCGGCCCACACCTATAATCCCAGCACTTTGGAAGGCCAAGGCAGAAGGATTGCTTAAGCCCAGGAGTTTGAGATCCACCTGGGCAACTTAATGAGACCCCATCTCTGCAAAAGGCAAAAAAATAAAAATTAGCTGGACATGACGGCACATGCCTGTAGTCCCAGCTACTCAGGAGGCTGAAGGAGGAGGATCACTTGAGCCCGGTGGGACAAGGCTGCAGTAAGTAGTGATCATGCCACTACACTCCAGCCTGGCTGACAGAATGAGACCCTGTCTCAAAAAAAAAAAAAAAAAAGATTATTAGGCTGCTGTGTGGAGAACAGGCTCTAAGAAGGCAACAGGACAAGTTAGGAGACTATTGCAGTTGTTCAGGTAGGAGATGATGGAGACTTAGACTGGAGTAATAGTGGTGGAAAAGGTAACAATTGGATAGATTTTGGATGTATTTGGAAGGAAGATTTTATGCCTGAGCAACTTAGAAGAATGGAATTGGCATTCACCGAAGTGTTAAAAGCCTGGAAGAGAAAAAGATGTTTGTTTGTAAAATGTTTTAGTTTGGAATAATTTCGATTTATAGAAAAGTTGCAAAGATGGTTCAAAGAATTCCATATATCTTTCACCCAACTTCCTCTAATGTTAACATCTTACATAACCAGAGTACCTTTGTTAAAACTAAGAAATTAGCGTTGGTATAATCGTATTAACTAAACTACAGATGTTATTCCGTTTTCACCAGTTTTTCTGCGAATGTTCTTTTTCTGTTTCAGGACCCAATCTAGGATACCACGTTGCATTTAGTCATGTCTCCTTAGTCTCCTACCACCTCTGACAGTTTCTTCATCTTTCCCTTTTGGAAAAGATGTTTTTGCTTTTGTTTTATTTACTCTTGTTCAGGGAAGATTTTTTTTTTTAATTTGGTTAAATTTCTGTAATCCCAATACTTTGGGAAACCAAGTCAAGAGGATCACCTGAGCCCAGAGGTTCAAGACCATCCTGGGCAACAGAGGTAGACCCCATCTCTACAAAAACTAACAAAAAAAATCAGCCAGGTATAGTGGCACACGCCTATGGTCCCAGCTACTCAGGAGGTTGAGGTGGGAAGATCGCTTGGGCCCAGGAGTTTGAAGATGCAGTGAGCCACGATCATGCCACTGCACTCAAGCCTGAACTTTGGTGACGCCTATAACTTTCATGGAAGGAGGTTGTGGAACAGACTAGATATCACTCATTTATTCCTTTATCCATGAATTTAACAAATATTTAATGGAGCACATAGTATATGCCAGACACTGGAAATACTACACTCAGCAAGGTAGATAAGACTCTCCCTCCTCACAGAGCTTTCAGTCTCAGGGTGTTCTCTCTTTCTTTTGACATCAAAGCGAACAATCAGAAAGTAAATCTTAGGAGAGCCAATATTATGGAATATTACGATGTGTGCTTTTGAGTCAGATAGTTTGACAAGTTTGAATTTTGACTTTTAAATTTCTAGTTCTGTGACCTTGGATAAATGATCTAATTACATGAAGCCAGTTTCTTCATCTGTAAAATTGTACCTATGTTGTAGCCTTTTTTTTTTCTTTGAGAAGGAGTCTAGCTCTGGAGTGCAGTGGCACAATCTCATCTCACCGCAACCCCCACGTCCTGGGTTCAGGAGATTCTCCTGCCTCAGCCTCCTTAGTAGCTGGGAGTACAGCCGCATGCCACCACGCCCAGCTAATTTTTGTATTCTTAGTAGAGATGGGATTTCACTGTGTTGGCCAGGATGGTCTTGATCTCCTGACCTCATGGTCTGCCCACCTTGGCCTCCCAAAGTGCTGTAATTACAGGTGTAAGCCACCGTGCCCAACCTGTTACAGCCTGTTTGAGAGGACTAACTAATAATATGTAATGTGCTTGGAATGTTGTATTTTAGGTTAGTTTTATTCTTTTAACTTATTTGGACCTGAAAACAAATAACAATAATATTGTGAAATAAATGCAGTGCTAAAAGTATGTACTCAAAAAAGCATCTACACACACTCACACTCAGTTTTGAGAGTATTGAGAGTATCTGGCTGTACTGAAATCTGGAAAGACTTTGCTGTAATTGTGTTTGAGGAAAAAATCTGGAAGTGGGCGAAGGTATTCAGAAATAAATCTGGGAGGATTAAGCTGATAACTACACACTGGTCTCTGTCATTGGATGTGGAGTTCCCGGAGCCAGGGACTGTAACACCACCATGGGGCTTATGGTAGGCACCAAGAATATCTTTGTTAAGGGAATGACTAAAGACTTTTTCAGGGCAACTGCTAGAGCCATCTCACCACTCATGGGTTGTTGGAACCTGCCCGGACTTGGGCTTGTTATAGCTGACACTACAGCTTCATGAGCCCCTTCCTAACCTAAATCCATGGATCTGATAGATGTAGAGGATCCTGGAAAACAGAAAATGCAAAGCAAGATTCTATATTGCCCAGTGGATCCTCAGGCTTTGTTACAAGGGTCGTTTGGCTACTCTGCTATTTTCCTGGGGATGTTTCCTTAATTATGGGAATCCCCACCTGAATGTCTCCTTCCTAAATCCTCTTCCTCAGCATATTCCTGCCCCTTATTGGCCTCAGTCTGAATAGCCAGACGCCTTACCCAGAATCAGGTATCCCTTAAAATCTCTGTGTTTGGATTCTCCTCTTGATTGACTTGATGATCCTTGGTTGATTAAAGTGAGGAATGGTTTTTTGTGTTTGAGTTTATCTTTTTTATTACTTTGTTTTTTAAATAGGTTCTCTGATTGAACAACTAACTACAGAAAAATATGAGTGCATGGTGTGCTGTGAATTGGTTCGCGTCACGGCTCCAGTGTGGAGTTGTCAAAGCTGTTACCATGTGTTTCATTTGAACTGCATAAAGAAATGGGCAAGGTCTCCAGCATCTCAAGCAGGTCAGTTAATTCTCTCTTCTTAGTAGTTATTCTCACCCATTTGATGTGTTCAAGTATTAAGCCCAGCTTTAAAAATACAATTTAATTTCTCTTGACTACTTTTTCTGCAGGGAGTGTATGTTACCTTGATCATGTGTTTCAGATGACCAGAATTAAGTTATAGATCTTAAATAAACCAGCTAAACATAACAGTATTAAAATATATTTTAGGATATGATAAAATCAGTCACTCATATTGAAAACGATGGCTTTTACTTATTATTTTTTCTTTGACATACTGATTTTATTTCCTGTGGATACATACACAGAAGTGTGATTGCAGGATCATATGGTAATTCTATTTTTAATTTATCTTCTCATTTTTGGCCTGGTGTGGTGGTTCATGCCTGTAATCCTAGTACTTTGGGAGGCTGAGGCAGGTGGATCACCTGAGGTCAGAAGTTCAAGAATAGCCTGGCCAACATGGCGAAACTCCATCTCTACTAAAGATATAAAAATTAGCCAGGCGTGGTGGCGGGCATCTGTAATCCCAGCTACTTGGGAGGCTGAGGCATGAGAATTGCTTGAACCCAGGAGGTGGAGGTTGCAGTGATCCAAGATTGCACCACTGCCCTCCAGGCTGGGTGACAGGGCGAGACAGCCTGTCTCAAACAAACAAACTAAAAAACATCTTTTTTTTTTTCATTTTTAAATTCTTACTATGCATACATAATAGTTTACATATTCATAGGGTACACGTGATATTTTGATACAAGCATACAATATGTAATGATCAAATCAGGGTCATTGGCATATTAGGATTCCAACACCTCAAGTATTTATCATTTGTTTGTGTTAGGAGCATCCCAATTCTACTCTTCTAGTTATTTTGAAATATACAATAAATTATTGTTAGCTATAGTGCTACTAAACACTAGATCTTATTCCTTCTATCTAACTGTAATTTTTTTTTTTTTTTTTGATACAGAGTCTTACTCTGTTACTCAGACTGGAGTCCAGTGGTGTGATCATGTCTTACTGCAGCCTTGAATTTCTGGACTCAAATGATCCTCCTGCCTCAGACTCCCAAGCAGCTGAGGCTACAGGCACATGCCACCACATCCAGCTAATTTTTTTTGAGACGATCTACTGTGTTGCCCAGTCTTGTCTTGAACCCCTGGGTTCAAGCAGTCCTGCGTCAGCCTCCTAAAATGCTGGAATTAGAGACATGCACCACCATGTCTAGCTAGTGGGTTTGTTTTCTGTTTTTTGGGGTTTTTTTGAAAGGGAGTCTCGCTGTGTTGCCAGGCTGGAGTGCGGTGGCGTGATCTCGGCTCACTGCAGCCTCCCACTCCCGGATTCAAGTGATTTTCCTGCCTCAGCCTCCCGAGTAGCTGGGATTACAGGTGCGCACCACCATGCCCAGCTAATTTTTATATTTTTAGTACAGATGGGGTTTCACCATGGTGGGCAGGATGGTCTCAATCCCCTGACCTCGTGATCCACCCACCTCTGCTTCCCAAAGTCCTGGGATTACAGGCGTGAGCCACCACACCCGGCCTTTTTTTTTTTTTTTTTAATGAACCCCATATTCAATGGAAAATGCTGTATTCAAGCTAAGCAGTCAGTTTTGTGAATTTGTTCCTTAAATGTCTGGTATGCTTAACATTGAAATTATTACCACTACTTCAATATTGTGGCTTCCTATAGATTTAAATTTTTTTAATTACATGTGGCTTTTGGAAGAAAATTTATTTGGCCTACTCCCATTTTTCCTGACAGATGGCCAGAGTGGTTGGAGGTGCCCTGCCTGTCAGAATGTTTCTGCACATGTTCCTAATACCTACACTTGTTTCTGCGGTAAGTTTGTTTATATACACTGGAGTCTCTTTTACTATATACATTGTACCTCAGTTCAGGAAAGGTGATCTGTGGGGCATGTTTTAGAAGTTACTAAGGAGACTTCAAAGCTATAGGAGTCTATAAGACTATATTTATGTCGTCTATCACACAGCTAGAGCCACGGCCTTTGTGCTCCTGACAGGCTGTCTTGGAGGTGACCAACGAGGCTCATGCTGCTTCTGGGCTGTAGTGCTGGTCTCCTTGGTCTTGAGACCAGGCCTGACCAGGTAGCAGATGTAGCTGTGGACGTGGGCTTCATCTCACCCCCAGCAGTTACAGCTTTGATATTCCAGATTTGAGCAGTATGAGTAAATAACAGTGTTTATTTTAATCCTAGAAATAAGTCATTGATATTTATAAGAAGCAGTTTTTTTACAAACCAGCATTATAAACTCTATCCTGGCATCTTCCCTCTTTATGGAATACTTCTTTGTTTTTTAATATCTCAGTTCCCCTAAGTATTAGGGGAAAACTTCCTGTAACCCAGATGCTCATTCTTGCTGCTAGCCCATTTCTGCATGGTTTTTTTTCCCTTTCCTACCTTTTAATGACTAACCTCCCTCTAGTTGTTGCTTTTTCAGATTTTGTTTCTTTACTGTCTGTCTCCCTCCCTGAGGCATTGCATTTTTGCTTCTGTCTTGTTGCCTCACTGAAACTGTATTCAGAAATTACCAATGGGCCGGGCTTAGTGGCTCATGCCTATAATCCCAGCACAAACTTTGGGAGGCCAAGGTAGGTGGATCACCTGAGATCAGGCGTTCGAGACCAGCCTGGCCAACATGGCGAAACCCCGTCTCTACTAAAATAAATTAGCTGGGCATGGTGTCACATATCTGTAATCTCAGATACTTGGGAGATTGAGGCGGCAGAATCGCTTGAACCTGGGAGCCAGAGGTTGCAGTGATCCAAGATCATGCCATTGCACTCCAGCCTGGGTGACAGAGTGAGACTCCATCTCAAAAAAATAAGTAAATGAAATAAAAACAAATCACCAATGACTCCTTTGCAACCATATCTAAGGCTGGTTTATAAGCTCATAATCTTTTTGGCAGAGTGATAGCCCTTGACAGCTTTGACCATTCCCTTCTTGAAATAAGTAACTCTTCCTGTTTCTCTTCTTTTTTTTTTTTTGAGATGGAGTCTCGCTGTGTCACCCAGGCTGGAGTGCACTGGTGTGATCTCGGCTCACTGCAAGCTCCGCCTCCCGGGTTCATGCCATTCTCCTGCCTCAGCCTCCGAGTAGCTGGGACTACAGGCGCCCGCCACCACGTCCGGCTAGTTTTTTGTATTTTTAGTAGAGACGGGGTTTCACCATGTTAACCAGGATGGTTTCGATCTCCTGACTTTGTGATACACCCGTCTCGGCCTCCCAAAGTGCTGGGATTACAGGCTTGAGCCACCGCGCCCGGCAACTCTTCCTGTTTCTTTCTGCATGCTCTCCTTATTTTTCTAACCGGTTTGCTCATATTTCTCCTTTCCCATTACTTAACAGCTTTCACAAAGAGTCAGTCATTTACCATCAACTCTGTATCTTCTAGACATAATACCTTGGTGAACTCCTTGAATTCCCTTCTTTTCTTTCAATTCTTAACGACAGTAGCATTTAAAATCTGACCCCAAAAGCCCTCTTACAAAGGAAGCTTTCCTTTGTTATTCTCTCTCTCACTTTGGCCACTGTTTTATATTATTTGGAATTTTCTGGTCTTATATGTTTTATTGACAGAATCTGAGCCTTAATAGATACTAAATTGGTATTAGGTGAGGGAATAAATATTCTTCAATATACTGCTACCAGAAAGGCAGCATGAAACTGGAAGTAAGAGATCAATGGAAATTTGGGCAAATAGGACAATACCAATACTTAATACCTTATTTTGAAGGATTTTTAAACATAAAGTACCACAATGGAATTAAAAATCTTGTTAAAGCCTTTACTGGCAAATTAGATGAGAGACTCTAACGCGGTATAAGAATGTGGAGTGAAGGTCAAGATGATCTGAAAGTGGTAAAATGATGTGAGAATGTACATAAAGGCCTTATTTGCTGACGACTTTGCCCCACACTGTTCTTCCAGGGGACCATTAGTTTAACATGTTTTTATTGAGAACTTATCAATGTTCGAGGCACTGTGAAGAAAGAGGCGAATAAAACAGGTTAACTTAACAGAGCTTACAGTCTAAGAGTTAAGACACAATTAGACCGATACTCTGCTAGAAGTACAAAGTACTATGGGAGATCTTTGGGGTGAGTTACGACTTGCAGCTAGATGTTTAAGAGAAGCCTTCTTGAAGGACGTAGAATTGAACTGACATTGTAAACTAGGTAAAACCTTGGTAGGCAGAAAGATATGTTGGAGGGAGTAGCATAGGCAGTTCAAAGTCAACAGGGTTTAGGATCTGTTGGGAGAAGAGTGATTCATCCACTTATGGAGCCCAAGGTCTGTGATAGTAGAGAAGTGGGAGGTGACTGGAAAGGAAGGGCTGACCCTTTGATACCAGTCTCAGATGTTGGGACTTCATTTGGAAGGCTGTGGGAAGCCACTGAGGGCATCAACGTTGTTCTTTATGGAGATGGGTTTGGTAGCAGTGAGTAGAGTATTTTGGAGACTAAACAATTTGGGACTTACAATAATCCAGATGAAGAACAGTTCAAGCCTCTAATGAGTGTGATAGAAAGAAAAATATGGTGTTAGGTTGATTCCTAACAGTAGTAGGAATGGGAGGAACCCAAATGTGACTCCAAAGTTTCATGCTTTTAGAGATGGTGATACCAAGGAAAAGGGCAGGTCAAAAAAACAAGGTCTGGTGGGGACAGTGACTGCAGTTTAGATATGTTGAGTTGGAGGAGTGAGCAGAACATACAGTGAGATGTGTCCAATAGGCAGGAAGCAATATTTGAGGAAAGACCAAGACTTAAGGATGAGAATTACAGCTGAGAGGAGTAGTTAAGACCCTAGCAGATGAAAGGGTACAGAGTGAGAAGAGGGTGTAATGCAGAACACTTGCAGGGGAAAGAAAAGCAAAAAACCCCAAAACATCATTTGGAGTCAGGGACAAGAGGTAGAACTCTTGAGAGATGTTAGGGAAAAACCAGGGCACTGTATTGGAGCAAAAAAGCACAGAGGCAGGGAAGCTTTTGTAAGAGTCTGGAGATGAGGTTTTGGCCAGTAGAGAGGCAGGAGTAGGAGAGGAGATGAGGTGAGAGCCACTGTGTAGGAAAAATTGACACAACTTGGTGATTAAGTAAAAAGAGGTATGAGTGATGACTGTAGTTTTTGAGCATGTGTGACTCTGACAGAGTTGGGGTCACTGACAGAAATAGGAAGCCCTGAGCAGGGAGGAGTTGTAGAGGGATGTGAACTTTGGCTGTGGATGAAGCCAGTTTGAGGTGACCATGAAACCCCAAGCAAGGATGTTCAGCAGACATTTGGACATGTGGGTCTGCAACTGAAGATTCAGGGCAAGAGAGAAAATGTGGATTTGGGGATCAGTGGCCTTTAGGTGGACTGCACCCCTCAACATGAATAAAATTTCTGAAAGAGATAGTATAGAGAGAAAAGCAGAGGCCATGGACTGGGGATGGCTGCAATTTAGTGTGCAAATTGCCAAAGTGAGGATGAATTCCTCAAGGGCAAGGAGGAATCCTGTGCCTTCGTTTTACTCTTCCCTGTCTCTGCTGAGTCCATGGAAGATGTGCCATGAAAATTTGCAGTGATGTTGATTATAAAATTATAAGCTTTTTTATGCCTACTTTATAGTTTTGGAATAGGTGAGTTCCTGCTACACAGGGGATTTATGTCCTTTCCATCTCTTACTGCCTCCCGCCTTTCCCCATGGTGCTCTTCTCTTATTCCCTCTCTCTGATCCTTGCAGCAGCAATTTGCATATCAGTCCAGAAGCCCATTTATAGACGGCTTGTCATATAGGTATTTATCTTAAATTAAATGTTTTTATTAGTCAAGGTAGTATTTTCATAAGTAAAAGTGACTTTTTATTTATCTTTACCAGGTAATCCAAGATTTAAGATTTATCATACTCAGTGAAACTTTTTATGAATAGCATTATATTTATCTTTTCATTTTAGGATATGAGATAATACATTTGTTGAAATAATAAAAACCACACTAAAGTTGCATGCTGTCTAGCTATACTTCACTGTTTCATTAAAGTTGAGGATGTGGTTGAAGTTTGTACCATTGACTCTCTGATCTGATGTGTTCTAGGCAAGGTAAAGAATCCTGAGTGGAGCAGAAATGAAATTCCACATAGCTGTGGTGAGGTTTGTAGAAAGAAACAGCCTGGCCAGGACTGTCCACATTCCTGTAACCTGTAAGTTGGAATGCCAGTTCCGTTGGGATTCTGGGTGGACATGCTTTGCTGGTGGCTCTAAGTAAACATATCTGGTTAGCATGTGACAGTTTGGAATGAAGGGTGATATGGGACCTCAGTAAATGGTCCCAGATCACCCTGTGCCAGGCACTCTACGTCAGTTAACTTGTTGAATCCTTACCACTGCCCAGTAATGGATAGATATTTATCATCTCCACTTTACAGATGAGGCTCAGAAAGGCCAAGCCTCTTGCCCAGTGTCACAGTGGTCATGGTGGAGCTAGGGTTTCCAAAGCCATTGCTCCTTCCATTACATTACACTGCTTGCTTCTAAGAAGAAATGTGACTCATGTTTTATCCCCCATTGATATCCAGGATATCCAGGTCCAAGAGAATGTATAGGAGAACCTTCTGTCTGGGGAAAGACAATTGTATAGGGTCCTGGTCAGACAGTATTTCTAAGATGTCGATCTTTTTTTTTTTTTTTTTTTTTTTTTGAGACAGGGTCTTGCTTTGTCACCCAGGCTCTGGAGTATGGTGGCGTGATCACAGCTCACTGCAACCGCCGCCTCCTGTGCTCAAGCCATCCTCCCACCTCATCCCCATGAGTAGCTGGGACTACAGGCATGTGCCACCACACCTGGCTAATTTTTGTATTTTTTGGTAGAAATGGAGTTTTGCCATGTTGCCCAGGTTGGTCTTGAACTCCTGGCCTCAAGCAGTCTGCTCTTCTCAGCCTCCCAACATGCCAGGATTCCTGGTGTGAGCCATCACACCCAGCCGTAGGATGTCAAGTCTTTTCTGTACAATAAACAGCTGGCTTTAGACTATATCCATAAGCCAGACACAGTGGCTCATGCCTATAATCCCAACACGTTGGGAAGCCAAGGCAGGAGGATTGCTTGAGGGCAGGAGTTCTAGATCACACTAGGCAACAAAGTGAGGCCCCATCTCTACAAAAAAATTTAAAATTAGCCGGGTGTGGTGGCACACACCTATAGTCCCCACTACTTGGGAGGCTGAGCGAGGAGGAGCTCAAGGCTACAATGAGCTGTAGTTGCACCATTGCACTCCAGCCTGGGCAACAAAGCAAGACCCTGTCTCTAAAAATAATAAATAAATAAGTAGACTGTATGCAGTCAGCTTCTAAATATCAAAAAATGCACAGTAATAGAAAAACAGTTGATCAGTTACAAGTAAATTTCTACAGGCCTTGACCTCAGACGAAGGTTTAAATCTTAGGTTCAAGTTACTTAAACAGTTATGTGACCTTGGGCAAGTTACTTAACTTATCTAAGCCTGCATCTGTAAAATAATGATGATAGTAATAATAATACAGAGTTCTAGGAAAATTAAATGAATTAGTATACCTATGTGGCCGGGTACAGACTCTGGCAAATGATCAAAAAATGACGATTCTTACTTTTACTACCCAAGTCTAAGAGTAAAGGAGGCATCAGAGTGTTATCTTGGTGTTTCTACTGCTTGGAGCAGGGATAGTATTGGACCAGGGGCCTTGAGATCAAGGCATGGTGGTGGTGCTGGGGAAATATCAGTGGGAGTAGAACTGTTTTAGACTGGGCTAGACAGCATGGCCTGTGATCTGCTGGGCAGTCAGATACCTCCTTCTCTTTGACTGCTCGCATAGGTCCTTCTTTAGGAAGGACTTAAGCTATTCCTGCCATAATTGTCATTTTCAGTAAATTCAATAATAAGTTAATCCTCTGCATGGACTATTTTTCCAAAGCTTTCATGACTACCAGAGATGAAAACTGATGCAGATCACGTGATCAGCACCATGTCTGAAAGAAAAGAACACTTTAAAACCTGCTCCTTCTCTTTTGTGGCTCTGGAGCTCTCACACTTGACTTGGGAACTTTCTTTTACTTTCAGCAACATAGAGGTTGCTGAAACCCATTCCCCAGTAGCACTTTTCTGATCTCCAAGAAAGCTTTGATTTCTCTCATTTACACTTGTTAGGCCTCAAAAGCCATAGAGACAGGGTTTCGCTCTGTTGCCCAGGCTTGAGTGCAGTGATGCTATCGTAGCTTACTGCACCCTCGAACTCCTGGGCTCAAGCGATCCTCCCACCTCAGCCTCCCAAAGTGCTGAGAGCACAGGTGTGAGCCACCATGCCTGGTGTGAACATCTATATTTTTAAAAGCTCTCCAGGCATGTCCAATATATAGCCAGTGTTGTGAACCTCTGGTCTAAAAGTTAAGAAAACCTGAGATTGAGTCCTGGCTTCTGGGATATTTGAAATAACCTAGAATCACCCATACCTGACAAGCAATGAAAATTGCTTCACCCAAAAGGATTGAGGTATATGTAAAATATAACTGTTGAATAATGATACTCACCTTTAAAGAAACATGCTTAAACTTATGTCTCCTATGGGTATTGCCTATCAAAATGAGTCACCTTAGAAGACTAGACACTTGTTCCTGTATTGTTTTCAATGTTTAAACCTTATTTAAGAATTATCAGAGCTTGTTTAGGAGTTTCACAGAAACTAAACATTCCAGCCAGACCACTTTATAAGCACACTAAAGCACTTTATAAGCACACTCCCTCTTTGGCCTCCCAAAGTGATGGGATTACAGGCATGAGCCACTGCGCTCAGCCATGGATGTAAGTTTTTAACTCAGTTGGGTAACTAGGAGTGTAATTATTAGATTGTATGGTAAGACTATGTTTAGTTTTGCACGAAACTACAAAACTGTCTTAAAAGTGGCCATACCATTTTACATTTCCACTAGTGATGAATGAGAGTCCTGTCACACCCATCTGATTAATTTGTCTTGGCTCTGATTGGCTTTTGATTCCCAAAGGGTTGTGATTTGCCACCTAGAATATACCCCTCCTACTCCAAAAACGGTTATCGTAGAAGTTCCCAAAATGTTTTAAGTAGTGGTATTTCTGTACTACTGTGTAATTTGCCAAAGTGTCTGCTTTGAAGAGGACAGTATTTATTTGAATACACAAATTCCATATTGTAACTTTTTTCTATTGGTCTCTATAATATAGCTCCTTAAAAAAGCATTTTTCAGAGGGCTAATTCTGACCTATAGCATATCACTCAGCCCAGTTCTTTCTATGACCCCTTTCCCTTTCATTCTCTCCATGTTACTCACCAGCATGCCTCCCCTCATGTCAGCCTTCTTTTCACTGTTCCATTGTTAGCCCAGTGGCTGATTATTACTTCAATAGCTGATGAAGAGTATGTCTGTACTTCTTACAAACCCAGTAGATTTGAGTTCTATTACCTTGCTTAGACTCTAATCTTCTACAGGACCCTATCAGCCATTCTGCCTTTTACCTGAGTAGCAAACTGTTTTTATCCCCACACACTGCTGTAAGTGGACCAAGACCGTATTTGAAAATGTCATCTTTGACTCTCAGACCCAAATATAACCAGTATTTTGACATGGGATTTACTTCTCTGGTTAAATAGTCTATGGTGATAATGATGTCAGTTTTTTGCACATAAAAGTACAGTTGATATCTTTGTTCAAATAGTTTAATCAACTTTAAACAAATACAAAGACATGTCAGAGTAGATTTATTTGTTGCCATATTCACAATAAGACCCAGCTAGGACAGCTTTGTTCGCATTTGGATACATGGCTGTGGTTTATTCAGTGAAACCTTTCTCTTTCAGTCTCTGCCATCCAGGACCCTGCCCACCCTGCCCTGCCTTTATGACAAAAACATGTGAATGTGGACGAACCAGGTAAAGTTAAAATTGCACTCTAAAGAAGACCTCAGTTTTCACATGCATGATTGACTTGTGAATTTCTAAAATAAAAGAATAGTAGCTAGATACAAATAAATGGTAGGCATGAATAGTACTTTTTTTTTTTTTTTAAGCTTTAGAACAGGAAGGAGAGGACAGAAGGAAAGTACAACTTGGAAGAGAGCCAAGTGGGCAACTTGAGAGACCAAATGCACCACGGATAGTACTTTTCTATAGTAGTTCCCTGTGCTGCCCATGACCCTATTTTGTAATCTTATAAGTGATTAAGAAATTATACACACAGTGAGATTGTGAGACTACCCATTATTTCAGGTAAAATACCAGGTGACAAGGACTTTTTTTTTTTTTTTTTTTTTGAGACAGAGTCTCGGTCTGTCACCCAGGCTAGAGTGCAGTGGCACGATCTCAGCTCACTGCAACCTCTGCCACTCGGGTTCAAGCAGTTCTCCTGCCTCAGCCTGCCAAGTAGCTGGGATTACAGGCACCTGCTACCGCACCCGGCTAATTTTTGTATTTTTAGTAGAGATGGGGTTTCACCATCTTAGCCAGGCTGGTCTTGAACTATTGACCTCGTGATCCACCTGCCTCGGCCTCCCAAAGTTCTGGAATTACAAGCGTGAGCCACCGTGTTCAGTCGACAATGATTTTTTTTTAACCTCTCTAGTGGGTGACAGAACCAGGAGTTGAACCCAGGCCTGTTAAGGTCAAGGAGGCTGGGACCAGTTTCCTGTGCCTAGCACAGTATCTTGCATCTAGGAATCTTTTAATGAATATTGTTGAATGAAAGAATAGGTGACTCCAGAGCCCACTCTTGTTCTATTATAATACAAGGTCTCCTACATGGTTAGTACAAGGATCACTGATAGCTGTGGAGTGTCTCTGAGGCCCAGTAAGATCTTAAAATGATTTCTGAACCACAGGATGAGATGAATCATGCAGATTTTCAGTGAGGTGCATTTGTTTAGCCTTTACTGAACTTATGAGGATAGCCATGTGGCCTGAGATTACATGTAAGTGTTTTGACTCAGAAAGGTCAGATCCTGGTTCTGTCACTTACTGGTTGTTGATTCTGGGCAAGTTGCTTGGTCTCATTGGACCTCATTTTTCTTATCATAAAGTAGAAATAATAGTGTCTACTTCAAGGGGTTAATGTTAGCCATGGTGCTAGGCAGAATGGTAGCATAATAGGCCAGTGTTAGTCATTAGGTCAAGTACTGCAAGCTGATCATTTATGTATATAACAGTGACTTTTAAGAACAAAATATGGAGTTGAGAGTCGGGGATCAGATAAAACTCTTCTTGCAGGAGAGTAGACTGCAAGTGCTTAACCATTACCCTAGAAAGAGACCTGAAGACAATTGTCTAAAAGTACTTTATCCGGCTTGGCGCAGTGGCTCACGCCTGTAATCCCAGCACTTTGGGAGGCCGAGGTGGGCGGATCACTTGAGGTTAAGAGTTCGAGACGAACTGGGCCAACATGGTGAAACCCTGTCTCTACTAAAAGTACAAAAATTAGCTGATGTGGTGACACATGCCTGTAGCCCCAGCTACTGGGGAGGTTGAGGCAGGAGAATCGCTTGAAACCAGAAGGTGGAGGTTGCAGCGAGCCAAGATGGCGCCACTGCACTCCAGCCTAGGCAACAGAGTAAGACTCTGTCTCACATAAACAAACAAAAAAAGGACTTTCTTATATCCTTCTCTCAGCAAAATCAGGATGTTTATTGGAACAAAACTAGAATTAGCTTATTTCCCTACCCGGAAGCAAAGTCACATATAGTATGTTCTAAGTGCTGGGTCTCAGAATAATGCCATTGTGCTGTTAATCTGAGTGTGTCAGATCTGGGTACATGATAGCTATCCTTCTCCCCTGTCTGTGAAGTACTGTGGAAGCTCCAGGCAGAGCTAGGACTAGAACCCAGATATTCTAACTCCTCACCCCAGCGTTCTTTCTCCTTATGCATGCCGCTTCGTGGAACTCAGATGAAATCACATAAAGCAAATACTCAGGAATAGCCTTCAGTTCCTCACCACTCAGAAAACAGGAGAGAAAGACAGGATGGAAAATAAAAAGAACAAAGGAAGAAAAAGAAGAGTGGGCCAGGCGTGGTGGCTCAAGCCTGTAATCCCAGCACTTTGGGAGCCTGAGGCAGGAGGATTGCTTAAGCCTTGGAGTTTGAGATTAGTCTGGGCAACATAGTGAGACCCTGTCTCTGTTTTAAAAAAAAAAAAAGAAGAAGAAAAAGAGTGGAGAAGGGGAGAGTAATTGAGGAAATAAGGATTGGAGGAGGGAGACTTACTGGAAAAAGTAAGGGAAATGAAGTTAGAAAAAGGCTGAGTAGGTTTTGAGGGGAAGAGTTAGGGCCGCAGTGTTAATTTAGTTGTCCAACAGGAACTTTTAGACTGATGCTCTCTTTACGTCTATTGTCTTTGCAGGCACACAGTTCGCTGTGGTCAGGCTGTCTCAGTCCACTGTTCCAACCCATGTGAGAATATTTTGAACTGTGGTCAGCACCAATGTGCTGAGCTGTGCCATGGGGGTCAATGCCAGCCTTGCCAGATCATTTTGAACCAGGGTAAGTGGTGGGCACACCAGCTAGCAATGGTTGTGTTCTTTTCTGGAACCTTATTAATGATTGTCTTGATAAACTTTGATTGGTGTCAGGCTTATAGTCACAAAGACCTTGGGAGATACAATGCTTAGATAGTTTTTTTATTTTACCTGCATACTGGTATAGGTCATTGTCCTGTATAATTTTTTTTACTTTTTGAGATGAGTCTCACTCTGTCGCCCAGGCTGGAGTGCGTTGGCATAATCCTAGTTCTCTGCAACCTCCACCTCCTGAGTTCAAGCAATTCTCCTGCCTCAGCCTCCCAAGTAGCAGGGATTACAGGTGCCCGCTATCACGCCTTGCTAATTTTTGTGTTTTTAGTAGAGATGGGGTTTCACAGTGTTGGCCAGGCTGGTCTTGAACTCCTGACCTTAAGTGATAACGCCTGCCTGGGCCTCCCAAAGTGCTGGGATTACAGGCATGAGCCACCGTGCCTGGCCTATCTAATTTAAATAGATTTTAAAATGCTGTTTAAAAGTAACTGCTTGATGGCCGGGCGCGGTGGCTCAAGCCTGTAATCCCAGCACTTTGGGAGGCCGAGATGGGCGGATCACGAGGTCAGGAGATCGAGACCATCCTGGCTAACACGGTGAAACCCCGTCTCTACTAAAAACACAAAAAACTAGCCGGGCGAAGTGGCGGGCGCCTGTAGTCCCAGCTACTCGGGAGGCTGAGGCAGGAGAATGGCGTAAACCCGGGAGGCGGAGCTTGCAGTGAGCTGAGATCCGGCCACTGCACTCCAGCCCGGGCAACAGAGCAAGACTCCGTCTCCAATAAATAAATAAATAAATAAATAAATAAATAAATAAAAGTAACTGCTTGAAAGGACCAGATTATTATGGACCTAGAAAGACCAAAATAATCTTTTTAAAAATGAACTGGCCAGGCACAGTGGCTTACGCCTGTAATCCCAGCACTTTGAGAGGCTGAGGTGGGTGGATCACTTGAGGTCAGGAGATCGAGACCAGCCTGGCCAGCATGGTGAAACACTGTCTCTACTAAAAATATAAAAATTACCTGGTCGTGGTGGTGGGCGCCTGTAAATCCCAGATACTCAAGAGACTGAAGCAAGAGAATCACTTGAACCCGGGAGGTAGAGGTTGCAGTGAGCTGAGATCGCGCCACTACACTCTAGCCTGGACAACAGAATGAGACTCAGTCTAAAAATAATAATAATAATAATAATAATAATAAAATGAACATATGTGAAATCTAAGAACATATAAAACTAATTTTTCATAATAAAAATTAGAAAGTGGTTGCCTAGTGGTGGAAATTAGGGGAAGGGACACACAGTTTCTGGGTTAATGGAAATGTTTGATACCTTGTTTTGGGTGTTAGTTACACAGATGTATACAATTACCAAAAGATATCAGAAACCAATCAAAACTGAATATGTAAAATATTTGTGTTTATTGTATCCTAGCTGTACATCAATGGGAAAAAAGTATCTACATGAATAGAAAAACTTTTTTAAATTGTGAATATAAGTTTATGTTTGTGATGTTTTCAGTTTTTCTCTTCCTCTCCATTACTGCAATCTAGAAATGGGAGAGAAGAATCTAATTTTATAGCTGGGGCGTAGTGGTGGGCACCTATAATCCCAGGTACCTGGAGGCTGAGGCAGGAGAATCACTTGAATCCGGGAAGCAGAGGTTGCAGTGAGCTAAGATCGTGCCATTGCACTCCAGCCTGGGCAACAAGAGCGAAACTCTGTCTCAAAAAAAAAAAGGAATCTAATTTTATTTTCTCTCAGTGCAGTTATGCTCCCTTTGCTCTCCAAAGTGAATGTTGTCAGTTACTCAGTCGCTGATTAAACAGCCTGAAAGCTCCCTGTATTTTTAGGTAGGCTGTTTGGTCATGATACAACTAATTGTCCCAGTTTTTTCTTTTATTGAGCCAAAATCTGCTTCCCTGAAATATACTCTCTCCTTGGTCTGCCTTTCTCTACATTTCATGTTCCTCCTGGGTTGTTCAAAATCAGCTGTCATATATTTTCACAGTGTTTCCTTTCAGGCCTAACAGCTGTGATTGCTTCATTTCTTCCCTGTGAAATGTGCTTACAGACCACACATCCTCTTAAAAGTGGCTAGACTGGGCTGGGCACAGTTGCTTATGCACTTTAGGAGGCCAGGGCGGGTGCATCACTTGAGCCTAGGAGTTTGAGACCCGCCTGGGCAACATGGCAAAAACACATCTCTAACCAAAAAAAAAAAAAAGAAAAAATTAGTCAGACATGGTGGCAATCACCTGTAGTCCCAGCTACTTGGGAGGCTGAGGTGGAAGGATGACTTGAGCCCAGGAGGCGGAGGTTACAATGAGCCGAGATCACGCTACCACACTCCAGCCTGGGTGACAGAACCCGACTCTGTCTCAGAAAAAAAGCAGCCAGATTGTTCACAGCAATGCCAGTCTTCTTGTGGGATCCACCAAAACCAGTATTGCTCAAAACTCGGTGTTTTTTGAGTACATTCTTGAGATTTTTCACTGAGACAGATGACTGATTAAATGTGTCCTGATTATTTTCCAGACTAAAATTTCTGTAGTCTGTTCTCTGTGGAATAGAACTTCAAGGCTTCTGTCTGTGGGTGCTTCCTCAAGCTTTATCGCAGGCTGAAAATGGGATAATATGTTCCAGCCCCTGTTTTTAAGTCTCTTCAAAGAGAATGAAGAGTTGCCTGTGCCCAGTTTGATTATCTGTTATGTCATATGGATCTGTAATTAACAGGAAGTGTAGAAAAGCTCTCTATCCTGGTACTTACTGAGCCTTTTTTTTTTTTTTTTTTTTTGGATCTTGTTCTGTCATACAGACCGGAGTGCAGATTCTCCTGCCTCAGCTTCCCAAGTAGCTGGGACTACAGATGCACACCATCATGCCTGGCTTCTGCTGTTTTTAGCTCTTGATTCATATTGGGCTTTTACTCAGCTAAATTACCCAAGTCTTTTTTGTACAAAACTGTATTGATCCCAGTCTCTTCCTCCTTGTTTCTGTTTAGTTGATTTTTCAAACCCAGTTTTGAAGACTTTTTGTTTTTCCACATTAGTTATCTAGCAGAATATTTTGGCTATGTAAATAGTTTATCTTCTTGAATTATAGTTCTAGGATCCCTTTCTTTTTTTTTTTTTTGGTCACAATAGTTTATTGTGAAAACAGGCTGGTGTGGGGACATGGGGACAGACAAGTACATTTAGGTTGGGTGGCTCAGGTGAAGTAGTGCGGCTCTTGACGTTGATGCCATACTCGCTGAGGGCAGGGGTCAAGTCCTCCATGGTTAAAGTATACTTGTGGTCCTTGGTCTTGCTCCGGGAGCTGCTGGAGGCTGTGCCCTTCATTTTGCAGTGCTGTAGGGCATCATTGGCAATATCTGAGATGAATTTCTGGGCAGCTAGGGAGATGAGCCGAATTATGCGTGGGTCTGAGGCCTCAAAGCCAGCACGGTTCAGGTAGTAACCTGTCACTGCATCTGGCGTCGTAGGCGTGTAATCCTCCAGCTGCATCAAGAAGTCCACCAAAGGCGTGCTGGACACCACCGGCTTCACGTCTCCGTTGGCCGCGCTGGGCAGTACCTAAACACCCTTAGACATGGCCCCCTCTGGGGGCGCCGCGCCACCTGCCGACACCCACGCCGCTCAACTGGCTCCCCGGCCCGCGCCGCCAAGGGTCCCATGTCCCCAGCAGCTGCTCCAGCCCCAGGCCCCCCTGCTGTCCCCGCGGGGCTGGCCTTGTTCTCCGCAGCGGTGCTGGCGGGCAGCGCGGCGGGAGCCGAGACCGGGGGCGCCTCAGGGTCCGCGCCGGAGCCGCTGCAGCTCATCGGGCAGGTGGGAGAGGTGGCGAACCTAGGATCCCTTTCAACCTTATCTAGAGATTAATAAGCATTCTTTTTGGGTCTTTATTCATACGTTGATAAAATACTAAATGGTTTAAGGCTGGCAACAGGGTCCTTTGGTTCCTTAATACTATTTAACCAGCTG
The DNA here is from genome assembly GCF_047675955.1 of Chlorocebus sabaeus. Taxonomy (NCBI): domain Eukaryota; kingdom Metazoa; phylum Chordata; class Mammalia; order Primates; family Cercopithecidae; genus Chlorocebus; species Chlorocebus sabaeus. The sequence continues at coordinate 62,295,455 of NC_132915.1, forward strand.
TGACTCTACCTAATTCTTCTGTCACCTGCTCATTTTTCTGTTTCTTGTGCCTAGGAGAGCTTTTTAGTATTTACTCAGATTTTTTCATCAGGAACTCAATTTTCTTTTTATTGTTACCCGTTCTGACCCTTGATTCTTTTGTTCACAGCTTTCTATTCATTACCTCTGTAAAAAGCCTTTGTTCTGTTTGAGCAGAAACTTATCAAAGAAAAGCCTACTAGCAAAAGCTCCCAGTTGCCAGGGTTTCTTTACCAGTTCATTGATTCTACAAATATTTAGTGTATTTTCTGAATCTTTATTAATTTATCAAATCAGTTTTTATTAAATGAACAAGTGAGTTTTAAAATGGGGGATGAAATTGTATATAGGCCAGGTGAAGTGGCTCACACCTGTAATCCCAGCACTTTGGGAGGCCAGGATGGGCTGATCCCTTGAGCCCAGGAGTTTGAGACCGGTTTGGGCAACATGGCAAAACCCCATCTCTACAAAAAATACAAAAGCTATCCAGGTGTGGTGGCACGCACCTGTACTCCCAGCTGCTTGAGGGGCTGAAGTGGGAGGATCGCTTGAGCCTGGGAGTTTGAGGCTGCAGTGAGCTGTGTTCACGTGACTGCACTCCAGCCTGGGTGACAAAGTGAGGCCCTGTCTCAAAAAAAAAAAAGAAAAGAAATTGCGCATGTACTTCCTGGAAGATGGAATGTGTATTTTAAAAATAAAGAATCCTTGAATCTTAGATTCAGCTAATTTAGAAAAAGTCAAGGCAGGCACAGTGGCTCACTGTAATCCCAGCACTTTGGGAGGTCGAGGCTCACTGTAATCTAGCGCTTTGGGAGGTCGAGGCTGCAGTAAGCTGTGTTCATACCACTGTACTCCAGCTGGGCAACAAAGTGAGACCCTGTCTTTAAAAAAAAAAAAAAAAAATCGAGAATCTTGATTATTGCCAGACGTGGTGGCTCACGCCTGTAATCCCAGCCCTTTGGGAGGCTGGGGTGGGTGGATCACCTGAGCTCAGGAGTTGGAGACCAGCCTAGCCAACATGGTGAAACCCCATCTCTACTAAAAATACAGAAATTAGCTGGGCGTGGTGGCGGACCCCTATAATCCCAGCTACTTGGGAGGCTGAGGCAGGAGAATTGTGTGAACTGGGGAGGCGGAGGTTGCAGTGAGCCAAGATCACGCCACTGCACTCCAGCCTGGGTGACAGAGTGAGACTCCGTCTGAAAAACAAAAAGTCTTGGCCGGGCACAGTGGCTCACGCCTGTAATCCCAGCACTTTGGGAGGCCGAGGCGGGCGGATCACAAGGTCAGGATATCGAGACCACGGTGAAACCCCGTCTCTACTAAAAATACAAAAAATTAGCCGGGCGCGGTGGCAGGTGCCTGTAGTCCCAACTACTCAGGAGGCTGAGGCAGGAGAATGGTGTGAACCCGGGAGGCGGAGCTTGCAGTGAGCCGAGATCGCGCCACTGCCTGGGCAACAGAGCGAGACTCCGTCTCAAAAAAAAAAAAAAAAAAAGAAAAGAAAAAGAAAAACAAAAAGTCTTAATTATATCTTCAATGATTTGAGGCTTTCCTTTTCCCATGTTTCAGTGAAACTTTTTGGTTCTGTTTAATGTATGATTTTATTTTATGACTATTATTTTTAATGCCTTATTAGAAGGTTTCTATTTTATTTTTATTATATACATGATTTTTAAAATTTGGTATGTTTTTATAATACTGTGTTTATTCTGATCATTAGAGCTTATACTCTCATGCCAATTTTTAAATTGCTTTTTAGCAATGGGGACCTTTTTACAAGCGTTTTATGTAAACCCTGACATAAAGTATGAAACCTGTGCTTCTTGGGTTGAAGTGAGGATGGGAGATCCAGATGAGAGCTCCTCCACCACTACTGCCAGCTTAGCTTGTCCATCCCCTGTAACATCACCAGAGGACCCCCAGGAGCCTCACAGTGAATGGTGTTCAACCATGGCCTTATGGACCAGATAGTGTTCTCTTAATTAAAAGGTTGCTTCACTCTGATGCTGTTCTTGGAATGTGCTGCAGAGACGCTATGAGATATTAATAGTTTGACAAGGCCTTTTTTATTTCTTCCTATGGTAAAGCTCTTAGGTGGGTCTTAGAGCTGCTGTGTAGACTATACTTATTTCTGCATAAGGTCTGATCAGTACTCTATTGGCCTCCCAGAGTGCTGGGATTACAGGCATGAGCCACTGTGCTGGGCCTGCATTTTGTATTTTCTTACAGATTATTTGGGATATTTTGGCTGGGCGCGGTGGCTCAAGCCTGTAATCCCAGCACTTTGGGAGGCCGAGATGGGTGGATCACGAGGTCAGGAGATCGAGACCATCCTGGCTAACACGGTGAAACCCCATCTCTACTAAAAATACAAAAAAATTAGCCGGGCGTGGTGGCAGGCGCCTGTAGTCCCAGCTACTTGGGAGGCTGAGGCAGGAGAATGGTGTGAACCCAGGAGGCGGAGCTTGCAGTGAGCTGAGATAGTGCCACTGCACTCCAGCCTGGGCGACAGAGCAAGACTCCGCCTCAGAGAGAAAAAAAAAAAAAAAAAAAAAAAAAGATTATTTGGGATATTTTAAGAACCCATACATGTTACTAATTTTTTGTTTTTGAAATTTTCTCTTCAAGTATGCTATTGCGGCAGCACCTCCCGAGATGTGTTATGTGGAACCGATGTAGGAAAGTCTGATGGATTTGGGGATTTCAGCTGTTTAAAGATATGTGGCAAGTAAGGTTTTACATTTTCCTCAGTTGAACTAAAGCTGCACTTTATGCAACAATTATATAATAGTGTGTTCTTCTTAACAGGGACTTGAAATGCGGTAACCATACATGTTCACAAGTATGCCACCCTCAGCCCTGCCAGCCATGCCCACGGCTCCCCCCACTGGTGCGCTGTTGCCCCTGTGGCCAAACTCCTCTCAGCCAATTGCTAGAACTTGGAAGTAGTGGTCGGAAAACATGCATGGACCCTGTGCCTTCATGTGGAAAAGTGTGCGGCAAGCCTCTGCCTTGTGGCTCCTTAGGTAACTAGTAAGCGTAAAGTAAGCTTTAAAAATATTATTGTAAATGTTTGGCAGCAGTGAGTGCTTAAGCAATGTGGAAGTAAGTGCTAGTTACAATATCAGAGGTTTCTAAATATTATGATCAAATTTATGTAGGTACTTTTTCTTTCCTTCTCAAAATATGCTTGCGAAAACCCATACATTTGCCCAAGTGATCTCTCTGATTTATGTATTTTATTAACTCTGGACAACTGTGGTGAGTTACGGTTCCATAGGGGTTATGATTTCTCTTAGGAGCCTGTGCTATTATGAATGCCATATGTATTTATACCAATCCAGGGTTCAGCAAGTGTTGAAAAGCATTTTCACATAATAGGAACTTGCTAAACTAATTGTGGGTGAGACAAAGTCTCGCTCTGTCGCCCTAGCTCAAGTGCAGTGGTACAATCTTGGCTCACTGCAGCCTCCAACTCCTGGGCTCAAATGATTCTTGTGTCTCAGCCTCCCAAGTAGCTGGGACTACAGGCGCACACCACCACGCCCAGCTAATTTTTGTATTTTTAATAGAGACGGGGTTTCACCGTGTTGACCAGGCTGGTCTTGAACTCCTGGCATCAAGTGATCCGCCAGCCTTGGGTTCCCAAAGTGCTAGGATTACAGGTGTAAGCTGCCGTACCTGGCCAAAAAACTAAAATTTTTAAGTACAGTAAAACCTCAGCCATTTAGATCATTCAAGGAATGTCAGTCTGTGTAGCTAAGTTTCCCATGTAGCTGAGGATAGCACCTGTTCAACATCATTTTGAATGAATATTTTTCTTTTTTTCTTTTTCGGAGGTTTTTTTTTTTTTTTTTTTTTTTGAGACAGAGTCTCGTTCTGTTGCCCAGGCTGCAGTGCAATGGCACGATCTTGACTCACTGCAACCTCCACCTCCTGGGTTCAAGCGATTCTCCTGCCTCAGCCTCCCGAGTAGCTGGAATTACAGGCAACTACCATCGTGCCCAGTTAAATTTTTTTTTGTATTTTTGTAGAGACAGGGTTTCACCATGTTGGCCAAGCTGGTCTTGAACTCCTGACCTCGGGTGATCTGCCTGCCTTGGCATCCTAAAGTGCTGGGATTATAGATGTGAGCCACCATGCCCAGCCGGATGAATATTTTTCTAAAATTTACATTTCATGTTTAAACAGAGGTTACTGAAAGTGTTGTGATTTCTCTCTTACTGACCCAGAGCCATCATTTTTATGAACTCCAGTTCCTTTATTACACTGAATACAGTGATGCCCTGGGCCTGCTGAGGTTGCTCAGACTAATGCCCCATACCACTGAGCAGTTCGAATTGTATCTGCTCGTTGAAGCTTTTTGTTGTTTATATTCTTGTCAGTGCTTTTAGTATGTTTGCCTGTCTGCTTTTAGTGATTCCCCCTTTCTGATTTTTGGCTTCTGATTACTTGGATATAGAAACCAGAAAAAGCTCATTGGAATTAGATACAAAGTAATACTCTACTGAGCCTATCTGACTCAGTCTTTGAGGAGTATATGTCTGCAGTTTTGCAATGACTTGGCAACTTCTCTCCTGAGTGGGTGTTGAAAGACCTTGGATTTAGAAAAAATGGTAAGTAGGCAACTGAGATTGAATAGGAAAGTTATTTCTAAAACTAACCATGTATCTTCTGAGGTAAAGCTAGAATCTTTAGGTTTGTCTTCCATTTCATCAAAAAGAGAGAGTTCACGTTTCTTTCAAGTGCCAGCATGAATCAGTGGGAACACCCTACTTAATCCTTTTTCTCAATCTGACCTTAAAGTTGTGTATAGAGGAGAAGTGCTCTCTTCTTATATTTTAATACACGTTCCATCTGCATTAGGAAAGCCAATCATCTGTTGGCTCTCTGCTTGCCATGAAATGTGTCTGTGATGTGGAGATCAAATGACTTCTAAATCAAATCCCCTTTCGGGAAGCACATGAGTCAGTTTTATAAGAATTTCACATATAATGACCAGAAATCCTACCCTGGCACTCACATATCCTGTTGGTGATGAGAGAAGAAGGAAATGTGAAATGGGCAATGCAAAAGGACTTGAGCAAGAGAAGGGTAGTAGCTGGCAGCAACAGACCTTGGGATGGGGCAAGACCAGGTTAAGGGATAAGAGGGTACCTGCTATACCTCAGCAGATATGGAAAACCTTTAAGGAAATAGGCTGAGTTGACTGAGAAGCTCAGAGACAAGCCTATGGCTAGTGATAACAACGACTGTCGGGTTTGTTCAAACCTAGCTTATCTATAGAAAGCTCGCTTAGGTCTTTTGGTATCCCACTCAGTAGGAAATTTCCATCCCAGAGGCACAGCTTCAGTACAAGAGGCTGGGTAGAGTTCTACTTTAAGGATGGTAGCATGAGGAGCTCCCATATATCTGCTTCCCAGTAAAACAAACAAAGCTGGGGAGAACTATGAAAAAGCAACCATTGAGGCCGGGCATGGTGACTCATACCTATAATCTCAGCACTTTGGGAGGCCGAGGTGGGAGTCCAGGACTTTGAGACCAGCCTGGGCAACATGGCGAGACTCTGTATGTACCAAAAACATTTTTTATTCACCTGGGTATGGTGGCACGTGCCTGTGGTCCTAGCTACCTGGGAGGCTGAGGCAAAAGGATCATTTGACCCTGGAATGTTGAGGCTGCAGTGAGCCATGAATGCGGCATTGCACTCCAGCCTAACAGAGCAAGACCCTGTCTCAAAAAAAAAAAAAAAAATCAACCATTTAAAGTTTCTGGAGGCTGGGTACAGTGGCTCACACCTGAAATCCCCAACACTTTGGGAGTCTGAGGTGGGCAGATGACTTGAGGTCAGGAGTTCAGCACTAGCCTGGCCAACATGATGAAACCCCATCTCTACTAAAAATACAAAAATTAGCCAGGTGTGGTGGCACATGCCTATAATCCCAGCTACTCAGGAGGCTGAGGAAGGGGAATCACTTGAACCCGGGCGGGGGGCAGCAGTTGCAGTGAACTGAGATCGCACCACTGCTCTCCAGCCTGGGTGACAGAGTAAGACTCCATCTCAAAAAAAAAAAGAAAGAAAGTCTCTAGGAATTGCTCTAAGAGCATACATCAAATGAAGACATATTTTTTCAACAAAATCTACTAAAACTCTGGTAAACAACAGCAAGACTCTGTGGCATTGAGCCCTAGCCAGTTCCTTCCTCCTCCCCTCAGCTCAGCTTAACAACTCTCCACTCAGGATAAGTGTGGACAAGAAGATGGGGCTTCTTCTCCCCTCAGCTCCCAGTCAGGTTTACCATATCTCACTGGGAAGGCCACATTGTCAACATTTCTCTTCCCCTCCAACTCCAAGTTGAAGAGGCTGAAATTCTAGTGAGTGCAGCTGAGAGGTTAGGTCTCCCTTTCTCCACGAAGCTTACAGAATGGAGGCTCCATCCCATTTGCAGCAGAACTGGAGCCCTGATCGTCCTCACCTCAGCTCATTCGTAGGGCAGAGGTTCCACTGAGAGAAGCAAGCCAAGAAGTCAGGAGGCTACTATCCCACCCAACACCCAGAGTAGTGCCTCAGAGACCTTTCCCAGGGGGAGAGACAGTTCATAACAAAAGAGAGCTCCGAAGTACTCTCCCAAGGAACTGACTTTATTTGAAACAGTGTGGGGAAGTACAGGCCTAAGGACACTTTAGAAAATGATAGCATACCTTAGTAAAGAACAGTAACTAAACTGTAGGCCATCTAGTTCATCAGAGAGAATCAGGGAAAGGTAGCTAAGAGGAGCCCTCCTCAGGTCAGAACAAATCTCAGAAGACTTACAGCAAAGACTATTCCTGCCCAAATTTAATTGGATCAGACTGCTGAGCAATTGATGCCCTGGAACATTGTCAAAAACAATAGAACTGCAATTAATGGGTCATCGAGGCTGAGCGTAATCCAAATAAGGCACACAGTTTAACAGAGAGATCGGGGATCTAGACAAAGAGAGCCCTGCTTGAAACTACTGTCATTCCAGGGTCAGTTTGTACCCGTAAGGCTGTGCCATCCAAATGGCTTCATGCTGTAGGGAAAATAGACTTCACTGAAATAGTCTAGCCAAATCACAAAGCAAATAAATAAGCAACCACAACAAAAATAAGCTGTGGAGAGGGGAAGCAGTATCCAGAGTTGCTGTATTAGCTAAGATGTCTAGTTTCCAAGAAAAACTATGAAATATGCAAAGAAACAGGGAAAAAACAGGCAACAGAAACTGCCTGTGAGAGTGACCAGATGTCAGATTTAACAAAGACTTTAGGATAATCTTAATAAATATGTTCCAAGAACTGGGTCGGGCACGGTGGCCCACGCCTGTAATCCCAGCACTTTGGGAGGCCGAGGCAGGCGGATCACGAGATCGGGAGTTCAAAACCAGCCTGGCCAACATGGTGAAACCCCATCTCTACTAAAAATACACAAATTAGCCGGGCGTGTTGGTATGCGCCTGTGGTCCCAGCTGCTCGGGCGGCTGAGGCAGGAGAATTGCTTGAACCCAGGAGGCAGAGGTTGCAGTGAGCCGAGATTGTGCCTGTGCAACAGAGCAAGACTTTGTCTCAAAAAAAACCAAATAAATAAATACCTTCAAAGAACTGAAGGGAAGCCATGCTTAAAGAGGTAAAGAAAAGTGTGAAGATGATGTCTCATCAAATAGAGAATATTGATAAAAAGGCAAAAACTATTTTTAAAAAGAGCCAAATGGAAATTCGGAAGTTTAAAAGTAGGATAACTGAAATGAAAAATTCATTAGGCTGGGTACAGTGGCTCATGCCTGAATCCCAGTCCTTTGAGAGGTGGAGGCAGGAGAATTGCTTAAGCCCAGGAGTTCAAGACCAGCCTGAGCACATAGTGAGACCCTATCTCTACAAAAAATTTTAAAAACTTAGGCCAGGCACAGTGGCTCATGCCTGTAATCTCAGCACTTTGGGAGGCTGAAGCAGGCAGATCACTTGAGATCAGGAGTTCGAGATCAGCCTGGCCAACATGGTGAAATCTCGTCTCTACTAAAAATACAAAAATTAGCTGGGCATGGTGGCACGCGCCTGTAATCCCAACTATTTGGAGGGCTGAGGCAGGAGAGTTGCTTGAACCCAGTAGGCGGACGTTGCAGTGAACCGAGATCACACCACTGCACTCCAGCATGGACGAGAGAGTAAGACTCCATCTCAAACAAAAAAAAAAAATTAAATTTAGGTGGGCATGGTGGCACACGCCTGTGATCCTAGCTGCTCAGGAGGCTGAGGTGGGAGGATTGCTTGAACCCAAGAGGTCGAGGTTGCAGCTGTGATCATGCCACTGCTCTCCAGCCTGGGCGACAAAGTAAGACCCTTTCTCAAAGGAAGAAGAAAACTTCATTAAAGGGGCTCAATAGTAGATTTGAGCTGGCAGAAGAAACGATTAGTCAACATGAAAATAGATTGTAAGAGATTCGGCCGGGTACAGTGGCTCACAGCTGTAATCCCAGCAATTTGGGAGGCCGAGACAGGCGGATCACGAGGTCAGGAGATTGAGACCATCCTGGCTAACATGGTGAAACCCCATCTCTACTAAGTATACAAAAAAAAATTAGTCAGGCCTGGTGGCGGGCGCCTGTAGTCCCAGCTACTCGGGAGGCTGAAGCAGAAGAATGGCGTGAACCCGGGAGGCGGAGCTTGCAGTGAGGTGAGATTGCGCCACTGCACTCCAGCCTGAGTGACAGAGCGAGACTCCATCTCAAAAAAAAAAAAAGAAAGAGATTATATAACCCAAGGGACAGAGAGAAAATATAATAAAGAGAAATGAACAGAGCCTCAGAAATGTGGGATGTGTTTAACTGTATCAGTGTACATGTAATGGGAATATGAGGAGGAGAGTAGAAGCAGAAAAATATTTGATGAAACAATAGATAAAAACTTTCCAATTTATTGATAAAAACTTTCAAATTTATTGAAAAACACTACACATCCAAGAAACTCAGTAAACTCCAGGTAGGAAAGAGATCCACACATAGACACATAATAAAAATGCTAAAAGTTAATCATAAGGAGAAAGTCTGGAAAGCAACAAGAGAAAAATGACTTATCACATACAAGGGAACCTCTGTAAGCTTAACAGTGGACTTCTCGTCAGAAACAATGGAGAACATGTAACAACCAGAAGGCAGTAGGATGACATACTCAAAGTGCTGAAAGAAAACTGGCAACTGGCCGGGCGTGGTGGCTCACACCTGTAATCCCAGCACTTTGGGAGGCCAAGGCGGGCAGATCACGAGGTCAGGATATCGAGACCATTCTGGCTAACACAGTGAAACCCCGTCTCTACTAAAAAATACAAAAAACTAGCCGGGCGTGGTGGCGGGCGCCTGTAGTCCCAGCTACTTGGGAGGCTGAGGTAGGAGAATGGCATGATCCCGGGAGGCATAGCTTGCAGTGAGCTGAGATCACACCACCGAACTACAGCCTGGGCAACAGAGAGAGCGACTCCGTCTCAAAAAAAGAAAAAGAAAACTGGCAACCAGGAATCTTACATCTCATGTAACTAACTTTAGAAAATAAAGATAAAAACAAAAGTTATTGCTAGCAGGCAGACTTGCCTTACAATAAGTACTAAAAGAAATTCTTCAGGCTAAAAGCAAGTAAACCCGAATAGAATTTCAAATCCACATGAAAAAACAAAGAGCACTAGTAAAGATGATTATGTAGTTATAAAAGGCAGTATAAATGCGTATTTTTTCTTCTCAACTGATTTAAAAAACTGTGTAAAATAATATGTATATAATTATATTTTTAGGCCTGTAACCTGTAGAAGTATATTTGATAATTATAGCATAAAGGAGATAGATGAGATCAAAGTTGTGTTACAATAAGAAAATGATACCAGATCACAACTCAAACCTACAGGAACAAATGAGGAAAGCCATAAGTGGTAAATTTTTTAAAAGAGGAGGGCTAGGCACAGTGACTCACACCTGTAATCCCAGTGGGAGGCCAAGGTGGGCAGATCACTTGATGTCAGGAGTTCGAGACCAGCCTGACCAACATGGTGAAACTCCGTTTCTACTAAAAATACAAAAATTAGCCTGGTGTGGTGGCACATGCCTGTGATCCCAGCTACTTGGGAGGCTGAGGCACAAAAATCGTTTGAATTCAGGAGGCAGAGACTGCAGTGAGCCAAGATCGTGCCACTGCACTCTAGCCCAGGCAACAGAGCAAGCCTCTGTCTTTAAAAAAAAAAAAAAAAAAAAAAGGCTGGGCACAGTAGCTCTCACCTGTAATCCCAGCTACTCAGGAAGCTGAGGTGGGAGGATCACTTGAGGCTAGGAGTTCAAGACCAGCCTGGGCGACATAGTGAGATTCAATCCCTAAAAGAATTTTTTTTAATTACTCAGACATGATGGTATGTGCCTGTAGTCCTACCTACTCGAGAGGCTAAAGCGGGAGGATCACTTGAGGCCAAGAGTTCAAGACTGCAGTCAGCTATGATCATGCCACTGCCTTCCAGCCTGAGTGACAAGAGTGAGACCCTGTCTCCAAAAGTAAATAAATAAAGCTGTAAATATGTCTATTTGTTCTCTTTCTCAGCTTCTTTAATAGATATAACATTATATAAAGTTATGACAAAGCAGTATTGGGTTTATAGCATATAGATGTGATACATATAACAATAATTGCACTAAAGGGGAGAAGGATAGAGCTGGGTAAGGGTAAACTTTCTATATCTTACGGAAGTTAGTATCAATCTGAAGTAGTTCTGATGAGATGTATATGGTAAGCCCCAGGGGGACCACTAAGAAAATAACTCAAAAGATGTAGTGAAAAATATAATTAAAGGAATTACACTATAGAAAATATTGACAAAATGCAAAAGAAAATAGGAAAGGAGTATTAGAATAACAAAAAAGACATGAGACTTATAGAAAACTAAAAATCGCAGACATAAGTCCAGCTATAAGAGTAACATTAAATGTGAATGAATTAAGCAAAAGCAGAGATTTTTGAGTTTTGATTTATCTATTTTTTATAGAGATGGACTCTCACTCTTATTTCCCAGGCTGATCTCAAACTCCTGGGCTCAAGCAGTCCTCCCACCTTGGCCTCTCAAAGTGCTAGGATTACAGGCATGAGCCATTGTACCCAGCCAAAAGCAGAAAATGTTTAGACTGGATTTAAAAAACAAGATCCAACTGTATGCTCTCTAAAGTCTTGCTCTGTTGCCCAGGCTGGAGTGCAGTGGCGTGAGCTAGACTCACTGCAGCCTCCACCTCCCAGGTTCAAGTGATTCTCCTGCCTCAGCCTCCTGAGTCACTGGGATTACAGGCAGGCACCACCACGCCTGGCTAATTTTTTTGTATTTTTAGTAGAGACAGGGTTTCACCATGTTGGTCAGGCTGGTCTCAAACTCCTGACCTTGTGATCTGCCTGCCTTGACCTCCCAAAGTGCTGGGATTACAGGCGTGAGCCACCACACCAGGCCCTGGAGACAATCTTTATAGTCAAAGATACAGTGAGGCTGAAAGTTAAAGAATAGAAAAAGTACACCATGTAAACAGTAGCCATAAGAGACTCCAGGTGATCCCCATAGGGTCCTGGAAACAGGACTTGTCTTAAACCTAGTCATGGATGCAGGCACCACCAGATATTCACAGAGCTCAAGTCAGTGAGACTGTGGATCATGGTTTCTGATTATTTATAATCCCCAGATGACTTTCAGAGTCGAGAGCATTCCACTAAAGTCATCCATGGCTACAATTTTAAGGAAATTCAAGTCTACACTGGAGATGTGGGGCCTGAGGAAAAAGATGATTTATTCTTCATTTTTGTTTTGTTTTGAAACAGGATCTTGCTCTGTCACCTAGACTGGAGTGCAGTGGTGCGATCACAATTCACTGCAGCCTCAACCTCCCGTGCTCAGGAGATTCTCCCACCTTAGACTCCAGAGTAGCTGGGACTGTAGGCCTGCATTACCACCTCTGGCAAATTTCTTGTTTTTGTGCTTTTTTTTTTTTTTTGGTAGGCACAGGGTTTCACCATGTTCCCAGGCTGATCTCGAACTCCTGGGGTCAAGCGATCCTCCCACCTCGGCCTCTCAAAGTGGTGGAATTATAGGCATGAGCCACCACACCTGGCCTTTTTTTGACTTAGGCAAAACATCGTGTACTTTAAAGCGTATTCCAGTATCTAATGCTAGGCCCTGAAATTGTCAGAAAGGGCCCAGTCTGCCAGATGAACGGAAGATAGGGAAGAAGCATTGACTGCATCCTTCCCTCAACTCTGATTCTGGAGTTGCAGGGCATGGAGGGGAAGACCAGTGTGGCTAGCAAATTTGGGAGTATGGAAATGAGTAGTTGCAGTTTTCATTTCCAGCTCTTTTCGTTTTTATTAAAGATTTCATTCATACCTGTGAAAAGCTCTGCCATGAAGGAGACTGTGGACCATGCTCTCGCACATCAGTTATTTCCTGCAGATGCTCTTTCAGAACAAAGGTAAATCCTAAACAATGCTCGAGTTGTTGCCATCAATGTTTTTTTTAAAATGGTGGTTATGGGAGGGGAGGAATCAAAATAACCTCAGTAGGATAGGTAGGGGAAGTGGTTGTGGCACTCAAGGTCCAGAGGCCAATAGTGAGATAAGGCAAATAGATCACTCTACCAAATACAGGTATGATAGCCTGAAAAGAGGAACAATAGCACTGTTGCAAGGAGTCAGCCAACTAGGAAGTTAGAGGAAACAGTCCATGTGACCACCCACTTGTGATACCAACTTTTGATACCAATTGAAAGTTCAGTGGTCCCTAAGACCACTTGAAAGGCTTGATAATTTGATAAAAAGGACTCACTGAACTTGCTGATGGTTACACTTATGGTTAGAGGTTTACTACAAGGAGGTTACAGTTTTATTACAAGGAAAAGGATACAAATTAAATCAGCCAAGGGAAGAAGTATGTAGAACAGAGTCCAAAAAAGTACCAGAAGTGGAACTTCATTTGTCCTTTCCCTGTGGAGTCAGGAAAGTATTACTCTCTCTGCGTCAGTGTGTGACAGCGTACATGGAGTATTGCCAACCAGGAAAGTTCACCCAAGCTTGTGTGTTCAGTTTTTATTGGTGCTCTATTGTGCAGTCATAGTTGACTGCCCATGTGGCTAATCTCAGTCTCCAGTCTCTCCAGAGGTCTACTGATACCATGTGACCCAAAGCCCCTGCCCTAAAACTGTCCAGTGTGACCAGCCTGCTCCTAAATCACGTAATTGGACTATCCAGTGACTCAAGACTCCAGGCAAACAATGACACTTCTATCAGACATGGCATTCCACTAGGCTTAGAGATTACCTCTCAGAAGCCAAGTGCAAAGGCCAGACTCTCTTTGAGTAAGGTTTAATTCTTCACTGTACAACTGTTTTGTACAACTGTTTTGTCAGTTTCTACTTTCTGGTGAAAGCCTGGATAGTTTTTATTTTTCTTTTTTTTTAATTTTGTTTATTTACTTATTTTGAGACACAGTCTCACTCCATCACCCAGGATGGAGTGCAAAGGTGCAGTCTTGGCTCACTGCAGCCTCCGCCTCCCAGGTTCGAGTGATTCTTTTTTTTTTTTTTTTTTTTGAGACGGAGTCTTGCTCTGTCGCCCGGGCTGGAGTGCAGTGGCCGGATCTCAGCTCACTGCAAGCTCCGCCTCCCGGGTTTACGGGTGATTCTTATGCCTTAGCCTCTGGAGGAGTTGGAATTACAGGTGCACTCCACCATACCCAGCTAATTTTTGTATTTTTAGTAGAGACGGGGTTTTGCCATGTTGGTCAGGCTGGTCTCAAACTCCTGACCTCAAGTCATCCTCCTGCCTCAGCCTCCCAAAATGCTGGGATTACAGGTGCACGCCACCACACGTGGCTAATTTTTGTATTTTTAGTAGAGATGGGGTTTCACCATGTTGGCCAGACTGGTCTTGAACTCCTGACCTCAAGTAATCTACCACCTCAGCCTCCCAAAATGCTGGGATTGCAGATGTGAGCCACTGTGCCCAGCCTACCTTGGATAGTTTTTATCAGACTTTATGTTATCAAAAGTCTTCAGGTGATTCAACTTGGAGAACACACTGAGTGTTGATTTATCCTGCTCTTTGACCTACCTGGTCATTTCAGTGTATATCAATGTTTGTCCCAGTAGAGTACAAGCCAGGGTGGAGACAGAATTCTAAACCGTTGGTTATGTTAAACACAATGCAGGGTCTGGCAGCATCTGACTTGCAGATAATTCTGAGGATATAGTCCATAAATGGGAAGCTAGTTTAATAGGAAAGCTTCAGAAAAAAAGGGAAAATTAGTGTAATTTACATTTTACAAAAGTTGTGTAATCATGTGTGGGTTTTTTTCCTGAAAGAAATTACAATATACATGGGATAGTAGAGGCATTTTGAATGTCAGGTATGGGACCACTTTGTACTTTGCAAATATAATATTAAAGTCTGTGAGATGCTGTGATTTGGCAATCATAAATTTAGTAATGCCCAGAGATGCTCTTCGTGATCTTTGTGACTGAAAATTATAAGCAGGGTTGGGACATACAAGCTGGAAGTGGCTGCTGTCAGTTTTCTTCATTCTCCCACAATCCCTCTCTCTATCTCTACGTTTTCTTGCTTCTCATTGACTCTCTGTCCTCACTCCCTCTAATAGCAGACTCCATAGCAGTGAGTGTATTCCTGAAAAGCTATATGTAAACTGGATTTTTGCAAGTAAAAGTTCTTAAATTACAGGAGGAGCTCACTGTCTATACAAACTGTTAAACCTGTTTGACAAAGTAAAAAAATCTCTTCAAAAAGCTGATAATTGGCTGGGCACGGTGGCTTATGCCTGTAATCCCAGCGCTTTGGGAGGCTGAGGCAGGCGGATCACGAGGTCAGGAGATCGAGACCACGGTGAAACCCCGTCTCTACTAAAAATACAAAAAATTAACCGGGCACAGTGGCGGGTGCCTATAGTCCCAGCTACTCCAGAGGCTGAGGCAGGAGAATGGTGTGAACCCAGGAGGCGGAGCTTGCAGTGAACCAAGTTTGTACCACTACACTCCAGCCTGAGTAACAGAGTGAGACTCTGTCTCCAAAAAAAAAAAAAAAAAAAAAAAAAGCTGATAATTATCACCTCATTATTTAACTAGATTTTTCATGAATATGGATTTTTCATGACATGGTTTTTGTAATGGAATGGGCTTTTTCACAGAAGTGAGTTTTCTAGATAAATAAAACTTATTTCTTAAAACTTCAAAGGTTGTTTTCATTTCATCTCTTTGGTGGGACTCTGATAAATGTATGCTGTGTCTTACTATGTCTTAATAAAGCATGCTATATTTAAGTCTTTATGGTAATTCATGTGTAGGAGTTTATGGGAGTTCTGCCTTTCCTGACATTTCTAGATAACCTCTCCTGCATATCATTTCTTCTGTGTAATCCAATGTTCACTGTTGGGAGCATTAACCCAGTTTCATGAGTTAATGCTCATGAAATCACTTTTGCTTTATATCTGTAGAGAGCATATAGGGAACTTTTTCATATCACCAGTCCCAGGCACCTCATTTTTTTAATCTGAAATGTATATTTTCCAGCCAAGAACCTTTTATTACTTAGACCTCTTCGCATCTGTTATCAACTCCAGTAGCTGCTTTTTTTTTTTTTCTTTCCCCAGGATAATTTTTACTAAGAGGGAACTTTTAAAGTCATTTTTCTCATATCTGTCATTTCTGAGTACATGGCAACCTGTAAATGACATCAAAGCCAAAATCAGATGTAGAAGCCAGGCAGCTAGCCAGACTCATTCTACCCCAAGTGACTGACTTGTTTCCCACACACTAGCGTCGCTACCCACGTTTTTTAGGATCATGCCTCAGCAAAATTACATGATAGACCTTTTAGACCACTCATATGTAATGGAAGCCACAGTAATAAAACTTCAGAGGCCAAACCAAAGATCTGCTTTATTTCACTTTGCTATAGTTTGGTGGTATTGTCAGGTGTGCTCTGAAGTGTGTAGAGCCGTTTGTCCCTGCATGGTACAGATTGTTACCTGTTTTCAATTCTTATGTCTGCTTTTTATGGCTTTTTCTGTCTGTACCCTTGTTAGGT
Source organism: Chlorocebus sabaeus (assembly GCF_047675955.1). Classification (NCBI taxonomy): domain Eukaryota; kingdom Metazoa; phylum Chordata; class Mammalia; order Primates; family Cercopithecidae; genus Chlorocebus; species Chlorocebus sabaeus. Next base: position 62,311,586 of record NC_132915.1, read on the forward strand.
AATGACTTCTCTTTCCATTGCATACCCTTAGCAGCCCCTCTTTCTATTCAGATTTTATAATTGTTAGTCTACTGTGAATTTGGAGACCAGACCACAAAGATTGTTAGAATTGTATTTTCATGAAAAGTCTGTAAGCCTGGAGTCCTCTCACGAGTAAAGCTCATTCATATAGGGATTAGGCTCACTCCAGGCATGGCAAGTGAAGTTGGTGAATAAGTGACTATCAGAGAAGTACGGGATATTTGGGATATTCTTGTTACCTTTGGCATTATATTATAGTTGTATTGTTTTAATTATTCCTAAAGTAGTTACCGTTTCTTTTTCTTTTTCCATAGGAGCTTCCATGTACCAGTCTCAAAAGTGAAGGTATGACTGGGGTGGGGCATGAGGGAATTTTTGGGATGTGGGTATCTTCACTTTGGTAGGGAGTTGGGTTATATGTTTGTCGAAATTCAGCAAAGGACTGCTTAAGATTTGTGTATAACTTTCACCTCAATAGGAAAAAGTTATAAATTGAATTCTGTTGATGAAATGCTGAAAAATTTAAGCTAAGTATTCTCATGTCTACAGCTTGCTTTGAAATGCATTAAAAAAGAAAATTAGTGGGTAGCTAGAAGAATGGATATATATATATATGAAAAAGTATGTTAATGGTAGAATCTAGATATGGGCATATGGATGTTCAATGTAAAATCGTTTGAACTTTTTTTTCTTTTTTCTTTTGAGACAGAGTCTCACTCTGTTGCCCAGGCCAGAGCGCAGTGGCACGATCTCGGCTCACTGCAACCTCAACCTCCCAGGTTCAAGCGATTCTCCTGCCTCAGCCTCCCAAGTAGCTGGGATTATAGGTGCGCACCACTACACCTGGCTGATTTTTGTATTTTTGGTAGAGACGGGGTTTCACCATGTTGACCAGGCTGATCTCTAACTCCTGACCTCAAGTGATCCACCTGCCTCAGCCTCACAAAGTGCTGGGACTACAGGCACCCGGCCTCAATTCCTGTTTTGATGACCGTCACATACTCTCGTTGAAACCACTTTAAAACCTTTTTGGAAAAGTGATGGAAGATAAGGATATGCAAAATAAAAGGTCTTATTGTAGTCAGAAAGCTAGCTGTATCGGTTAGGAAGCTTCTGGATGCAGGTATCCAAACCCAAGAAAAAGTGACTTTTACTATAAAGGTATTTACTGTCACACCTAATAGGAAGTCTGGAGGCAGAACAGGTCTGAGATTGGTTAATTTTAAGCTCAGTGATTTCCAGGACTTCAATTCGGCTTCTCTGTGGTTTTCTTGATTTTCTCCTTGTGAGTATGTCAGCTACTGCAACTTCACACGTTGGGTCTCTGCCCAACAACATCTAAACAAAATCCATGAGGAGAGTGTTGATCTTCTCTTCCTATGTAAGAGCAAGGAAAACAGTCCTGAAAGGTTCTCAGTACACTTTGTGTCCAATGCTTCTACCTAAACCTGTCACTAGCAAAGTGAACGGAATTACCCTGGTGGGTAAAGCTAAACAACATCCACCCCTGGAACTGAGGAGCACGCTGGCCTCCAATTTCTGAACAAAATTAAGGCTGTCTTTGCCTGAAAGAGGAGAGTGACTGGGAGGTACCCAGCAATATCTGCCTCAAAACCGTATTTAAACTTTTGGCTCAGTGTGCCATCTGTATCAAGGAAAAAAGTTTGGTTATTAAAAACATAATTTGGGTCCAGGCATAGTGGCTCATGCCTGTAATCCCAGCACTTTGGAAGGCCATGGTGAGCAGATCACCTGAGGTCAGGAGTTCAAGGCCAACCTAGCCAACATGGTGAAACCCCATCTTTACTAAAAATATAAAAATCAGCCAGGTGTGGTGGCGCACATCTATAATCTCCCCTACTGAGGAGGCTGAGGCAGGAGAATCACTTGAACTCAGGAGACAGAGATTGCAGTGAACTGAGATCAAGCCATTGTACTCCAGCCTGGGTGACAGAGACTCTATCAAAAAACAAACAAGAAAAACATAATTTGGGCCAGATGCAGTGGCTCACATCTGAATCCTTATGCTTTGGGAGGCCAGGGCTGGGGGATCACTTAAAGCCGGGAGTTCAAGACCAGCCTGGGCAATACACTGTCTCTGCAAAAAAATTTTAAAAGTTAGCCAGCCATAGTGGCATGTGCCTGTAGTCCTAGATACTTGGGAGGCTGAGGCAGAGGATTGCTTGAGTCCAGGAGTTTGAGGTTGCAGTGAGCTGTGATTGTGCCATTGCACTCTAGCCTGGGTGACAGAGCGAGACCCTATCTCTAAAACAATAAAACAAAATAATAAAAACATAATTTGAAAAAATTACAAAATTAATACACTTATGAAGTTTAAAGAAAAAAAGAATATAAAGCAAAAGATGAAAATTTACCCTCTGATAGTAGTTTGTTAGATAGGGTTCCAGGTCTTTTTCCCTATTCATACAGATGTATAAACATGCCAGCATAGTTTTGTTTTTCCCCTAGATTTAGGCTCATGCTAAAGATACTGTCTGCAGTTTATTTTCCCTCACTAATATCTCAAAGACATATTTCCATGTCAGTATGCATAACTCTTGCTCTTGCAGAGTATTCTGTATATGGGTCCACCATGTCATAGTTCACCATGGCCCTTTTGGTGTTCATTTAGATTGTCTCCAGGTTTTCCCCATTACTAATAAGCAGGAACTGTCCTGTCCCACTTTTTATAACTTTACGATGCAAAATTTCAGCCATATGTGAAAGTGGTATAATGAATCCCCACATACCTATGACTTGTCATCATCAGTTGTCAACATTTTGCCTCTCTTGTTTTCATCCATCCCCCTTCCCAACATTTTATTTATGCTGAAGTACTTTGAAAACAAATCTCAAATATCATTTCGCCCATAAATGCTTCAGTGTTTAGCCCACGTTTTTTTAGTTGAAATTCACATAACATATAATTAACCATTTTAAATGTACAGTTCAGTGGCACTTACTCCTTTCACAATCTAGTTCCAAAACATTTTCTCTATCTTTTCTTTTTCTTTTCCTTTATTTTGTTTTATCTTACCTTTTTTTTTTTTTTTTTTTTGAGACATAGTTTTGCTCTTGTTGCCCAGGCTGAAGTGCAGTGGCGCGATCTTGGCTCACTGCAACCTCCGCCCCCTGGGTTCAAGCGATTCTCCTGTCTTAGCCTCCTGAGTAGCTGGGATTACAGGCACCTGCCACCATGCCAGGCTAATTTTTTTGTATTTTTAGTAGAGATGGGATTTCATCATGTTGCCCAGGCTGGTCTCAAACTCCTGGCCTCACGTAATCTGCCTGCGTCAGCCTCCCAAAGTGCTCGGATTACAGTCATGAGCCACCGTGCCCAGCCTTTTTTAAAATTTTATTTTAAAAATATGTAGAGACAGGTTCTCACTATGTTGACCAGGCTGGTCTTGAATGGTTGGCCTCAAGTGATCCTCCCATGTTGGCCTCCCAGAGTGCTGGGGAAAAACATTTTCATCACCCTGAAAGGAAACCGTGTATTAACTAAGCATTTACTCCCCACTCAGCCCTCACCCGGGTAACCACTAATCTGCTTTCTATCTGTATGGATTTACTATACTTCATCTAAATGGAGTCACAATATATAATCTTATGTGCCCCACTTCTTTCACTTAGCATGTTTCAACTTTTTGGCCATTGTGAATAGTGCTGTTATGAACATTTGTATATGTGTTTTTGTTTGAATACCTATTTTCATTTCTTTGGGGTATATATCTAGGAGTAGAATTGCTGGATCCGATGGTAATCTTGTGTTTACTTTTTTTGAAAAACTGCCATTCTGTTTTCAACAGTGACTGCACCATTTTATATTCCTACCAGCAATGTGTGAGGGTTTCGTTTTCTCCACATCCTTGTCAATACTTGTTATTTTCTGAGTTTTTTTGTTTTTGTTTTTGTTTTTGTTTTTTTGAGATGGGGTCTCACTCTGTTGCCCAGGCTTGGAGTGCTATGGTGCAATCTCGGCTCACTGCAAACTCCGCCTCCCAGGTTCAAGTGATTAAGCTGCCTCAGCCTCTCGAGTAGCTGGGATTACAGGTGCCCACCACCGTGCCTGGCTAATTTTTGTATTTTTAGTAGAGACGGGGTTTTACCATGTTGGTCAGGCTGGTCTCGAACTCCTAACCTCATGATCCACCCGCCTCAGCCTCTCAGAGTGCTGGGATTACAGGCTTGAGCCACCACACCCGGCCATTTTGGGGGTTTTTAAAATCATAGCCATCCTAGTGAAGTGATATATCACTACCACATGATATGATGTCTCTGATATTTCATTGTTGATTTTTAAAATATATTTATTGTTTGAGACAAGTTCTCTCTCTGTCGCCTAGACTGGAGTGTAGTGGCAGATCACAGCTCACTACAACCTTGATCTCCTGGGCTCCAGTGGTCCTTTCACACCAGCCTCCCAAATAGCTGGGACCACAGGCATGCGCCACCATGCCCATGGCTTAATTAACTTTTAATTAAGTTTTAAAAACTTAATTTTTAAAAGTTTTTGCAGGACTGGGTGCGATGGCTCAAACCTGTAATCCCAGCACTTTGGGATGCCAAGGCTGGCAGATCACTTGAGGTGAGGAGTTTGAGACTAGCCTGGCCAAGAAGGTGAAACCCCATCTCTACTAAAACTACAAAAAATTAGCCAGCATGGTGGTGGGCACCTGTAATCCCAGCTACTCGGGAGGCTGAGGCAAGAGAATCGCTTAAACCCAGGAGGCGGAGGTTGCAGTGAGCAAGTTTTTGTAGAGACAGGGTCTCATTGTGTTGCCCAGGCTGGTCTTGAATTCCTGGGCTCGAGCAGTCCTCCTGGCTCAGCCTCCCAAAGTGCTAGGATTACAGGCAGGAGCCACCATGCCCAGCCACACTTAAATTTTTGATAGAAACATACATGCAGCCAGCCTTACACACCCACGGGTTCCATATCCATGGATTCAACCAACCATAGATTGAAAATATTCAAAGACAAATTTGTAAACAAATTACATCTGTACTGAACATGTACAAAATTTTTTCTCATCATCGTTTTCTAAACAATAACTATCTAGATAGCATTTACATTGTATTTGGTGTTATAAGTAATCTAGAGAAGATTTGAAGTATAAAGAAGAGTGTGCATAGGTTATATGCAAATATTATACCATTTTGTATAAGAGACTTGAATATCTGTGAATTTTGATATCCAAGGGAGGTCCTGGAATCAGTCCCCCATGGACTGCAAAAGTTTGTACACCCATCTACCAAGATGAGTGTGCCTTTTTCTCCACACCTTAAACCCTACCATTGCTATTTTTTTTTAGACAGTTTTAAAGGTGAAAATTGATATTTTAGTATGCATTTTCAGCTGGGCAGAGTGGCTTACACCTGTAACCCCAACATTTGGAAGGCCAAGATGGGAGGCTCATTTGAGCCCAGGAATTCGAGGTTACAGTGAGCTATGTTAATGCCACTGCACTCCAGCCTGGGTGACAGAAAGATACCCTGTCTCTTTAAAAAAAAAAAAAAAAAAAAAAAACTGACGGCCTGGCATGGTGGCTGACACCTGGAATCCCAACACTTTGGGAGGCCAAGGCAGGTGGATCACCTGAGGTCAGGAGTTCGAGACCAGCCTGGCCAACATGGCGAAACCCGGTCTCTACTAAAAATACAAAAATTAGCCGGGCGTGGTGGCACACACCCGTAATCCCAGCTACTCGGGAGTCTGAGGTGGGAGAATCACTTGAACCTGGGAGGTGGAGGTTGCTGTGAACCAAGATTGCACCACTGCACTCCAGCCTGGGCAATAGAGTGAGACTCTATCTCAAAAAAAAGAAAAAAAAAGAAAGCAAAAAGGCCAGGCACAGTGGCGCATTCATTTAATCTCAGCACTTTGGGAGGCCATGGGAGGCGGATCACCTGAGATCAGGAGTTCAAGACCAGCTTGGACAACATGGTGAAGCCCTGCTTCTACTAAAAATGCAAAAATTAGCCGGCTGTGGTGGCGGGCACCTGTAAGCCCAGCTACTTGGGAGGTTGAGGCACAAGAATCACTTGAACCCAAGAGGCAGACGTTGTGGTGAGCCAAGATCATGCCACTGCACTCCAGCCTGGGCAACAGAGAGAGACTCCGTCTCAAAAAAAAAAAACAAAAAAAACTGCATTTACATTATTACAATTGTATTATTACTATTGTAATCTTTTAGCTTATAGTCACTCAAATATTTGTGGAATGAATGTTATATCCTTTGCCTGTTTTTCTTTTTTCTTTTTAATTGGCCACAGCAGATGCTACATTTATGTGTGACAAGCGGTGTAACAAGAAACGGTTGTGTGGACGGCATAAATGTAATGAGATATGCTGTGTGGTAAGTGGACTTATTAGGCATAATCAGATTCCATTCATCCAGGGGCTGGGCTTCTGGAAGCCTGAGCCATGTGGAGAATGCAACCCAGATTTAAAAGTCATTGGTATGGGCCCCTAAGCAGCAGTCGAAGAGCTCTCATAGTCCCCATAACCTCTCTACAAAGAGACAGACGGGGCCTTTTTAGTCTCACCCAGGTCAAGAAGTCAGCCAGTGGCATCTAGTAGCAACACAGAGGAAGAGAAAGAGGAAAGAGAATGTCTCATACCCCAGAGCCCGAGACCCCTAGATGAGCACACAGTCTTCTGCAGGAGATTGTGTGTTGTCCCAACACAGACTGGACTTAGCAACTTGGGTTTCAGGTTTCATGTACTGCTTAGGTCAGGTCAGTAGGAAAAATTATTGTGACATTTTTAAAAAAGATTTTTAAAAATAAAATGTTTATTTAAAATATTTGCTTTTATGGCGCTAAATAAAGCACTAGCTGGCTATTCGTACTCTGTTATCTAATATACTCTTTTATATATTAAAAAAACCAAGATAACATATATGTAATATATGACATGATAACATGTATGTATAAACGTGTATGTATATGTATGTATGTATTAGTCCATTTTCACACTGCCAATAAAGACATACCCAAGACTAGGCAAATTACAAAAGAAAGAGGATTAATGGATCTACAGTTCCAAGTGGCTGGGGAGGCCTCACAATCATGGTGGAAGGCAAGGAGAAGCAAATCACATCTCACATGGATAGCGGCAGACAGAGAAAGAGAGTTTGTCCAGGAAACTTGGCCTTATAAAGCCATCAAATCTCATGAGACGTATTCACTATCACGAGAACAGCACGAGAAAGACCTGCCCCCACCAGGTCCCTCCCACAACATATTGGAAGTCAAGATGAGATTTGGGTGGGGACACAGCCAAACTATATCATTCTGCCCCTGGCCCCTCCCAAATTTCATGTCCTCACATTTCAAAACCAATCATGCCTTTCCAACAGTCCCCCGAAGTCTTAACCCATTTCAGCATTAACTCAAAAGTCTACAGTCCAAAGTCTCATCCAAGACAAGGCAAGTTGCTTTGCCTGTGAGCCCGTAAATTCAAAAGCAAATTAGTTACTTCCTAGGTACAATAGGGGTACAGGCATTGGGTATATACAGCCATTCCAAATGGGAGAAGTTGGCCAAAACAAAGGGGTACAGGCCCCATGCAAGTCCGAAATTCAGTCAAATCTTTTTTTTTTTTTTTTTGAGATGGAGTCTTGCTGTCTCCGGGATCTCCGCTTACTGCAAGCTCTGCCTCCCAGGCTCACACCATTCTCCTGCCTCAGCCTCCCGAGCAGCTGGGACTGCAGGCGCCCGCCACCACGCCCAGCTAATTTTTTTGTATTTTTAGTAGAGACGGGGTTTCACCATCTTAGATGGTCTTGATCTCCTGACCTTGTGATCCACCTGCCTCGGCCTCGCAAAGTGCTGGGATTACAGGCGTGAGCCACTGTGCCCGGCCGGGCAGTCAAATCTTAAAGCTACAAAATGCTCTCCTTTGACTCCATGTCTTACATCTAGGTCACGCTGATGCAAGAAGTGGGTTCCCATGGTCTTGGACGGCTCCGCCCATGTGGCTTTGCAGCATACAGCCCCCTCCCAGCTGCTTTCACAGGCTGGTGTTGAGTGTCTGTGACTTTTCCAGGCACACAGTGCAAGCTGTCAGTGGATCTCTCATTCTAGGGTCTGGAGGACAGTGACCCTCTTCTAACAGCTCCACTAGCTGGTACCCCAGTAGGGACTCCGTGTGGGGGCTGCAACCCCACATTTCTCTTCAGCACTGCCCTAGCAGAGGTTCTCTGTGACAGCCTCACCCCTGCAGCAAACTTCTGCCTGGACATCCAGGTGTTTCCATCCATCTTCTGAAACCTAGGCAGAGGTTTCCAGCATCAGTTGTTGATTTCTGTGCACCCACAGGCGCAACACTACATGGAAGCTGCCAAGGCTTGGTGCTTGCACTCTGAAGCCATGGCCCAAGCTCTGTGTTGGGCCCTTTCAGCCACAGCTGGAGTGGCTGGGATGCAGGGCACCAAGTCCCTAGGCTGCATACAGCAGAGGGACCCTAGGGCCGGCCCACAAAACCATTTTTTCCTCCTGAGCCTCCAGGCCTGTCATGGGAGGGGCTGCCGTGAAGACCTCTGACATGCTTTGGGGACATTTTCCCTATTGTCTTGGGGTTTTACATTTGGCTCCTCATTACTTATGCAAATTTCTGCAGTCAGCTTGAATTTCTTCTCAGAAAATAGAATTTTCTGTCACATTGGCAAGCTGCAAATTTTCCAAACTTTTATGCTTTGTTTCACTTTTAAAACTGAATGCCTTTAACAGCACCCAAGTCACCTCTTAAATGCTTTGCTACTTAGAAAGTTCTTCTACCAGATACCCTTAATCATCTTTCTCAAGTTCAAAGTTCCACAGATCTCTAGGGCGGGAGCAAAATGTTGCCACTCTCTTTGATAAAACAACAAGAGTCACCTTTGCTCCAACTCCCAACAAGTTCCTCATCTCCATCTGAGACCACCTCAGCCTGGACATTATTGTCCATATCATTATCAGCATTTTGGGCAAAGCCATTCAGCAAGTCTCTGAGAAGTTCCAAACTTTCCCACATTCTCCTGTCTTCTTCTGAGCCCTCCAAACTGTTCCATCATCTGCCTGTTACCCAGTTCCAAAGTCACTTCCACATTTTCGGGTATCTTTTCAGCAGCACCCCACTCTACTGGTACCAGTTTACTGTATTAGTCTGTTTTCACACTGCTGATAAAGACATACCCGAGACTGGGCAAGTTACAAAAAAAAGAGGTTTAATGGGCTTACAGTTCCAAGTGGCTGGGGAGGCTTCATAATCATGGTGAGAGACAAGGAAGAGCAAGTCACGTCTTAATATGGATGGCAACAGGCAGAGAGAGAGCTTATGCAGGGAAACTCGGCCTTATAAAGCCATCAGATCTCGGGAGACTTATTCACTATCAAGAGAACAGCATGGGAAAGACCTTCCCCCCCATGATTTAGTTAACTCCTACCAGGTCCTTCCCACAACATGTGGGAATTCAAGATAAGATTTGGTTGGAGACACAGCCAAACTGTATCAGTGTGTATATACATAAACAAGATAACACAGTACCAATAGCAAGGTAATACATGTGTATGTATGTATATAACATACATAATTATTTTTAAAATTTATATATTAAAGTGAAGAATGATGAATTGTGCAAGTATTATAAACTAGTGTTAGAAGGCTTAAAGACTTCCTCTTCTTATAAAAAAATTTACAGCCAGGCATGGTGGCTCACACCTGTAATTCCACTTTTGGAGGCTGAGGTGGGTGGATCTCACTTAATCCAAGGAATTCAAGGTCAGCCTTGGCAACATGGTAAAACCCCATCTCTACCAAAACTACAAAAATGCCCATCTCATAACCTGGTCTCTAATAAATAAATAGATTTAAATGTAAAAATAAGGCTGGACGTGGTGGCTCATGCCTGTAATCCCAGCACTTTGGGAGGCCAAGGCGGGCAGATCACTTGAGGTCAGAAGTTCCAGACCAGACTGGCCAACATGGTGAAACCCTGTCTCTACTAAAAATTTAAAACTTACCTGGACATTGTGGTGGGCACCTGTAATCCCAGCTACTCAGGAGGCTGAGGTAGGAGAATTGCTTGAATCCGGGAGGTGGAGGTTGCAGTGAGCCGAGATCGCACCACCACACTCCAGCCTGGGCAACAGAGTGAGACCCTGTCTCTCTCACACAAAGACACACACACAATGTAAAAATAAAATACATTTTTTTAAAATTTCAAACTGGCTCATGCCTGTAATCCCAGCACTTTGGGAGGCCGAGGTGGGCGGATCATGAGGTCAGGAGATCGAGACCATCCTGGCTAACACGGTGAAACCCTGTCTCTACTAAAGATACAAAAAAAATTAGCCAGGCATCGTGGCAAGCCCCTGTAGTCCCAGCTACTCAGGAGGCTGAGGCAGGAGAATGGTGTGAACCTGGGAGGCGGAGCTTGCAGTGAGCCGAGATTGCGCCACTGCACTCCAGCCAGGGTGACAGAGCGAGACTCCATCTCAAAAAAAAAAAAATATATATATATATATGTATATATCTCAAATATATGCAGAAGCAGAGAGACTAGTATAGAGAGTCCCGTATACACAACATCCAGCTTTAGTATTGATCACCTCGTGACGAATTTTGTTTTATCTTCATCCCCACCTACTCTCCCTTTTGTGGCTATTTTGAAGGTATTTCCAGACATCATTTTATCCATAAATGTGTAGAGCTTTGTTTTTATTAATCTTGTTGTTGTTTATGGAAAATATAAAATGAAGACCATTTTATGAACAAATATAAATCTCTCTTCCCAGGATAAGGAGCACAAGTGTCCTTTGATTTGTGGGAGGAAACTCCGTTGTGGCCTTCATAGGTGTGAAGAACCTTGTCATCGTGGAAACTGCCAGACATGCTGGCAAGCCAGTGAGTGTCTTTACTATATAGTTTATTAGAAGAGTTTTTTAGAAATTCAGACATAATATACTTTGAGAGATTGATTTACTTAGAATGGTATGGATTCTTGAACTAAGCCTTCGTATTTCCAATATGTTGAGACTTTCTTTAAAGTTACTTCTAATGCTGTATTGTAGTCCCTGAAAACTTGTGATATGAGCAGTGATCCTCAGATGGGGCCTAGTTTGTTGATAGATTCCTTCTCTGCTACCTGCCTCATGTATGTTATTTGCCTAGGTTCTGTCCTCAACAATCTTCTTTCTCTATATTATTAGCAGCAGTTTGCAAACTTTTTTGTAGTAGGGCTCATTTACATTACTAAAAAGTATCCTAAAGAGCTCTTTTTATGTGAGTTGTATTTATCTGTATCTACCATATTAGAAATTAAAACTGAGAAATTTAAAAAATAATTTATTAGTATATTTAATAATAATAATATATTCATTGCATGTAATCACAAAAATTTTTAAGATAACTTCAAAAATATAGAATGGTGGATACTTGGTTTATTAGAAGATAGCTGAATTCTCATATCTACTTCTGCATCCAATCCATCATGATACAGGTGAGGTATATGAAAAAAAATCCATCCTTACACAGATAACCTTACACAGGAGAAGGGAAGAGTATTTTAAAGATGTTTTCAAATAATTACTGATATTCTTTGAAATTACACCAAAATTCAACTTCATTTTAGAAAGGACTTGGCTCAGTGTTTTTGTTCTCTGTCACTAAAATTTATTGGACTTTCTTATACTTTGAATGGATCTTTTTACCCGTGCATTATTTTATTTTATTTTATTTTATTTTATTTTTTATTTTATTTTATATTTTATTTTTTTGAGACAGAGTCTTGCTGTGTCACCCAGGCTGGAGTGCAGTGGCATGATCTTGGCTCACTGCAAGCTCCGCCTCTCGGGTTCACGCCATTCTCCTGCCTCAGCTTCCCCAGCAGCTGGGACTACAGGCACCCACAACCACGCCCGGCTAATTTTTTGTATTTTTAGTAGAGACAAGGTTTCGCCATGTTAGCCAGGATGGTCTCGATCTCCTGGCCTCGTGATCCGCCCACCTCGGCCTCCCAGAGTGCTGAGATTACAGGCGTGAGCCACCGCGCCCAGCCCCGTGCATGATTTTATAACAGCCCACATTGATCATTTGGAAAATAATTCTTATGTGATCTTTGAAATGTTGATAACTTTCCTGTTATAATATTAAAAACTCAGTCATTCTTATAATCTCCAGTCTAGAAATAGGTTGGGAAAAGTATTGGGAAGCTGTCAGGGTCATAGTAGTAAATGAAACTTCATATCTGTGCATGCCTTTTTCACCAGCTTAGTTTTAATAAAATAAAAGTTTAATAAAATAAAAACCTCCTTTAAAAAAAGTAACACCTCCAAAAATTCTCTGCTAAAATTACAAGCAAAAATGTGTGTGTGCATGTGTGTGTGTGTGTGTGTGTAAATATGTATGTGCACATCCCAAACTCAGAAAGGATTCTTTTGTTTTACCTGCTGCTCCACCAGGTTTTGATGAATTAACCTGCCATTGTGGTGCATCAGTGATTTACCCTCCAGTTCCCTGTGGTACTAGGCCCCCTGAATGTACCCAAACCTGCGCTAGAGTCCATGAATGTGACCATCCAGGTGAGTAGCATCTTGTCTTCACACTTCAGCCTGCTCACACCGTGTCATTTAGGATCCTGCTGTGTAACTGTCTTTGCTGCTCTCAAGTCATGCTGTGATGGCTGCCCCTTGCTCCCATGCTCAGGGGCTGCTTCTGTGAAGGTGGGTCTGTAATCTGGGCCACAGCTTGGAATCACACCTGAATTCTCATATCTACTTCTGCATCCAATCCATTGTGATATAGTTGGTTTACTCCATTGGTTTACTCTAAGGATGTCAAAGACACCTAAAAATGTTGGAAGACACCCCAGCTGATCTTATCTCTCAAGAACTTTTCTTTCTTTGTGGTCTCCACTTTAGTGCATATTTTGAAATTTAGCGTCTTTTTACAAAATTAAAAGTGACTTTTTTGTTGTTATAGAAGCAATATGTATTTATCCTATTAAAATTAAGAAAGTAGAGGCGAGGGCCAGGCGCAGTGGCTCACGCCTGTAATCCCAGCACTTTGGGAGACCAAGGGGGGGACAGATCATGAGGTCAAGAGTTCGAGACCATCCTGCCCAACATGGTAAAACCCCGTCTCTACTAAAAATATAAAAATTAGCCAGGTGTGTTGGTATGCGCCTGTGGTCCCAGCTACTCAGGAGGCTGAGGCAGGAGAATCACTTGAACCCCGGGGGCAGAGGTTGCAGTAAGCTGAGATCACACCACTGCACTCCAGCCTGGTGACAGACTGATACTCTGTCTCAAAAAAGAAGGCCGGGCGCGGTGGCTCAAACCTGTAATCCCAGCACTTTGGGAGGCCGAGACGGGCGGATCACGAGGTCAAGAGATCGAGACCATCCTGGTTAACACGGTGAAACCCTGTCTCTACTAAAAAATACAAAAAACTAGCCGGGCGAGGTGGCGGGCACCTGTAGTCCCAGCTACTCGGGAGGCTGAGGCCGGAGAATGGCGTGAACCCGGGAGGCGGAGCTTGCAGTGAGCTGAGATCCGGCCACTGCACTCCAGCCTGGGCGACAGAGCTACACTCCGCCTCAAAAAAAAAAAAAAAAAAGAAAAAAAAAGAAAATAGAGACCAGGCACAGTGGCTCGTGCCTGTAATCCTAGCACTTTGGGAGGCCGAGGTGGACGGGTCACTTGAGGTCAGGAGTTCGAGACCACCCTGGCCAACATGGTGAAACCCTGTTTCTACTAAAAATACAAAAGTTAGCTAGGCATTGTGGCAGGCACCTGTAATCTCAGCTACTCGGGAGGCTGAGGCAGGAGAATTGCTTGAATCTGGGAGGCAGAGGTTGCAGTGAGCCAAGATCGTGCTACTGTACTTCAGCCTGGGCAACAGAGTGAGACTCCGTCTCAAAAAAAAAAAAAAAAAAAGTAAAAAAGGCCAGGTGCAGTGACTCACGCCTCTCTTTGGGAAGCCAAGGCAGGTGGATCACCTGAGGTCAGAAGGTTGAGACTAGTCTGGCCAACATGGTAAAACCTTGTCTCTACTAAAAATATAAAACTTAGCCTGGCATGGTGGCAGATGCCTATAATCGCAGCTACTTGGGAGGCTGAGGCAAGAGAATCACTTGAACCCAGGAGGCAGAGGTTGCAGTGAGCCAAGATTACACCATTGCACTCCAGCCTGGGTGACAAAGTGAGACTCTGACTCAAAAAAAAAAAATAAAGTCGAAGTTTGAAATTAAATAATCTATTATATGTCACCTCCTAAGAATTATACCTTACATGTATTTCTCAGGATCTTTTGCCATGTGCAAATATATATGTTTGCATTTTTTTCCCAAAATAAAAATGGGATCTTACTGAACTGAATGCTTTTAACTAACTTTTTTCCCACTCTTATTATTATATTTTTAATCTGTCACCTTGTCAGTATTTTTTTTTTAATATAAATTTTTAATGGCAATTGAGTGTCCTGTTACATGGATGGACCATAACTTACTCAGTCAGTCTTGTGTTGCTGGACATTTCAGTGTTTCCAGTTTTTCTCTGATAAACTGCTCAGATACCAGGCCAACAACCACTTGACATCACTCAATTTCTGTATCTGTCAAGTCTGGTTGCTGGCTTTCCTCTATCACCATACTGGGCTCATCATTTCATTTTACCAAATACCAGAGGCAAACCTGAAATAATTCAGGGGACCAGATTTGATACCCACAGTTAGTCTGGCAATATGATTCAGACTTAAAACTAGAAAACCAGCTCTTGATTTTTTAAGTTAATGGAGTAAAACAGATCTTAAATTCTTCATTAAGTGGAATGTTCCCTCCTTCTTTGGGAATCTTAGGATAGTCCTCCCAGCATAGTTTGAAAGCCCCTCCTGTGGCATTCATACCAGCATGAAGTACATGCCCAGGCCAGTCCCCACCCATTCCCTCCTTTACACTTACTTGCAGGTGTTACAGATGAAGCCCAAATCCTGCTGGGCAAGATCCATAGTAAGAACTTCACCATTTGTGAATTGTGTTGTTTTAGCCTATTTTGTTCCCCATTCATTTCCATTTTCTTAAGTGTTTACTGTATTTCTAACATGGTGTCAGACACAGAGGGAACTTCAGAGGAAGAGAAAAATACCCCATGATCATGAGGTTCTTACGTTCTCCCTGTGAAAACACCCCGTGACCATGAGGTTCTTACGTTCTCCCTGCGAAAATACCCCGTGACCATGAGGTTCTTACGTTCTCCCTGCGAGGAGGAGAATGGTAGTTCAATACACATGATACAACCACCCTTCACATGCAGATGGGCTAAATAATGTGGCAGCAACCCATCTGCGTAGGAACTGAGACACCAGGAAGTGTGAGGGAGCTCAGGCTAGAGTGTGGTCAGCCAAGGAAGGCTTCATTGTAGGAAGTGAGTTTTGATGAACTGCCCCTTATAGGCAGTAATGAAATTGGAAGGAATCAGCAGAAGCATTTTAGATGGAATTAATAGCAAAGATATCTGAGCAGAAGTGAGCAGTTGCTGTTAAGGTAGGGCCAAAAGAATGACATAGTAGAATTGGATGGACCATATGGCTGTGCTGCAAGAGATGAGATGAGAAAGCTGCCGCCTCTGCTTCTGTTTGGGCATGTCTCTTCCGCCTTGGTTGGGTTTCTTTTTCTCACTCATGCTTGTCCTTCAACACTTTAACATAAAGTCAGGTACTTTTTACTTTCCTGTGACCATTTTTTAAAAGTACTCCCAGTTTCTGAATTTAAAAGTTTCATGCTGTATGCCATTTATATGATGTATAATGGTTTATGTGACTTTATTTTGAAAGTATTCCTAAAGTTACCTTTCTCTTTCTGCAGTATATCATTCTTGTCATAGTGAGGAGAAGTGTCCCCCTTGCACTTTCCTAACTCAGAAGTGGTGCATGGGCAAGCATGAGGTAAGTTTTCTCTCTCAAGTGCTCATTGTTCCAGGCAGAGGTTCATGATTTTATTACTTAAGAATTGTTAGTCTCATCGTTTCTCAAAGTAAATACATTCAGAAGTAGAAACTTTCCATTGCTTAAAAATTTTTTCTTAAGATATAATTTGCATACAACAGAATTTACCCTTTTTATTATACAGATCCATGAGTTTTAACAAAAGCATACATACCATCAAACCACTACCACAATCAAGATGTAGAACAGTTCACTCACCCCCAAACATCCTTCATGCCCCTGTGTACTCAATGTCCCCTACTTCCAGCCCCTGAAAACCAATGATCTGTTGTCTGTTCCAATCATTTTACTTTAAAACACCAACTTTTTTTTTAATAACTACCTTATTCCTGCAAGAATGGCAATAATCAAAAAATAATAGATGTTGGCGTGGATGTGGTGAAAAGGGAACACTTTTACACTGCTGGTGGGAATGTAAACTAGTACAACCACTGTGGAAAACTGTGGAGATTCCTTAAAGAACTAAAAGTAGATTTACCGTTTGATCCAGCAGTCCCACTACTGGGCGTCTACCCAGAAGAAAAGAAGTCATTATATGAAAAAGATACCTGCACACGCATGTTTATAGCGGCACAATTCACAATTACAAAAATGTGGAACCAGCCCAACTGCCCATCAATCAACAAGTGGATAAAGAAATTGTGGTGTATATATATATACGTACCATGGAATACTACTCAGCCAGGAACGAAATAATGACATTCACAGCAACCTGGATGGATTTGGAGACCATTATTCTAAGTGAAGTAACTCAGGAATGGAAAACCAAACATCGTATGTTTTCACTCATAAGTGGGACCTAAGCTATGAGGACGCAAAGGCATGAGAATGATACAGTGGACTTTGGGGACTCTAGGGAAAGGATGGGAGGCGGGTGAGGGATTAAAAAAACTACACACTGGGGCCGAGCATGGTGGCTCATGCCTAGAATCCCAGCACTTTGGGAGGCCAAGGCAGGCAGATTACGAGGTCAGGAGTTTGAGACCAACCTGGCCAACATGGTGAGACCCTATCTCTACTAAAAAAATTAGCTGGGCATGGTGGTGCATCCCTGTAATCCCAGCTACTTGGGAGGCTGAGGCAGGAGAATTGCTTGAACTCGGGAGGCGGACGTTGCAGTGAGCCAAGATTGTGCCACTGCACTCAAGCCTGGGCAACAGAGCAAGACTCCGTCTCGAAAAAAAAAAAAAAAATTTAAAAACTACACATTGGGTACAATGTACACTCCTCGGGTGATGGGTACACCAAAATCTCAGAAATCACTGCTAAGGAACTTATCCATGTAGCCAGACACCACCTGTTCCCCAAGAACTATTGAAATAAGAAAAAGGAAAAAAAAAAAATCACTGATCACAGGTCACCATAACAGATAGAATAATGAAAAATTCTGAGATGTTGCGAGAATTACCAAAATGTGATGCAGACACGAAATGAGCATGTGCTGTTGGAAAAGTGGAACAGATAGACTTGCTGGACACAGGGTTGCCACAAACTTGCAATTTGTAAAAAATGTGATATCTATGAAATGCAATAAAGTGAAGTCCTATTAAAAAAATGCATATTTATTGTACAGTTGAAAAGATTTAATTCTGCTACTGAGAAAGAAATACTCTAACATTCTGGCATATAAACCACCAGACATGTGATACACATTTTTCCTTGCTCTGATTAAGATGATACTGTTTTCTACATTCCAACTGTCCTATACCAAAAAAAAAAAAAAGATACTGTTTTGTAACCTGCTTATTTTGCGTCTTGAAGTATTGGCCAACATTTCATGAAACTCTCTTGACATCTGTAACAGCATGCCATATTCTTTTATCTTCATGGATGTATATCCCTCCACTGATTTCCTGTGGGTGGTTCTCAAGTCCTTGGTATTTATTCTTTTCTATGTATCTCACCTTTTCCAGTTTATCCATTCTAAAACATCAATATGTTATCTTTGTGTTGATGGCTTATTCACACTTCATTCAACAAATATCGAGTATGAGTACCTACCATGTGCTAGGTAACAGGCTAGGTTTGGGTGATTTGAAAGTGAACAAGACTAACCCTTGCCCTTATGAAGCTTTCACTTTGGGTTGGGAGGCAGGCATGAAAACAGACAATAGCAGTAATGTGGGAAATACAGAGGGCTAAGGATGGAAGGGCTCTCCAGGTGTTTTGCAAGAATTAACGTCCTAAAGGATAGCAAGAAGAAAGTAATGTGGAGAGGATGACAGGGCATAGCATCGGCGAAAATTATCCCCATTGCCCTGGTGGTAGAATACGTAAGTGTTTAATGATTGAGAACTACATTCCACCAAAATACGGATTCCAGTGCGATGGGAAACGTGTGTCCTAGATGTTGGAGGTATCTTCAAGGGAGAAGTTGTGTGTCACTGCAGTAGAAGTATATCCCTCATTTCGAGGGTTCATGAAAGAATTTGAGTGAATATATAAGACTAGCCTTTGGTCCTACAAGAGTAAAATTGCAGCAGCTTTTTCCTATGGTGAGGAAACCTGGAAATAGGCCATTTTTCAAGAAAAAAAAAAATGAATTGGGGGTTGCATGGCCTATTTTCTCTAAATTTTTTAAAGGACAGGACTGCCTGAAGTTGTGGAGACCATGAGTTGGGAGACATGAGGAGAGTTAAGTATTTAATTGCAGAAAACAACCTTCTAGCCTGGGCAACCAGTGGGATCCTGACTATAATAATACAAAAATTAGCTGGGTTTAGTGGCATGCTTGTATGCCCAGCTACTTGGAAGTCTAAGGCAGGAGGATCACTTGAACCCAGGAGTTCAAGGCTGCAGTGAGCCATGATTATGCCACTGCCCTCCAGCCTGGGCAACAGAGCAAGATTCTGCCTCAAAAAAAAAGCAAAACAGGCTGGGCGCAGTGGCTCACGCCTGTAATCCCAACACTTTGGTAGGCCGAGGCAAGTGGATCACCAGAGGTCAGCAGTTCGAGACCAGCCTGGCCAACATAGTGAAACCCTGTTTCTACTAAAAATACAAAAATTAGCTGGGCATGGTGGCACACACCTGTAGTCCCAGCTACTTGGGAGGCTGAGGCAGGAGAACCGCTTGAACCCGAGAGGTGGAGGTTGCAGTGAGCTGAGATCGCGCCATTGCACTCCAGCCTGGGCGACAGAGCAAGATCGTCTCAAAAAAAAAAAAAAAAGCAAAATCAAACAAAAAAGGGCCCTCAGTCTCAGAACCCTAGGCCAAGGTTGCCCTCCACCCCCGCGTCTATAAGAGTTAGTCTGTTGACTCTGCTTTAGCAGTTCAGAAAGGAGGGAAAAGATCATCTGCCCCTCCCAGTTAGTCATAGCATATTCAGGCACTCCCTAGTTATCTAGTTACATTTGTTTGTTGTCACTTTGGAAAGTTTATGTCCCAGATCACATTTTTGGCTTCTGCTACAAATCCTTTTGAGTCATAACAGAGATTATTAAATAAAGTTAAGGTTTGTTTTCTACATCTCAAACTGACCTTTCAGACTTTGAAAATCAAAATGCTTTTTTTTCCAGATAAATAGAGCTTTTTTAGAAATACAGCTTTTAAGCCGGATGTAGTGGCATGTACCTATGGTCCCAGCTAATCAGAAGACTAAGGCAGGAGGATCACTTGAGCCCAGAAGTTCAAGTCCAGCTTAGGCAACATAGTGAGACCCTGTCTCTAAAAATTAAAATAATAATAATTATTATTTTAAAAACTAGGCTGAGTGTGGTGGTTCACACCTGTAATCCCAGCACTTTGGGAGGCCAAGGCAAGTGTATCGCTTGAAGTCAGGAATTCAAGACCAGCCGCCTGGCCAACATGGCGAAACCCAGTCTCTACTGAAAATACAAAAATTAGCTGGTCATGGTAGTACACACCTGTAATCCTAGCTACTCGGGAGTCTGAGGCTAGAGAATCCCTTGAACCCTGGAGGTGGAGGTTGCAGTGAGCCCCGAGATGGGCGCCACCGTACTCCATCCTGGGCAACAGAGTGAGACTTCCTCTCAAAATAAATAAATAAATAAATACAAACCATTATTGCCAGATGCAGTGGCTCACACCTGTATCTGCACTTTGGGAGGCGTAGGCAGGTGGATTGCTTCCGCTCAGGAGTTCGAGACCAGCCTGGGCAACATGGTGAAACCCCATCTCTTAAAAAAAAAAATACAAAAATTAGCCGGGCGTGGTGGCACGCACCTGCAATTCCAGCTACTTGGGAGACTGAGGTGGGAGGATCACGTGAGCCCCAGGAAAGTCATAATCATGCCATTACACTCCAGCCTGGGCGACAGAGTAAAACCCTGTATCAGAAAAACAAAAACAAAAAAAACCTGCTATAAGCTCAGAAATGTTTTAAGAGGAAGTTAAAACTCACCCCAAATCCCACATGGAGATGAGAATCTGACTACTTCTGTCTCTCCTAGTTTCGGAGCAACATCCCCTGTCACCTGGTTGATATCTCTTGCGGATTACCCTGCGGTGCCACGCTACCATGTGGGATGCACAAATGTCAGAGACTGTGTCACAAAGGGGAGTGTCTTGTGGATGAGGCCTGCAAGCAGCCCTGCACCACCCCCAGAGCTGACTGTGGTCACCCGTGTATGGCACCCTGCCATACCAGCTCACCCTGCCCTGTGACTGCTTGTAAAGCCAAGGTGGGTATTTCTGGCCACAGATGGAGCATTGACTGTGGTTCTGAGGCTACTAGTGAGTCCCGAACTGTCTACAGTAGCCCCTGGGCATGCATCTTAATCAGGGGTCATTGGTTGCCAAAAACCACAAGTTAGAGAAAGGTAGAGTAAGTCACACAGGTTTCTGCCTGCCAAACTTGGTGTGGCCTTTTGATTCAGCAGGTACCCGCTGCCACCAGACTAGAGTCTGTGTCTCCCTTGGATCAGATTCTCAATAGACACTGATTGTTTACTCCATTTATTTAATAAATGTATAAATGTGTTTTGTGCAAGACGTAGTATGAGGTGCTAGGGATAAATTGGTGAACAAGAGACACATGGTTCCTCACTACCTGATGGGACAGATATTCAATTATTGCTTAGATAACTAACTATGGCTGTGGTGTCATGAGGGAGTAGTTTAAGCCTTGTGGAGGGTGCTATGAGAGCAGGTAAATGGGAGGTTTAGCCTGGTCTAAAGGATCAAGTGTGGCCACCTTGAGGTGGAGTTGGCTAGGCCACAGTTGAGCCTAGGGCAAGCGTCTGTCTCTGATGGTAAAAACTTCATCCCAGGCCTGCCCCTTCAGCCAGGATGAAGAGCAGAGGTGGTTTCCAAAAGGGGGCGTTGTGGATGGGGCACTTCTAGCATGTCAGCAACTGTGTCAGTTTGCATGTGTGGTTAGCTTCTTCCAGCTTGGAGAGTGGCCACCCGCTGACTCTCTAGTCTCTGCTATGGTTTGAGAGGATTTAAGAGTGAAAACTGCTTTATTCACATGGTTCCAGTGCGCTAAAAGTCGTTCCATGTCATCTGACTTCAGGTAGAGCTACAGTGTGAATGTGGACGAAGAAAAGAGATGGTGATTTGCTCTGAAGCATCTAGTACTTATCAAAGGTTAGTGTTACTTAAATGTTAACAACTGGTGACCTAGGTGAAACAGATACATGTGTTTTGTTTTGTTTTTAAAGCTAATCAAGTGAATCAGTGGGAGTGGAGAAGAAACAACTCTGTAACTGGTTGTGATCAGTTGTAAACACCACTGCACAGATACATGTGTTTATCATAGTATCCTTGCACCTTTTCTAAAAGCTGGAAAGGTTTTTTTGTTTGTTTTGTTTTGTTTTATTGAGAGGGGTCTAGCCCTGTTTCCCAGGCTGGTCTCCTACCTCGGCCCCTCAAAGTGCTGGGATCACAGGAGTGAGCCACCACACCTGGCTAGAAAGTTTCTTACATACATTTTTAAGAATCTAGTTTCTCTAGTTCAAAGAAAAAGTGCTGCTTTATGTACCTTTTCTTCCCTAACTTTGGTGTGTAAAATAACTTAAATTTTTCCGCTTCCTCCTTCCTCTTTCTCTTTTTCTCTCTTTTGGTCGTATTACATTGTGAGATAAGAAGGGAAGATGTCCTGAAGTTAGGTGAATTGCTTTGACATCCCACCATTTGTCATTGGCACAGCCAGGGCTAAGCCCTGTGCCCTTCTGGTGTGAGAGTTTCTTTTTTTTTTTTTTTTTGAGACCGAGTCTCGCTCTGTCACCCAGGCTGTAGTGCAGTGGCCAGATCTCAGCTCACTGCAAGCTCTGCCTCCTGGGTTCACGCCATTCTCCTGCCTCAACCTCCCAAGTAGCTGGGACTACAGGCGCCTGCCACTTCGCCCGGCTAGTTTTTTGTATTTTTTAGCAGAGATGGGGTTTCACCGTGTTAGCCAGGATGGTCTCGATCTCTTGACCTCGTGATCCGCCCGTCTTGGCCTCCCAAAGTGCTGGGATTACAGGCTTGAGCCACCACATCCAGCCAGTGTGAGGGTTTCTAATTGTTCTGTGAGGTATCTCTGCAGCTTCCTGAAGTCTTGGGACCTGTGTAGCCATATAGGGATCTGAGTGCTGAGATGGAGATGTTAGAGAATGAATGGTTTTATATATATGTATAATATATAAGATATATTATAATTTATATATATTTTATATATATCTGGTTAGATGGGGGGAGGTGCCATGGATATAGGACTTTAAGAGGATGCACACATCAGATTGGCTGTGTTTGAATACCTACTAAGTGCCAAGTGTTGCTCTAGGGAATACTGAGGGTTTGAGTCACCTCATCACTTCCCAGGTAGCTGCTTTGAATATAATTGAGGAGATATGACATAGATATGTCGGTAGTTCATAGTAGCCGGGCTTCCAAGACCACACCAGTTTTCATGTGATAGATTTGCTTTTTTTTTTGAAATGGAGTTTCACTCTTGTTGCCCAGGCTAGAGTGCAGTGGGGTGATCTCGGCTCACTGCAACCTCCACCTCCCAGGTTCAAGTGATTCTCCTGCCTCAGCCTCCTGAGTAGCAGGGATCACAGGAGCCTGCTACCATGCCCGGCTAATTTTTTGTATTTTTAGTAGAGATGGGGTTTCACCATATTGGCCAGGCTGGTCTTGAACTCCTGACTTCAGGTGAGCCACCTGCCTCAGTTTCCCAAAGTGCTGGAATTACAGGTGTGAGCCACCACACCCGGCCTAGATTTGCTTTTAAAGAGGTCTTCTGTATCCCAAGTATAAGGAGGTTCTTGTGAAACTGCAATGCCTCTTTTTCCCTTTCTTTTTTATATTTCAGAATAGCTGCAATTTCCATAGCCTCTAAGATAACAGACATGCAACTTGGAGGTTCAGTGGAGATCAGCAAGTTAATTACCAAAAAGGAAGTTCATCAAGCCAGGTAGTTTTTAAAATGCATATATGTGCCTTCTTTCTTCAGTTAGACTTCAACTAGAGGGCAGGGATTATTCATTTATCTCAGTACTTCATAGTAGAACCTTGCATACATAATAAGTATTCAATAGACAATTTGATGTTGAGACATCCGTTCCATCCCCAATGCATCCTACTCAGGAGATAGCTAAGACTAGAGGAGACTTTTCCAGGCCTCACAGTAACCAAAGGAAGCAGAGACCTATGTGTGTTTAGCTTAACCCATGTGAGAATAGAGAACCCAGAGTGGTGACTGTCTCTGGAGTGGGAGATTGGGCTGTTAAGAGGGGCACCTGTGGAGCATTTGGGGCTGAGCAGCCAGGGAACACTCTGAGGCCACTGGAGGACTCCTAGGCCCCATAACAGAGAGGCCATCCCACCTGTCCTTGAGAGAGACCTCATCCAGCCATCCCTGGATTGGGGTCCGTGGGGAAATGATATTTCTAGGGCAAGGGTACTAATGGAAACTGAAGAGCAGGTGGCCTCACAGGCTTCCTGGCCTGAGGGAATGTTCTTTGCCTAGAGTCAGCTGTGCTTCCAGGTTGACTGAGACTTTCTTTTCTTGCTGGATAGGAGCTGTACAGCCAGTACTCTGACTTTATTTTTTTTTTCATTTGCTTATCCAGGCTGGAGTGTGATGAGGAGTGTTCAGCCTTGGAAAGGAAAAAGTAAGTAGTTTCAGTTGCTTTTTAAATCTCCTTGCCCTTGAGCTCTGTGAAATTAATGGAAGGGAGCAACCCTTCAAACATCAGACATTCACTCAGCACTGCGCTGCGTCTTTTACTGTTATCAAAGAGCAAGAGAAATGCCGCTACCAAGAATTGAATTGTCTTAAGGATAATCACTGAGGTGATTTCAGTATATTGAGAAACATGAGCTGTGTAGTTTTGGGCATGATAGAAACATCATACCACAGCATACTTGTTCAGGGACTGGCCAACTTCCTGACTCATTGTTTAAAACAATGTTTAGTGAACTTTTCATTGAAGTTTAGCATACATAGTGAAGATTGGAAGTGTGCAGATCAGTGAATCGTCACTAAATGAATACAGTTGTGTAATTAAGCACTCAGGTGAAAAGATAATTACCAGAACTGTCCCTTATACTCTACATAAACGTAAAACCTCTATCCTAACTTCTCTTTAGATTAGTTTTTGAACTTTATGTAGGTGATGAAATCATGTAGTTTGTATTATTTTTGTCTGGCTTCTTTCATTACTTTTTTGTGACATTCACTCCTGTTGTTGCATGTAGCAATGCTTTATTCATTTTTATTCCTGCATGATTTTTTTTGTATTACTATTCATTTACCCATTCTACTGTTAATGGATATCTTTGTATTAAGTATTAGACTATTACAAATAAAGCTGTTAAGAATTTTTTGTTTTTTGAGGTGGAGTTTTGCTCTTATCGCCCAGGCAGGAGTGCAATGGCATGATCTTGGCTCACTGCCACCTCTGCCTCCCAGATTCAAGCGATTCTCTTGCCTTAGCCTTCAGAGTAGCTGGCATTACAGGCGCGCACCACCATGCCTGGCTGATTTTTGTGCTTTTTTTTTTTTTTAAGACGAAGTCTCGCTCTCTCTCCCAGGCTGGAGTGCAGTGGCGCAATCTCGGCTCATTGCAAGCTCTGCCTCCCAGGTTCACACCATTCTCCTGCCTCAGCCTCCCAAGTAGCTGGGACCACAGACGCCTGCCACCACACCTGGCTAATTTTTTGTATTTTTAGTAGAGACAGGGTTTCACCGTGTTGGCCAGGATGGTCTCCATCTCCTGACCTCATGATCCATCCACCTCAGCCTCCCAAAGTGCTGGGATTACAGGCATGGGCCACTGCACCCGGCCTGATTTTTATATTTTTAGTAGAAATAGAGTTTCACCATGTTGGCCAGGCTGGTCTCAAACTCCTGACCTCAGGTGATCCACCTGCCTCCACCTCCCAAAGTGTTGGGATTACAAGCCACCACACCTGGCCCAGAACATTCTTAAACTTGCTTTGCTCTATATTTCTGTACATTTCTGTTGGATATAAGCCAGAAGTAGAATTGCTGATTAATAGGGTTTACGTATGTTCAGCTTTAGTAGATTCTGCCAGTGTCCAAAGTGGTTGTACCAAATTACACTCCCACCAGCAAAGGATAATTCCCATTGCTGTACATTTTTGTCAGCACTTAGAATTGTCAGTCTTTTTAATTTTAGCAATTTTGTAGATGTGTATAACAAGATGTCACTGAGCTTTTAATTTCTTTTTTCCTGATGACTTAAGAGATTGAGCACCTTTCTTATAGTTACTGGCCATTGGATAGCCTCATTTTTGAAGTGCCTATACAAGTCCTTTGCTTTTTTGTGCTCTTTTGTATTGATTAGTAGGAATTATTTATGTATTCTGAATATGAGTCCTTTGTTGGCTTTCTGTATACATTGTGAGTACTTTGTTGTACTCTGTACCTTCATTTTTTACTCTCTTGATACCTTTTTTTTATCCCAGAAGCTAAAGAACCCTTGATGTCTTGATAAACAGAAATTTTTAATGTTAATATTGTCCAGTTTATTTGAGTTTCTTAATAAGCACTTTTCATGTCCTATTTAGAAAAATTTGTCATCCTGAGGCCATGATGATATTCTGTTACTATCTAGAAAGTGTATTATTTTACCTTTCACGTTTTAAATCTACAGTTGACCTGTACTGATTTTTTTGAGTATGGATAAGGAGAGTTTACAATTCAGCTTTTTTCCATGGGAATATCCATTTGACAAGTACCAAGATTGTCCTTTTCCCAGCACTCTGCAGTGCCACCTCTGTCATAAATCACCTATAAGCCTGGGCAACTTGCAAAACCTCATCTCTACAAAAAATAAAACAAAATTAGCCAGGTGTGGTGGTACATACCTGTAGTCCCAGCTACTTGGGAGGCTGAGGTGGGAGGATTGCTTGAACCTGCGAGGCTGAGGCTACAGTGAGCCATGATCACCAGCCTGGACTATACTCTTGGTGACAGAGTGAAACCCTGTCTCAAAAAACAAAAACAAAAATAGGCTGGGCACGGTGGCTCATGCCTGTAATCCCAGCACTTTGGGAGGCTGAGGTGGGTGGATCACGAGGTCAGGAGATCGAGACCATCCTGGTTAACACCATGAAACCCCGTCTCTACTAAAAAATACAAAAAATTAGCCGGGCATGGTGGCAGGCGCCTGTAGTCCCAGCTACTCGGGAGGCTGAGTCAGGAGAATGGTGTGAACCCAGGAGGCAGAGCTTGCAGTGAGCCGAGATCATGCCACTGCACTCCAGCGTGGGTGACAGTGTGAGACTCTGTGTCAAAAAAAAAAAAAAAATACATAAATAAAAATATATCAAATATATGTATGTGAGTCTATTTCTGAGCTCATCGTGTTCAACTGCACTAGTATCACACTGTCTTAATTACTGTGCCTTTATAACAAGTCTTAATACCTGGTAGTATATATCCTTAACCATGACTCCTCTTCAATATTGTCTTTGATTATTCTTTATTCTTAGCCCTTTACATTTCAACTTAATGTCTTTTTCATTTATTTATTTATTTATTGAGATAGGATCTTGCTCTGTCACCCGTGCTGGAATGTAATGGCACAATCATAGTTCACTGCACCCTTGAACTCCTGGGCTCAAGGGATCCTCGTGCCTCAGCCTCCAAAATAGGTGAACTATAGGCACACACACCACTACGACTGGCTAAGTTTTTCTTTTTTTTTTTTTTGTAAACATGGGGTTTTGCTATGTTGACCAGGATGGTCTCAAACTTCTAGCTCAAGCAAACCTCCTACCTTGGTCCCCCAAAGTGCTGGGATTATAAGCATGAGCTACTGCACCCAGCCCATATCCACTTATATTTCACAATTGACTTCTTATAATATATACCCAGGAAACCTGCTGGGATTTTGATTGAGTTGTTATTTAACTTGTAGGTCAATTTGCAATGCTTACAGTATTGAATTTTCTAATCCATGAGGAGGGTGTATTCTTGCATTTCATGTCTTCTTTGATTTCTCTCAATTATACTTCATGTTTTGTATATATAGATTTTGTGTTCTGTTAGTAGATTTGTTTCTTGATTTTTGATGCTGCTATAGATGGGTTTTTACCTTGTATTACTTGTAATTTTTTTTTTTTTTTTTTTTTTTTTGAGACGGAGTCTCGCTCTGTCACCCAGGCTGGAGTGCAGTGGCACGATCTCGGCTCACTGCAAGCTCCACCTCCCAGGTTCACGCCATCCTCCTGCCTCAGCCTCCCAAGTAACTAGGACTACAGGTGCCCGCCACCACACCCGGCTAATTTTTTGTATTTTTAGTAGAGACGGGATTTCACCATGTTAGCCAGGATCTCAATCTCCTGACCTCATGATCCACCCACCTCGGCCTCCCAAAGTGCTGGGATTACAGGTGTGAGCCACCACGCCTGGCCAACTTTTAATTTTTTTTAAATTATTATTATGTAATGTGACAAGGGTTTTGTTTATTTTGTTTTTGACCAGGTTGACATCCTCAAGAAAAAAATGCAAATTACAAGGCCTTCATTTTAAAGCAAATGCTCATTTTAGAAATGTGTTACAGAAGATGTTTATATGCTTCAGCAGGCATAAAAATACATCACAGATAAGGCAGAAAAAATTCTATGAATGGCTGGACTTTTTTTTTTTTTTTTTGATACAGCGTCTCACTCTGTCTCCCAGGCTGGAATGCAATGGCGCAATTACAGCTCACTGCAGCCTCTACCTCCTGGGTTCAAGTGATCCTCCCACCTCACCTCCCAAGTAGCTGGAACTGCAGGTGCATGCCACCACACCCAGCTAATAATTTTTAGATTTTTTGTACCACATCCAGCTAATTTTTTTGTTTTTTTGTTTTTTTGTAGAGATGGCATCTCACTATTTTGGCCAGGCTGGTCTCACATTCCTGGGCTCAAGCAATCCTCCTGCCTCAGCCTTCCAAAGTGCTGGGTTTACAGGTGTGAGCCACCGCACCCGGCCTAAATTGGTATTTTCTAATTGCTTGTTACTGGTATTTAGAAATACAGTTGATATTTATTGACTTATTTAGCAACCTTACTAAATTCACTTATTTCTGATATTGTAGATTCTTTTGGATTTTGCATATATACAATCATGTCTTCTAATGATAGTAATTTAATTTCAATTGCTGTTTTTTCTTTTCTTTTTTCTTTTATCTTTTTTCCTTCTTTCCAATTCTTAACTTTTATTTCTTCTTCTTACGTTGTTGTACTGGCTAGGGCCTTCAGTATATTGTTGAATGGAAGGTGGTAATAATAGATATTCCTTGGCCGGGCATGGTGGCTCATGCCTGTAATCCCAGCACTTTGGGAGGCTGAGGCGGGCGGACCACTTGAGGTCAAGAGTTGGAGACCAGCCTGGCCAACATGGTGAAACCCTGTCTCTACTGAAAATACAAAAATTGACAGGCGTGGTAGCGGACACCTGTGGTCCCAGCTGCTGAGGAGACTGAGGCAAGAGAATTGCTTGAATCTGGGAGGGAGAGGTTGCAGTGAGCCGAGATCACGCCACCACACTCCAGCCTAGGCAACAGAGCAAGACTGAGTCTCACAAAAAAATAGATAGATAGATAGATAGATAGATAGATAGATAGATAGATAGATAGATATTCCTGACTAATCCTCCATCTCTTGGGGAAAACTTTAAGTATTTCACCATTAAATATGATGTCAGCAGTAAGTTATTTGAGGATACGCTATCAGGTCAAGAGGCATTTATTCAACGACTGGCAAACTTTCTGATTCTAGCAAAGATTAATTAAATTGAATAGCCCTGCAAAATGCTAATAATTGAAGAATTTAGGTGAAGGGTATACAGAAGTTTATTGTAATATTATCATAACTTGTCCTTGAAATTTAAGATAAAATGTTAGACAAATGCAGACAAAGTTTAGCCCTATTTTACCTTGAAGTTTGACTTTCAACAATTTTAATAGTACCTCTTTACGTATTGTGTAGAGGTAATATGATGACTAGTAGTGCTGTCCAAATTTTCCTTGGTTTGACCCTTACAATAACTTTGTAGTGAGTGCTGTTCAAAACCCTTGCCCTTTAGGAACCATCAGTCAGTGTTCTCAGCTGCAGAATGTAAATTAGGAGTCCTAGGTATTCAGAAATGCTATAGTGAATACACAGAAGGGTCTCCAAACATGGAAATATACTTTTGATGGTTGAAAGACATTTTGTATACTAGTTAGAGCCAGAGATCTAGAGTCAGATTGTCTGGATTTGAATCCTAGCTTCACAAATCACTTAGCTGTGAGACCTTGGGAAAGTCACATATTGTCTGAAAGCCTTAGGTTTCTTAAAAATCTAGAAATGATGACAATAACAGTATTTACCTTCCAGAGTTGTTGTGAGGATTAATACATTAAAATTAAAAATGATACTCATAAAGCTCTTGGCACAAGAGCTTGGCACATAGTAGGTACTCAGTAAATGTTATTGATTAAAACTAGGTATTTTTGAAAGCCTTTCGAATTTCTCCTCAATCTTGGTGATGACATAATGACCCTTACTATATAGATTCTTTCATAAATACACACAATCCAAAGAGAAAAAAAATGCAAATTTAAAGAAAATTCCGCCTAAAGTTGTATCTATTTATACACACACACATATACACACATACACCTGTGCATATATGTATGTGTGTATGCATGTGTTTATATCTCTATTGTAGAAATAAAAAACTAGCAGGCCAAATTCAGCCCACAGACAGGTTTTATAGGTGTTTAAATTTGTATTAGTGGCCAACTAACCAAAACATCAAAAGATCTTCCCCTAGAAATTCTCATGAAAATTTGAAAAGTAAGCCTCTTTTGAAAAATTGGAAGCCTAGCAATGTGAACCAGATTATTGTGGGCACTAAGCTTGTAAGTGACTCCTGGTACAGTGTAAATGAAAATTGTACTAAGTGCTAAGCTGAAATCTATCTTTAAAAAAATAAAATAACTGAGTGTTGGTGAGGTGCCATGAGATTCAGACACTGATGGCTAGGGCACAAAGTGGCAATTCTGGAGACCACTTACTCCACATTGATCAAGAGTCTTATGTCCACTCTATTTACCCCACAACTGGAAACATTTTCAAAGCTTTTTGCACAGAGATATTAATTGTGTCCTATATAATATTGAGAAACTGGGGAACTGTTAAAGTTCCACTAAATGGAAAATGATTAAAATATGGGATATACATAATTAGAAGACTGTGAGCTATGAAAACAGTTAAGTGTGAAAACAAAATAATAATATGAGAAATGCTAACAAGATAATGCTGGGGAGAGGCAAAGAAACAAAGTTTTTTAATTTTTTTATTAAATAAAAATGGTATATATTTATGGTAATACAGCATGATGTGTATGTATAGTATACATTGTGGAATGACTAAATAAAGCTAATTAGCATATGCATTACCTCACATTCTTATTTTTTTGGGGGGATGAGACAATTTTGTATATAATAATGGCAGCTACTTAAAATTATAGAGAAAGACTGGGCACAGTGGCCCACACCTGTAATCCCAGCACTTTGGGAGGCCGAGGCGGACGGATCACCTGAGGTCAGGAGTTTAAGACCAGCCTGGCCAACATGTTGAAACCCCATCTCTACTGAAAATACAAAAATTAGCTGGGCATGGTTGCGGGCGCCTGTAATTCCAGCTATTCGGGAGACTGAGGCAGGAGAATCACTTGAATCCGGGAGGCGGAGGTTGCAGTGAGCGAAGATCGCACCATTGTACTCCAGCCTGGGCAACAAGAGCAAGACTCTATCTCCAAAAATATATACATATATATACACACATAGAGAAAAATGTTATAGTGAAAAAAGGGGCCGGGCACAGCGGCTCATGCCCATAATCCCAGCATTTGGGTGGCTGAGGCCGGCAGATCACTTGAGCTCTGGAGTTCAAGACCAGCCTGGGCAACATAGCAAAACCCTGTCTCTACAAAAAATACAAAAATTAGCCAGGCATGGTGGCACACTTATAGTTCTAGCTACTGGAGAGCTTGAGGTGGGAGGACGGCTTAAGCCCAGAAATTTATAGTGAGCTGAGATCATACCACTGCACTCCAGCCTGGGTGACAAGAGCCAGACCCAGCCTCAAAAAAACAATTAGAAAAAAGGGAACACTTATACACTCTTGGTGGGATTATAAATTAGTACAGCCACTACGGAAAATAGTATGGAATTTCCTCACATTGAAAATAGAACTACCGGCCGGGCGCGGTGGCTCAAGCCTGTAATCCCAGCACTTTGGGAGGCCAAGACGGGCGGATCACGAGGTCAGGAGATCGAGACCATCCTGGCTAACACGGTGAAACCCCGTCTCTACTAAAAAAAAAATACAAAAAAACTAGCCGGGCGAGGTGGCGGGCGCCTGTAGTCCCAGCTACTCCGGAGGCTGAGGCAGGAGAATGGCGTAAACCCAGGAGGCGGAGCTTGCAGTGAGCTGAGATCTGGCCACTGCACTCCAGCCTGGGTGACAGAGCGAGACTCCGTCTCAAAAAAAAAAAAATAGAACTACCATATGATCCAACAATCCTATTCCTTGGTATCTGTACAGAGGAAATCAAATCTGTAGAGATACCTATACTCTCACATTTGTTGCAGCACTATTTACAATAGCCAAGATATGAAATCAACTCAAGTGGCCAATATGGCTGAATGGATAAAGAAAATGGGTATATATACAGAATGGAATACTCTTCCTTCGGCCATAAAAAAAATGAAACCCTCTCATTTGCAGCAACATGGGATGAACCTGGAGGACATCATGTTAAGTGAAATAAACCAGACACAGAAAGACAGATACCATATGATCTCATTCATATGTAGAATATTTTTTAAAAATTAATATAGAAGCAGAGAGTAGAACAGTGGTTATCTGACTGAGAAGAGGGATGGGGTGGAAAGGGGAGGATGAGGAGAGATTGGTCAGTGGATACAAAGTTACAAATAGATGATAGTAATAAGTTCCAGTGTATGTTTTTTTGTTGTTGTTTTTGTTTTTTTGAGGAGTTTTGCTCTTGTTGCCCAGGCTGGAGTGCAATGGCTCAGCGCACTGCAACCTCCACCTCCCGAGTTCAAGTGATTCTCCTGCCTCAGCCTCCCGAGTAGCTGGGATTACAGGCATGCACCACACGCCTGACTAATTTTTGTATTTTTAAGTAGAGACGAGGTTTCTCCATATTGGTCAGGCTGGTCTCGAACTCCCGACTTCAGGTGATCCGCCTGCCTTGGCCTCCCAAAGTGCTGGGATTACAGTCATGAGCCACCGCACCTGGCCTAAGTTCTGGTGTTCTGTTGCACACTGGGGTGATGACAGTTAACAGTAAGGTATAGTATATTTACAAAATAGCTAGAAAAGAGGCTTCTGTATATTCTCACCACAAAGAAATAATAAGGTGATGGATATGCCTAATACACTGATTTGGTCATTTTACAGCATAGTATATATGTACCGAAACGTCAAACTGTGCTTCATAAATATGAAGCAATAACAATTGGTCAATAAAAGTAAAATAATAAAGAAATGTATTATTTATTATTATTATTATTATTTTAGACAGAGTCTTGCTGTGTTACCCTGGAGCACAGTGGCGCAATCTCGGCTCACCACAACCTCTTTCTCCTGGGTTCAAGAGATTCTCATGCCTCAGCCTCCTAGCAACTAGGATTACAGGCATGCGCCACCACACCAGCTAAATTTTGTATTTTTAGGAGAAACGGGGTTTCACCATGTTGGCCAGGCTGGTCTCGAACTCCTGGCCTCAAGTGATCCACCTACCTTGGCCTCCCAAAGTCCTAGGATTACAGGTGTGAGCCACTGCACCCAGCCAAGAAATGTATAAAAATGACGTGCATATGTTAATGGAATTCTTTACTTTTCAGATTTCTATATTTATTTTAACATTTGTATGTCTATTTTGTGTACTTTATCTTTAAACTAAGCCTCAGAGAAAGTCATCCCTCATTGACCATTCTCAGACCATCCTACACCTGCAAAATCCTCTTCCACAAATAATCTAAGTCCTCAGTATTCAGCCTATGACTTACTCAGATCCTTATAGATCTGTTTTGTTTACCTTCTTTTATGAATACCACCTCATATCCCAAGTTGTTGTTATTCTTTCCTTAATCAGTTTACTGAAATAGAGATAAATAATGCATAAAGAATTTAGGATATAGTAGGCACTCGGTGTTACTGTAAGATAGTTTCCCTCCCACTCCTTTTATTTGCATACCTCTCTCTCCCTTTCAGGAGATTAGCAGAGGCGTTTCATATCAGTGAGGATTCCGATCCTTTCAATATACGTTCTTCAGGGTCAAAATTCAGTGATAGTTTGAAAGAAGATGCCAGGTATGTAACTTGTTCCCTGCTTTCTTAATTGTGGCTTGTCAGAGGGTTTGGTCTTTTGAGATGTCGTAACTAATATGTGCTCCTCCTGTGATTAAGCCAGTTCAAGTTTGTTTGTTTATCTATTGTAAAAGATTACATGCTGTTTAATAAATATCCTTCTCTTGGTTTTTCGAAACTGTCCCCTTAAAGAACTGAACTTGGGGTAGGTTTGAGGTAAGAGTTTTGGTGGGGCGGTGCTAAGAGTTTGGGCCTCCAAAGGGCTAGACTAGACTAAATTGGAGGATCTCTGGGCTTCATTCCACCTCTGTCCACCTGAGTCTCACATTTGCACGAGTTCTCACTTGGAGCTGTAACAGCTCTTATTTTTCTCCTGGAGTCCCTGGCCCTCCAGTGGCTATTTCTCCTTTCATCTTCTCATTTCTTACATTTTTCTCTTTTGTTCTTTCTTCCATCACAGTCATCCTTCTGTTTTCTGACAATTCCTAATCTCTGCAGTTTTTCTGCCAGCATTGTCTATTGTCTACACTTTACAGGGAGAGGATGGGTGAAAGGGGTTCTCAGAAGGGCAGGGACAGACAAAATTAACTGCGGTGATTTCTCATTTCAGGAAGGACTTAAAGTTTGTCAGTGACGTTGAGAAGGAAATGGAAACCCTCGTGGAGGCCGTGAATAAGGTTGAAGTGGAAACATCCCACTGGACATTTCTCTAAGGCCAGCTTGATGGAAAAAAAAAAAAAAAAATCAAGTCCTGGAAACACTGTCAACCCAGAGTAGTTGTAGGAAAAAGTCACAACTTCTTCAAGGATCCTTATCTTTCTCAAAACACAGCCATTATACCATCTGTGGAAGCCTGTCCTGGTTCAGGACAGTTGACTGCAGAAAAGATCTACAGTCGGCCAGGCGCAGTGTCTCAGGCCTGTAATCCCAGCACTTTGGGAGGCCGAGGCGGGCAGATCACCTGAGGTCAGGAGTTCTAGATCAGCCTGGCCAACGTGACGAAACCCCATCTCTACTAAAAATATAAAAATTAGCTGGGTGTGGGCCGGGCGCGGTGGCTCAAGCCTGTAATCCCAGCACTTTGGGAGGCCGAGACGGGCGGATCAGGAGATCAGGAGATCGAGACCATCTTGGCTAACACGGTGAAACCCCGTCTCTACTAAAAAATACAAAAAACTAGCTGGGCAAGGTGGCGGGCGCCTGTAGTCCCAGCTACTTGGGAGGCTGAGGCAGGAGAATGGCGTGAACCGGGGAGGCGGAGCTTGCAGTGAGCTGAGATCCTGCCACTGCACTCCAGCCTGGGCGACAGAGTGAGACTCCGTCTCAGAAAAAAAAAAAAAAAAAAAAATTAGCTGGATGTGGTGGCGGGCACCTGTTATCCCAGCTACTTGCAAGGCTGAGGCAGGAGAATTCCTTGAACCCAGGAGGTGAAGGTTGCTGTGAGCGGAGATTCTGCCACTGCACTCCAGCCTGGGCAACAAGAGTGAAACTCCTTCTCAAAAAAAAAAAAAAGGAAAAAGAAAGAAAGAAAAGATCTGCAGTCAGCTGTCAGTAAAGGCCAGGCATGGTGGCGCACACCTGTAATCTCAGCACTTTGGGAGGCTGAGGCAGCAGGCGGATCACTTGAGTCCAGGAGTTCGCAACCAGCCTGGGCAACATGGCAAAACCCTGTCGCTACAAAAAATAAAAAATTAGCCAGGGCCGGGCGCGGTGGCTCAAGCCTGTAATCCCAGCACTTTGGGAGGCCGAGACGGGCGGATCACGAGGTCAGGAGATCGAGACCATCCTGGCTAACACAGTGAAACCCCATCTCTACTAAAAAATACAAAAAACTAGCCGGGCGAGGTGGCGGGCACCTGTAGTCCCAGCTACTCAGGAGGCTGAGGCAGGAGAATGGCGTAAACCCGGGAGGCGGAGCTTGCAGTGAGCCGAGATCCGGCCACTGCACTCCAGCCTGGGCGACAGAGCGAGACTCTGCCTCAAAAAAAAAAAAAAAAAAAAAAATTAGCCAGGTGTGGTGGTGCACACCTGTACTCCCAAGCTACTCAGGGTGCTGAGGAAGGAGGATTGCTTAAGCCCGGGAGGTCAAGGCTGCAGTAAGCTGAGGTAGAGTCACTGTACTCCAGCTTGAGATCCTGTCTCAAAAAAAAAAAAAAGAAAAGAAAAGAAAAGAAAAATACTGGCTAAATGCCTACGAATGGATGAAGAAACTCTGGGTGAGAGGTCTCAATAGTGATAGTTGAGTGACTGTGTGGGACACTTAGGAAGACACTCTAGCCCCTCAGATCTTTGAAGGGCTATTGTATGCTAGGAAAGCCCACTGATTCTTTATATTCTAAAGGCAGGAATGTCCCCTTTGGGAAGGATAAAAGTTGTATGACTATAGCCGGAGAGCAGTGGGATAGACTTCTTCAGAAGAGGGAGACCCCTGTCCTAGAGGCAGCCAGGGATGTCACGGAGGTAGCTTTAAGTGAAAAAGTCTTGAGTTTAGTCAGAAGCCCCCAGTGCTGCATTGGCTCCCTCCCTCTTCCATCAGAGGGGACTGTGAGTAAGGATGAGATAGCTGCTTTAGCCCCTGTGTCTAATGCTGGTGGTTTTCCTTCCCAGTCTCATTACCCTCTTCCCATTCCCCTCCTTTCCTTCCTTCTGTTACCACTTCCCAGCAGAATACTAACATGAAGGAGAAAATGGAGTGCATTGTTCCTCTCCTAATTAAGAAACCTGAACAGATGTGTTTCTCTGCTTGTGTGTCTGTATCTGAATACTCATGATTTTTAAAGTAGAACATACTTTTAAAGGAAATATTATTTTCTTGTTTTGTAAGTCTTTATTTAGTTATTTTTGGGGAATATCACCCACTCCCCCGTGATGGAACCTGTCAGGAAGAACCATTATGCTGTCTATCTAAGTCATGGTTCACTTACCCTTTGTCCCTAACCCTGTCCAGCCGCTACTGTTGTGGCTAACAGAGTAGGTGAAAGAAGTGCATCAACACCCATCTTCCCAAACCCCTCCAGGCTTGCTTGGCAGTTAGTAAAATGCTGTATGCTGTGGGCCTCTAAAATTACCTCATTGATCCGTGTAATTCTTGTGTGGTAAGATTAGTTGTAAGCCTTTTGTTTTCAGAATGATATGATCAATCTGTCATCTCTTCCCTTAATACAGGGAAAGAATAGTAAGAAAAGCCACAGCTTCCCTCCCATGAACAGAGACCACCGCCGGATCATCCATGACCTGGCCCAAGTTTATGGCCTAGAGAGCGTGAGCTATGACAGTGAACCAAAGCGCAATGTGGTGATCACTGCTGTCAGGTAGGTCGATCCCGCCATCAGAGGAAGAACTCCTAAGCAGGGCAAACTGGACCCAAGAAGCAGGGTCTGTCAATATTTGTCTTTCTTACTACCACTCTCCCTCTTGGAAAAGTAGAAGGAAAATCTGCTTCTCTGGCACTTCCCTGATAATCTAAAGGCCTGAGCCAAAGAGTAAAACCTATGCCTCGATCCACAGGGCAGATGCACTCAAAATGCACAAGTGTCACATCTGCCTACAGTCATACCAGATGGCGGAAGCAGCATTTCTTCAGGCAAGGGGGCCTGCCCATCATATGTGCTCTTTTCTCCTTCTGTCTCCTGGTCCTCTGTCTGTCCTCTCCTTGGCTCTGTCCTCTTGGCAGAAAACAGAAAGAATGCTAAACTCTGATTCAAGGCACCCTCTGTGAATGGTGTTTTTGCCATCAGAGGAAACTGAAGCAGTAATGTGACCAGGAGGGGACAGGGAGGACCTAGGATCACTCTCAGAACCTGGGAATAGGAAGAACTTCCCAATGAAGAAAACTTAAGTCTGACATGAAAGGAAGCAAGCCACAGGCCTAGCATAGATGGGTGGAAGGGATGGGGGGTTAAATGCAGGTGGCCATGCCTGAGAGCAGACAGTTCATACCAGAGAGTGCTCAGTAGGTCATAGTGCCAAACTCATGGGCTGAGTTTCTAGCTTTCTGTCCATCTCCACCAATGATTCTCACTTTTCAATGCTTGGTGTTTTGACTTTTATCAGGGGGAAGTCCATTTGTCCTCCTACAACGCTGACAGGTGTGCTTGAAAGGGAAATGCAGGCACGGCCTCCACCACCAATTCCTCATCACAGACATCAGTCAGACAAGTAAGATTCTCCAGCTGCTTTCCAAGGGGACCTATTTGTCCAGAAAAGCCAGCAGGGGTTGAATTGTCCTGGGCTGCACCAGCCATTGGTGGCCTCTTCAGGCCTTGCCTTGGGGTGCCATGTTCATATATGTACTGTTTAGTTGGGGTATCAGACACATTTGTTCCCACAACAGGGGTCCTAAGTTTGATGTTTGTAGTGCTTGATTCTAGAGAGAGCAGTCACTGGATGTAGTTTCCACGGTGTAGATGGTGACACTGGGAAGTGGATTCAGTCTGTCACACCAGATGGTTTAAGACTAAAACATCATGTAGTTAAGAATAGTTACTCTGGGCTGGGCACGGTGGCTCACACCTATAATCCCAGCACTTTGGGAGGCCAAGGCAGATGGATCACTTGAGGTCAGGAGTTCGAGACCAGCCTGGCCAGCAAGGTGAAAACCCATTTCTACTAAAAAATACAAAAAAGTAGCCGGGTATGGTGGTGGGCACCTGTAAACCCAGCTGCTTAGGAGACTGAGGCAAGAGAATCACTTGAACCTGGGTGGGAGGTGGAGGTTGCAGTGAGCCGCAATCACGCCAGTGCACTCCAGCCTGGGCAACAGAGAGACAGACTCCGTCCCAAAGAAAAAGAACAGTTACTCTGAAGATGGAAGTGGGTGTGGGGATGAGAATTGCCGGTGATAGGGGTGGGTGGTACTTTCTTGTTTTGCTCTGTCTACTTCTATATGGTTTGAATAATTTTAATAACAAACATATTCATGATTTAAAGAGAAAAGAAAGCCAAGTTGGCAAGGGGCAAGTCTGCCAGATGTTTTCTTGGACAGGAGCAGGGAAGGAGCTCTGAGAGTTGGGGGACTATTGGGCTTTATTTGGAGAAACCAGAATTGTGGCCCGAAACCAACTTTAGAGCACTTAGTCATACCCGCAGTTGTCCCAGTTTTTTGTCACTTGTCAGGGAGAGGAAGGGAAGGCGGGATGGTGCTCCTCTGCTGCCCCACTGTAACCAAGGCAGTGTGGCTAAAAGTTACTTCAAAGCCCAGAAGGAGAGGGGTGCCTACTCCCGTTCTGGCTTTCCACAAACAAGTCCTAGCAGTACCTCCTCTGTGATTCCTGCACAAAACCTCTGGAAGGGTGGTTAGGGCAGTTTACAAGGTCACCATGAAGGTCATAGCACTTAGTGTTCCTGTGGGACTGGTAGGTGTTGCCCACTGGGCTCTGACTCAGCCAAGAGCGTCCTGGTCCCCAGGACCAGCCCCTCTCCACCCCTAGGAGCTGAGTGCCCTAGGTTCTGGTCAGCACAGTCTACAAATCCATATGGGCGGTCACTTTGGAAACATGAGGGGTTTTCTCAGACACTGCCACAGTCGGGTCCAGTCCTGCTTAGACACAACCATGTAAAGTTATTGGCCCCTTTATCCCATGCTATCTTTTTGAAAACACTTTGCTTGCTTTATTTTTGTACAAAACTCCATTACAGAAACTTTTTAGAGCAGAGAGGATAGTATTACTATCATAAATGCCCATGTGCCCATTACCAAATTTCAAAATCACCAGCTCATGTTTGTCCCACTATCAAAACTTCACAAGTGAGATGCTCGCTTGCTTAAGCTGTTAACTGAGCATTCATTGAACTGTGAAGGCAGGGAAAAATAATCATCATGTATGAAATCCTGTGAATAGATTGTCAAAGGTTATCTCTAAACTGTAAAGTGTAAATAGAGAATTTGTTGTCTCACAGAATGAAATTCCCCATGTAATATGTAAATCTAGGAAAAAAAATTTAAAAAATTGTTCACAAAGGGCAGAAGGAAAAAAGTAAGAATAAAATAAAAATAAAGTAAATGTTTAAGCTTCACAAATGGTAAATCAGCTGATCCTTAACTTTCTGAAGACCTATATCTGTTTCCCCCAAAAAAGAAAAGACTGATCATTCTTTGTTTGTTTTTCAGGAATCCTGGGAGCAGTAATTTACAGAAAATAACCAAGGAGCCAATAATTGACTATTTTGATGTCCAGGACTAAGATCAAGGTGCACTTAGATAAAAGAATGATTAGGTGTAGTGAGGACTCATTTGCCAGCAGATAAATCATGCCTGTTCCCCTCTGCCTGGCAGAATCACAGTCTCACATACTGTCTTGTACTAACACATCCAAAGCATGAGTGTGTCAGAAATTCCTTGTCTATTCCTATCTGTATAAAGTGTTTCATTATGACCAGATCTCCGATTGTATGGTCACTAGGTATGCAGTTGTGTATTCAAAGAGGCTCTTCACACCATCACTGTGATTCCTCTGAGAGTTGGGGGACTATTGGGTTTTATTTGGACAAACCATACTTTTAGCCTGAAACCAACTTTATACCACTAAGTCATAGCCTCAGTTGTCCCAGTTATTTGTTCTCCCGAAAATGCCTGAAACATCAGACAGACATTGCTTGCTTTACCCAAACTGATTAAAATCTTTAGGAGCACAAATGAATTTCTTAGTCTGAAATACCAAATAATGAATTGGTATGCCATATCTGGAATTACACATGTTGTCTTAAACCCAGCCATCTTACCTAAGTCTTTTGCCAAAACCTCTCATAGGTATATCTAGCTGAACTTACTTTAGCGTTTCCCAATGTGATCAGTTCTAGACCTGGAAGGGGTCTAGAACTGCTTTACAGATTTCCATTTCCTTAAGTCCCCTGGCTCTTCTCGTATCACATCACTGAACCTGTTCAGTGACAATCAGTTTGGCTGTCCCCCATGATGGTAGGGGATATATAGAGCAAGTTCTTCTGCCAGGTTCACAGTGTGGTCTCTGAACCAACCAGTATATTCCTAACTCCTCTCTGATAGAGAAAGAGTCTCAAATGGACAACTGTCCTGTGTTGCTTTTCCCTAGGCCTTCAGCAGCCATATTGGCTCTCCCTGCCTCTGAGCTCTGGACTCTTTTTGAATATCCTAAGTAGTGTATGGACAGTTCAGGGCTTATGCCCAGCAGCCCACTGGAGGCATTCTTCAGGCTCCTTTAAGGCAGGTGCATTGATAGTTCCATTAGTATGACCCTTGCATTGGCACCCCTCCAGCCTGGAGGCCAGGCCTCCAGCAACTTCCTTCTGCCCCAGAACAAGCCACAAGCCCCAGAGCAACAGCAGGAGACTTGAGAAGTAGAGTCACGAAAACAAGCACATAATTAAATTACAAAATTTAACTTTGTAGGGCTTCCTTTTGATGTTTTCATTTTTTTATTTCTTTTCATTTTTTTCCTCAATCCTCCTCCTCCTGTAGCAGGGCTGTCCTTTGGTCCTTACCCAGTGTGCTTCGAAAGGGATCAGGAACAGCAGCAGGAACAGGCAGCTGGAGGGAAGTGACAGAAAACAATAAAACCACCTCTATCTGCGCCCATGTAGTGCAGGTCATTGGCCCCACACACAACAGGAAGCCCACGAGCATCTGTTACGTCTTTCAAGCATTGGGTTCAGTGGATGAACAATACGTGTGAGAGTATCTCAGAATCAGCAAAAGGCAGGAGACCTGACTTCAGATTCTAGCTCTGCCACATAACAACTTGCCACTTGATGCAATGAAAGTTTCACTGACCTCATGAGGGTTGTAAGGATTAAAGGTGTAATATACATGGAGGTACCTGATCCATCAAAGATGCTCAAGTTCATAAAAATGATACTCAGTATCTAGAAAATATGTACACGTCTTCCTCCATAATACTAGCCAAGTAAAAGGTGTGGAATGCTAACCAGGCCTCTTCTGGTGAATATTTGCATGCCTACCCTGTGCCAGCCTTGTGCCAGGGCTGTGGGAAGCAGATGCAGGCTGGTTTCGTACATTTAGTAATCCAGGGAGCACACATGTGAACAGATGTTCTTAGTGGAATTGGCTGGTCTGCCACCAACAGGTCATTAATCGGTTATTAAAAGCTGAAGAGTCCTAAGAGGAATATTTTGTGAAGTCGCGGTAGAAATGGGTTAGCTCTGGGAGTCGGGGCAGGACACGTGTGGGAAAGTGAAATGGGAGGAAGCGTTTGAGCTGAGGCTTAAGATGGTAGACTGCCATTTGGAGGAGGAAAGAGGCACATGCCGAGTGAAGGTAAGCAGCAGGAGACAGGGCTGGGGGAATGGTCGAGGAAGGGTTGTCCAGAGCAGGCAGACTACTAGCGGGACAGGTGATGAGGCTGGAGAGGTGGACAGGGGTCAGCTCGTGGAGCGCCACAGGTAGTGACAAGAATTTTAAGCAGAGTGGCATGGCCAGATTTAGGATCTAGACCAGGATTCAGCAAATGTTTTGTGAAAAAAGATCAGATAGTAAATATTGTAGACTGTGAGGCTTATAGTTTCTGTTGCAGCCATCCAATTCTGCCATCATAGTGTGAGAGCAGCCGCAGACAATATGTAAATGAAAGAGTAAGACTCTGTTCTAACGCTTTATTTATGCACACTGAAATAATTTCATATGATTTTTATGTCACAAAATATTCTTTTGACTTTTTTTCCCAACCATTTATAAACATAAAAACCATTCTTAGCTCATGAGTTGTGCAAAAACAGGCAACAGGCTAGATTTGACCAGGGACTTTATTTTACCTACTCTGTTCTGGAGCAGTCCCTCAGGCAGAAGAGTATAAAAGGGATTGGAGGGCTACTTTGAGGCAAGAAGCTCAGCCAGGAAGCTGCAGAAGTGATCCAGGGAGAGAAATGAGGGTTATGGGAGTTGGCACTGCAAAGAGGGAGAGATTCAGATCAGGGAGGTAGGATTGGATACCAGAGGTTAATGGGAGAACTAGCCCCCCTCAAATCACCAAGGGGACCCCAGGTCTCCTCAGCAAGGGGAAGCTGCTTCTCGTAGCTTTGGTGGATTCCTCACTGAGCTGTGGCATTGACAAGAGTGTACAGGAGCATGAGCTAGAGAGAAAGAGCCCTCTGCCCCTGCCACCCCATGCATGGAGGGAGGGCACCAGCACCCCAAGCTGTTGCTCCCTGAGAATCAGGTGGTAACTTCTCTCCCTGCTTCCACACTGTCTTTCAGCAGGAGAGTTTTTATGGGCCAGAGCTTTCCAGAGACCAAATTCTTCTCTCAAATTCCCTCTGGCTTGTTTGGCAGGGCCAGTTGCTGTCAATAGTGTTACCTGCCTGGCATGCAATAGTGGTTATGTGCGGGACTGTGGAGATGAAAGCAGGCCCTCCTAGTTGCAGGTCTGTTGGCCACAGCCCTAGATTCTGTCTTGGAGAAGCCAGAGAAGGTGGCAAGGGAGGAGGAGGAGGAGTGTCAGTCTTGAGGGAGGAGGAGGGGCAAAGACTCGCTCACTGAGTCCTATAGATTAAGGTTTGGGGGAGAATCCCTCCTGTGTAGTGCTGGCCTTCTTTCTTTATGCCCAAAAGCCTGGAGACCTTGTTCCCTAAGGAGAACCTGCTGATGTGCGTCCTCTTCTAAAATCGGGGAGGGACGGCCAGGCCAGCTCCTTCACCATAGCAGACCTGCCTTCCTCATTAGCCTTCCTCACACACAAACATTGGGAAGTTCAGCCTCCCTAACTTCCCACATGGCCTCAACACAGATGTCCCATAGCATCTCCCATGGCTCAAGGATCCCCAGGGACTTCTCTAGGCCATGTCAGTCCCTCAGCCTACAAAGGCCAAGCCCAGAAGGAACAAGTTCCCTGGGGTCACACTGCCACACTGGAAACATCCTGTACCAGGAGGGGGCTGAGTCCTCAGGACAAGGGGAACTGTTTTTCTTCCTGGCTTCCCCGAACACAGCTCAGTGGGAAGTCCTTCCCAGTGTCCCAGGCTCCCCTCAGCCCAGGCTTTGCAAGATCATTCTTCATAATGCCTAACCTTCTGGGAGAGCTGTCTGCAGAGAATCCAGCTGGACAGCTAGGATATCTGTGTTGCTGCCTCCACTCACT
The DNA here is from genome assembly GCF_047675955.1 of Chlorocebus sabaeus. Lineage (NCBI taxonomy): Eukaryota > Metazoa > Chordata > Mammalia > Primates > Cercopithecidae > Chlorocebus > Chlorocebus sabaeus. Next base: position 62,355,455 of record NC_132915.1, read on the forward strand.
CTGTCCCTGGGCAGTTTGGGCATCAGTTTCTGCATCTGTCAGGTGAGATAATGGTTCCTGCTCATCGGCTTCCCAGAGCGATCGTGAGGGTGGTGAGTAGACAGAGAGGGTCAGAGATCAGGAGAGTCTCTAAGTGCCATGTGGCATCTCAGCACAGGCAAACCTCTGGAGCCCATACCAGGTCTGGCCCTCAGAGAATAGCTCTTGGGGAAGGGGGAAAGGAACAGAGCTGTAGTCAGGCTGCTCAGACAAGGGCTAGGGTTTTGGCCACCCCTACTGACACTCCCCTCACTAGCTTCAAGCCTGACACATCAGTGAGGGAGTTGAAAGTCCTCATCTGCTCACATTTTCCCCAGAACCTTTTTTTACAGTAGGTAATGGCTATTGAGCACTTAATATGTGCTGAGCACCACAGCCATCTCTTACTCCTCAAAGCCCCATGAAACCAGCATGGTGGCACACATCTCAGCTACCCAAGAGGCTGAGGCAGGAGGATTGCTTGAACCCTTGAGTTGTGCAAGCCCAGGAGGCTGCAGTGAGCCACATTTGCACCACTGCACTGCAACCTGGATGACAGAGCAAGACCCTGCCTCCAACAAAACAAAGGCCAGGTGCAGTGGCTCAGGCCTGTAATCCCAACACTTTGGGAGGCTGAGGCAGGAGGGGATCACTGGAGCCCAGAAGTTCAAGACCAGCCTGGGCAGCAAAGTGACACCCCGTCTCTACAAAAAATTAGCCAGGTGTGGTAACATGCACCTATAGTCCCAACTACTTGGGAGGCTGAGGTGGGGGGATTGCTTGAGCCCAGGAGGTTGAGGCTGCAGTGAGCCAAGGTTGTGCCATTGCATGCCAGCCTACACAACAGAGAGAGACGTCTCAAAAAAAAAAAAAAAAAAAAAAATCCCCGTGAAGTATGTATTCTTATTATCCTCATTTTACTAGAGGGGAAACTAAAGATTGGAGAAGTTAGGTCTCTTGCCCAAGATCACTCAGCAAACAACCGATGATCTGAAATTCCTCTCAGGTCTGTGTCCTTGACAAGAGCTATATGAATTGCCCCTGAAACTGTCTTAAAACTGCCTTGGAATTGGGGCATTTGTACAGCTCTTCTTGGAGTTCCTGGGGCAGAGTGGCCCAGGTCAGTCCAAGTAGAAGGAAAGTTTACACATATTCCAAAGCAGAAAACACCAGTTAATCCCCAACTCCTGCTCTAGAAGATAAGGCTTTTTCTCCAGTGGCCACTAGGGTGCAGTATGTATCCCTAAACCCAGAGCCTGGGGGTGGAGTGGAGGAACGCTTACACTTTGCCTCCGGAAAGCTCTCTATGTAAAACTGTTCAGTAGAGTTTATAACCAATATTTTTAAAATTCGTCACATTTCATTTTTTTAATATTATTTTCTCTCTGCTTGTTGATATACACAGTATAGGCCATGGGAAGGTTTAGGGCAAAGGAGTGAATGATAAAGCCTAGCTTTTTGTTTTTGAGACAAGTCTTGCTCTGTCCCCCAGACTGGAATGCAATGGCGTGATCTCGGCTCACTGCAACCTCTGCCTCCTGGGTTCCAGCGATTCTCCTGTCTCAGCCACCCGAGTAGCTGAAATTACAGGCCTGAAATTACAGGCGTGCACCTCCACTCCCGGCTACGTTTTGTATTTTTAGTAGAGACGAGGTTTCACCATGTTAGCCATTCCAGTCTCAGGTGAGATAATGGTTCCTGCTCATGGGCTTCCCTCATGGGCCTGCCTCATCGTCCCAAAGTGCTGGGATTAGAGGTGTGAGCCACTGCTTCCAGCCCGCTAGCTCATTTTTTTAAAGGGTAATGCTAGCTACTGTATTGAGACTAGACCACAGGGCTGAGTGGGAACAAGGGAAGAGGCTGGAAGACCAGAAGGCCCCTGCTATAATCTGAAAGAGGCAGCATTGGCTGGAACCAAGGTAACAGGGCTGTAGTGGTGAGGAGTGGCTGGATTCTGGACACATTTTGCAGCTTAACACCTATAGCTTTTGCCGACAGCTGGGATGTGGGGTGTGAGAGCGAGAGAAGAGTCAGGGATGACTTTAAAGTTTTTGGCCTGAGCAATTGGAAGACTGAGTTTGATGTTTACTGAGATAGGAAAGTGTGTGGGAGGAGCGGGCTTGGGGATGAAAATCTGTCCAGTAGGCAGTTGTGTGTGGGAGTCTGAAGTCTGGAGACAGGACTGGGCTGGAAATCTAATTTGGGGAGCTGTTAATGGTGCCTATAATGGTATTTAAAGGCTGGTGAAATCATGTAGGGAAGGAGAGTGAAAGAGAAGATGTCCAAAGGTAACTATGCCCTGGGTACACCCTCATCCTGAAGGCAGGAAGCTGAGAATAGGGCAGGAGTTAGAGATATCCAAAGCCAGAGACGGGCTGAAGCTGCAGGACTCAGTGCTACAGGAAGTCCTGTAGGGTGACGGGCTTTAGGGTTTTCTTCCAGGTTGCCTAGGGGAGGATGGGCTTCTCTCACTTATCCTGACCTGTCTGAACCCCTGGAGAGAAGGGCCTGGCCCCAGGGCACATAGTCAGTTAAGGCCTCAAGAGTGTTCGGGTTCCCAGGGCCAAAGGAGGCCATGAGCGTTGGCTACTTCCACTCCTTTTATTTTCTTTTTTTTTTTTTTTCCCCAAGATGGGATCTCGTTCTGCCACCCAGGCTGGAGTGCAGTGGCACGATCTCAGCTCACTGCAAGCTCCACCTCCCAGGTTCACGCCATTCTCCTGCCTCAGCCTCCCAAGTAGCTGGGACTACAGGCGCCCGCCACCACGCCCTGCTAATTTTTTATATTTTTAGTAGAGACGGGACTTCACTTTGTTAGCTAGGATCCGACCTCGTGATCCGCCCACCTCGGCCTCCCAAAGTGCTGGGATTACAGGCGTGAGCCACCGCGCCCGGCCGACTTCCTCTCCTTTTCTTTTGCCCCAATATGGGTGCTCTAGAGGTCTCTGCAGTCTCTCCCTGGGCTACCTCGTCCACCTGCAAGCCTTCAGCTGCCACTGCTGGGCTTCAGTGCTTTGTCTCCAATGCAGATCCCTGGCTTTCGCTAGATGTCCCAGCATGTTCAATACCGCAGCCATCTTTCCCCCACAAACTGTCTTCTCATGTCTCCACCACCTACCCAGTTCCTAGACAGAGCCCTGGACAACACCTTCCACCCTTCCCAGAGCCTACTCAAGGTCCATAACTTCCAGCTTCTGAATCTCTTATCCGGTCATCCTCTCTTCTCCCCCACCCTTCACCAGCTGTGTCAATTCAGCTGCTTCTCCTTGCTCTCCTGCCCCCAGTCCCTCCCCTTCCAATTCAGCCTCCACACAGAGGCTAAAGGGCCCCTTCTCCGGCACAAATCTGGCTCTGCCATGACTTGGCTTAACACTCTTTTCTGAATATCTAAAAGATGAAAGTCCCCGCTGCCCACCCTGGCCCCCTAAGCACCTCCAGCCACTCCCTACCTTGCCTGCTCCCTGTCAAGTGCGTCGGTGTGAAGAGAGTCCACCAACAGGCTTTGTGTGAGCAGCAAGGCTGTTTATTTCACCTGGGTGCAGGCGGGCTGAGTCCAAAAAAGGAGTCAGCAAAGGGTGGTGGGATTATCATTAGTTCTATAGGTTTTGGGATAGGGGGTGGAGTTAGGAGCAATGTTTTGTGGGCAGGGGGTGGATCTCACAAAGTACATTCTCAACGGTAGGGAGAATTACAAAGAACCTTCTTAAGGGTGGGGGAGATTACAAAGTACATTGATCAGTTAGGATGGGGCAGAAACAAATCACAATGGTGGAATGTCATCAGTTAAGGCTATTTTCACTTCTTTTGTGGGTCTTCAGTTGCTTCAGGTGATCTGGATGTATACATGCAGGTCACAGGGGATATGATGGCTTAGCTTGGGCTTAGAGGCCTGACACTCCCCTGCAGCCACACTGAGCATCCTGGGGCTCTGAACTCTGAGCCTTTGTTCCTGCCGTTACCTCTAGCTGGAACCCCCAAACCCCTGTCCCTGGTGAACAAGACTGCCTAGTATGGGTGAGAAGTGCCTTAGCTGGGGTAGGCACTGGGTTGGGGGTCAGGGGTGGTGGGGAAAGAGGGAGTCCTTCCAGCAGGGCTCTGGAGGACCTCTCAAATGAGACATCTCCTTCCCGCATCAGAGACTCTTGCGGGGCCAGAGGTTGGGTGGGCCCAGGAGGGCACCTTCAACTAGCCTTCCTCCGCCCAAAAACTGAGTCTCCCTTAGCCTTAGAAGTTTATCATCTGTCTCATATCCCCTGGCACAGGACCAGAGGCCAAGGCAGGGCTTGGGGAATGGCGAGGGTTGGGGAGGGCAAGAACACGGTTTTGCTAGCCCCTGACAGGGCTCTTCCAGGGGCCTATTGCAACCCCCATCTAAGGACTCCTCATTGGCCAGTGAGGGTTTGGTTGGGTCCCTGGAGGACTCAAAGGATCAGCCCAAAATTTGGGGCCTCATCTGTGTGAGCTGTGTATGTCTTCTCCCTTAGCCCCTGACCCAGCCTCAGAGCCTCCACCCTCCACTAACCAGGCCTTCCCACTGGGCCCAGAGCATCCTCTCCAGAACACCCACCTTGGCTCCTGACCATAGAGACAAGGAGAGACCATGAGCTCCGGCAAACTCCACCCAGCCTTGCTACGTCACAAGGGAATGCTAGTGTCAAGAATTAAACTTGAAGCGTCTCAGTTCCTCTCAGCCTCATTATCCCATTTTTGAGGTATGAAAACTGAGGCCCACAGAGATTAAATCACTTGCCCAAAGTTCAGGGTGCACACTTGAGTGGGTTTTTTTAATTTGTAGTTTTGTTTTGTGTGTTTGTTATTTTAACTATACCTATATGTTATATATACTCATGTTTACAAAATATACTTAATACACAATTTAAGAACCAAATAAGGCCGGGTGTGGTGGCTTACGCCTATAATCCCAGCACTTTGGGAGGCAGAGGCGGGTGGATCACCTGAGGTCAGGAGTTGAAGATCAGCCTGGCCAACATGGCGAAACCCTGTCTCTACTAAAAATACAAAAATTAGCCAGGTGTGGTAGCGCATGCCTGTAGTCCCAGCTACTCAGGAGGCTGAGGCAGAAGATTCACTTGAACCCGGAAGGCAGAGGTTTCAGTGAGCCGAGATCGCGCCACTGCACTCCAGTCTGGGCAACAGAGCAAGACTCTGTCTCAAAAAATAAAAAATAAATAAAAATAAATAAAAAATAAAAACCAAACAAAAACTAGCCAAGGTCACCTCCTTGGTTTCTGGCTGAAAGCACAGGCTTCACGGGCACATTGACAAGGGCTGTAATTCCTGCTCTCTGCCCCTTACTGAGCCAATCTCCCCGGCCTCAGTTTCCCTGTATGTCAGATGGCATGACGACGTGCAGCTCCCTTCAGAGGGTGCGTAGTGATAGCAGCACACACACTCCCATGTGCCAGGCATCGCCCACGTCATCCTCCCAGCGGCACTGTGAAGTGGGAGCTATTATCTTGCCTAAGGTCATATGGCTAGTGAGTGGCAGGGCCGGTATTTGGATCCGGGCGGGCTTGCTTCATTGTCTGTGCTAAGTGCCACAGTATGAGCCCCTGCCATGTACAGGAGGGTGGGGGTCACCCTGAGTTTCACTGTTTCTACTGTAAGATCAGCACAGAGGTGGGTGTGGAGCAGCTGTGCTGTTCAGAGTGACTCCGGCCTCTTCACAGTGAGGGTGCCAGCACCAGGCCAGGCCTGAGGCGACTGCTCCCACCTCTTCCTAGGCTGCAGGACCCCAGCTGAGGGAGGAAACCTAAGACCAGCCAGATCAGGGTGCTGCCAGTATCCCTTGGAATCCCTGGAGCTGAATGGGAGAGCAGACCAGGCAGGGGTAAGGGGCTTCCCTCAAAGCTGGGACTACTAGGCTGAGAACCATACATTCATCTGCAGAGCCCTGGATGGGCCTGGCCTGGGAGTGGGGCCATGACATGAGGCTTCAAAGTGCTATAAGAAGAGCTGGGGGGCTCTCCAGACACCAAAAGATCCAAGCCTTCTGTACATGTGGGGAAACTGAGGCCCAGAGAGGGAAGGGGTCCTATCCAGGTCACACAGCCAGTCCATGCTGGGCCTGGGAGAATGGGAGAGGGTCCAGTGCTCCCATGGCTCATGTCCTAGCCCGGGTCCCAGAGCTGCACAGATCCATCTACAGGAGGAACCATGCATATGCATGCATGTGCATACGTGTGTGTGCGTGCGTGTGCATGACAGCAAAACCAAGAGCAGGGACCTACAAGGTACTATGATGCCCACCCCACCTTATCCTGATGCCTCCCTCCCTCCCTCTCTCCCTCCTTCCTCCTTTCCTTCCTTCCTTCTTTCCTGATGCAGTACCTGTCTTTCTCCTCCAGAGACTGCCCACCTCTGCCCCAGCCCTTGTTTTCATCTCTCCCCAGGGCCTGGCCTCAGTCCACCCACCATCCCCCTTACTTCTCTGACATCTTCTCCCCTTTCCTCTTTCCATTCCAGCACCATGGCCCCTCCAGCTCCCCCTCAGAGAGCTGGCTGTTCCTTCAGCCTGGCATGTTCTTTCCCCAAGTGTCCACATGGCTCACTCCCTCACTCCTTCAGGTCTTTACTCAAAGTCACCTTCTCACTGAGGCCATCTGCTCTTCACACCTCCCCACACTTTCTATACGCTGCCTGCTTTTTCTCCATAGCATCTATAACACGCCATATATTTTACATAGAACGCTAGCTCCATGAGGACAAGGACTTTTATCTTCCTTATGCCTGTGTCCTCAATGCTGGAATGGTGCCTGGCACACTGGGGGCTCTCAACTGGTATCTGCCAAGAGAATGGAAAGGCTTGCTCTGCAACTGGTCAGGGCTCATCTGAGCCTGATGTTGGGACCAGAAACTGCAAGGTGTTAAGGGCAGCGGGCCTCGTGCAAGCCTGTGGCAGAGCAGTGGACAGCAGGTGGGAGCTCTGTATGAACCCATGGCTGCCCTGCCTCCAGGGCCCCTCCCAGGGACAGGAGGATGCCAGAGGGCTGAAGTGCTTGGGGAAGGGCAGAGGAGGGTAGGAACCAGAACCCTGGGCCCCGTATATGCCTCTCTCAGCTGTAACTGAGGCCTTGGGACCATTCTGCTCTGGAATGCCAAGAATGAGAGAGGCTCACAGGGCCGCTGAGGGTAAGACTGGGGAAGGGGCTTACAGAGGGTCACCGAAGAAGGCTATTGTACAGCTGGGGACTTCCAACTTCCAGCTGTGGGCCCTTCCCTGGTCACTCCCAGCCCTGGTTCCCCTGGCTCAGCTCCTCCCACCATGGGATGTCAGACACAGTCGTCCTCCCTGGATTCCCTGTGATCTCACCAGGCTCCCCACCTGTTACCCCTACCCCCTGCCCCCCATTCTCACACTACAGCTATTCTTTCTTTGTCTTTTAAATACTACATACTGGCCAGGTGCGAGGGCTCACGCCTGTAATCCTAACACTTTAGGAGGCCAAAGTGGGTGGATCACTTGAGGTCAGGAGTTTGAGACCAGCCTGGCCAACATGGTGAAATCCAGTCTCTACTAAAAATGCAAAAATTAGCCGGGTGTCGTGGCGCACGCCTGTAATCCCAGCTACTTGAGAGGCTGAGGAAGGAGAATTGCTTGAACCCGGGAGGCAGAGGTTTCAGTGAGCTGAGATCACGCCACTGCACTCCAGCCTGCGCAATGGGAGCGAAACTCCATAAAAAAAAAAAAATATATATATATATATATAAATATATATATATATAAAAAACATACAAACAATATGGATCACATTTATATGCTATCAATCATATAATAAACCCACAAATGTCCAACCCCAGAACTAGAAAATTATTAATAGCTTGCACTACTCTGGTGTTCCTCCCCATCTGCCTGTAGGAATTATTTCTTTTTCTAAAATAGCTTTCTTACATATATATAGTGAAGAATGTATTTTTGCTTATTTTTCAGCTACAAGACTGGTGTCACATTGTATATAGTCTGTATTACTTTTTTGGTTTTTTGAGACGGAATCTCACTCTGTCACCCAGGCTGGACTATAGCAGCACAATCTCCACTCACTGCAACCTCCGCCTCCTCGATTCAAGGGGTTCTCTCCTGCCTCAGCTTTTTGAGTAGCTGGGACTACAGGTGCCCAACTACGCCAGGCTGTTGTTGTTTTTTGTTTGTTTTTGTTTTTGTTTTTGTTTTTTTGAGGCCGAGTCTCGCTCTGTCACCAGGCTGGAGTACAGTGATGCAATCTTGGCTCACTGCAACCTCCGCCTCCCAGGTTCAGGCAATTCTCCCACCTCAGTCTCCCGAGTAGCTGGGACTACAGGTGCCTGCCACCACACCCAGCTAATTTTTGCATTTTTAATAGAGACAGGGTTTCATCATGTTGGCCAGGATGGTCTTGATCTCTTGACCTTGTGATCCACCCACCTCTGCCGCCCAAAGTGCTGGGATTACAGGCGTGAACCACCACGCCCAGCTACTGTTATTACTTTTTATGCCTCCAGAATTTTTCTGTGTTGTTGCAGGTGTCTGTTGTGCCTTAATTTTCACTATTGTATAGGATTCTATTATGTGCAATTGCACAGCCTTGTATGTATCTGTTCCCCTGTGGAGGGACATTTGGGTTGTGTCCAGTGTCTCTTGACCATCTGCCTTGTGCAGTGCCCCCTGACCCTCCTGTCATTAATCCACACTCTAGCTACATCCACAGACCCATGACTTCACGAACCCCCATCTTCTACTTCTGAGCTCCAGACCATATAAAAGGCATAACTGTGTTTATTGAGCACTTACTCTGAGCCAGAAACGATTCTCAACATTTTACATGTGGTAGTGCATTTAATTTTCACAGCAACACAAATGGGAGGTAATATTCTTATCGTCATTTTACAGATGAGAAGACCAAGGCCCAGAAGGGTTGAATATCTTGCTCAAGATCACACACCTTTTGCCACCCCCAATTCCAAGTCCCATAGGCAACTCAGACTCAGTACGTCCGTGATGTAACTTATCATCTTCCTCTCCAAACCATTTCCGCACTTGTGTCCTACTCTCAGTGGGGACATCTCCAATCCCCAGGCCCAAGCTGGAAACTGGAAGCCTTTTCTGACTCCTCCCTCTCCCTCACCCACTCCATCCAAATGGAACCCAAGTCCTGCACATTGTACTTCTCGGGTATTGATCAATCCCATCTCTCGTCTCCACGTCCACAGTGCTGACCCATTATTAGGTGCCCGGCTGCTGCTCCTGGCTCATCACTTCCCGGCAGTCTTCGCAGGCCCGTCTCCACCATTTCCAGCATCCTACACGCTGTGGCTCAGGTGTGCTTTCTAAACCTCACCTCACCATGTCCCCCACCTCCAGAACGAAGCCCAGCTTCCTCTGCCCATCCCCTTAAACTGTAAAGTGCAGTGCCCAGCCCCAAAAAAGACACCCCCCACCACCATACCTTGCTCTGTCTGCTCCTGGGAAGCCTCCTGGCCTTGACCCAGAGGCTGGATGTGAGTTTCCCCACCCCGAGCCCCACAGCCTCCAAGCCTCCCACTCTGCACGCACCTTCTTCCTTATAATTACCTGTTCCCCATTAAACTGCAACCCTCAAAGGCAGAGCACAGCGCACCCACTGCACATCCCCAGTGTCCAGGCAGGTGCACACAGTAGGTGCACAATAATTGTTGAAAGGCAAAATGCATGAGCAATGACAGGAACCATGGGTGATGCTGCTTTCTGAGCCCCAGGCAGCAGAGTGACTCCTGCCTGGCCCCAGGGTCAGCAGATCCTGGCCCCCCACCCCCACCCAACCTCTGCGGCTGCTTCCCTGGGGCTCTATGAGGCTTCTTCCTGTGTCTTCATGTGTTCTAAGGATTTCCCTCTTTGCATCTTCCTTTCCAATTCCTTCATGTGGGAGCACTCTGGCACCAGGGAGAAGAAAGAGGAGCCCAACCCCTAACCAGCCTTCAATCTATAACAAGCATTCTCAAGGGAATTAAAACTGATTCTTAAAAGGAGAGGTGAAAAAAAAATCTTAACTCTTTTTTATGTATAAAGCACAGAACATATACAGCACATAAATAGATATATCTGTGATATTAAAATTTCATGTGATTAAGGAAAAAAAATCTAGAAGACTACTAGGGAAGGCACTAATAAGAAAAAAAGGCTAAAAAATTCTGATCTACATTCTTGGGCCTTGCCTTGTCTGGTCCAATAACTGGCCAGAACTCGGGGAAAGGAAGAACCAGGGGAGAGTCTAGAGTCCAATCTCAGGATCCCTTCAAAGTATTTCCAAAGCCGGCCCCCCAGCAGCCAGCTACGGTCCTTTCCCCAAAACAGCCCTTCCTTCCCCCATGCTGAAAAGCCCTCATTCTGTTTCTGTCATTCTTTCATCTCACCCTGTTGCTACTGAGGGCACAGGTCAGCTCTTCCCCATTCTCCCCCTGGGGCACCCCAGTTCCCAGGGCGTGAAAGACTCAAGGCGCCTCACCTCTACACCTTGGGCTAAGACATAGCCCTAGAGCTCCTGGAAGAACCCAGGAGGGAAGCCTGACCACAGGAGGCCCCCAGGAAGTGGGGCTACTGCTGTGGGACAAGCCTTGCTTTATTGGGGAAGGGATGGGATCACAAATAATCTCTACTTAGAAGTGCTCTAGGGCCATGGATTCATGTAAGGGTGGGGCAGGGTGGACTGAAGATCTGTTGGCAGGGCTCACGGAGACAGGGGTGAGGGGAGAGATCGTGGGTTCGTGAGATCCCATCTTGGGCAATACGGTTATCCCGTAGTCTTCGTACGCCACAGAGTCCTCCAATTTCAGGGGTTCCCGTGGGATGGTGGAGCCAATGAAGACCAGGTAGATGATGCCACCTAGACAGGCACCCAGAAGTGGTGCCACCACTGGCACCCACCACCAGTTCTCCCCTTCACTGCAGGCAAGAGGCAGAGGCCTGCTGAGGGGGCTGATGCCCAGGACAGCACCCTCATCCACCTCGGCCCACGACAGGTTGAGCAGAGGATTCATCCCCAGGCTACCCCAGGAAACATCCCCAACCCGGGGACCTGGTCAGCCTCAGCCCGATTCAGGGACAGGGTTGACACCCAGTGCAGGTGCAGGATCTGTATCTGTACTGGCCTGGGGAAATGTTGGGACTCACTCCTGCTCCCCAGGCCACCTGAGGGTTCAGCAGGACCCTACTGCGCTGCCCCTCACATCACCCGCCACCCCTCAACACACAGGAGAACCACAGAAAAACTCGAAGGAATGGGCCTGGGCAGGGGCAGTACCTGAAGACCTGTTTGCCCCAGCCAGCAATGAAGGTGAAGACGCGAGGGGGCAGGTCCCGGGACGGGTTGATGGCATATCCTGTGTTCATACCGAGGGACACCCCAATGATGACCACGAGGATGCCTATCACCAGCGCCTGTGTTCCTGGCAGTGCTGGGTTGTTCTCCTGGTCCGTGATGGCGAAGAGACACAGCTGGAGCATCCCGGTCAGCCACGCCTAAGGAGCAGATGCTGTGGCAGCTCACCTGGGCCGCTCCCCAAGCCACAGGACCTCGGCAGTGCCCCAGATCCAAGCCCACCAGCACAGACACGTCTCGGTACAGTCTCCATCCAGAGTTCTTGTCCTGTCTATCCGGAGGGGCTCCCTGCTGGCTCCGTCCTCAGGGGTGGAGGGCAGGGGGAGGGGTACTCATCCCGGACCACTGACCTCATTCAGGAAGCCCCGCCACAGTGTCATGTGATCAGGAAGGTAGGTGGCAAAAATGCCAGCTGTAGCAACGGGACCGGTCACCATCAGCTGTCCACCCGAAAAGTGGAGAATGGCCGCTGCGGAGACACAGACTGTCGTGTGAACCTGCCCCCAGCTAAGCCCCACCGGGTCCCAGAAATGAGGTTATAGGTTAGAGGGTGGGGGAGCTCCAGGGCTTTTTTCTCCCAGCTATTTTGACTAATCAGGACACTGAGGTCCAGTCTGCCCATATTTCATAGGAGGCGGCTGAGGCCAGAGGCGGACACCTGGGTAAGACACTCACTGTAGAAGAGGGTGTAGATGGTGGCAGCTGCCAGGAAGGAGCCCAGGAACTGCCCCAGCACATAGACCGGAAACTTCCTCCAGGGCACACGGCCCAGTGCACAGTTAGCGAAGGTCACAGCTGCATTCATGTGGGCCCCTGCGGGCAGCAGGCAAGTGGGAGAGCAAAACAAACAACGGTGACAAACAGTATTGAGAACAACGATGGCTAGTGTGTATAAGAACATGCTCCGTGACAGAGCGCTCTCACTGAGCCCTCACAACCACCCAGTGAGGCCGGGGCCACCATCTTCGTTTCACTGTTAAGGAAACTGAGGAACAGAGAAGGTGATGACTTGCCTAAGGTGACACAGCCAGTGAAAATGGTGGGTCAGGGGGACCCGGGAAGAATCTGGGGCAGACACGTCATAGGCACGGGGTTCAGAGGAGACTTCCTGCTGCCCAGTAGCCAGGCTCAGGCACTGGCTGTGCTGGTGAAGGGGCTGACTGAGGCAGGCAGGAAAGAGCCTATTGGGGACACCTCGTCTTGCCCGGTCCGGCAGGGGCTGGGCTCACTCACCAGAGATGTGGCCTGCCACGTGCACTCCCATGGTGACTCCGAAGCCAAAACCCAAGTTGACACCAAGGTAGCTCCCGTATTTTTTATTTAGAACCATATGGGCCACGGAACCAAGGCCGAACACCTACAAGGGAGGGCCTCTAAGGGGGCTGCCTGCCCAGAAGCCCCAACCTCAGAGGAGGGCTCGGAGCTCAGTTCTAGCTCCTCACCCCCGTGCCCTGGGCCTCCCTGGCATTGCCTCGAAAATCCTCTGGCACGCCCTCTTCCTCCAGAGCCTTCCCTCCTTACTGCCTCCTCTCCTTGCCCCTGCTGAGGCCTCTCAGACCTGAGCCACTGAGAGCCAGGTGGAGCGGCAGTCAGAAGCTCTTACGACAGACATCCAAGCACCTCAGCCCCAGGCCCACCTGAAGTTTTGGGGTAAGGCAAGGCTGCGAGGAGGGGATGGCTGATGTGGATTGCACCCTCTCAGAGTCCCTCACACTTCAGGTTGGCCTGAAGGAAGTTTCTTTAAGGGACCTCCAAATCCATCCATGACTGACTCTGCCAGGAACCCCTCCCTGCATACACACACACACACACACCCTCCCCCCCAACCTCTGCAATGCTGGAACAGTGGGGTCCTAACTGTCTTGCCCTCAGCTTCATTTCCACTGACCTCAGGCAGCATTCCAAGCTGCTGCCGCTTGCCCATCCCTCACGGCTCCTCAGATGACACCGCCTTCACAGGGGAAGGGGCGTACCTTCAGGCCCATTAGCCTCAGTCTGGAACCACTGTTCCCTTCAGCCCTAGCTCTGTGCTATCCTCTCCCTCTGCAGAGGCCTCCATCTCCCCAGTACCTTCCATCCTCCCATTGATTGGCTTCCACAGACTGGAATCTCATCCTTCCCAGCAAACTGTCCCACCCCTGCCCAGTGTCCTTCTCCAGGATGCCCCCTCCCTGTTTCAGTCAGGCTGCATGAGAGAACACACTGTCCAGCTGCTTCACCCCTTCCCTCGCACCCCCTCGTCAATCTGGCTTCCACTTCCACATGTCACAGACACCAAAGCTCTCTCCAAGGGCTCCAGCAACCTCCTGATTTTCCAAAGGTCTTTTCAGGCATGGTTTTACCACATCAACAGCTTCAGCTATGCTTGATGCAGTAAAATTCCCATCATCTCCACTGTCAAGCCAGATCCCTATTTGCAAATCCCCACTGGAACTCTCCTGGTGTTTCACGGGCGTCTCAGGTTCTGTTGAAGGTTCGCCATCTCACAGCACACCTGCTCCTCACCCTATGTTCCCCATCCCCGTTGGCAGAGCCAGAAACTCAGATGTTGCAAATGGGAGCTTCCTCGCTATCCTCCCCAACACCCAATCAGCTCTGCTTACATTCTCCCCAAACCTCACCCAGCCTCCTCCTTGCAGCCAGAGTGACCTTCCTAACAAAAACCCCATCGCGTCTTCCCCGGGCTCACTCACTGGCTCCCCTCCACTTCTAGGATGAAGTCCAAACTCAGTAGGCCACCATTTAAGACCCTGCATAATTTCATCCTTTCTGCCTGTTTCATATCTGCCCCAGTATTCTTTCCATTCAGCAATAGTATTGCTACTAAATAATAATAACCATTTAATGAGCACTGCCTACATGCCAGCAAGTTATACTGATCACCTCCTTTAACCCTTACATGCCAATGTTATGAGTTAGGTACTATTATTCTCCCCTACTTGACAGCTGAGTAACCTGAAGCTTAGAGAACTTGAATGGCTTGTCCAAGGTCACACAGCCTGTACATGGTGAGCCAGGACTAAATCCAGGCAGTTACCTATGCCAGATGGCCTTAAACCAAACAACTGCGCTGCTCCACGCATGCCTTACTCTCTCGTGCCTCTGTTTTTGTTTGTTTGTTTGATTTTTGAGACAGGGTTTTGCTCTATCACCCAGGCTGGAGTGCAGTGCCGTGACCAGGGCTCATTGCACCCTCCATCTCCTGGGTTCAAATGATCCTCCCACCTCAGCCTCCCAAGTAGTTGGGACTATGGGCATGTGCCACGGCACCCAGCCAATTTTTTTTTTTTTTTTTTTTTTTTTTTTTTTTTTTTTTTGAGACAGAGTCTTGCTCTGTTGCCCAAGCTAGAGTGCAGTGGTGCGATCTCGGCTCACTGCAACCTCTAACTCCCTGGTTCAAGTGATTCCCCTGCCTCAGCCTCCCAAGTAGTTGAGGTTATAGGTGCATGCCACCACGCCCAGCTATTTTGTTGTATTTTTAGTAGAGACAGGGTTTCACCATGTTGGCCAGGCTAGTCTCAAACACCTGACCTCAGATGATCGCCTGCGTCAGCCTCCCAAAGTGCTGGGATTACAGGCATGAGCCACTGTGCCGGGCCTCAGCTAATTTTTTCTATTTATTTATTTTTTGAGACAAAGTCTCTAGAGTGCAGTGGCGCAATCTCCCACTCACCGCAAGCTCTGCTTCCCGGGTTCACGCCATTCTCGTGCCTCAGCCTCCTGAGCAGCTGGGACTATAGGCACCTGCCACTACGCCCGGCTAATTTTTTGTAGGTTTAGTAGAGATGGGGTTTCACCGTGTTAGCCAGGATGGTCTCGATATCCTGACCTTGTGATCCACCTGCCTCAGCCTCCCAAAGTGCTGGGATTACAGGCGTGAGTCACCGCGTCCGGCCTTTCAATTTATTTTGTGTAGAGATGAGGTTTCACTATGTTGCCCAGGCTGGTCTCGAGCTCCTGGCCTCAAGTAATCCTCTCACCTCAGCCTCCCAGAGTGCTGGGATTACAGGTTTGAGCCACCATGCCTGGCCAGAATATCCTAATAATTTTACACTGACTACATCTTGAAATAGGATTTTGGATATATGGGTTAATTATTAAAATTAATTTCACCTGTTGCTTTTTACCTTTTCAGTGTGGATACTAGAAAAATTTAAATTATATAGATGGCTTGTATTGTATTTCCCCTGGAGAGCTTTGTTCTAGCGTTGATGAAAGAGAAAACCTGGAGAATTGTGGACATGAGGGCCGAAGTCAAAGCCGTCAGTGGAGAAGGCCCCAGGAGGGGTACAGGGTAAGAAGGCAGACCAGGCCAGGCGCGGTGGCTCACGCCTGCAATCCCAGCACTTTGGGAGGCCGAGGTGGACAGATCACTTTGGGTTAGGAGTTCAAGACCAGCATGACAAAACCCTTTCTCTACTAATAATACACAAATTAGCCAGGTGTGGTGGCACTCGCCTGTAATCCCAGCTACTCAGAAGGCTGAGACAGGAGAATTGCTTGAACCCGGGAGGCGGAGGTTGCAGTCAGCCAAGATCGAGCCACTGCACTCAAGCCTGGATGACAGAGCAAGACTCCTTATCAAAAAAAAAAAAAAAAAAAAAAAAAAGGTAGCTGGGCCTGCCTGTAGAGCCACACATCACACTCATGGGTGGACGCTGGAAACCTCAACTGTGAAGCAGGTGTTGAAATGGGAGAGGAACCGAGAGAGAATGTGCCATGGATGCCGAGGAGAAACAGAGTTTCCCAAGGAAGGTGCGGTCCACACTGTCGCATGGAGCTTCTAGGTCAAGTGCGTACGGGCCTAGAAAGCATGCTTTTTTTTTAATGTGACAATCCAGCAGTCATTAGGAACATGGTGAGCACTGCGTCATCCAGCTGTGGAGGCAGAAGCCTGGTTCCAGAGCTGGAGAGGTGAGGAGGTGGCAGCAAAGAGTTGAAAGGCACCAGTGTAGACTCCTCTTTGAGAACTCGCCTGAGGAGCAGGGGAGAGAGAACAGGATCCGCGAAGGGGCTGACAGGGTGAGGGGAGGGAGGTTTCGTTTTGTGTTGTTTTCAGTGGAGAAACTTCGGTATGTTTATAGGCTGAGAGAGGGACAGGCTGAAGATAAAGGAGAGAATAAAGTGACAGTGTGAAGTACCTGAGTAGGCTGGACAGCTGGATTGGTGCAGAAGTGGAGGGGTCCTCCAAGGAAGGAGAGGACCCCACCCCAGCCAAGGGGTGATATGTGGATACATGGGTGGTTAATGGGTCTGGTGGTGAGAGGGACAAGAGGGTGAGGTGAACACCACAGGAAGTGTTGATTATTTTACCTGTCAAGCAGCAGGTCAAGACATTTGCTTATTTTTATAAATAAATAAATAAATAAATAAATAAATAAAGTCAGAGTACAGAGCAGATTTGGGGAAGTCTGAGAACATGTGAAATAGCCCAGATATGGTGGGGGAGAGGCAGTTGAGCAGGCCCCACTGGGTCCCTCAGAAGCCCCAGGACAGAAGCAGGGGAACCCAGAGCTGGGCTGGCTTCAGATCCAAGATAACGTATAGCAGGGGAGGGCAGGAACAGATGTGGGTGCAGTGGGGAGTGAGGCCAGGACAGGCTGACAGGCTGGCGGGATAAGGAGGTAGAGGGACTGGAGCAGGCATGGAGGGTCTGAAAACAGGGGCCCCCATGGCCTTTCCCCCACTCCAATACCATGTGCTAAAAATACTGAATGAGCATAGGCCGGGTGTGGTGTAATCCCAGCACTTTGGGAGGCCGAGGCGGGCAGATCATGAGGTCAGGAGTTCAAGACCTGCCTGGCCAACATGGTGAAACCCCATCTCTACTAAAGATACAAAAAATTAGCCAGGCGTGGTGGCACACACCCGTAACCCCAGCTACTTGGGAGGCTGAGGCAGGAGAATCGCTTGAACCCAAGAGGCAGAGCAGTGAGCCGAGATGGTGCCACTACACTCCAGCCTGGGCAACAGGGTGAGACTCTGTCTCAAAAAAAAAAAAATGGGTGAGCGAATGAACCCCACATGATTCCCTGTGTCAGGGTTGCCAACTGGCAAGTCATGCCCTAATTCATCCAGCGCACAGGTTTTATTTAGATAACTTGGTTTTGAAGAACAGAAGTTTCCGTCTCTCTTGAAAAATGAGCAGCTCAGGCAACACTGGCCTGCATTCCACCCTCCATGGCAACAGTCAGCTGGAGTGGCAGCAGCTACAGCCTCGCACAGATTGGCACTCAGCAGCCAGCCAAAGTCCCCACCGCCCTGAGTTGCCGCTCTCTTGGCCCCTGTAGCATGTGATCTACAACCCTTGCCCCATGGCTCACTAGTACGGCTGGTTTTCCGGGGCCCAGATGGCTCCAGCCCCTCCTCTCCCTGATCAGTGAATGTGGCCCAGCCCATCCAAGTCTCCCCGACAGCCAGGAGGCCACAGCTCCAAGGCAACACCCCGGAAGCTGCAACATGGATCAGTCCGCTTCCCTCGTCCCGGCTGCAGTAAATGGGGCCAAGGTCACAGTAGCTTTTTGGCAAAACCTTCACCCTGGTGACTCACTGAAATTCCTATATATATTTTTAAAAAAAAAAAGCCCTCACTTCTTGGCACAGCCTGGCAACTAAAAATAACAACAACACAATGTCCGACATAGGCTTTCACCTCACAAAGTTCTTTTAAAGTGCTACTGTCTTCAATTCTCACAGCAAATCTGCACAGCAAGAATTTTTCTCCCACTCTATAGATGGGGAAACTGAGGCCGAGAGAGGCGTCTTGAACTACCTGAAAATGAGGACCTTACCCTGGCTGGGGGAGCATCAACAAGCCAGAGTCTTGAAAAGCTGGCCATATTTAAGCTAAGGGACGGAGTATAGAGGTTAAGGGTCAAGACTGTGATATTAGGCCAGGCACGGTGACTCACGCCTGTCATCTCAGCACTTTGGGTGGCCGAGGCGGGAGGATCACTTGAGGTCAGGAGTTCAAGACCAGCCTTGACAACATGATGAAACCTCATCCCTCCTAAAAATACAAAAATCGGCTGGGCATGGTGGCATGCACCTGTAATTCCAGCTACTCCAGAGGCTGAGGCACAAGAATCGCTTGAACCCGGGAGGTGGAGGTTGCAGTGAGCCGAGATCGCACCACTATGACAAAGCAAGACTGTATCTCAAAAAAAAAAAAAAAAAGACTGTGATATTAGACTGCACTGGATTTAATCTTGACTTAAAGTGTGACCTTGGGCAAGAGGCTTAGTCTCAAGGAGACTCAGTTTTCCCATCTGTGAAACTGGGATAATAATAGTACCTACTTCACAGGGCTATTGCGAGGATTTGGGAAGATGCTTCATGTAAGGTGCTTCCCATCACAGAGCCCGGGATGCATTAGGTGCTCAATGAAAATCTCAATAAAAGGAAGAGAAACAGAGATGTGGGCAGGTATCAAGCATGTGGGCGGTGCCTATTTCCCTAACAGCTCTCAGAGGATGCACCCTCCTGCCTCCGAGGTTCCAAGGGTTAACAGCCCTCATGGGACTGGAATGTCTTGTGATAAGTGAATTACTTTGCCCTGGATTAAGGAGGGACAGGATCCAGCTGCTGTCCTCACAGCTCAGGAGCCAAGCAGGTGGGGAGGTAAGAGAGGAGCAGGGGAGGGCCAGAGGCAGAGAGGAGAGAGCAGCTGAGAGCACCTGTCCTAATAACAAGAAACCAATACATAGGTACCACATGCGTACTGGGTGCTGAGACTTGGCATTCTTCACACAAGTCCTCCAGCTTGGTGTTAGTGTTCCTGTTAACCAATAAGGAAGCTAAAGCTGTGGGCCGGGCGAGGTGACTCACGCCAGCAATGCCAGCACTTTGGGAGGCCGAGGCAGGCAGGTCACCTGAATTTAGGAGTTCGAGACCAGCCTGGCCAACCCAGGCTGAAACCCCATCTCTATTAAAAATAGAAAACTTAGCTGAGCACAGTGGTACGAGCCTGTAGTCCCAGCTACTCAGGAGGCTGAGGCAAGAGAGTCACGTGAGTATGGGAGGTGGAGGCTGCAGTGAGCCGAGATTTGCCACTGCACTCCATCCTAGGAGACAGAGTGAGACCCTGTCTCAAAAACAAGAAAGGTAAATTTGTGAACAGTTAAGATACTTGTGGATGGTCACACAGCTAGAAGATAACAGAGCTAGGATTCAAACACAGCTCCAAAGCCCATGAAGGCCTAATTCTACACAATATAAGTGAGAAGTCAGGCTTTAAGCCAGGGAGAGACCTGCCCAAGGCCAACCGGTGACTCAGTGGCAGGGTCAGGCTAAGAACCCTGGTGTTCTGATTTCCTCTCTCCCTTGAGATCCATGGGCGCTACCACACACACAAACATTCTCTCTCACCCCACCTTCCTCTAGCATGCACCTGGCTGCCTTTGCTTCCCTTCCCAGAGGCTGCCCCTTCTTTTTCTAGACCTGGACCCTGCATAAGGTGCAGTAAACATGGCTATAGTCGTGTTAAGGGCAGAGGCTCGCTGTGGTAAGTGGCAGGGCTGAAGCAGGTGGAGAGGGAGCAACCTCACATCCCGCCTGCAGTCTGGATTCTGTCCCAGTCACACACTAAAGAAGAGCCCTTGTCAAGGTTACCAGCAGCCTCCACGTTGCCAAACCCTAAGGCCTCTTGCCAGTGCTCACCTTGCGTGGCCATCTGCTGACAGCTTCTTCCTGGTGGAACCACTGCCCCCCTCTGTCATGCAGTCTGCTCTGGGTCTCCTCCCACCTCTCTGACCATTCCTTCTCAGGCTCCTTTTCGTGCACCTCTTCATTCCTCAGGGCTCTGTCCTCAAACCATCCTTTTTCTGTACACTCTCTCTGGACAATGTCGACAATCACCACCTGTGTTATGATGAACTTCAACTTTTTCCTTCCAGACCAAGCCTCTCCTGAGCTCCAGCCCCTTGCCTGTATTTAACTATCTCCTGGATTTCCCCATGGGCATCTTGCCTGTCACCCTGTGCTGGGCCCCGTGCTCCAGAACAGCTCATCAGCGCTTTGCCCACATCTTCTGCTGGCAGAGTCTCCCCAGTTCCATCTTCCACAGCCCTCTCAAACACGTGCTTTCTTCTCCAACCCCAGACCAGTCATCACCCTCTCTCTGTCCCAGATCAGAAACAGCCTCTTAACTGATTCCCTCTTGCCAGCCGTGCCTGTCCTGCTTTTGCTCCACACTGCACCCAAAATTACCTTTAAAATCCAAATCTGATCATGTCACTCCCCTGCTTGCCAGCCTTCAACATCGCCCAGTGCCCTCTGGATTCATTCTCAGAGGCTGATCATCAAGTTTCTCTTCAATATCTCTCTTTCTTTTTTTTCTTTTTTTTGAGGTGGAGTCTCGCTCTGTCGCCCAGGCTGGAGTGCAGTGGCTGGATCTCAGGTCACTGCAAGCTCCGCCTCCCAGGTTTACGCCATTCTCCTGCCTCAGCCTCCCGAGTAGCTGGGACTACAGGTGCCCGCCACCTCGCCCGGCTAGTTTTTTGTATTTTTTAGTAGAGACGGGGTTTCACTGTGTTAGCCAGGATGGTCTCGATCTCCTGACCTCATGATCCGCCTGTCTCGGCCTCCCAAAGTGCTGGGATTACAGGCTTGAGCCACCGCGCCTGGCCAATATCTATCTATCTTTTTTTTTTTTTGAGACAGAATTTCGCTCCTGTCGCCCAGACTGGAGTGCAATGATGTGATTTCAGCTCACTCCAACCTCTGCCTTCTAGGTTCAAGTGATTCTCCTGCCTCAGCCTCCGAATAGCTGAGATTACAGGCGTCCACCACCATGCCCAGCTAATTTTTGTATTTTTAGTAGAGACGGGGTTTCACCATGTTGGCCAGGCAGGTTTCAAACTCCTGACCTCAGGTGATCCACCTGCCTCAGCCTCCCAAAGTGCTGGGATTACAGGCATGAGCCACTGCACCTGGGCCTCTTCAATGTCTTCACCCTGGGTTTCCCTTCTCCCCATTTCCAGCCATGCCCCTGATACCCCAGTGCATGGTTTCATTCGACCCCCACATATTATGAGCCTTTCTGTCCAAATAGACTTGATTGGCCGGGCGCGGTGGCTCACGCCTGTAATCCCAGCACTTTGGGAGGCTGAGACGGGCGGATCACGAGGTCAGGAGATCGAGACCATCTTGGCTAACACGGTGAAACCCTGTCTCTACTAAAAAATACAAAAATCTAGCCGGGCGAGGTGGCGGGCGCCTGTAGTCCCAGCTACTCGGGAGGCTGAGGCAGGAGAATGGCGTAAACCCGGGAGGCGGAGCTTGCAGTGAGCTGAGATCCGGCCACTGCACTCCAGCCTGGGCGACAGAGCGAGACTCTGTCTCAAAAAAAAAAAAAAAAAACAAAAAAAAACAAAAAAAAACAAATAGACTTGATGAGAAAGGCCTCCCACCTCTTTACTTTCCTCTGCTGCTTCCCCTGGCTCCCAGCTCAGAGGCAAGGAATGGACAATGTGACTTATAGGGTCAGCATGGGGAGGGGGTCATGGATGGCCCTGGTGGAGCCCCACCCACTTCGTGCTGCCCACCCACTCACCATCATGACATACGTGCTCATGAACTCGGCCAGGAACTCTCGCACCATCTTCTTCTGCAGTATTTCCTGGATCTTTGCTGTCACGGACCAGGAGACCATTTTGGAGCCACGGGTGGACCTGAGACAGTGACCCGAGCCCATGGACAGAAAGGAGACTCAAGTCTGCCTGCTGCCCATCAGCTCTTCAACTCACAACTGAGTTAATGGGTAACCCGGCAGCCTCACCACACACACCTCCTCTTGCCCAGGGCAGCTGGGACAGCTGGAATTGGAGACACTTGAGAGCCATGGGGACATGGAGAGGAACGGGGTAGACAGCCAGGCCATGCTCCTTCTAGTTGGGACTGGACCAGTAAAAATGGCACACTAATGAAACCACTTTGCAGAGGGGCAGGTGGGGAGCTGAAAGTGCGATCCACGATGCCAACAAGTCTCTGGGAAAAAGCAGGGTAGGAGAGAGCAGACTGGAAAGTGGAGCTCAGTTGTCTATGTCTATCCATCTGTCTGTCTGCCTATCTGCTAGAGCCAGAACTTTAGGGTCACAGGCCAGGGCCTGGCAACAGTGAGGCACTCTACAAACAGCATGAGGTGTGACAAAGTCTGCTGCCGAGCTCTATAAACAGCACTGAGCGCTGAAACATGTACCAGGTTCTGTCAAAGATGAAGGGGTCAGCAAAATGCACCAGGCTCTGCAACCAGGTCAGTGCAAACAGAGGTTTGTGAGAGAGTGAGTGAATGAATGAATGATCAAGAGAGAGGGAGGGAGAAAAGGAAGGACTGGATCTTACTTCCTGGTGTATCTTCAGTGCCTAGCACAATGCCAGGCCATAGTAGATGTACAATAAATATTTGTTGAATGAGTGAAAACTGGGGAATCTGTCTTACTCTCAACTAGATCCTCAAAGCTTCCCAAAGTGCCTGGCACTTAATATATATTTAGTGAAGTGCACAATTAGATGGACAGGTAGATGAAACAGTAACAGGTCCCAAATCTGCGTATAGGGAGAGGTATAGGACTGGAGTTTGGGGAAGGTGGTGGGGTGGGGATGGAGGATAAAGAGGAAGAAGAGGGGCTGGGCCCAGTGGCTTATGCCTATAATCCCAGCACTTTGGGATGCCAAGGTGGGCAGATCACCTGAGGTGGGGAGTTCGAGACCAGCCTGACCAACATGGAGAAACCCCATCTCTACTAAAAAATACAAAATAAGCCAGGCATGGTGGCACATGCCTGTGATCCCAGCTACTTCAGAGGCTAAGGCAGGAGAATCGCTTGAACACGGGAGGCGGAGATTGCGGTGAGCCAAGATCTCACCACTGCATTCCACCCTGGGCAACAAGAGGGAGACTCCGTCTCAAAAAAAGAAATAAAGTGGGGGGGAAGAAGAGGGATACAGATACCTCTAAGTGTGGCCTTAGTGCTTGTTTAGACTAGTCACTCTGCTCTCTCACTGTCTGCATGCCCAGAAGCTGACACCAGCCCCTCAACTCCTCTGGCCAGCCCATCCTTGCACATCACGTACTGCCTTAGCTGCAGGTCTTTGCACATGCCAGTCCTACGCCCAAAATGGTCCCCTGCGTCCCCAGAGGCTCCTTTACCTGCCACCTTTCCCTAGCAGGGTGAGGTGACCCTCCACTGGCCCCCATCTAACCCCAGCTCCAGTGTTGGAGGCAACCACAGAAGAGGGGAGAGAAGTGGACAGAGCAGAAAGCCAAGAACACCAAGAGAATCCTGGAAGCCTGGCTCCTTCCTCATCACCATACAGCAGGCAAGACACAGTAAGCAACAGATAACCACCGACCAGCCAATGAACTCAAGATTTCTTGAATCTACTACGCCTAGAATGTTCAGGCACTGCAGTAAGGGACACTGGTATGATCCCAGCCCGTGGGAAGAAAAGCAATCGATTGAGCAATTACTGTGCAGTGTGATGAGCACTGCCCTAGCTGGAAGAGGGGGACCCAGCTGGAAGTGAATGGCCTAGAGGAGGGGGTAGGCCGCTCTCCCAGAGAAAGGGAAATCTAGGTCAAGAAAAGAAGGCTGGCGGGTAAAGGAGCCTCCAGGGAGGCAGGGATCATTCTGGGCATAGGACTGCCGTGTGCAAAGGCCTGCAGCTAAGGCAGTATCCAATGTGCAGGAATGGGCTGGCCACAGAGGAGTGGAGGTGGTATGAGATGGGCAGAGAGGGGCCAGGGCCAGGTAGCAGAAGGCCCCATGGCCCACTTTAGGGAGTCTGAACTCTACCAGAGGGCCATGGGCCAACTGGAGGATTTCAGCAAGAGAGCTGCCTCCCCTGTGGAGGCCAGGATGGAGGAAGTGGAGTTAAGGCAGGGTGAGCATCAGCTTCTCCACAGACGAGTAGAGAAGTGGTGGCAGCCTGCGCCACAGAGATGGCAGTGCCAACGGCCACAAGAGCACAGTCAAGCTGACAGGATTGGTGTTCGGTTAGAGAGGGAAGGGAGCGGGGCAGCTCAGCGACACCCTCAGGTCCTGGCTAGGGCAGCGGAATGACTAGTGTGGGGCGCAGCAGAGAAGCCGCGGGAGAACGGACGAGGAGGCCCTTTCTGGACATGCTGAGTGTGAGAAGCCCGCTGGACACCTGGGTGGGATGGCCAGTGAGGAGGTAGCTGGTCATGTGGTCTCACTTACAGACACATGTGGAGGTCAGCAAATCACGGATGGTCCTCTGAGCCATGGACACAGACAACAGAGCTCAAGAAGAGGGTACAGACTAAGAAGAGCAGCCCAAGAAAGCCAGCCTACAAAGCAAGGAACTGACAGCCAACCAGATCCCCTAAGTCATCTGCTAACCAAGGAACTAAATAGCTAACAACTCACTAACGCTTGTTTATTTTCTTTTTCTTTCCTTTTTTGAGACAGGGTCTCACTCTGTCGCCCAGGCTGGAGTGCAGTGGCACAGTCCCAGCTCACTGCAGCCTAGACTTCCCAGGGTTCAAGCGATCCTGCCACCTCAGCCTCCCAAGTAGCGGGGACTACAGGAGCACGCCACCATGCCCGGCTATTTTTTTTCTATTTTTTGTAGAGATGGGGTTTTGCCATGTTGCCCAAGCTGGTCCCAAACTCCTGGACTCAAGCAATCCTCCCGCCTCAGCCTCCCAAGGTGCTGGGAATTCAGGTGTGAGCCACCACGCCCGGTGGCTTACTAACTCTTTGACTAATCTATCAAAAACCAACTAACTGACTCTCCTGTTAACCAGCTATTAGCTCATTTAATTATCGAATCAACCAGTCAACCATAAACTATCCAACTAACCACAAGCCAACAATTCAACCTGCTAACCAACATTTCTTCATTCAACAAACATTTGTTGTCCAGGCATGGTGGCTCACGCCTGTAATCCCAACACTTTGGGAGGCCAAGGCAGGTGGATCACTTGAGGTCAGGAGTTCAAGACCAGCCTGGCCAACATGGCAAAATCCCATTTCCACTAAAAATAAAAAAAAAATAGCTGGACTTGGTGGCAGGTACCTGTATTCCCAGCTAGGGGGGCTGAGACGTGAGAATCACTTGAACCCAAGAAGCAGAAGTTGCAGTGAGCCGAGATCGCACCACTGCACTCCAGCCTGGGCAACAGAGCAAGACTCTGTCTCAAAAAAGAAAAAAAAAATTTTTTTTTGTTGAGCACCTACTTACGAGTCAAGCACCAGAAATACAAAGTTAAAACCCGCTCTCCACCCTGGGGTCACTCTGTTTAATGGAAGAGATGGGTAATGGCAACACCAGCAGAGAGAAGCAGCCTGGGACTTGGGGAGGCTCAGGGGAGACGTGGGAGGTGGGGCCTGAAGGAGGTTTTGAAGAATGGGCGGGTGGTGGCCTGACATGGCCATGGGGGAGTAGGCTGGTGATAGAAAGAATGGTGGAAGCTGTGCACATTCTAGATATTTTAGGAGATTGGTGACTGGATATGAGACATGGGGGAGAGGGAAGTATCAAGGATATGACCTGGACTTCTGGCTTGAGCAACTGAGGAGAAGGGGGCCCCTGACTGAGCCAAGAGCACAGGAGGAGTGAACTTGCAGGGGGCGGAGGAGGCCGTTTCCATCTAGGAGCTGAGTTGCCTGTGAGACACCAGTGGGTCTCTAGAAACAGGATCTAAAGCCCTGGAGAGAGACATAGGCTGGAGGCAGTGATGTCAACAGAGGGGCAGTATTCGTTCTCTCCTTCCAAGTGTACAACAGGCCAATATCCCTGCTCGTGTGGAGCTGACAGCAATGAAGTGTAATAAGCAAGTACATTTGTATAAGAGAAGGTACCAGCTTGTATGGAAAAAACAGAGCAAGGAGAGGGGAATTGGGAGTGCAGGGGCTGGACATGGGGTGTGATTTCAAATAGGGCAGTCAGAGTAATCCTCGTTGAGAAGGTGGCGTTGGAGCAAAGCCATGAAGGAGATGAGAGTGGGCTGTATGTTAACTGCAGAAAGCCCCTCAGGTGGAGGGAATAGTCATCAGAGGACTCCCAGGATATTTGAAGAAAGCAAAGAAAGTCAGTGTGAGGCCGGGTGCAGTGGCTCACGCCTGTAATCCTAACCTTTTGGGAGACCGAGGCGGGTGGATCACCTGAGGTCAGAAGTTCAAGAGCAGCCTGGCCAACATGGCGAAACCCCATTTCTACTAAAAATACAAAAAAAAAAAAAAAATTAGCTGGACGTGGTAGTATGTGTCTATAATCCTGTAATCCCAGCTCCTCAGGAGGCTGAGGCAAGAGAATCGCTTGAACGCGGGACACGGAGGTTGCAGTGAGCCAAGATGGCGCCATTGCACTCCAGCCTGGGGGACAGAGTTGGATTCTGTCTAAAAAAAAAAAAAAAAAAAAACCCAGAAAAGAAACTCAGTGTGGCTCAGTGTGGCTGGAGGAGGGAAAGCAGGGGGCTGGAGTGGGGAGGCCAGAAAGCTAACAAGGACTACATAGGCAGGGCCTTGGCCACTGCAAGGACTGGTTCTTGTTCACCCCAAAGACAACGGAGCCTGAGAGGGTGAGAGGTGCTGAGTTCGGTTGAGTTGAAGGCCACGTGCATGCCTTGACCCTCATCCAAGGCTTTCTGAGCCTCCCCTCACCCCAGGACCCAGCCCAGGCAACAGGTGTAAGATGCTCTTCTTCTGGGACCTCAGAGGCGAGTGGGTGGGTGGGGAGGAGGAGGTAGAGGGGGAACAGCTACCCCAAGGAAGAGGCTGAGGGTGGAGCAGGAAGGGCACTGAAGTGGGCTGGGTGGAGGACAGGGAGCTAGAGGGGGAGAAGGGGGTTGGGTACTTACCGCCTGTGCCTGGATGTTTGAACCATGTTTTGTCTTTCAGATTTGTAGATGCTGAGGAGCCAAAGAGAGGTCACCATGGCTGGAGCACACAGAACTTGGCCCCACACTTCTATCAGACCTTGGCCCCCAGGGGAGAAGCCCTGGGGCAGCTCCTACTAGTGCCACTCCCTTAACCCAGCCAAGCAACAGGGAGGGAGGAGCAGTGCTCAGCCAATGAGGCGACGCCCTGGAGCCCCACCCACCCATGCTGGTCCCAGGACCCCAACCCCAGGCCAGACCCTCCAGCGCTCCTCCAGACCTTCCCTGTCTGCAGCCCGGCTTTGGACTGTGGAGATGCCCTCAGCCTCTGCTCAGTGGCTCCAGCCTCGTATTTGCGTGCTATACATTTAACCTCAAGCCCACTTGCTGCTAACTTAAACTGTGACTGTCCAGGACCTGCACACACACAGATATGCACACACGCGCATGCACACACACACACACACACACAGAAGGTGAACACACAGGATGAGGCTCTGAAAACTCATTTCACCCTGTACCTTGCCTAAAAATTCCCCTTTGTACTCCTATCTTTCTCTCTAATTGACAACATGAAGGTAGCCCCAAGTCCCCTCACCCTGTCTGTCCTCCTCATTCTCTAACTCAGTTCCCTCTAGCTGCAGCACAGACTCTTATCCCCAGCCCTGACTGCAGAAACCCTCCAGCCCCAGCTCTAGCCCCGCAGGAGGGGACTCCGCGGGAGGAACAACTCCAGCAAGCTGGCAGCTGACCCATCTCTGGCCTGCACTCCTCCCGCTGTGGTCCACGGCCGGTGGTCTTCCGCTCTCTCCTCGTCCCACTCCCATGGTCTGCTGACAGCCCAGCCCAGCGCATCCCTGCCATCTCTGCTCTACCGCTGGTCCTCCCAACAACCAATATACAGGTAAGGAAACTGAGGCTCAGAGAGAGGGTGTGTGTGCCTGTGTGACACAGCAACACAGGACTGCACCAGAGCCAGAAAGCCAGGCCTTCCACTCCCAGCCGGCGCTCCTTCCCCAAACAATCCCACAGTCACCTCCTCCCTGTGTGGTACCAAGGGAATGGCCCTTCTGGATCTGGGCACTGAGGAGGCCGCCCCATCCACCCTGCCTGGAGCCCCACTCACTCTGCTGAAATGCCTTCTGATTCTCAGCCTCTGCCTTGGGGGCTTCTCAGTTAAAGTGCATCTTGATCTTGTTCCTCCAAGACGGTCCCTGGCTCAGCTTCCACTCCCAACTGGGGCTCGGCTATCCCTGTGTCCCCAGTCCAGAGCCTGCCTCTCAGCCCTCCCAGGGCAGCCTCAAGCACTGCTCCTGCTCCTCTAAGGGAGAGGTCAGTAAGGCTGGGGTTTGGCTGGTGCCACTTGAGCCAAGTCCAGATGCACTGCCCAAAATAACATCCCTCGTCTGGCCAGCGGTGCCATGGAGACCGAGTTCTGAAGCAGCCCTTTGTGAGGTCAGAGGTGCAGATCCGGGTGGGCACTCTGGGCCTCACAGTCCCAGAGGAAAGGCCTGTCCTCCAAGCCAATGTGCAGCCTGACTCTGGGGCAGCGCCTGAGGAAGCCCTCCCCAAGCCCCAGCCCTGGGGAAGGCTGCAGAGGCCTTTGAGCCCCCAGCGTTGGGGAGAGCTGTGCAGAATAGGACTGGAGGTGGAAGTGTTGGAGATCAACAGCCAGGTGGAGGGGACGCGGAGAGGCCATGGATCAGTCCTCAGGGAGCCCCATTCTGAAGGGGGAAAGGGAGACTCAGGCCCAGTCCTCAGGGCCCCCAGTCTGAGAGGAAGGAGGACACACAAGCCATATTTGCAGAGAAACACGAGCCTGAGGGAGGAGGCAGAAGCCCAGGCCTGGCCCTCTGAGGGCCCCTAGTCCGAGGAGCAGGTGGAAACCTAGACCCTGTCCTCAGGAAAACACCTCCCTTAGGAAAGGTCAGCAGGGCTCCTGTGAAGGAGCCAGAGCTGGGTCGGGGCGTGGGGTTTGGGGCTCAGCAGCATGGGAGCCCCGGGACCAAGGTGTGGTCAGGAGAGACCCTGGGGACCAGCGGCAGTCCAAGAGGACTTTTGGAGCCAGGGCCTGACTAGGTCTCAAACAATGGGGCAGGCAGTCCGGGGTTTCAGCAGGTGGCCCAGTGCTGAGACACGAGGGAGGTGTTTCTGGTCTGCAGACTCTGAGGACACTTGCTGTGTGGCATGGTAGATGGTGGGTAAGTCCTGAGAACTTCTGGGGCCAGGCTCCATGGGTGGGAAAAGGCATAGGATTCAGTTGTCCAAAGCCCAGGTGTGGGAATGGAACTGTCCTGTAGAGGGTGCCAAAGACCAGGTGTGGAACCTGCATAGCCCCCACACACCCTCCCACCCCTTCCAGCTTTTTCTGCAGGTCCTTCTGCAGGGGTGAGGCAGGGAGAGGAAGGGGTCGGCCGCAGTCCCGGGGCTTCCTAGTCAGAAGCCCTCTGTAAGGCACTAACTTCCCTCTGCAGATTTTTTTTTTTTTTTTTGAGATGGAGTCCCACGCCACCCAGGCTGGAGTGCAGTGGCACCATCTTGTCTCACCGCAATCTCTGCCTGGTGGGTTCAAGTGATTCTCCTGCCTCAGCCTCCCAAGTAGTTGGGATTACAGGCATGTGCCACCAAGCCTAGCTAATGTTTTTTGTGTTTTTAATAAAGACGGGGTGTCACCATGTTGGTCAGGCTGGTCTCGAACTCCTGACCTCAGGTAATCCACCCACCTCGGCCTCCCAAAGTGCTAGGATTATAGGTGTGAGCCACTGCACCCGGCCTCCCTCTGCAGATTCTACGTGGGCTTGAGACTCAGTCTCTCTTCCTCAGGAAGGGAGGGGTGCACGCCTGGAAATGGGAGAGCCCTGCCTTTATTCCTTTCCCATGTGTGCTTCCATGGCCAGGATGAGGTCATGTCAGAAGTGGATCTGGGGTCTTGGATGAGGTCAGCACTTGAGCAGAGTTGAACTGGACTAGTGTCAGGTTGGTGAGGGGGGGAATTGGGATCCATACTGGGGTCACAGATCAGACCCTAAGCTCATTTACAGTACTTGACCCTGGGGACTGAGAGGTGGAGAAGACACAGTCCCGTCTGTCTCATGGCAGAGACAGGTAAGCAGCAGGTGACTTAGGACACACCAGATAAGCTGGAAGGAATACAGACAGGGCTAGCCCAAGCTCGAGGGGGACAAGGGTCTTCCGGAAGAGGTGACATGGGAACTTAGTTTTCCAAAACGAGCAGGGGGAGGAAGGGCACCGTGGCATTTGAAGCTTGATGGGATTGTGAGAAAACCTGGGAGCTGTGAGTGACTTGCAGAGCGCTGTGGAAATGGGCAGGGATAGACCATGAAAGGCTTTGTCGGCCAGGCCAAGGAGTTCAGACTTTAGCCCAAGGGCCTGAGGAGCCTTCAAAGGGTTCTTAATAAAGAGAAGAGCAATGGGGTCAACCTGAGGTCCCCAAGGTCCCAGGGCATCCAGCAGGCAGAGGCACAATTGGGCCTGCGCTCGGGAGAGGGGTCTAGCTGGAGAAAGAGAAGAGGAGATATCAGCCCCTGGGCTTCAGCACTAGAGTCGCTGGGGCTGCCCAAGAAGCACAGGGAGTGAGGCAGGGGCCAGGGTCAGGATTCTGGGGAACAGGGATGATGAAGGAGTGGGTGGGGAAGGAGCTGGAAACCCAGACACGGGGCTGCCCAGAGACTGACAGGAGCCAGTAGGGGGCTGTTGCCCCAGAGTTGGTTGCTGGGAGGGGCTGGCCAGGCAGGTGTTTGCATAGAGCTGCCTGGATGAGCTGGTGGGGATAGAGGGTGGCAACAGCGCTGAAGAAGCTGAGGCTGAGGAGGCAGAAAGTTCAACTGCAAAGAGAAGAGAGGCAGCTAAAGGGGCCACCAAGGTGGGAGTTTGGGTCAGAGCTGTGAAGCATGTTAGTCTGCACAGAGCTTGCAGGGGGTCTCTGAGCCAGTGAAGATGGGGGTGGGGCAGAGAGGGAACACCTGGGGTCCTTTCTTCATAGGATGGGCTTGAGTAGAGTTAGCAGATAAAATATAAGATGCACTCCAGCCTGGGTGACAGAGTAAGACTCTGTCTCAAAATAAATAAATACATATAAAAATAAAAGAAAATACTTTTTTTTTTTTTTGAGACGGAGTTTCGCTGTTGTCACTGGAGTGCTAGAGTGCGGTGGCGCCATCTCAGCTCACTGCAACCTCTGCCTCCTGGGGGTCAAGTAATTCTCTTGCCTCAGCCTCCCGAGTAGCTGGGATTACAGGCATGCACCACTATGCCCAGCTAATTTTTATATTTTTAGTAGAGATGGGGTTTCACCGTGTTGGCCAGGCTGGTCTCAAACTTCTGACTTCAGGTGATCCACCCGCCTCGGCCTCCCAAAGTGCTGGGATTACAGGCATGAGCCACTGTGCCCTGCCTAAAATACTTTTTTCATTCAAACGTTTGTCAAGAATATCTTTCTGTGCCAGTAGGTCCATGTCCACCTCATGCCTGTTATACAGCATTCCACCTGATGGAGATTATATCATGCGGAATCCTTCTATTGATGGGTGTTTCGATTGTCTCCAATTTTAAACAGACCCAGCTCTTCTCTATTATGAACAGGATGGGATAAACACAATTGGCTGAAACTCAATAAAGAATGAAAATGAAAATTGAAATTTTAAAATATCAGAATGAAGAAACAAAAATGACTAAAGATGCTAAAAACTGCCCTCAAATGTTCCCCAAAGTATTGATACACACACACAAAATAAACATTTTGATTAAATTGTTTCAATCAACACGCCATTGGATTAACTTATCACAAAAACTGCTTTTCATCACATTGTTTTACACTTGTGGTTTTTCTGACTCTTTCGAGCCACGGAATCCTTTGCATAACTCAGGAGCCCATGGTATAAACAAGTAAGGAAGGAGCTACTCTGGCTCCAGGCGCAGGGGTGGGGGTAGGAGGGCAGGGTAGGTCCCTCAAGGAGCCCTGGTCTCTCTCAAATCATCTGAAGCCATGAACGTTCTCAGAATGTCCCAAAAAGAAAAGACACTTAAGCCCCACCCAGGTAAGTGTCTCCTTCCAAACTCATTTTTCGGGTAGGAAAATAGATTCAGAGCAAGGTGACAACTTGCCCAAGATCACCTAGAACTAGAACATCCAGACCAGGGCTCTGGCTCACCCCAAGGAGACCAGGGCTCCCCTACTAGGTGGCGAGGCTGGGGAGGGGCAAGGGCACAGGTAGGACCCAGGAAGGTCTTTAACTCTCACACCCACCAATTACCAGAACTCCCCCTCACCCCCCGCCCAGGCTCTCATCCTTCTCGGAGTCATCCACAGGCTTTCAGGACAGGGCAGATGGAGACCAAGGCAGACAGGATCAGGCACAGCCACTTGTCCAAGGGCAAAGATCCCCTGAAGTTGAGAACCCAGAATTCCACCCTCGGCCTACTCCATCTGAAAAGAGCCTATATTAAGCTGCCTGAAACCAGGGATTGAGCTCAGGCTTGTCACTTTCTAGTATGAGCTGGAGCTATCAGGGAAGGCTTCCTGAAGGAAGAAGGGTCTTATTAACGGAAGCAGCCAGGGAGACAACACTGAAGAAATTTGCATGTGTGAGAAGCATTTGTGTCTTTGTATATACCTATATGTGAGCATATGCCTGTGTGGATGGACAGGTGTGTGGGTGTGTGTGTATGTGCGCACACATGCATCTGCTTATATGTGTCTGATCTTGCACACGGAAGCCTCTCTGTAGTGACACACACACACACACACACACTCCCCGAGTTACGCACACGTGAACATGCAACCATTCTGCCGGGTTAATATTTCTTTGCCTGCGTCAGCACGGTCCCAGTAAGTGGGCAGCTCGATGCAGGAACGTGCCCTATCTGATCTGGTCAGTGGCTGTGGGTCTGGAACAGGGGGATTAGGGTGGGCAGGGAGCCCATCTCAGTTTCCCCCAGGCAAGCTGCACTCTCTCCACTCTCCTGCTCAGCCAGAGAAAGGAGGCAGCCCCAGTGTAGTGTGACTGCCCAGTCTCCCCACTCACGCTGGGGACTCCCTGATGGGACAGCCTCCTTGCTTGCCTCCACATGGGCCAAGGCCAGCCATTCCTTGAAAGACCCTCCCCACTGCCTCATCTCTGCCCAAATCCTGAGGCCTCTCTATGCATAGTTGTCCCCTTAAGGACAAACAGGAAGCAAAGACCCTAGGAAATGCTCACAGCGAGCCCCTGCCTTCAGCAGGAAAGCAGCTTTGCAATGTCCAGGTGAGCCAATGGGAAGATGGGATTCAATTGGCAGCTTTCCAGGAGCACAGTGATTGCACCAAGGGCCTGTGCAGAGATCTGTGTGGTCAGGGTCTGGGGTACCGGCACCCATGGGCATTAAGCTTCGGCCAGGAAGGCTTGGTGGGACATGTGGACCCCAGGGAGAGTGGCACCTCCCTAGTTGCTGGGCCTCTCCCTGGGTTGATGGAGAACCCTCCCACGCCTGCACTGGTCCCTGGGGTGCAGGCTGGGCCAGGCTGGGCTGGGTGAGCAGACACTGTCTCTTCTGCTTTTGGGACAGCCCAAGGGCTAGCGTGAGTCAAACCCAGGTGTCCTGGATCCTAGCCCAGCTAGAGGATGCCCCAGTGCTTCCCTGAATGGGAGAGAGAAGGCTGGAGCATGGATGGAGGGAGACGCTCACTGCTGAGGCTCTTTCCACAGCATAGCCCCTCTGCCTCCACCTCCCTCAGGCTCCATCTCTGGGCGGTCTCCTCTCCACCCTAGGGGCATATTAGGACTTTCATAGGCCCTCGGCAGTTTTTTTTCTAGAGACGGGGTCTCACTCTGTCACCCAGGCTGGAGTGCAGTGGTGCAAACTTGGCTCAGTGCAGCCTCAAACTCTGGGATTGGGCAGTCCTCTCACATCAGCTTCCTCTCACTGAGTAGCTGGGACTACAGGCGCACACCACGATGCCAAACTATTTTTTGTATTCTTTTTGTAGAGATGAGGTCTCAATTTGTTGCCTAGGCTATTCTCAAACTCCTGGGCTCAAGCCATCCTTTCACCTTGGCTTCCTAGAGTGCTGGGATTACAGATGTGAGCCACCGTGCCCAGCC
Organism: Chlorocebus sabaeus; assembly: GCF_047675955.1. NCBI lineage: Eukaryota > Metazoa > Chordata > Mammalia > Primates > Cercopithecidae > Chlorocebus > Chlorocebus sabaeus. The sequence goes on from NC_132915.1 coordinate 62,389,765, forward strand.
TGGCATCTGTGTGGGTGTGTATGTGTGTGGTAAAAAATACAGCATAGGCCGGGCGCGGTGGCTCAAGCCTGTAATCCCAGCACTTTGGGAGGCTGAGATGGGCGGATCACGAGGTCAGGAGATCGAGACCATCCTAGCTAACATGTTGAAACCCCGTCTCTACTAAAAAAATACAAAAAACTAGCCGGGCGACGTGGCTGGCGCCTGTAGTCCCAGCTACTCGGGAGGCTGAGGCAGGAGAATGGCATAAACCTGGGAGGCGGAGCTTGCAGTGAGCTGAGATCTGGCCACTGCACTCCAGCCTGGGCGACAGAGCCAGACTCTGTCTCAAAAAAAAAAAAAAAAAATACAGCATAAACTTAGTGATCTGAACTATTTTTTTTTGGGGGGGGGGGTCTTAACTTTTTTTTTTTTTTTTTTTTTTTTGAGTCTTGCCCTGTCGTCTAGGCTGGAGTGCAGTGGTTCGATCTCGGCTCACTACAACCTCCACCTTCCAGGTTCGGGCGATTTTCCTGCCTCGGCTTCCCGAGTAGCTGGGACTACAGGCGTGCCCCACTACGCCCGGCTCATTTTTGTATTTTTAGTGGAGACAGGGCTTCACCATGTTGGTCAGGCTGGTCTCAAACTCCTGACCTCGTGATCTGCCTGCCTTGGCCTCCCAGAGTGCTGGGATTACAGGCATGAGCCACCATGCCTGGCCCAATCTTAACGAATTTTTAGCGTAGAATTCAATAGCGGAGGCCGGGCGCGGTGGCTCAAGCCTGTAATCCCAGCACTCTGGGAGGCCGAGGCGGGCGGATCACGAGGTCAGGAGATTGAGACCATCCTGGCTAACACGGTGAAACCCCGTCTCTACTAAAAAAATACAAAAAACTAGCCGGGCGAGGTGGCGGGCGCCTGTAGTCCCAGCTATTCGGGAGGCTGAGGCAGGAGAATGGCGTAAACCCGGGAGGCGGAGCTTGCAGTGAGCTGAGATCCGGCCACTGCACTCTAGCCCGGGCGACAGAGCGAGACTCCGTCTCAAAAAAAAAAAAAAAAAAAAAAAAAAAAAAGAATTCAATAGCGGAAAGTATATTCACATTGCTGTACAATCTCCAGAACTTTGTCATCTTGCAAAACAAACTCTATACCCATTAAACAACTCCTCAATTCCCTTTCTCCTACTCCTGGCGACCACCATTCTACTTTCTGTCTCTATGAGTTTGACTACTCTAGATACTTTATATGAGTGAAACCATACACTGTGTGTCTCTCTGTGCCTGGCTTAGTTCACTTAGCATAATGTTCTCAAAGCTCCCTCCATGTAACATGTCAGAATTTCCTTCCTTTTTTTTTTTTTTAGATAGAGCTTTGCTCTTGTCACCCAGGCTGGAGTGCAATGGCACAATCTTGGCTCACTGAAACCTCCGCCTCCTGGGTTCAGGTGATTCTCCTGCCTCAGTCTCCCAAGTAGCTGCGATTACAGGTGCCCACCCCACGCCCAGCTAATTTCCTTCTTTTTAAGGCTGAACAAAATTCCATTGTATGAATGTACCACATTTTGTTTATCCATTCAACTCCCTGCACTTGAGTTGCTCCCTCTTTTGGCTATTGTGAATAGTGCTGATATGAACATGGGTGTACAGTTATCTTTTGAAATCCTGTTTTCAATTATTTTTTTTAAATTTTAGGCTTGGAGGCACGCATGAAGGTCTGATATATAGTAAACACATGTCATGGGGATTCGTTGTACAGATTATTACATCACCCAGGTATTAAGCCCAGTACCCAATAGTTATCTTTTCTGCTCCTCTCCCTCCCCCCTCCCACCCTCAAGAAGACCCCAATGTCTGTAGTTTCCTACTTTGTGTTCACAAGTTCTTATCATTTAGCTCTCAATGCTTTCCATTCTTTTGGATATATGTGCCCTTGGCATTTTTGCCCTTTTGGGCCCCTTCTTCCAGCAAATAATAACAATAATAATAATTAATTCTATTTTACAACTATTGGTATAAAGACAAATATATTAATTTTCTTTTTTTTAGACAGGGTTTCACTCCCATCACCCAGACTGGAGTACAATGGCACGATCTCAGCTTACTGCAACCTCCGCTTCCTGGGCTCAAGCGATTCTCCTACCTCAGCCTCCCAAGTAGCTGGGATTACAGGCATCCGCCACCATATCTGGCTAATTTTCATATTTTTTGTAAAGATGGAGTTTCTCCATGTTACCCAGGCTAGTCTCAAACTCCTGAGCTCAAGCAATCCACTCGCTTTGGCCTCCCAAATAACTGGAATTACAGGTGTGAGCCACCATGCCGGCCCCAATATATTAATATTAAAACATTTTCTTCAGCCTACAAGTTCTTCTTTTTCTTATTTTGATGCAAACTAAACATTTTGTGGGCCCTCAGATTCAACATTCTCATGGGTCTTGTGCCTCCTGTGCATCATGGAGAAGGCGGCCCTGAATGTCTCTCACATCCTCTTCCCCCACGCAAATGCTGCCACCTCCCCAACCTCCATCTCCAGCCCAGAGCTCCAGAACAAGTGATCCACCTCCTCTCTTGTTATCTCGTATGTGTAACAAGCACATTTACCTTTACCTGCCCCAACCCAACCTCACTTCCCCACAATCTGCCCCTTCCCAAGAGCCTGGCCCAAGGAATGCTCCTCCCCACCACATCTCTGAAGCTTTCCCTCCAGGAATCACTCACCTATTCCCTCTCTCGTGGCCCCTTCAGTCAGCCCTAAATCTATCCCATCTCCAAGAGCCTCTTCACGGGTCTCCCAGTCTGCATCCCCTTTGAGGTAGGAGGCAGGACTGGACTCCAGAGGTGGTGCTTGGACACCGGACCAGATTGAGGACTAGCTAAAACAGGGCTGGAAGCAAATTTCCAATCAGACATGCCCCCCAATGTGCCACGTCAATTTATCATTGCCATGCCAACACCTGGGAGTTATCACCCCTTTCCATGGCAATGACCCAATGGCCCCAAAGTTACCACCCCTTCCCTAGAAATTTCTGCATAATTCACCCCTTAATCTGCATACAATTAAAAGTGGGTTTAAATATAACTGCAAAACTGCCCTGGGCTGCTGCTCTCTGCCTATGTATAGCCCTGCTGTGCAGAAGCAGTCCTGGAGCTCTAACACTGCCGCTTCAGTAAAGCTGTTTTCTTCTACTTCTCTCTGCATTGCCCTTGAGAGGCAAAGCCGAGAACCCTCACAGGCCAAGCCCCACTTTGGGGCTCACCTCCCCTGCATCACCCTCACCCATTCTCCATTTTACAGCAATTTTTTTTTCCTTTTTGAGACAGAGTCTTGCTCTGTTACCCAGGCTGGAGTGCAATGGAGCAATCTCGGCTCACCACAACCTCCGCCTCCCGGGTTCAAGAGATTCTTGTGCCTCAGCCTCCCAAGTAGCTGGAATTACAGGCACCCACCACCAGACCTGGCTAATTTTTGTATTTTTAGTAGAGATGGGGTTTCACCGTGTTGGTCAGGCTGGTCTCAAACTGCCTGTTTTATTTTCTTTTATTTTTATTTTTCTGAAATATGTTAAATTCCAGCTACTCTGTCATTTCATTTCTACATTCTTCAGTGTTCCCTCTAAAATATAGGAACATTTTCTTAAATAATCAGTACCATACCTGACAAAATATACAATTCCATAGAATGATCAAATACTTGCAATTGTTTCAAAATGTCTTTTTGCATTGATTTGTTGGTTGTTTGCATCAGAATCCAAACAAGGTCATACATTACGTTGGGTTAAATGTTCTCTTAAACAAGAGGAATTCCCCTTTCTCCGTCATTATTTTTGCATGTCATTGACTTGTTGAATAAATGTGGTCCTATAAGAGTCCCACATTCTAGATTTGTCTGTGTTTTTTCTTTGTAGTGTCATTTAGCTTTTCCTTCATCCCCTGTATTTCTTTGAGTAAGTGGCTGGGCACAGTGACCCACGCCTGTATTTCCAGCACTTTGGGAGACCAAGGCAGGTGGATCATTAGAGCCCAGGAGTTCAATGCCAGCCTGGGCAACATGGAGAATCCCAGTCTCTACAAAAAATACAAAAATTGCCAGGCACGTTGACTCACGCCTGTAATTCCAGCACTTTGGAAGGCCGAGGCGGGTGGATCACGAGGTCAAGAGGTCGAGACCATCCTGGTTAACACGGTGAAACCCCATCTCTACTAAAAATACAAAAAATTAGCCGGATGTGGTGGTGGGCACCTGTAGTCCCAGCTACTCTGGAGGCTGAGGCAGGAGAATGGCTCCCAGCTACTCCGGGAGGTGGAGCTTGCAGTGAGCTGAGATCATGCCACTGCACTCCAGCTTGGGCTACAGAGTAAGATTCCGCCTCAAAAAAAAAAAAAAAAAAAAAATTAGCAGGGCATGGTAGCATGCACCTGTAGTCCCAGCTACTCAGGAACCTGAGGCAACAGGATCACTTGAACCTGGGAAGGCAAAGCTGCAGTGAGCCATGTTTATGCCATTGAGCAAGTCCCTGTCTCAAAAAAAGAAAAAAGAAAAAAAAAAGAGAGAGAAAGAAATAAAGGAAAATATATGAGAAGTTAGCTCTGGGCCGGGCGCAGTGGCTCACACCTGCAATCCCAGCACTTTGGGAAACCAAGGCAGGCAGATCGTCTGAGGTCAGGAGTTTGAGACCAGCCTGGCTAACATAATGAAACCCCGTCTCTACTAAAAATACAAAAATTAGCTGGGCATGGTGGTGGACGCCTGTAATCTCAGCTATTCGGAGGCTGAGGCAGGAGAATCACTTGAACCCAGGAGACAGAGATTGCAGTGAGCGAAGATTGCCCCATTGCACTCCAGCCTGGGCAAGAGAGCAAGACTCCATCTCAAAAACAAAAAAAAAGTGGCCAGGTGTGGTGGCTCACTCCTGTAATCACCTGAGGTCAGGAGTTTGAGACCAACCTGGCCAACATGGTGAAACCCCATCTCTACTAAAATATACAAAAATTAGCTGGGCTCAGTGATGCAAACCTGTAGCCCCAGCTACTCAGGAGGCTAAGTCACGAGAATTGCCTGAACCTGGGAGGTAGAAGTTGCAGTGAGCCAAGATTGTGTCACTGCCCTCTAGCCTGGGTGGCAGAGCAAGACTCAGTCTCAAAAAAAAAAAAAAAAAAAAAAAAAAAAAAAAAAAAAAAAAAAACCTCTAATGGTGTATGGTTTTTTTTTCTATTAATTCATTTTATTTATTTATTTTTTTGAGACGGAGTCTCAGTCTGTCACCCAGGCTGGAGTACAATGGTGCAATCTCGGCTCACTGAAAGCTCTGCCTCCCAGGTTCATGCCATTCTCCTGCCTCAGCCTCCCGAGTAGCTGGGATTACAGGTGCCCACCACCACGCCTGGCTGATTTTTTTGTATGTTTAGTAGAGACGGGGTTTTACCATGTTAGCCAGGATGGTCTCGACCTCCTGACCTCGTGATCTGCCTGCCTCAGCCTCCCAAAGTGCTAGGATTACAGGCGTGAGCCACCACGCCCTGCCCGGGTTTGTTTATTTTTTTGAGACAGTCTCGCTCTGTTGCCCAGGCTGAAATGCAGTGGCGTGAATGTTGCTCACTGCAGCCTCGACTTTCCGGATTCAAGTGGTTCTCTCAGCTGGGACTACAGGCACGTGCCACCATGCCACGCTAATTTTTGTGGTTTTTGTAGAGATGGGGTCTCGCCATGTGCCCAGGCTGGTCTTGAACTCCTGGGCTCAAGCAATCCACCCATCTTGGCCATCCAAAGTGCTGGGATTACAGGCACGAGCCACGGCGCCCTGCCTGGTGTGATTTTATTTAGGTTCAGTCTTGCATGTGGGCTGGGGCAGTTGTCCTCTGCGGAGGTGCTGCATGCTTCCTATTTCATCCCATCAGGAAGCACATCATGTCTAGCTGCCCACGCTCAGTGATGCGAACTGCTCAGTGGCTTCAGGGAGTGACAGCCTGACCCCTCCATTGTCACATTCCCCTCTGCCCACCCCCCATCAGTCCTTCGCCTTCTGCTTTTATTCTTTGATTTCTACCTAAACCCATTTCATAATCTTTTTTTTTTTTTTTTTTTTTTTTTTTTTTTTTTTTGAGACGGAGTCTTGCTCTGTAGCCCGGGCTGGAGTGCAGTGGCCGGATCTCAGCTCACTGCAAGCTCCGCCTCCCAGGTTCACGCCATTCTCCTGCCTCAGCCTCCGGAGTAGCTGGGACTACAGGCGCCCGCCACCTCGCCCGGCTAGTTTTTTGTATTTTTAGTAGAGACGGGGTTTCACCGTGTTAGCTAGGATGGTCTCGATCTCCTGACCTCGTGATCCGCCCGTCTCGGCCTCCCTAAGTGCTGGGATTACAGGCTTGAGCCACCGCGCCCGGCCCCATTTCATAATCTTACACAATAAAGCATTTTAAAGGAAAAGCTCCAAGCAGCAATTTCCTAACCCACAGGAAAGAATGAGTCTAAAAATGGTAGAGACTCAGGTACGAGGTTAATCGGAGCAGGGAGGAGGGCCAGGATAAGGAACGCCTCATGAGAAGGAGGAAAGAGAGACTGAAGTGGTGGCCGGAAGGAGCAGTGGAAAAATCCAGCGACCTCCTGGCCAGGAGCCTGAGTTTGAGGCTGGTGTGAAGTTTCCCTACTCCGGGCCCCACCTGGGTGGTGAGTGGTTTAGAGCTCAGGCTTTTTAGACAGACAGACCTGAACTTGAATCCAGCTCAGCTTCTTAATCAGCATTGGGTGACTTAAAGCAAGAAATTTAACTGGGCTTCTTCATCTGTAAAATGAAGATAGTAATCCTTACCTTGCAGGGTTGTTGGGAGAATGGACTGAGTGGGCAAGGGCGTGGCAAGGGCCTGGTAGAGTAAACACTCTGGGTGGTGGGTAGGAAGCCCGTTTGAGGGAGGGGAACTCTGTACTCCACACCTCCTGCCCTAACAGATCCTTGCCCGATGCCAGGGCCAAGCCGGAAGTGCTGGGAGTAGAGTATAATGTGCTCATTCTGCAGACAGCAACGGCGATGCTCAGGGTCATCCACCTTATTCTTTGGCTGCTCTAATGGTGGGTGCGTCTGGTCTCCCAGCCCCTGCCATTGCAGCCTAGTGGCTTAACTTTCTGGACTTGAACCCTTGGTCACTCTCTCAGTCTAGGCGCCAGGCTGCCCCAGGCACCCTGCAATTGCCAGCCCAGTTAACAGGCAGCCAACTTGCTGAGTGGCTGGGGGATCCAGGCATGACAGAGCCTTGGGCAGGCCGCCTCCTGGGAACAAATGGCCTGCTGAGCCCGTGACGGGTGAGGCCATCTGATTCCCAGATGGTTTCTCCTACGCTGGGAACATAGCAGATGCACAATAAATGTTGAGAGAATGGAGCTTTCCCTCCCCTGAGTGGGAGAGAAATCGTTTGTCAGGTGACTCTTGCCTGTGGGGGTGTCTTGGGCATCCCCGGGAATTCATGGCTCCAAGCCCTTGAGTCCTGGGCGAGGGGAGCAGGGGGAAGCACCTGGGGTGGGGCAAAGAGCTGGGAGCTCCTCCCTCCTCCTGTTCCAGCCTGTCTACTCCCGCCCTGCCCACCCCCACGCACGTTGAGCCTCTCGCTCCTTTCACAGCAGCTGAGGCATCCCAACCGAGGGCCTCAGTGAGATGGGGTTGGGTGAGGTGGAATCTTAACCCCCAGACTCCCAACCTCATCCTGTTTTCAGCACCCATGAGACTGGCTCTAGCACCCCCTGCTGGCAGCCAAAGCTGACTCCTTTAGCCTGAGTCCACTGGAGGTGCCACCGGTGTGTCCCCAACTCCAGTCCCCTCAAGGGACTGGCAGGGCCCACTTTAGACCCAGGGTTCTGCTCAGAGGGGAGACACAGACTCCACCCAGCCCAGCCCACACGCCTTTGTTGTGGCTTCCAAGTTTTCTTTTCCACGTCACCTGTGCTGCTTGCTCTCTGGTTTTGTTGACTTTAGTGCTGTCTCTGTTTGTTCTGGCTGAGCCAACAGCCGCAGGATGAAACTCTGAGCCCAGGAAGTGTGAACCTGAGAGGCAGCAGGCTGGGAGTGGGGACGGAGGCAAATGAGAGAGAGGGTAAGATCTGAGCTGGTTCCCAGCCTCAGGCTGGAGTTCATAGCTGTTCACTCCAGCAGCAGGGTCGGGGCCTAGGGGCAGGGATGGGTGGAAGGATTTTTCCAGCCTCACTGAGGGCAGGTCTTGGCCTGTCACATCACTGTTCTGAAGTTTGTTTGGAAGCTCAGCCCCAGAACTCTAATGCCTCACATCTCCAGGAGGTCTGAACCCCTCTGTGGAGCAGTGCAAGTTCTCTGGAAGCTGCTATCTGATTTCAGCCCCGAGTCCTTCAACTGAGCAACACAGGGGACACCACCATCCCCCACGGGAAGCCTCCAGGACTGAGCTTTCCTGACTTTCCATGCACCTCCATGAGAATCTGTTACCCAGCAACCTGGGAAGGTGACCCCGCAGGGATTATTGCCCCTCTACAAATGGAGTCCCAGACATGGTAAAGAGACATCTCCAAAGTCACCAAGTGAGAGCTTCCTGGCTCCTAGTCCAGACTCTTTGCCCCACTTCAAACATCTCTCAGATCACAGAGCATGATGGGAAGGCAGCACTAGGCCCCAGGTGCCGAGGCAGGGGCCAACACACCAAGTCGTGGAGTGTGCATACAGCGCCACACAAACCAGGGGCATGGGCAACCTGGCGCTGACACGCTCATCCCGCAGCCCTGCAGACCAGACGCGCCCAGGACCCTCATGACCCTCCCGCGTGCAGAGGAGTAAGAGAAAACAATGACTGAGGGCCCACCTCCCACTCACTGCTCCTGGCCTGCCTGTGTGGCCTGTGGGGTGTACCTCCCGTCTCAGGGTTAGGACAGTGGAACCACCCTGGCCTGCAGCCGGGAGCTTAGGGTAAGGCTAGGGAAGCTGCTGCCGTCACCACAGGCTTAGGGTGCCCAGCTCTGCCAGCTGATCCAGCCAAGTCCTTCTTGGGGAAGATGAGCTGTCATTAGGGAGCCCTTCCCACCTCTCAGACCTGCCCTTCTTATGGCTCGACAGGCCCTGAAGCTGCCATCCTTCTTTTCAGGAAGACACCTGTCACATGCGCATGTGCTCTGGGAAGCGCTGTGTGTTCATCCACACAGCCTCCGCCTCATGCCACATGCCTCCTTCACACCTGTGGCCCACAGTCTAGGGGGCTGTGTGCCTGGGGACGCCCTGTGTGTGCTCAGTCAGACACGGGTACGCATCTTGGACCCAGGAATGTAACACAGCATTGCACCCATATAGATGAACACACAGGTGCTACATTCTGCATCCCCCCCTACACCTTTCAGAGCGAGGACCATTTGAGGGTGAGGGGTGAGTCACCTGCCAACCTGTGGGACCTGCTGAGCTAGCAGGATGGGAAGCCACAAGCTGACAGCTGTGGCCTCAAGGGGCCAACACCCCGCGTGGGGCCCGCCCAACCACCAGCCTCCAGTGCCCCCCAGCCCCTTACCTCCACCCTTATTACCTCCTGCCCACACCCTCAGCCGGGCCTCATGCCAGAAAGGCACCTCTTTTCCTTTACAACATATATCTGCAGCTGAGCTGTCGCTGCGCCTCAAGGATACTGCCTGACTTCAAGGAAAAACCAGGGAGGCAGCAGGACCCATCCCTCTCCTCTCCTCTGTCCAAACCCCAAGACTCCTAACTCTGCCCCCCATGGAACCCCTTCTCGTTGATCATTCATACCTTTTACCCCTCTTAGCTCACACACGCTTGAGCAGAGAGACCCATTCTAGGCCCAGACGGGCTCCATCCCCTCCTGCCCTCTCTCACCTCGGTATTCCTGCTCAGGAGTCCGTCCCCAAGTCTGGGAACTCCCTGAGGACAGAAGGGCAGTCTGCAAACATAGACAGAAAACCAGGAAACCCGAGTAGCCCAGGTGAGTTGATTGTCCCCCAGATGAAGGAAGCTGGTTAAAAGCCCACCTGGAGGCAGGGCGCGGTGGCTCACGCCTGTAATTCCAGCACTTTGGGAGGCTGAGGCGGGCAGATCACGAGGTCAGGAGATCGAGACCATCCTGGCTAACACTGTGAAACCCTGTCTCTACTAAAAATACAAAAAATTAGCCGGGTGTGGTGGTGGGCGCCTGTAGTCCCAGGTACTTGGGAGGCTGAGGCAGGAGAATGGTGTGAACCTGGGAGGCAGAGCTTGCAGTGAGCCGAGATCGAGATCGCACTGCTGCACTCCAGCCTGGGGGACAGAGCCAGACTCTGTCTCAAAAAAAAAAAAAAAAGGCCCACCTGGCTCCTCCTCTGCTTTACCAGCACACCCCTTTAATCACCAAGTCAAGTCTTGCTGGGTCTAAAGAATGTCCTCCACTCCTACTCTGTGCCAGACATATCAGTAAACACATGGTCACCTTTGTACATGTGTCACTCAGCCGGGCATGGTGGCTCACACTTGTAATCCCAGCAATTTGGGAGGCCGAGGAGGGCAGATCACTTGAGGTCAGGAGTTTGAGACCAGCCTGGCCAACGTGGTGAAACACTGTCTCTACTAAAAATACAAAAATTAGCTGGGCATGGTGGTGGGCACCTGTATTCCCAGCTATTTGGGAGGCTGAGGCAGGAGAATCACTTGAACCCGGGAGGCAGAGGTTGCAGTGGGCCGAGATCGCGCCACTGCACTCCATCCTGAGCAACAAGAACGAAACTCTGTCTCAGAAAGAAAGAAAGAAAGAAAGAAAGAAAGAAAGAAAGAAAGAAAGAAAGAAAGAAAGAAGAAGGAAGGAAGGAAGGAAGGAAGGAAGGAAGGAAGGAAGGAAGGAAGGAAGGAAGGAAGGAAGGAAGGAAGGAAGGAAAAGAGAAGAGAAGAGAGAAGAGAAGAGAAGAGAAAAAGAAGAGAAGAGAAGAGAAAAGGAAGGAAGGAAGGAGAGAGAGAGAGACAGGGAGGGAGGGAGGGAGGGAAGGAAAGGAAGGAAAGAAAGAAGGAAAGAAAGAAAACTAACTCTTGCCAACTTTCTTTTTTTTTTTTTTTTTTTTTTTGAGACGGAGTCTCGCTTCGTTTCCCAGGCTGGAGTGCAGTGGCGCAATCTCGGCTCACTGCAAGCTCCGCCTCCCGGGTTCACGCCATTCTCCTGCCTCAGCCTCCCGAGTAGCTGGGACTACAGGCGCCCACCACTGCGCCCGGCTAATTTTTTCTATTTTTAGTAGAGACAGGGTTTCACCATGGTCTCGATCTCCTGACCTTGTGATCCGCCCGCCTCGGCCTCCCAAAGTGCTGGGATTACAGGCGTGAGCCACCGCGCCCGGCCACTCTTGCCAACTTTCTATCTTTCAAAGCTGATTTTTTTTTTCATAAAGTGGTTAAACATATGGGTTCTGTACTGGGCATGGTGGCTCATGTCTGCAATCCCAGCACTTTGGGAGGCTGAGACTGGGTGTAATACTTGAGCTCAGGAGTTTGAGACCAGCCCAGGCAACACAGTGAAACCTCACCTGTACTAAAAAATAAAATAACAAATAAAGGAAGGATATGACCTCTGAAGCCAGACTGCCTGGGCTTAAATCTCAGCTCTGCTGCTCGCTAGTTGCTTTATCTCTCTGTACCTCAGTTTCCTCATCTGTGAAAAGGAAATAATACCCACCACATGAAGTTGTTGTGAACTCTAAATGAGTTAATAATACATAGAAAGTGCTTAGGAGAAGGCTTGCTCTATCATAAGAGCTCTTAACAGTTTGCTACTATTAATCTCCCCCTACTGATTCATTCCCTTATAGTCTGTCCCCAGCTATCCAATCTTCATACAGCAGTCAATGTGACCTTCTAACCACTGATGTGATGGGGTCACTCCTGCACTTGCCATCCGTCCATGGCTCCCCGTGGCTCCTTAGCCCTGCTCACAAGGCCCTTCACACCGGGCCCAGTGCTCCAGCCTTCCATTGCCCCTCTCACATTGCCTTGCACACCCAGACTTCCCTCAGTTGTCTCTGCCTAGAACCCTCTGTACCCTGGTGTGCTGGAAAATGCTTAACAACTGGATGTCTGTAAAAACTGCATGCATAGATATGTCCCTCTATTTATTATAAGTTTTAATAGTATAAAGCTGTAAAATAGCACATAATATACCAGATAAATCATACCAAAGTATACAGTGCTCTTTATTGTAAATTCTACAAAGTTAAATGCTCCAGAGAATGCTTTTTCGACTTTTTGCCAACCCTTACATCTGCAGCCAACGTATGGTTGCAATTCATAGGGTATGACAAAGTCAAACTATGAACAAATGCTTGATTACTATCAAATTCAATAAGTAAGTCATTCCTAGGCCAGACATGGTAGCCCAGGCCTGTAATTCCAGGGCTTTGAGAGGCTGAGGCAGGAGGACCCCTTGAGCCCAGGAGTTCAAGACCAACCTGGGCAACATACTAAGACCCTGTCTTTACAAAACAAAACAAAAATTAGCCAAGCATGGTGGCACGCACCTGTAGTCCCAGCTACTTAGAAGGCTGAGGCAGGAGAATCACTTGACCCCAGGAGTTCAAGGCTATAGTGGGCCACGATAATGACACTGCACTCCAGCCTGGGTGACAGAGCAAAAGCCTGTCTCAAAAAAAAAAAAAAAAAAAAAAATACACACAGACACACACACACACACACACATATAAACTATTCTTAGCTCACAGGCTGGATTTAGCCTGCAGGCTGTAGTTTGTCAACCTCTGGTCCATGCAATCAACAGAATAGTCAATTAAGCCCTGATTTGTAGTATTTGTCAATTTCAACGATGCAAATACTCCCCCGATGGCCTATTTCCAAATACCACTGTGTGGTCACTGAACAAGGAGGTGGGACGAGATGAGCAGAGCACATCATCATACAGACTCTCCACCTTAAAGATACAACAGATGTAAATACCATGAAGAGCCTATAACAATAAAACATAGTAATAATTAGGAAGTGATGAGTTTTGATTATGTATTACCTTTGTTTTTAAAATAATTTAATTATATGTTTATATAATTTAATTTTTAGTGGTGGCAGTGTTTAACAAGCAGCCTGCAAACTTCCTGAAAATGGAACACTTGGCTCTCACAAGCCTGTTGGACTGGCTCCACATACCACCGCCTGTGCCTGTGCCGTCTCCCATAACGCTCCCTGGCAAACGCCAAGTCACTCTTCAAGTGTCATGCTCGCTTCAGCAGCACATGTACTAAAATTGGAACGATACAGAGAAGATTAGCAGGGTCCCTGCATAAGGATGACAGGCAAATTTGTGAAGCGTTCCATATATATATACACATATATATGTGTGTGTATATATATGTATTTTTTTTTTTCCCTGAGATGAAGTCTTACTCTGTCGCCCAGGCTGGAGTGCAGTGGCACGATCTCACTGCAACCTCTGCCTCCCAGGTTCAGGCAATTCTGCCTCAGCCTCCTGAGTAGCTGGGATTACAGGCACGCACCACACCCACCTAATTTTTGTATTTTTATTTTTTTTTTATTTTTTTTTTATTTTATTTTATTTTTTTTTTTTTTTTTTTTTTTTTTTTTTTTTGAGACGGAGTCTCGCTGTGTCGCCCAGGCTGGAGTGCAGTGGCGCGATCCCGGCTCACTGCAAGCTCCGCCTCCCGGGTTCACGCCATTCTCCTGCCTCAGCCTCCCAAGTAGCTGGGACTACAGGCGCCCGCCACCTCGCCCGGCTAGTTTTTTTGTATTTTTCAGTAGAGACGGGGTTTCACCGTGTTAGCCAGGATGGTCTCGAACTCCTGACCTCGTGATCCGCCCGTCTCGGCCTCCCAAAGTGCTGGGATTACAGGCTTGAGCCACCGCGCCCGGCAATTTTTGTATTTTTATTACAGACAGGGTTTCACCATGTTGGCCAGCCTGGTCTCAAACTCCTGATCTCATGATCCACCCACCTCGACCTCCCAAAGTGCTGGGATTACAGGCATGAGCTACCTTGCCCAGTCTCCATATTTTTTTTTTTTAAAGAAAGGAAAGAAAGAAACTTAGGGTCCACATTACCTGCTGCCTGGCTCACCTAAACTGGATGTGGTGCCTTCGATGGGTTCTCACAGCCATGTAGGCTTTTCTCTCTCATAGCCATTAAGGGCTAGACTACTCCACTTATTTTCTTGCAATAAAATGCGTGCATGCACATGCATTGCACTCCATTAAAAGGTGTGCAATGAAGTACGAAGGGGCTGAGGGGCCTTGCAGAAGGATACTGGGGCAAAAAGACAGAATTAGGGAAGTGGGGTCTGATGAGAGGGGCTTCATCCAGGGGCTCAGAATGTCTGGGAGGGCAGGGTCAGAATGCCCCCTAGTTGTTGTGGGGGCCTTTGGGTTGAGACGGCTGATCTACTGGCATCCTAAAGCACCACCCTGCCCCCACAAGGTGCAGGTTTCCCCTCTCCACTCCACTCAGCCTGCTTCGCAGCTAGAGTTTCTCTCAGCTCCCTTGGACTTCAGAAGGAACTTATAAGGGAGCCTCCCTGGTCTTCAGTAATCAGGTCAGGAGATGCTTTGTCTTCGGGCTCCCTTTGGTAGGCAGTGACCAAGGAGATTTCCCATTTCCCAGAGGAACAACTGAGGCACAGAGCTGGCCTCCTCCAAGCCTCAGATATCCCAGGGCTTCCCCTTCAGCTGCGAATCCTCCGAACCACGGCTACCGGCCTAGACTACCCCGTTCCCAAGGTCATCCCATCCATCTCCCTCCCCTGCCTTCTTTTTTTCTTTTCCACACCTTTTTTTGTTTGTTTGTTCGTTTGTTTTCTTTTCCTCCCCTGCCTTCTAACGAGACAGCCCCCTTTCCCATGGAGGGACTGAGTGGTACGGCTTTTCCCTTCCCTCCTCAGAGGCAGCCCAAATAGGCACCTCATTCTCCCTAATCTGCCATCGCCTGCCCTTCCTTTTTTTTTTTTTTTTTTTTTTTTTGAGACAGAGTCTTACTCTGTCACCCAGGCTGGAGTGCAGTGGTGTGATCCTGGCTCACCGCAACCTCTGCCTCCTGGGTTCAACCTATTCTCCTGCCTCAGCCTCCCAAGTAGCTGGGATTACAGACACATGCCACCACACCAGGCTAATTTTGTATTTTTATTAGAAACAGGGTTTCACCATGTTGGCCAAGATGGTCTCGAGCTCTTGACCTCGTGATCCACCTGCCTGGACCTCCCAAAGTGCTGAGGTTACAGGTGTGAGCCACCACACCCGGTCTGCCCTTCCTATAGTCTAACCTGAATTTCTCCTGCTTTCATGACACTGTCTTTCCTTCCCAGAAAGGGATCTGGGGTCCCACCCTACAAGTGACCTCATCAAGGGGCTGTTCTCCACCCTCCAGCCCCTCCCCAGCCCTACCACAGAGCCAGGACCTAGCCTAGCCCAGCATCTGTCTCTGCAGTTCCTGGAGACAGTCACCAGGTAAGGGCAGCCAGCCTGCTGTAGCCACCTCTCCCAGCCCTGATCTTTGCCTAGGATCCGCCCCTGTCTCCTAGTTCTCCAGGACACACACCCCACCCTGGGGCCGAGGCTCCACTGTCCACCTGTCCAGACTTGCCTTCTGTCCTATGGGCTGACACGCCCAACCCAGCCAGTGCCCTGTGGTAGAATGTCTCACTCAGGTCGGAGAGAACAGCAGGAAGAGGGGGCTGGAGGGGGCACCTTCCACCCATTCCCATGGCTGACACCCCTTCCGCAACTCAGGAAGGTCCATGAAGGTCCTCAGGACCCAGTTCACCAAACTCCTCAAGCTTTATAGGTAGGCGGAGTAAGGCCCTGAGGGCCAGACCAAGGCCTTAGGGTGGGTTAGTGGCTGAGACAAGACTAGATCCCAGGCTAGATCCTATGCAAGGGAAGGCCTCCCATCCCTACACGGGAAGGCTTCTTCCCACAGACAGCCTCCAGGGAGGAGACTCAGAGGGCTCGCCTGAGAGAGTGGGGGGTGCTAGAGGAGTTACAGGGAGGTGGGTCCCAGTCCAGGAGAGACAGTCTTGCCCTGCAGAGTTTTGGGAGGTTGGATGCTTCCCAGCTCAGCGCTGAGGGAAGGAAAACAGACCAGCTCACCCAGTAATTAGTGTTCCTTACTGGTGGCATACTTAAATGGGGGCGTGGGGATGGGTGCTATCCTCCCCAGGGGCCGGCAATAGGGGGTACATCACTGGCAATGAACTTAAAAACAATAAAACTGACTAAAAGTCAGTCTGCTTCTTGTTGTCACCATCAGCAGCAATGTTAAACAACGTCAGTGGTAAAATACACAGATGGGGTATTTTACCCCATTTGTGGTAAATACCCCATTTGTGGGGAACCAACTGCCCCCTCCACTTAGTACACCACAGTTCCTATCTATATATTCACCCCCAAATTCCTGCCAATCAAATCTACATGATTTCTTAGATCCTAAGACAATTAAGCCTTCTTTGGAGCATGTATGGGTCCTTTTAGGACATTTTTTTCTGAATGTCTACTGACCATCTTAAGAAGGGTTAATGTGCCAGGCACAGTGGCTCAGGACTTTGGAAGGCTGAGGTGGGTGGATCACCTGAGGTCTGGCCAACATGGTGAAACCTCATCTGTACTAAAAATACAAAAATTAGCTGGGCGTGGTGGTGCACACCTGTAATTCGAGCTACTTGGGAGGCTAAGGCAAGAGAATCGCTTGAACCCAGGAGGTGGAGGTTGCAGTGAGCTGAGATTGGACCACTGCACTCCAGCCTGGGCGACAAGAGTGAAACTCTGTCTCAATAAATAAAATAAAATAAAATAAAATAAAAAAATAAAATAAAATAAAGCAGCAGCAGAAGAAGAAAAAGTGTTAATCAGTTCCTACAAGAGTACTTCATTTATTCATTATTCATTTATTCAGCCGTGGGAGCTCTCCCAAGTGCTAGGTAGTAGATGTGCAAGTCCCAGTCCCAGCTCTGGAGGACTTACAAGGCATGTAGGGAAGCTGGTGAGTAAAAGCTACAATGCAAGTTTAGAGGTGATAAGCACAGGGATCTGTGGGAGTTGAAAGGACAGCACTGAACCAGGCTTGGGGCTTGGGAATATCAGGGACGCCTTCCTGGAGGAAGGGACATTCACTTTAACAGCAGAGATGAGAGAGAGCCAGGCAAAAGGGTGAGGAATAGAAAGAATAGGTCAACTCATGCAGAGGCCCCGAGGGAGCCTGGGAAATGTGTGGCTAGAGCAAGATGGGAGCCCCTGACACTAGAGAGCTAAGGCCGGGCTGGACCATGAATGGTCTTGTACTTGCTCCAGGGAGTGATGGGGGTCACTGAAGGTCTGTAAACAGGGGAGTGGCAGGGAAATATTAGTATATTAGAAAGCTCTAAAGCACTGCTGTAGCTCAGAAGGCACGAATTTGGTGGTAAGAGCAGGAGTGGAGCAGAGAAACTGGTTAGGAGGCAGTTGCAGTAATAAAGGCAGGAGTTGGTGGTAACTGGAACAAAGAGAGTCGCATCAGGATTGGAAAAAGGGGCTGGACTGGAGGATGGCGCCAGTGAATGATCAAGTCGGGGTGCAGGTGTGAGAAGTGTGGGGTAGCTCCAGGGTTTCTGGTGGGGTGGTGCCCCTCTCTCATGGGAACAAAGGAGGAGGAGCAAGCTTAGTGCATAATCGGGTCTTATTTTCATATTTCTGATAAGATTTTCTCAAGTCTACAGCACTTCCTAAATATGTCATCACATGTGTGAGGTTTTTAGTTTAGTTTAGTTTCGTTTTTTATTTTTATTTTTCGGTTTTGTGGATCAAGGCGGCCCCCAAAACATCTTTTCTGTGTAAGGAGAGGTTACTCTGGAGAATTAAAGTAAAAGAGATGAGAGATGCAGCAAAAAAGCACACTGAATTACTCCGCTGCACTTTCCCTATCCCTCTTGCATTCGACATCTACAAAGTCTGGTGCTTGGAAATAGACAAGAATCCTGGGCCCGGCACAGTGGCTCATGCCTGTAATCCCAGCACTGTGGGAAACGGAGGCAGATGGATTGCTTGAGGCCAGGAGTTCGAGACGAGGCTGGCCAACATGGTGAAACCCTGTCTCTACTGAAAAATACAAAACTTAGCCAGGTGTGGTGGCGCACACCTGCAATCCCAGCTACTCATGAGGCTGAGGCACAAGAATCGCATGAACCCAGGAGGCGGAGGTTGCAGTGAGCCAAGATTGGGCCACTGCACTCTCCAGCTTGGGCAATAGAGCAAGAGACTCTGTCTAAAAAAAAGAATCCTGACCTCATAAAACTTACAATCTAGGTGCTGATTTATGCCTTTAATCCCAGTGCTATGGGAGATCAAGGTAGGGGGATTGCTTGAAGCCAGGAGTTCAAGACCAGCCTGGGCAACACAGCACAACCCCTATCTACAAAAAATTTAAAAAATTATCTGGTCATGGTGGCATGGGCATGTAATCCTAGCTACTTTTAAGGCTGAGGCAGGAGGCTGCAATGAGCCATGATCCAGTCACTGTACTCCAGTCTGGGTGACAGAGCAAGACTCTGTATCTGGCCGGGCGTGGTGGCTCAAGCCTGTAATCCCAGCACTTTGGGAGGCCGAGACGGGCGGATCACGAGGTCAGGAGATCGAGACCATCCTGGCTAATACAGTGAAACCCCGTCTCTACTAAAAAATACAAAAAAAAATAGCCGGGTGAGGTGGCGGGCGCCTGTAGTCCCAGCTATAGGGAGGCTGAGGCAGGAGAATGGCACAAACCCGGGAGGCGGAGCTTGCAGTGAGCTGCGATCCGGCCACTGCACTCCAGCCTGGGCGACAGCGCGAGACTCCCTCTCAAAAAAAAAAAAAAAAAAAAGACTCTGTATCTAAAAAAAAAAGAAAAAAAAAAGAATTTACAATCTCATAAATCAAAAGTAATATAGGATTATAAAATATTGACTTGGCCTGTTTAGGTGACTCATGCCTGTCATCCCAGCACTTTGGGAGGCCAAGGCAGGCAGATCACCTGAGGTCAGGAGTTTGAGATCAGCCTGGTCAACATGGTAAAACCCTGTCTTTACCAAAAATACAAAAATTAGCAAGGGGTGGTGGCACACACCTGTGATCCCAGTGACTTGGGAGGCTGAGGCAGGAGAATTGCTTGAACCCAGGAGAGAGAGGTTGCATTAGCCGAGATCATGCCAGTGCACTCCAGCCTGGGTGACAGAGCAAGACTCTGTCTCAAAAAAAATAATAAGGCAGGGCGCAGTGGCTCACGCCTGTAATCCCAGCACTTTGGGAGGCCGAGGAGGGCAGATCATGAAGTCAGGAGATCGAGACCATCCTGGTGAACACAGTGAAACCCTGTTTCTACTAAAAATACAAAAAATTAGCTGGGTGTGGTGGCAGGCACCTGTAGTTCCAGCTACTCGAGAGGCTGAGGCAGAAGAATGGTGTGAACCCGGGAGGCAGAGGTTGCAGTGGGCCGAGATCGCGCCACTGCACTCCAGCCTGAGTGACAGAGCCAGACTTTGTCTCAAAAAACAATAAATAAATTAATAATAATAATAATAATAATGGCACTTTCACATAAAACCTTTTTTTTTTTTTTTTTGAGATAGAGTTTTGCTCTTTTTTCCCAGGCTGGAGTGCAATGGTGCAACCTCTGCTCACTGCAACCTCCTGGATTCAAGCAATTCTGCCTCAGTCTCCCAAGTAACTGGGATCACAGCCGCCTGCCATCACTCCCAGCTAATTTTTTGTATTTTGTAGAGACGGGGTTTCACCATGTTGGTCAGGCTGGCCTCGAACTCCTGACCTCAGGTGATCCACCCACTTCGGCCTCTTAAAGTGCTGGGATTACAGGCATGAGCCACCACGCCCAGTCCCTTGCTCTGTCGCCCAGGTTGGAGTGCAGTGGTGTGATCTCAGCTCACTTCAGCCTCCAACTCCTGGGTTCAAGCAATTTTTCTGCCTCAGCCTCCTGAGGAGCTGGGATTACAGGCACATGCCACCATCCCTGGCTAATATTTGTATTTTTAGTAGAGACAAGGTTTCACCATGTTGGCAAAGCTGGTCTCGAACTTCTAACCTTAGATGATCCACCCTTCTTGGCCTCCCAAAGTGCTGGGATTACAGGTGTGAAGGTGTGAGCCACTGCACCTGGCCATTTTTGCCTCTTTTTTTTTTTTTTTTTAAATAAATGCATAACTTTTATTCTAAATGTAATCATGCCCACCAAAGATAATGTGAAAACTACAAGTAAAAACAAATTGCTCACAATTCAGAAATAATATCATGCCTATTAATGCTTTCACTTCTTTTCATCCATTAATCTTTCTAAGTGCTCTGTTGACATAAATGAAAATAATTCCACATAAGCCTGTTTGTATAATACACTTTTTAGCTAATGCTGTGATGATAGAATAATTATCAACTCCAGGGCCGGGCGCGGTGGCTCAAACCTGTAATCCCAGCACTTTGGGAGGCCGAGACGGGTGGATCACGAGGTCAGGAGATCGAGACCATCCTGGCTAACACGGTGAAACTCCGTCTCTACTAAAAAATACAAAAAACTAGCCGGGCAAGGTGGCGGGCGCCTGTAGTCCCAGCTACTCAGGAGGCTGAGGCAGGAGAATGGCGTGAACCTGGGAGGTGGAGCTTGCAGTGAGCTGAGATCCGGCCACTGCACTCCAGCCTGGGCGACAGAGCCAGACTCCGTCTCAAAAAAAAAATAAAAAAAGAATAATTATCAACTCCAAAAGTATTATTTTAATAACTAAGAGACAAACCATACTTTATTTAACTATCTTCTGTCACTGAGTATTTAGTTTCCAACTTTTAAATTTTTTCTTTTTTTATTCATAAATATACATTTGTATTTCAACATTTCAACATTATAAATAGCATTGGAATGATCTTTGGGCAAAGGCTTTGTTTGTCTCAGCAAATACTTTCCCAAGGATCAACCTCAGAAATAAAATAGCTGAGAAGGAATATGAGAAATATCCAGGTTTGTTTTAATTTTTAATCCTCTATATAGTTACCCTTTTTTTTTTTTTTTTTTTTTTGAGACAGGGTCTTTGTTGCCCAGGCTGGAGTGCAGTGGCACGATCTTGGCTCACTGCAACCTCTGCCTCCCTGATTCAAGCAATTCTCATGCCTCAGCCTCCGGAGTAGCTGGGATTACAGGCGTCCGTTACCACGCCCAGCTAATTTTCGTATTTTTTGTAGAGATGGAGTTTCATCTTATTGGCCAGGCTGGTCTTGAATTCCTGACCTCAAGTGATCTGCCTGCCTCGGTCTCCCAAGGTGCTGGGATTACAGTTGTGAGCCACCTCACCTGCTTATATTTACCTCTTGAATCCGTCGATTTTATGGCATGAGGTGAGAATCTAGTTTTTGCTTTCCAGAGGTGAGCAGAAGGGGTCTTCTTCAGGAACCCCAAGCCCCGTCCTCTTAGCCCTCAGTTTCTTGAAAATCCCTTGGAGAACAGAAGGTGAAGTACAGATTTGACACATCATGCCCAGATTCCCTTTGCCCTAATTACAAGAAAGTGTTTTCCCTGTTCCATGAGTAACTGCCTTTCTCTAAGTGGCCTCACTCTGATGAGTAACTGAAATTGCACTTCTCTGTTTGAACTTTGTCAGAAGTGTCCATGCCAAAAAGCCTTGTAATGCTCGAAAGTACATAAAATAGAAAGGCACAGCAAAAATAAAACAGGACACAAACAAGTTAATCAAGTGCCCAGCACACGTTAAGGACTCAGTAAATGATATATGTTCACTCAACAGACATTTATGGATTTCCTACTGGAAGTCAGGCGCTATGGGGACATGGCAGTGACCAAGACACAGTTACTGCCCTCCCACAGCATCCTGCCTGGTGGACGAGACAGCCTTAAACACATGATTACACAAATGGGTGGTTAGTTATAAGTGTTAAGTGTCAAGGTACTGGGGGACTATCACATCAGGATAAGGGGACATTGGTGAATTATAAGGATACATTGGGGTTGGGCATGGTGGTTCATGCCTGTAATCCCAGCACTTTTGGAGGCCAAGGAGGGCAGATCACCTGAGAACAGGAGTTTGAGACCAGCCTGGCCAACATGGTGACACCCCGTCTCTACTAAAAATACACAATTAGCCAGGTATGGTGGCACGTACCTGTAGTCCCAGCTACTTGGGAAGCTGAGGCAGGAGAATTACTTGAACCTGGGAGGCGGAGGTTTCAGTGAGCTGAGATCAGGCCATTGCACTCCAGCCTGGGCAACAGAGTGAGACTCTATCTCAAAAAAAAAAAAAAAAGAAAGAAAAAACACAGGTGGGGTACGGTGGCTCACACCTGTAATCCCAGCACTTTGGGAGGCTGAGGTGGGCAGATCACCTGAGGTCAGGAGTTCAACACCAGCCTGGCCAACATGGTGAAATCCCATCTCTACTAAAAATACAAAAAAATTAGCTGGGCATGGTGGTGCACACCTGTAATCCCAGCTACTTGGGAGGCTGAGGCAGGAGAATCGCTTGAACCTGGAAGGTGGAGGTTGCAGTGAGCCGAGATCTTGCCATTGCACTGCAGCATGGGGGACAGAGTGAGGTTCCACCTCAAAAAAAAAAGGGGGGGATATATTGGGGAATTCTAAAAAGGTAAATAATTGTCATCTTAATAAATGGAGATTTTAGGACCAGGCTGGGCAGAGGCAACTGCCAGGTGTCATGAGTGCATGCAGAGAAGATTCAGGGCTTCCAGGGAAAGACTTCTACATGGTCTTCCTTCAATACCCTGGGAATAAGTGCCTAAGCCCAAGGCCTAGCCCACCTAGGGGTCAAAATGAAGCATCGCTGGCCAGGGCAGATGGCAAAGCTAAGTGTGGCAAATCCAGGTCAGGAAGCCCAGAGGAGGCCAGAGGCTGGAAAGGCAGGGGCAAAGTCTCAAATGTGGGCACATGTTTAGTATGTCAAAGGGAAAGACACCAAGGGGACCTAGGTGAGGGGCTTGAGATCAGAGGATGTGGATGATGATCGGGAGGAGGCAGAAACAGGGCAGTAGTGGTTGACTAACAAAGGGGCAATGGGAGGGTGGTGACAGTCCAGAGGACTTAGAGATGATGGGGACTGAGACAGGTGGTAAGAGCTGGGAGACTATGTTAGGGCTGTGGCAGCAAAGGTGACAAGGTGACAGGGTCAGGTGGGGACAGTCAAGGTGACAGGAGAGATGGTAATGAACTAGCAAGTGACAGGTTGGGTTGGAGGTGGTTGACGAAGGGTTGGTCCAGATAGCAACAGGCTTGGGCATGGGGCAGGGGCAGGGATGGCGGCAATGCTCGAGAAGGTAACATGGTGATGAGAACTGGGTCAAGTGACAGCATGGGTAAGAAAGAGGCAGCGGTTGTGATGCAGGGATGATGGTGAGGGTGACAAATGAGTGACAGGGTCAGAGAGGAGTGATGACCATCAAGGTGACCCAGGGGTGACAGGAAGTGTGGGTGGCGATGATGTCTGTGCCAGTAGCAAGTCAGAGACACCTACCTAGCCCCCCTCCCCTGGGCCTGTTTCAACAGCGGAACTGTTCCCTAGGCCGCAGGTCTTATGACTCAGTACCATGTATCAGCCATGCCTTCGATAAGATCTCTAGGTGCAGCCACAGCCATGGGGGCAGGCTGGGTGCCTGTGTTGGCTGTGCCCAGGCCCATCGAGGGACCCAGGCACGGAACCTTAATGTCATCTCTGCCTCCTCCCTCCTGGGTCCACATCCACTGCAATCTGGGGTTGGCCACGAACACTTAGCCTCCTTCTTACAGACTACAAAAGTTTTAGCCAGGGCTTTGTCTATTCCACCAGGCTTCTTCCACAGCTGACCCCATTAGAAGTGTTTAGGCCTCTAATTCTTTCTCATAACTATCCCCTGTGGGGAGAGAGAAAGGAAGGTGGACTTCAAGAGGGTTCTGAATAATCCCATCCGCTCATCCCACAAATATTTATTAAACTCCTTGAAAGGTACTAGGGGCTGACTTTCACAACCAGACCTCTTTCCCTGTCTCCACGAAGCTCAGTCTGGAAGAACAATGGCAGCGAATGGCAGCCACCACTGGGTCTATGCTATTCACTAGTAACAGAGGGGCAAACTTTTTTTTTTTTTTTTTTTTTTGAGACAGGGTCTCAGTCACCCAGGCTGGAGTGCAGTGCTGTGATCATGGCTCACTGAAGCCTTGACCTCCTGGGCTCGAGCGATCCTCCTGCCTCAGCCCCCTGAATAGCTGAGACTACAGGTGTGTGCCATAGCACCCAGCTATTTCTTTTTATTTTCTGTAGAGACAGAGTCTCACTATATTGCCCAGACTGGTGCAAACGGCTTTTTAAACCCTGAAGGGACCAAGGGTGGTGGCTCACGCCTGTAATCCCAGCACTTTGGGAGGCCAAGGAGGGCGAATCACCCGAGGTCAGGAGTTCGAAACCAGCCTGACCAACGTGAAGAAACCCCATCTCTACTAAAAACACAAAATTAGCCGGGCGTGGTGGCGCATGCCTGTAATCCCAGCTACTCAGGAGGCTGAGGCAGGAGAATCGCTTGAACCTGGGAGGTGGAGGTTGCAGTGAGCCGAGATCACATAGTTGTACTCCAGCCTGGGCAACAAGAGCGAAACTCCATCTCAACAACAACAACAAAAAAAACCCTGAAGTGAGTGGGTTCCATTAAAGGAAATCTTGGGGACTGTACCAGTGACCTTTTGGCTCAGCCAAACACTTTATAAAAAGTAATTTAGAGTATAGTGAGTAATCAGGAGGAAGAAAGTAAAGAGGTGGGAGATGGGAGGGTAGAGAAAGCCAGCAGTGTGGCCAGAGGCAGGGGCACTAAGTGGGGTGAAGGGGCCAGGGAGAAATAGCCCCTGGTGGAGGAGCCAAAATGATTTCGAAGAACAGAGATGTTTAATATTCAGTCTGAACGTGTTGTATAAAGTAAATTCCCACCAGGCACGGAGGCTTACGCCTATATTCCCAGCACTTTGGTAGGCTGAGGCGGGCAGAGCATTTAAGGTTGGGTATCGGGAGAACCCACTCCCGATGTTTAACGTGGGTTCTTTTCTATTTCCTAAGTGTCTCAGCTGGTTTGAGAAATAAAGGGAAAGAGCACAAGAGAGAGAAATTTAAAGCTGGGTGTCCGGGGGAGACATCACATGTCGGCAGGATCCATGATGTTCCCCGAGCCATAAAACCAGCAAGTTTTTATTAACGATTTTCAAAAGGGGAGGGAGTGCACGAATAGGGTGTGGGTCACAGAGATCACATATTTTACAAGGTAATAAAATATCACAAAGGAAATGGAGGCAGGGTGAGATCACAGGACCACCAGATGAGGCGAAATTAAAATCGCTAATGAAGTTTTGGCCACTCATTGTCATTGATAACATCTCATCAGGAAACAGGGTTTGAGAGCAGACAACCTCTCTGACCAAAATTTATTAGGCGGGAATTTCCTCGTCCTAATAAGCCTGGGAGCGCTACAGGAGACCAGGGCTTATTTCATCCCTTCGGCTTCGACCATAAAAGACAGCACGCCTTGAGGGGGCTGTTCCTAGGCCTACCCTCAGGGCGCTTTCTCTTTCTCAGGGATGTTCCTTGCTGAGAAAAAGAATTCAGCAATATTTCTCCTATTTGCTTTTGAAAGAGGAGAAATAAAGCTCTGTTCCGTCTGGCTCACCGGCGGCCAGTTCAAAGTTACCTCTCTTGTTCCCTGAACATCGCTGTTATCCTGTTCTTTTTTTTAAGATGCCCAGATTTCATGCTGTTCAAACACACATGCTCTACAATTTGTGGAGCTGACACGATCATCACAGGGTCCTGAGGCGACATTCATCCTCTTCAGTTTACAAAGAAGATGACAGGATTAAGAGATTAAAGTAAAGACAGGCATAGGAAATCACAAGGGTATTGACTGGGGAAGTGATAAGTGTCCATGAAATCTTCACAGTTTATGTTCTTCTGCCACGGCTTCAGCCGGTGCCTCCATTCAGGGTCCCTGACTTCCTGCAACAGTTGGGAGTTTGAGACTAGCCTGGGCAATATGGCGAAACCCTGTCTCTACTAAAAATACAAAAATTAGCCGGGCGTAGTGGCACATGCCTGTAATCCCAGATACTTGGGAGACTGAGGCAGGAGAATTGCTTGAACCCAGGAGGTGGAGGTTGCAGTGAGCCAAGATCATGCCACTGTACTCCAGTCTGGCAACAGAGCGAGACTCTGTCCCAAAAAAAAAAAAAGAAGTTTGTTCCTTCCTTCTTATTGAGATATACTTCTTCACATGCCATAATATTTACCCTTCTAAATTTTACAATTTAGTAGTTTTTAGTGTATTCACACAGTTATGCAACCTTTATCACTGTCTAATTCCAGAACATCTCATCACTCTAAAAAGACAACTCACGCCCATTAGGAGTCAATCTTCATCTGCCCCAGCCCCTGGCAACCACTAATCTACTTTCCGTCAGTATAGATTTGCCCATTCTGACATTTTATACAACATGTAGCCTTTTGTGACTGGCTTCTTTCACTTAGCATACTGTTTCCAAGGTTAATCCATGTCACGCATAAGGAATTTCTTTTTTTTTTTTTTTTTTTTTTTTTTTTGAGACAGAGTCTCACTCTGTTGCCCAAGCTGGAGTGCAGCTGCACAATCACAGCTCACTGCAGCCTGGACCTACTGGGATCAAGCAATCTTCCCGCCCCAACCTCCTGAGTAGCTGGGACTACAGGCATGCACCACCATGCCCATATAATTTTTTTTTTTTTTTTTGTAGAGATGAGGTTTCACCATGTTTCCCAGGCTGGTCTCAAACTCCTGGGCTCAAGTGATTCACCCACCTTGGCCTCCCAAAGTATTGGGATTACAGGCATGAGCCATCACACCCAGTCAGAGATTCCTTTTCTTCTTTTTTAAGTAGAATTCAGAGAAAAAAGAGCAAGGTACATATCTGAGTTACCATGGTATGTTTTAGGGACCCAAGGGTCCAGGCCAAGATGGTGGCATAAATGTCAGGACCTCAGCCTTTCCCTCTTTGACAGAATCCACTCAGGACAGAATTCTTACTATCTCTTGGCAGGCTTCCCACCTCCCCCAATCCTGCCCCCAGCAACTATCTTGACCCACCTTTGTTTGTTTGTTTGTTGTTTTTTTGAGACAGAGTCTCGCTCTGTCACCCAGGCTGGAGTGCAGTAGTACAATCTTAGCTCATGCAACCTCCGCCTCCCGGGTTCACACCATTATCCTGCCTCAGCCTCCCAAGTAGCTGGGACTACAGGTGCCCGCCACCTCGCCCGGCGAATTTTTGTATTTTTAGTAGAGACAGGGTTTCCCCTTGTTGACCAGGCTGGTCTTGAACTCCTGACCCCAGATGATCTGCCTGCCTCAGCCTCCCAAAGTGCTGGGATTACAGATGCATGAGCTACCGCGCCCAGCCTCTGTTTGTTTTTTGTTTGTTTGTTTTTTGCTTGTTTGTTTTTTGCTTGTTTTTTGTTTGCTTTTTATGTATTTCTGCTGTTTAAATCCACCTTTCTTAAGTACCATTTTGCACACATTTTCCTACCCCTCTCACTTGCATCTTCTAATTCTTAAACTTGGCAT
The DNA here is from genome assembly GCF_047675955.1 of Chlorocebus sabaeus. NCBI lineage: Eukaryota > Metazoa > Chordata > Mammalia > Primates > Cercopithecidae > Chlorocebus > Chlorocebus sabaeus. Next base: position 62,417,288 of record NC_132915.1, read on the forward strand.
TCCAGGTCCTCACAGCCAAGTCCCCTCCCATTGCTCCTGCCTTCTGGCTTTGTGTGTGACTTTCAGGATCTCTCTGCTTCAGCTATGTCTCTGTCCCTTTTCTCACACCCTGCCTTCTGATGCAGTGTCCCCCTGCCGTCTCTCATCTGAATCCAAGGCTGTTAGGACCCTAGAAAAGAATCCAAGAATGCTAGGCCTGGGAAAGGAAATTAAGACTCAAATCATCTCATGCAACGTCCCTGTTGTACTGAGGGGGAAACTGAGGTAAAGAGTGGTAGTAGGAATTGCTTTGGGTCTCAGAATAACTTGGAGCTCCTGACACCCAGGACCCTCCCTGCACTGTGTGCATTGGTCTCTATCCAAGGTGGTAACTGGTCCCAAGTTGACTCCTTCCTGACACCCTAGGTTGGTGATGGATGAGTTTATAGGGACCACTAAGCAAGAACAGTAGGAGGCTGTGGTTCTCCAGAACCTCCCTGACCTGGATCCTGCCTAACTTGGCCCCACACACCCTTCTAGTCTCATCTGGCATTCTAAGCTCCAGCAACACTGAACTCTGTCCAGCTCTTGCAGGGCACACTCATCTCCTGCCTTCAGGCTTTTGGACAAGCTGTTACCTCTCCCTGGATCAGCCCACAGGCTAATTCCTTCTCATCCTTTAGGTCTCAATATAAAGGTGGAGGGACATGGGAAGGTGATGTGGGCCTTAAAAGGGCCCCACACTTGATTTAATGTTGTCCAAATTGCCTCTGGTTGCTTGTATTTGCATATCCTCCACTAATTAGCCTTTAGGTTCCATGAAGGCAGGAACAGTCCTCAGTTTCTATTTGGGAATCCATTTTTTTCAGAGGAAGTTGACATCTCTCTTGGGACCAGAGGTGGGAAACATGAGGGATGGGCATATGACCAAGCTGATCTAATCAGAGTGCACCTTAGGGTGTGTACTGGAACAGCTGTGACAAAGATGTTCCATCTTCCCTGCTGAACTTTAACAAGGAAGCATGTGGCCTGAGAGCCACTGCCAGCTCTCTTGAAACCACAGAGAATCTAGCCTTGGGATGAGGCTGACAGCATGGAAGGAAGAGAGAAGAGACAGAAAGGACATGGATGCTGGATCAAGCCTCACCTGAAGTTTTCATCTAAATTTGTCTGTTATGTGAGCCATTTACCACCATTGCCCAAGCCACGTTGAGTTAGATTTCTTCTTACTGGCATCCAGATGCTTTTTACCTAATATTGTGGTATATCTTACAACAATATTATATAAGATATTAGTCACCATAGTATTTCTGGTGCTTACCGTGGCCAGCCTGGCATTGAAAAATAGGTGCTCGGGAGGTCGGGAGTGGAAGCTTACACCTGTAATCCCAGCACTTTGGGAGGCCAAGGTTGGCGGATCACCTGAAGTCAGGAGTTCGAGACCAGCCTGGTCAACATGGTGAAACCCCATCTCTACTAAAAATACAAAAAAATCAGACAGATATGGTGGCAGGCAGCACCTGTAATCCCAGTTACTCGGGAGGCTGAGGCAGGAGAATCACTTGAACCCAGGAGGCAGAGGCTGCAGGGAGCCACTGAGATCGCACCACTGCACTCCAGCCTGAGCAATAAGAGTGAAACTCCATTTCAAAAAAAAAAAAGTGCATGGTCAGGCGAGGTGGTTCATGCCTATAATCCCAGCATTTTGGGAGGCCAAGGCAGAAGGCTCACTTCAAGAGTTAGAGACCCGTCTGAGTAACATAGCAGAACACCGTATTTACAAAAAGTAAAAAGTAAAAAAAATAATAATAAATTAGCTCAGTGTGGTGGTACACATCTGTAGTCCCAGCTACTCTAGGGGCTGAGGTGGGAGGATCATTTGACCCCAGGAGGTTGAGGTTGCAGTGAACTGGGATCACACCACTGCACTCCAGCCTGGGAACAGATGGAACCCTGTCTCTAAAAAATAAAAATAAATTTAAAAATCTAAAAAAAGATGCTTAAATGTTTTTTGTTTGTTTTGTTTGAGACGGAGCCTCACTCTGTCACTCAGGCTGGAGTACAGTGGCATGATCTCAGCTCACTGCAACCTCCTCCTCCCAGGTTCAAGAGATTCTCTTGCCTCAGTCTCCCAAGTAGCTGGGACTGCAGGTGCGTGCCACCATGACCAGCTAATTTTTGCTTTTTAGTAGAGACAGGGTCACACCATGTTGGCCAGGCTGGTCTTGAACTCCTGGCCTCAGGTGATCCACCCGCCTT